>NW_027223752.1:105341491-105963366 GCF_028538775.1 Myotis yumanensis
ACCAATCTCATCTTTATATTAATTAAATTTAACAACAATTTCTAACACCAACCACACCCTTGCTAGGCATTACTTCACACATAACATCTATTTTAATGTATTCTTTATACCAAACCCTATTACCTATGAGGAACTGAGGCTCAAAGGAGCTCTTTATCAAGTTGCAAAGACAGTAAGTAGCATAGCTAGTATTTAAACCTGGGTCTGAGTGACCAGGCCTCCTGGGTATACAACACCATGTGTCATAACTATGCAGTTCTATTTTTTGTTTTCCTAATTACTATTTCTCTTTTGTGCTGAGACTTTTACCTTTTGAGATGTCTAAAAAGGATCTGCATTGTATCTTGATTTGGCTTTGGCAACTGTTTGATTAGGTCCTTAACAGCAGTGACTCGCTGTCTTGGTTCTTGTTCTGAAAAAAAGATAGTAAGTAGAACTGAAACTGAAAAGCAGTGACATAGTTTGGAACCTGTTATTTGGTGATACACAGTGACATCTGGTGGTCACATTTATAATTTCTGGAGCAAAACCGATAAAAAAAAACCCACAAGAAAACCCACCAGAATGTAGTGACTAAATCTGTATAGAGGATTTTCAACATCTAGAAAAAAAATGGAGTAGAATTACATACTTACTTATTGCATTCACAAAATCATTAAAGTGATTAAATGTAAAAAGTGGTTCTGGTAATTCTCGAAAAAACATTTTGAGTGCTCCAGTGATGACATGAATATCTTCCCATTTACTATCATTCAAGTTCAATTTTTCATCTGGGACAACAGTAGAAATAGAAACAATTTTAAATTACTTTAAATTCTAACAGCTCTAAGTGATTATTTTGGATATAACAATAGGGATTATGATCTTACCATGATTGACTGCAAATCTCAGTTTCTGAATCACTGCAAGGTTGCCACTTACTCTGTATATCCCATCAACATCCAAACCTAAGAGACAAATAATATTTTTATGTTTAAAGTACTTGTTTGCCTCTTCTAAAGATGCTCACATGTTTCAGAATTCTTATTCATTAACATTAGCCTAAATGATATTGTTTAGATACTTGGCAGAGAAAGGGTGAAGATTCACTCTGAATTCTATTTAATAAACAGCAACAATTATATTTTATCATGCAGATTGTGAATCATCTCAAGAAAGTCATTTCATTCAACTTGAGATACTAACAATTTAAGATAAACTTCTACAAACAGCTGGGGATAGTTCAACAAGTAAAGAAAGCCAATAGATAAAATCAGCCCACCCATCTTTTCTATGTCATCTTATAATGTAAACGCCATAAATACTCTCTTAAAAATGTTTGCCATATTAATATGTGCTTGTGACAAACTTAGTACAAGCTAGCAACTAAAATAATGGTTCAATAAAAACAATTGATAATTTAGTAACATTTTATATGTGGAATAGAATCATTTGAAATTCACCCAATTAAGCCTAAAAATTCAAATATTCATTAAATGATAATGCTGTACAAATTTTAAAAAGCTATTCATTTAACTTTAAATAAAGGCAAGTAGCACAGTAACTGTACTACCATGTTGACAAAGAGAAAGAGATGAGATCTGAACTGGCAGAAATTATGAATTATGTAAATATTTTAATTGTACACGATGTTTTTGAAGATACACAGATATAATGTGATTAGTCAAGATACTGTTAATTTATATAAAACTAGTATATTATAAACATGTTAAAATTAATCAAAATAGAAATTAGTTTGTCTTATTTTACAGTAAATGACATAAAAAAGATTAGATAACTTTATCGTTGTTTTAGGTTTTAAAATATCTCATTTTTATTATAAACAAAGAACTTTCTCTTAGTAAGTAAACATAATCTCCTATCTTCTACATTGTCAAATCATTTAGAAAAATCAGTTTCAAAATCACTAACTTCTTCATTTTAAGCAAATGCCAACTCCAAATGGCTTCAAAGAACACCAGATACAAAGTAATCATAAGCACTGAACATTTTAATGGGTGCCCACAAAGGTCTTAATTTAAAACAGGTACAAACATGTAAGATTTTTGCACACAAGATGCTTTTTTTAACATCTTCCAATTATGGAGAACTTTTGGTTTCATCACTCAAAATCATAAAAACCCTAGGGATTTTGATGGCAAAACAATGGGTTGGTGTGCTTAACATTTTAGAAAAAAATGATTTTCTTACCATATTCTTCAACATATTCGATGCATAATTTCACAAATTTTGGCACTGTGTCATTCTCTCTCTGACACAGATTAGCAAGATTGGCTCCAAATACCTGATCTGAAAGAGATTGTTTTTCCAAAAAGAATCACTTTGCTAAAATTTAGTTCACAAAACAGCTAAACCATTTCACAGTGCAATAAAGCCACTGAGTGCATCCAGAATTGCTTACCATGATTATACTCTATGTGATCTGTACTCTGCTTATCTCTTCCAATTTCATTTCAAACAACTTTCCTTCTTTACTAAATTCCATGAACACCCCAACTTATATTTGCCTGAGAACTTTATTACTTTCTATGGCATCTGTAGAGATCAATATTCACCTATATTGAGCTCCTTTTCATTTCATCAATCCTGGTCTCAGCTGAATGTTATCGCCATAGGAAAATCCTCTGAACATCCTATCTATCATAACCCACTTCCAGTCACTATCTTATTACAATGTTAGATAATTCATAGTAGACGTTACTCTTTTAAATTATGTTGTCCATCTCTCATTTTTATATATAAATTTTGTGAGGGCAAGGACCTCCCAACTGAACACTTGGCACTTAGTACATACTCAAGTATTAAAACAAGCCAACACTTAATTTCACAAAATATATTTCAAAGACTTCTATTAATCTTTCAGCGCAAAAGCTTTGAAATGCCAACACTTGTGCTAAGCATTCATGAAAACAAACAAAATATCTGAAGTAGTGAATAACAACATAAAATGGCAACAGTTTATATTTCTCAGTGAAAAGGCTTGGTGAACAAATTAGTGGCTATTTCAATTCATTTATTTTTGAAGTTTTTTTTAAGGTTCTAAACTCAAAATATTAAATTAATATACATTATCTGGGAGTATTTGTTTGTCTGTAACTCTTAGGTTGCTAATATGAATCACTTAATTAGCTGAACTCTTCCTAAAAGTTTTAACTATCTTTTTAATGAAACCCATTTGTGTATTTTAATTCAGATGCTCTGCAAACAGATGTACTAGTGATGATTTTTGTCAGAAACTTCATAATCAGAGACAAACATATATTTTATATATATCCTTTACCTATACCTTTATTTAAAATAACTATCACTGGCCGAACTGGTTTGGCTCAGTGGATAGAGCATCGGCCTGCGGACTCAAGGGTCCCAGGTTCGATTCCGGTCAAGGGCATGTACCTTGGTTGCGGGCACATCCCCACTGGGGGGCGTGCAGGAGGCAGCTGGTCGATGTTTCTCTCTCATCGATGTTTCTAACTCTCTATCCCTCTCCCTTCTTCTCTGTAAAAAATCAATAAAATATATTTTAAAAAATAAATAAATAAAATAACTATCACTGTTTTGAATTATGTATTAAAAAACTTACCTTTGGAATTAAACATGCTTGTAAGAATATTGTATATTGTTTAAGTCATATATGATTTTTAAAGAATGCTTTCTTACAAAGACACGATCCTGTGCATTATGGTTCTTTTAATGAAATAAGAAATATACTAATTTTTAAATTATCTTAAATGAGAACTGAAGATAAATAAGAATAAAATTGCTTATTCATTATTTTTTCTTCTTTCTACTGTGTTAATGATTGTCTATTCAAAATTTCTTCTGATCTGTACATCTCAAAACTGAAAATCATGTCTTCTAAAAGTGTGCCACGTGCCCAGTGGGTGTTACTCAGTGGTTGAGTATCGACCTATGAACCAGATCACAGTTTGTGCCTGGATTGCAGACTTGATACCCAGTGTGGGGTGTGCAGGAGGCAGCTGATCAATGATTCACTCTTATCATTGATGTTTCTATCTCTCCCTCTCCCTTCCTGAAATAAAAAAATATACATTTTTAAATAATAAAAAAAAATGTGCCACTCGTATGATCACACTTGTGTAGTTCCTCTAGTACAGGGTTGCTAAAAACTTAATAGTTTGGTATTTATGTCTGCTCAATGCTGTAGTTAAAATAAACTCTTCATGTGGATTTTAAAAATCAATTTTAAATTACTCACATGTATTTAATCACTGAACCTAAAAACTTTATGAGTAAGGAATGAGAACATTTTTATTTTGAAAAATTTTTAGCTTTTAATTTCAAATGTCTTATTTCTGATTTCATACTTCTACCTACCTTTAATATAACCTTTTTCACGAACAGCTTGCAAAGTGGGGCGCCGTGTAAGAAACTTCTTTAAGTTTTTCTTGTTTTTTTTCTGTTCTGAAGAATCAATGCTAGACACTTTCATGGCTGAAAACAGAAGGTAAGCATTTCATAAAATAAAAACCTTTTTGAAAAAAGTTTTTCCAGCTAACATTAATCTCTTATATAAAAATCACAGTATAAATTCAGTTATTCTAACTTTTATATGGTTTAAGAGTAACATGTGAAGAATCAAACTAACACAGAATTTTTCAAAGTGAAAAACCAAACAAAACATTCCATTTTTATCACTAAGACTGACCACAAACTGTACCTTCTTTGATATATATGTCAAGACGTTCCCTAAGTTGCCCTAATTTACATTCACTATTTTATAAAGAATACTAGAGGCCCAGTAAACGAATTCATGAATGGGTGGGGTCCAGCCAGCCCACTCCGATGGGGGCCGATTTGGGGCTGGCAGGGCCGATCGGGGGTGGGGCCACGGGAGGTTTTGGGGGGCCAATAGGGGCCCGGATTGGGCCAGTTGGCCACCGCAGTGTGCATCCTTGTGATTGGTCATTCCAGTCGCTGGGTTTTTATATATATAGATACAACTTATCTTCTTTAACTCTCCATCAGTTTTAGAAGGTAAAAAAAAACCCCAGCAGCGCTAGCCAGTTTGGCTCAGTGGATAAAGCATTGGCCTGTGGACTAAAGGGTCCCAGATTCAATTCTGGTTAAGGGCACATACTTTGGTTGCAGGCTTCTCCTTGGCCCGGGCCCTGGTCAGGGCTTGTACAGGAGGCTACCAATCAATGTGTTTCTTTTACATCAATGTTTCTCTCTGTCTTTCCCTCTCTCTTCCACTCTCCCTAAAAATCAACGGAAAAATACCCTCGGGAGAGGATTAACAAAGTAACAAAATAAAACAAAAGACCAGCAAAAAAATTATCCTATATAATAAAGAGCTAATATGCTAATTAGACTGGACAGCAGAACTACCTTCTGGAATGACCATCTAGAATGACTAGTGGGTGGGGGCGGGGACAGCAAACCTGTGCCACCAGGCCAGCCATGACAGTCCTGGTGCCCCCCACTTCTGCAGAGGGGGTGGGAGAGGCAGAAGCTTGGGCCTGGTCCCAGCACTGCCCCTTTCTCAGAGGTGGCAGGAAAGGCGGTGGTGTGGTCCTGATGCCGCACCTTCCACAGAGGTGGCTGCAGAGGTGGTGGGAGAAGGGGCTGCATGGTCCTGGTCCCGCACCTTCCACAGAGGCGGTGGGAGAGGGGGCGGTGCAGTTCCGGAGCTTCCGCACAGGCAGGAGAGGGCATGACCACGGTACCTCAACCTCCCATGGCCCCCCCCCTGGCTGGCCTGGCCTGGCCTCCCCCGCCCCCCCCCCCCCCCCCCCCAGCCACCAGTGGATGGGGCAGGGCCCACGCTAAGGAGCAGCGAACCAGCTTCCGGTTGAGTTGCGCTCCTATCCCCCGCCCTCCTGCTCAGCCAGAAGCCAGGCTCACGGCTGGTGAGTGCAGAGGTGGTGGCAGCAGCCTCTCCCACCTCTGTGGCAGGCGAGTAGTAAGGAGCGAGGGATCCGGAACTGTGAGAACCCCGGACGGCAAGAGGGATGTCTGAGTGCAGGCGGACATCCCCCGAGGGGTCCCAGACTGTGAGAGGACACAGACTGGGCTGAGGGACACACACACACACACACACACACACACACACACATACACACACACACACACACCCGTGCATGAATTTTGTGCACTGGGCCTCTAGTAAACCATAAACCAAAAAATTCCTATTCTTCCCTATCCTTACTGTACTAGGTAGAGAGAGAGAAAGAGAGAGAACTATCTTAATTATTCATAGTTTAGGCTAAGTCTCATCATAATTATCTATCCTCTGAACTAATTCTTTGGAAAATGTTATATACTGCCTTTAATGTTGATTTCTTTTTTATTACAGTAACAATTCAAAAAGTAAATATCTTGAAAAAAAAACTACATTTGAGGAAACAATATATTAGTAAAGAATTAAAATAAGAGAATTTGTATCTGTTTACACTGTTATATGGTAACAATGTCAATAATAGGCTTAAACTTCATTGGAATATGAGAGAACAAAAGTAGAACTGATTTTCTAATCACTCAGTTAATTTGGAGGCTAAAAATACATTCTTAGTTATATGTGGATTTATTAAAATAGATTTAACAAAGTTCAGTGTCATAGCTAATGGCCTATTTAAACAAGGTAATTCACAAGACAATGCTTTCTTAAAACTGCTGGCCTAGCTCTGGTTCTTTATGTACATAGGATCTGGAGATATGGGTGCATGCACCTGTACTTGCACAGACATATCTTAGTCCGGAGATGGCTGCCTGGTGTCCAGTATGGAACTATGGTATATATCCCCATGACTTTTGACTTTTTAAAGTTTAAGATTCTATCTAGAATCACAAACAGTAATTATATATTTTTAAATCAATAAAGTTCAGCTTCCTAGAGAACTCAAAAAAAGTTCATCCTAATATATATTTTTTCTCTTTAAGTATCACAGTCCCTCAAAATTAATATAATGCTCTAGGGATGCATACAATGAGGTTGAAAAATAACAATGAGTTAACAAGGAGAGTATTACAACATTGAACTTGCAAGTACTTAACCTTATAACTTTTTTATAACATTGGAGATTTCACTCAGCTTTTATATATTTTTTAAAATCTTTGAAAGAGAATAAGCTCACTCAAACCACTAGCCAAATAGATAAAGAGTAACTTACAACGAAGTTTTCTAGGATCCTTATGGTCTTTTTCTTTATCTTGTTTTTCTATTCCTGGTGAATCTGGTGTTTCCTCTTCAATTGCTTCATCAGTTTCTACTGTCTATGGGTTGGAGATTTCGTAAACATGCATTACTTTTGATATTATTTTAGATGTAACAGCATAATTTTCAGAATTATCAGTGACCAACTTTCCAAATAATTTTAGGGAACCAATTAGCATATAACAGGTATGATTTAGATATTTGACAAATCATTTAAATTAGTCTGTTTTTTCTCCTTAGATGTTATTAATTCTGAATTTCCAACAAGAAAATTTACTGATAATTCAGAGAACAATGGATTTACACTGATGGTGAAGTGATCTTGCCTCATTTTGATTAATTGCATATGAGTGTCAATAATAACAGTTAAAAAGTCAGGCTACAATCTATGGTGCTAGAACAAGATGAAGCTACATTCTGAGAAAATGGCACAAGATAACTATACTTTGTGTCAATAGTTAAGCATTATTCAGACTTATGGATGTTAGGAATTGAAAGAAATCCTAGGGATCTTAATTTAAGGTCTAACCACTTTTATAGGTTAAAAAACTGGATTGAGTTCTCAAAGCCAACCTTGCTTTTTGCCTTTTCACACTGAGGTCTTTATTCCACCAAGAATTTATTTTTCTGTATCATGTAAGGAAAGGCTCAAATTTCTTCTTGGATATCCAGTTGGCCCAGCATCATTTACTAAAAAATTTATTCTTACTCACTAATCTACAGTGCTATATCTGGCATAAAGTGTCCAAAGATATGGGGTCTATTCTACAGGTCTTTGTATCTATCCTGTTATGGATACAACATTCTATTAAATAATATAGCTTTACGAAGTCTTGGTATATGATAGAGCAAGTCCTTACACTTTCTTCTTCAAGAGTGTCTTGGACACTTTTAGCCCTTTGCATTAGAATAAGCTTCTCAAGTTCTAGCAGAAAACCTAATTGGATTTTGAGTGAAATTCAAAAATCTCAAATTTATAAATTTATAAATCATTTGGAAATATATTGTATCTTTACATTATTGAGCCTTTTAATCTATGAACATAATATGTTTCTCATTTAATTAGGTTTTCTTCAATGTCTCTCCATAAAGTTTTGTAATTTTCCCTGCAAAGGTCTTGCAGATGTCTTGCTACATTCATTACTTAGTATCTTTTGCCACTTTGTAAATGGTACATATTTTAAAATTTCATAGTAATAAGTTCCCCTCTTTTCATCTGGTTTATTCCCTGATCCTATACAAAGAAATGGAAGCATATACCATGTTCATGGATTAGAAGAATTAACATCATTAAAATGTCTACACTACCAAAAGGAAGCTACAGATTCAACACAATCCCTATTAAAATACCAATGGCATACTTCACAGAATTAGAACAAATACTCTGAAAATTTATACGGGATCATAGAAGACTCAGAATAGCTGCAGAAATCTTAAGAAAGAAGAACAAAGTAGAAGGGATCACAATACCAGATATCAAACTATACTACAAAGCCATCATAACCAAAATAGCCTGGTACTGGCACAAGAACAGGCATATAGACCAATGGATCAGAACAGAGACCCTAGAAATTGACCCATACCATTATGGTCAATTAATATGTGATAAAGGAGGTAAGAACATACAATGGAGTAAAGACAGTCTCTTCAATAAATGGTGTTGAAAAAACTGAACAGATACATGCAAAAAGATGAAACTAGACCACCAACTTACACCATACACAAGAATAAACTCAAGGTGGACAGATACGTGCAAAAAGATGAAACTAGACTACCAACTTACCCCAATCACAAGAATAAACTCAAGGTGGATAAAAGACTTAAATGTAAGGCATGAAACCATAAAGGTCTGTACATGATTTCAGGAATAAATGGAAAGAAAGGAAAAAGATTCAGAAATATCAGACAGCATTAGAAAATGGAAAGGAAGAATGGAGAGGGAGGTCTGGAGGGAGATTTGGAGGGAGGGCGGTTCTAAGGGAGGGAGGTTTAGAGAGAGAGAGGTTTGGAGGGAGGGAGGTTTGGAGGAAGGAAGGGAGGGAGGGAGGGAAATTTTGAGGAAGGGGAGGAGACAGGGAGGAAGGGAGGGAGGGATAGATATGAGTCATTTGATAGAGGAGGTAAAAGAGAAAAAGTTAAAGCATACTCAGATTCTATATCTGGGTGTTTTGAACTGAGGGAATCATAAAATTTTAGAGCTTGAAAGGATACTTAGAGACAATCAAATCCAGCCTCTCTATTTTATAAGTAAAACACTGATGCCCATAGAGGTAGAATATCCTAATAAGATCACAAAATTCATTAATTATGGGCATCACCAATAAATTCTCTGATAGACATCTTAATCTCTACCAAAGCCAGTGATTCCCAATTTTTTTTTCTGTCTCTGATTAGTTTTAAACTGTAACACATTCTCCTATGTATTCATTTTCAATTTTGTCACTGACATGTGATCCCTATTTAGGAGCCATGCCCCAAATGGTGAATGAGTAAAAAATATAGCTCTGAGTATAAATCTGCAGTTCTTTTTGGTTGCTATATATATAAGAAGAAATTTATCAGGAACATGAGGGCACTGGTTGGGGTATGAAGGAGAGCTAAAAAAAAAGCACGCTAATTAAGAGACTACCGACTCATTCATTTCACAATTTTGCCTCGGACCTGTTTTCACCAAATAGTACTATCTCCAACTCATTCACTCATTGAAAAAATACTATGCTCTAGGCATAGTGTAACTGTCTCTTCTTCTTGAACTATTTCTTTTTGGACCAATGCCTCATGTGAAAATTATTTACAATATTTTAAATAGTTAGACACTATATAAATGAGAATGCTAAATCATTCACCAGCTCCTGGGAGTTACTGAAGTGACCACCATCTTACCCACCTCTGTCAAAATATATATTAAGAATGTGCACCCCTATGTTCATAGCAGCACAATTCACCATAGCTAAGATTTGGAAACAGCCTAAGTGCCCATCAGCAGATGAGTGGATTAGAAAACTGTGGTACATCTACATAATGGAATACTATGCTGTGGTTAAAAAAAAAAAAAAAAAAAAAAAAGAAGGAACTTTTGCAACAGCATGGATGGAACTGGAGAGCATTATGCTAAGTGAAATAAGCCAGTCAGAGAAGGATAAATACCACATGATCTCACTCATTTGTGGAATATAATGATCAACATATACTGATGAACAAGGACTGATCCAGAGACAGAGGGGCATTGATTGGACTGTCGGGCCTTGGAGGGAAGGTAGGGGAGGGTGGGGGTAAGGAGGAGAGATCAACCAAAGGACTTATATGCAAGCATATAGGCCTAACCAATGGACACGGACAACGGGGAGGGGGGGGGTGAGGACATGAGCGGGGGGGTAGGGGATAATGTGGAGATAAGGACACATATGTAATATATTATTCAATAAAAAATATATTTTAAAAAATAAATAAAAATAAAAATAAAATTAAAAAATAAATAAATAATTAAAAAAGAATGTGTTTTTTTCACATATAAATTGGAACTTGGATATGCAATAACCAATTAGAAAACCAAAATAAAAAGCTGCTCTGGAGTAAAAAAATTTACCTAAGTCAAACACATACCTGATTATTGATAGTAGTACTAAGAACTTTAAACCAATCATTAATAACAGTGTCATTATCAGACTGAATTAGCAGTTCTGTTCCTTGACGGGTTTTCAGCTTTACAGAAAATGAAAAAGAAAGAAAATTTAAAAAGAGAGAGAGAGTATGGTTAGTGCTTTCAACCAAATAAATGAATACATTTAATTCAAAATCTAAAAAACCACAAGCAGAAGATTAGAAGCCATATAATATACTATGTGATGAAAGGTTTAAGTACTACACAGTAATGGAATATCTCTTATTTTAGTATAAAATAATATCAGCTGAATTCTTTTATAAAATGTAAAGTTTTTCTCACAAATTTTCAGTGAAAATCTTAATTTAGGGTCCCAAATTCCATTACACAAATGACAACACTTACTGAAATATAATATACTTTATCATTAAAAAATATGTTTAAGTATCAAAGCCATACATTTACATTAGAACTGAAACATAATCCATAAAACTTAAGATATTTTTATATAAAACTGAGAAATTCACCCCCTCTGGTTAAAAAAATAAATGTAGGGGAAAATGTACAAAGAGTTAGACTTCCATTATTTCCTATTTAATAGAAAATAAAATGACTTAGTACAAAGATAGCACAGATGATATATGTCATATCCTTTTGGGCAGAAATATTACTAAATTTATTAAAGTGTCAAATCATGAACTAACTCAAGTAAGGATACTATTGTATTATGGTATCTGAAGGCAATAACAATTTATGTATAATTTCTTCGTTCAAAGTTTCCTACAATTGCTTGAGGTAAGGTAGTTGAAGAAAGCAATCCTATTTTTTGGTTGATAACTTTTTTTTCCCTACAGGAACTTATGGCAATGTTTCCCAAACAACATTCTAAGACATATGACTCAAGCACAGTTCCTGAAATAATGTTTTAAAAAGGTATTTGGCCAAAACCAGTTTGGCTCAGTGGATAGAGCGCCGGCCTGCGGACTGAAAGGTCCCAGGTTCAATTCCGGTCGGGGGCATGTACCTGGGTTGTGGACACATCCCCAGTAGGAGATGTGCAGGAGGCAGCTGATCGATGTTTCTCTCTCATCGATGTTTCTCACTCTCTATCTCTCTCCCTTTCTCTCTGTAAAAAATCAATAAAATATACTAAAAAAATAAATAAATAAAAAGGTATTTGACCATTGAATCCTTTTCATTCTGGAATCAGTTATAGGCATTGCAAGGCTAATTCAGAAAATAGTAACTTTCTTCCTTGCATTTTTTCTAGAAAGTGGGTCAAGTCAGTCAACTAATAATGAATATTCAGTGTACATAAGAAACACTGTTAGAAGTTCTTAAAGATAAGTAAATACATAGTTTTTCTGCTTAAAATACAAAAACACTTCATCATCTAGTGGGGAGAATAACTTACAGATGACGACAACCCAAGGTACATTAAAATAAATGCTACTTTAAAGCATAAACAAAGCAGACGTATCAATATTGTGATAACATTTCTTATGCAATATAGATAATGTTTGGCATGGGTCAGTACTCAAGGTAAATAATACAGAGTGAAAATCAAAGAGGCAGGAAAACAGCAACTAATCCAGTCTGCCTAGACAACAAGCTAGGAAAGGACTAAGCTAGAAAGGAAGGTTGGGATCTGAAAGATTGTTTGCAAAGAGAGCCTCAAAAATTCTTTCCATCTCTCTACCCATACTCTACAATGTGACTTTTTACTGCTCATCAACTGGTGGACTCTAGTTCCCCACAACCCAGAATACTTGGCTGGCCTTCTGACTTGTGTTCACCAACAGAATATATTTGACATATGACTTCTAAACTTAGGCTGCAAGAAGTCTTGGGCTTTCACAAAGACCCTCTTGGAACCCTGATTCCACCATATAGAGACCCTGGGGTAGCCTCCTTGAGAATTAGAGATCTTGTGGAGAAAGAGGTCTAGCAAACAGCTGGCACCAACACCAGACATGTGAACCATCCAGCCCCAATCAAGCCACTAAGTGACAGAAGACTCATGAAAGACCAGAAGAATCACTCACCTCAGTACCAGATAAATTAAGCAATGTAACTCTTTTCGTAAGCTACTAAATTGTGGGGGTGGTCTGATATGCAGCAAAAAATGACGTAGAATCATACATTACTGTGCAGGGGTTTTTAATGACAAAATGGAAAGTCTTGATTTTTTTAATATTAGATTTCATAGTAAATGAAATCATACCTTTTTTAGTGTTGCTGGGGAAAGGCAAGATTTGTGCAACAAAGGTTTGTAATATATAATGTGAGATCCTATAATTTATGCAAATAAAGCCCAGATCTTCATATCAGCTGTTTTTCTTAATACAAACTGACTTAATGACCAAATTTGACAAAATTAGTTACACTGAAAGGCCATTTCTGAAGTAACTCAAAAAAAGAAGATCCAATCACTAGAGTTAAGAATGTGAATTATATTCAGAAAAAAATTTATTACCTCAAATACATTCTTTTTGCTGGATTTATCCTTGGAAGCCATCTCAATCATCGCCCCCTTAAGGTCCACTGTGAACTCTGGTTTGGACTGATTACTCCCAAACTTCATGTTTAGAAAAAAAGAGAAAAAAAGCCTTTATGTGATATTCATGTACATGTGTACATTCAAAAAGAATTAAGACCAACTTTATATTATTAACAATAAATCAATTAGGTGATTATCTCAAATTCTTCTCTTTCTCTATTATAAAATAACAATTGCCACTTTAAAACTGAAAAATGTCTGCAAGACATGAATATATGGGTCATAGAAAAGGAAATAAAATGACAACTTCTTTCATAAGAAAAATACAAAATAAAGCCACATTAAAATCTTTTTTCATTCAACAGTGTAGCAAAAAGAAAAAGGAAAAAAAAGTAAGAAAATAAAATACAAATTTTTGATGAAAAACTGTGTTGGTGAGGCTATAGAGCAGGGGTAGGGAATGTCTAGCCTGCGGACCATATAAGGCCTGTGAAATAATTTGGTGTGGCCCTGCCAAGGCATTAGGGGTGAGTTAATTAAATGTTTGACCAAATACAGCAGGCTAATTTTTAAGTTGATAATTTTGTATGGCCTGCGAGAATATCCAAATGGCCCTTGGCATAAAAAGATTCCTCACTCCTGCTACAGAGTATTAACGACCTTCATATGTAAGTGAGGTATAAATTAGAACAACTCCTAGAGACAAAAAATTGGTAATTCTATAGGGTGTCCAAAAAAATGTACATACACTTTTTTCTGATAGCTCAATTGATGTTTCTTTCTTTTCAGATTTAACCCATTGGAATTAATAATTATTCAAAGCATGTATACATTTTTTGGGACACACCCTATATATTTACAAATACATATATTATTTGGCTTAGCAATTCCATTTCTTGGCATTTATCCTAAGCTTAATATGACTACGTAAAATGATGTGTTCAAAAAGGCAAGGCAATATGTATATATAAAATATCTGGCAGATATTAAGTACTTTTCTACCTAATAAATATTCTCAACTACAATTTTGTGATTTCAAGAGTGATTTCCTTACTAATTATTTGTTGTCAACAACTACCAATAACTTACAAAATCAGAAAACTCTAAACCCCATGTTCTTTAATTCAGCCTTTGTTAGAAATTATAATTAGAGCCAGATGCTTTAAAGCCTTAGCAATTTAATGAGGAACTGTGAAAATAATAGGAAGACAGTTGACATGGCTGGTCTCAGAAGAAAAAGCATTTAACTAGCTATTATATTTTGTTAACCAGATAAGGAAAAGATTAGCAAATAGCAGAAAATCTATGTTAAATGTAGACTTACACTGTATCTTGTTATCATTAACTTAAATGTTGGTTTAGTCTGTTAACTAAGAATGTAAAACAGCATTCCTATGTCACTGAAAGGTTTTAAAATCTTTAAGAACTGATGAACTGTAATCTTAAAGTCATAAAGATTTGTTACAGGAAATTTCATTTGCTAAAATATTTTCAAGTCAAATTAGATTTGCCATTGGAAACAGATATTACCAACCTTGTCATAACTTATTCATTATTCATAATGTCAGTAGTTTCACATTTAATAAATGGTTCAACTTCATCTTTTTCCTTTTTGCAGTTAGCAATGTGGACTTAAATAAGTACTTGTTATAACAAAACAAAATTTAGGATATTATATGGGATTTTTATTAGTGAAATAAAAATAATAAGATTTTTAACTATTCTACAAATTCTTGGTCTTCTTACATACCGTTTGTCATTCAAAAGACATTTAATTAACTATAAAGTTACAATGGACATACATACAGAACTTTCTGAGCAAAAATGGTAAATCTCAAAAGTTATTAAAACTTAAGTATACACATTTAACAAAATGATAAAAATCCATTTAATTTGTTATTACATGCTCTGTAGATGGTTTGCTACATATAACTTAAGATACAAATAACTAACCAAATAAGATAAACAACTATAAATTCAATAACTATGGCATCGAATGCTAGAAAGATGCAGTCAATATATAGTTGGCAAAATCTTGTGTTTGTTATACTTTCTTTTTCAAAATCCAGTCTAACTTTTCTCTACTGTAATCATCCCTCCAATGGATTCATAGCAAAGAAAATAAAATTACTGTGGCAAAGGGTATGCAACAACACATAATAGTGACAGCTGAGACAGAATCAGATTTTACATGTGACTGCAGGCCAAAGACTGACAGAATTTTTCTAAGAAGAAAGTAGTAAATGTAAGAGCTCAGACTGCAGGGGTCCTCAAACTGCGGCCCGCCGAAAACATTTATCCGGCCCGCCGAGTGTTTTTGCCGCTGCTGTGTGCATAGGAATTTGTTCATAGTTTTTTTTTTAAACTATAGTCCGGCCCTCCAACGGTCTGAGGGACAGTGAACTGGCCCCCTGTTTAAAAAGTTTGAGGACCCCTGGCTCAGAGAGTGAGCCCTGTTGGCAAAAAGACTTGGTGAAAAGGGGAAGAAAATTATGATGTCATAATATGGCACAATGGCAAAATGACACACAAGAGAAAAACATAATGGAAACAGGTAAGACAAAAATACAATTCTATAAGCAAACACAACACAAGCAAAGCTGAACTTCCAAATACTTTTACAAAAACCCTAATTTTATCTCAGAATATTTTGACGTTGTTATTACATAAATTCACGTTTTATTTTTAAGATTAGTAATTAATAGAGCATTATATGTTAAACAGGCCTGTGTTAGCTGAAATCACACAAAGAACTTGAAGGATAATAGAGAAGTCATCTAAGTTTTCTCCTTGTGATCTGCTGGGCAATGTCCTCTGGTATCCCTTTCTAAGTCCTTAGATGACCCTACCATCTAAGCTGCCTTGCCCTCCCTCTAGGAAAGCAGTTCTCAAATAGAAATGATTTTGCCCCCAGGGGACATTTTTAGTTGTCACAACAGGAGGGATAGATGCTACTATCATCTGCTAATCATCCTATAATGCATAGGACAGCCCCCACAACAAAGAATTATCTGCCCCAAAGTGACTATTTTTAGAAGTTTGAAATCATGTATAAATAAATTTGAATATCTACCAATATTTGTGTGAAATTTTTTTTAAATATTCAAGGTATATGATGAATGCTATCTGAGAGGAAGCATATGAGACACTGTATTATAACTGTGCATGTATTGATTTTCCCCATTATAATGTAAGCTATGAAGACAGGGACCAAAACCTCAAAATTTAACACAGCCCAGAATATAGCAGGTTTTCATGTCTGTTGAAAAAATGAGGTAAGAAAAAAGCAAGTGTAATTTACATTACTGATATAACAAACCAGTAAATAACTAATACTCCCCAGAAAACTAGTGGAATGTATCTATCTATCCTTATGGAAAAGGAAAATCTCACTGGATTTTTGGATGACACAACAGCTATGCAAAATGTATCTTATACAGTGGAGTTGCATGCCACATATGTACATTTCCATTTACTCAATTTTAGCTATCCATGGAACCAAAAATAAATACAAAGCATGAATGATTTTTAAGAAACATAACTTCAAATAGTATGGGTGACTTTGCTCATCAATAAGTTTATGCCCTGAAATAAGTATAAAATTTGAAACGACGACTTCCTCAAATAGATCCTGGTTTAGGTTTTTGCACTGTGTCGATCTAATTTTTAAAGAACTTCTATAACATAACCCCTTCTCATAAACCATCCAAACTCAACTGAAGGAAAAGCCATCTTTTCCAAAATTAAAGGAAAAAAATGGCTCTGCTACAGACTGAGTTCTAATATACCATCTTCCAAAGAGATGCAAAGGGCAATTTTTATTATAGGTGATTTTTGTCCTTTTAGCTTATATGATAGCACAAGCATCTCATCCTCAGATAAATCACTGTATAATCAGCATACATTTTACCTACAACAGATCTAATTGGTGACTGAGCAGAGAAACAAAGGCAGGATACTTTGAAATCCTTTTTGAATAATCATTATTATAGAGTTAATTAAGAAGCATCTTATCTGGAATTCTGTAACAGAAAAATTAGAAAACAACCTAAATGTCCATCCTTAGAAAAAATTACGGAACATCTACATAATGAAATATTATGTAACCCTAAAAAAGATTAAAGGAGATTTTTATGGGCTGAGTGACTTCCAATATATATTGCTAAGAGAAAAAAGCGAAATATAGCCCTAACCGGTTTGGCTCAGTGGATAGAACATCGGCCTGTTGACTGAAGGGTCCCAGGTTCGATTCTGGTCAAGGGCATGTACCTTGGCTGTGGGCATATCCCCAGTAGGGGGTGTGCAGGAGGCAGCTGATCGATGTTTCTCTCTCATCGATGTTTCTAACTCTCTATCCCTCTCCCTTCCTCTCTGTAAAAAAATCATTAAAATATATTGTTTTTAAAAAGAAGTGAAGTATAAAACCATACATAATGTGATAGCTTTTGTCTACAAAAGAAATAAAATGTCAGATATATATTGTATTTACTGATTTTTGAGAGCTTGTTTGGAGGTTCTAGAAGTGAGCCCAGCTACTTGTATACCCTTGACCAAAGACCAGTTCTCTCCTGTGGGGGGGCAGCTTCGGGAGGAACGCACATAGATAGGTGAGGGAGGAGGGGGACACCCGCCTAGCTAGCCAGATCAGTCGAATCAACACTGGTGATCAATGGGGTAACAGATGTCACAGCCAGATTGGCCTCACATCCTATTTGCTGATTTTTGCAAAATGAAACACAGGAGGAATTAACCAATAACTAATACAAATGGCAACAAAAAAGCAACTCCCTCCATATTTAATCAATTTTTAATACTTATGATATATATGCCAAAATATATTATACACACACACACTTTTTATTTGAATAATCTTACTTGCTTTTACTTAAGCCATTTAACAATTAGTTTTCATTCCCTTAATGTGTTACATATGGAAAGGAAAAAGCAAGGCTGTCTTGAGATTTTTTTAAATTTCATAAAATAAAAACTCAAAAAGAACCAAGATGGCGGCATAGGTAAATGTATGCACTTGCTGCCTCCCTCAACCACATCAAAATTGCAACTAAAATACAGAACAACTATCATCCAGAACCGTAGGAAAGCTGGCTGAGTGGAAGTACTACAACCAGAGAGATAAAGAAGAAAGCACACCGAGATTGGTAGGAGGCGCAGAAGCGCGGAGGCGCGGAACGGGCTGGTCCGGCACCCGGGTGTGCCACTTTTTTTAATCGGGAGAGAGATCAGCTCTGCGGAGGCTTCCAGGTGGAGTGAGGGGTCCCAGCCCTACACCAGAGCCCCAGCCCAGGGTTCCAGAGCTGGGGAAAGGAGTCCCTACATCCTTAAGAACTACGGACTGTAAAAACCAGTGTGGATTTGGGTTGAGTGACACAGAGGCTGCTGAAGACCCAGCTGCTCCTCTTAAAAGGTGAACTGAATTTACAAGCTCCCACTTCCTCTGAGACCCAGTGCTGGGCGAGGCTCTGGGGGATCCAGACACATACGGGGAGAAACTGGACTGTCTAGCATCAGGGCAGGAACTCAGGGGCGGCTTTCTTCCAGATGGAGATGATGGCAGCAGTCATTGTTCCCATGCTGGGACCTCCCTGGTGCCGGGCTGAATGGCAGCCATTTCTGTTTGCTCTGCCCTGGTAATATCCTTAAACCCCGCCCTACCAAATTTATAACCCCACCCAAGCTGTGGGCAGTGGCTTTGCATATGAATGGTCTGTCCTTTCTTAGGCTAAAACTCTGTCAAAAAAGTTGCAGCTGGGATAGGGGGCCTCAAACCTATCAATAAAAGGGCCAGGAACCGGCACCAGCATCAGCCTGCCCTGCTTCACAGCTGAGCCTTGACTGGACACTTCCAAACCCAATACAAAGAGGAGGAATCTGCAGAATTGAAGGTCAGATAAAGAGATTCACAGACAAGGAAAAGCTAAAGGAGTTGATCACTACCAAATCAGTATTATATGAAACTAGAGGCCCAATGCATGAAATTTGTGCAAGAGTAGGCCTTCCTTCTCCTGGCTGCCTGCACCAGCTTCCCTCTGGCACCTGGGACCCGGGCTTCCCTCTGGCCACTGGCAGGCACCCAGGACCTGGGCTTCCCTCACAGCCCTGGCTTCGTCCAGAAGCTCATCCAGAAGGATGTCCAGTCTAATTAGCATATTATGCTTTTATTATTATAGATGCTGAAGTGTATTCTTCAAGAAGAGGAAGAAGAAAAGGTAAAGATAAAAAATACGAACGTGACAACAAATCCTTATCTATGAACAAGTGAATCTAAAAATAAAATGAATAAAAAATCTGATGAACAGAATAAACTGGTGAATGAAATAGAATCAGGGGCATGGAAATGAAACAGACTGACGATTCTCAGCCGGTAGAGGGTGTGGGGGGAGGGGTGCGGGAAGAGATTAGACAAAGATCTTATATGCATGTATGCATTACCTATGAACACAGACAATAGGGCAGTGAGGGCCTGGGGTGGGGTGGAAACTGGGTGGAGGAGAGCTATGGGGGGCGGGGAGGGACATCTGTAGTAATCTCAATAATAAAGATTAATTTAAAATAAAATAGCCCTGCCCTGGCCGGTTTGGCTCAGTGGATGGAGCGTCGGCCTGCGGACTGAAAGGTCCCAGGTTCGATTCCGGTCAAGGGCATGTACCTTGGTTGCAGGCACATCCCCAGTAGGAGGTGTGCAGGAGGCAGCTGATCGATGTTTCTCTCTCATCGATGTTTCTAACTCTCTATCCCTTTCCCTCTCCCTTCATCTCTGTAAAAAATCAATAAAATATATTTTAAAATAAAAACTAAAAATCACTACATTACCATGAGTTTTACCATATTCCATATCTGCTTAGCTTTTTACTGAGACAATTTTAATCAATTTTTGAGTGGAAGTACTACAACCAGAAAGGTAAAGAACACAGTGTGATTGTACTTTAATTTTACCGATCTGAAATGATTACTAATATTATATTAATAAAATTTCATGTAAAGGCAAAAATTCAAATAGTGAATCTCCACAGGTAAAAATTCATAAGAATTTTACAATTTCAATATTGGCTAGCTGAGTGAATTTTAAACTATGTTTCTGCAATTGCAATTAATTGTAACTAATGCATATTAAGCATTCAAAAAGTAGTAGGTATTATGTCAAAAATTATACTTTTTAGAATTTATACTACAAATAACTGAGGAGCAATAATAGTAAACACTCAAATATACAAAAAGTTTCAAAATGCTACAAGTAATGGTGACATTTCTTTCTCTTCTAAAAGCTGGCTGACATTATATACAGACATGGACACCTGAATCACTGACTAGTATCTAGGGGTCAGTTCAAGGTGGAGCTTGGCACATTACTGCTTATTTTCTGATTAAATACTTGAAACAGCAAAGTCACAAATAGAGAAGAGCTTTAACATCCTGAACATGAATCAAGAAATGTACTAGTATTTGTTCTATCATGCCTAAATAGTAAGCCCACCTTTCAGTTCAATGGATAAAACATAATTTGTTGATTTTAAGACATCATCTGTACACTGCAGTTGTCTTCACCACCCAAAGTCAAGTCTTCTTCTGTCAACATATATTTGGCTCCCTTTATCCTCTTTCACCTCCCCCCACCTCCTTTTCCCTCTAGTAACCACCATACTGCTGTCTGGGTCATGAGTTTTTGTTTATTTGTCTAATTTGTTCATTTGTTTGGATGAAATCATATGGTTCTTGACTTTTTCCATCAGACTTATTTCACCTACCATGATATTTTCAAGGTGTATCCATGTTATTGCAAATGGCAGTATTTAATGTTTTTCATTTACTTTTTTTCACATTAGCTATAGCTAGAAGGACTATGGAATACTTCATGAACTTCAGGTACAATACTATTGACATATTTTGAATGCATAAAGCCTCCAAAGAAAAGAAATACTTACCCAACTTGTGCTACTTCCTTGAGTTTTGGTAAAGAGTAAAGATGAACCCTGCAACACGGCCCAAGAAGACAACCAGTTCTTTCTGTAATTATAAAGATGACCAATTAAAGTTCAATTCCCTAGTTTTTCCAACCAAACTTTAAAAATGAAACACTATTTAGTGGTTAATCAATGTTGTCCAAATTTACAGTCATTATTGACACTCTAATTGTTTTTATTAGGGATATAAAGCTAATGAAAATTACAGTAATTTCATTATCCCAACCTGACCTAAAGGCCCCAAAATAAATGAAGTTAGAGATATAGTTTATCAGAATAACTATATATCTAATTATGCTTATAGGATACTAATTATAGGACTCTGAATACAGAAATATATAAAGGAAAACCCATTTATTCTCATTCAATCCATACTCCAGAGGTAACCATTGTTTACCTTAAAGGGAATTCAATCGCTGACAGGTTAAAGTAAAATGTTAAATATGTCTACTACAGAAATTTATTAAGACTTACCGTACAGCCAAACATGTGGCCAGTTTTGTGAAAACTCTACAAGCACTCAAAACAAAAGGGTTATTCTCCATTTTCAGAGTGTAGAATTTAATATCAATCAATCAGACCTACATTATTATTTTATTTCTTTTTATATCTACTTAAACTTCAAGGATTAAGAAAAGGGAAATAGCCAAAACCGGTTTGGCTCAGTGGATAGAGTGTCGGCCTGCGGACTGAAAGGTCCCAGGTTCGATTCCGGTCAAGGGCATGTACCTGGGGTTGCGGGCACATCCCCAGTGGGGGATGTGCAGGAGGCAGCTGATCGATGTTTCTCTCTCATCGATGTTTCTAACTCTCTATCTCTCTCCCTTCCTCTCTGTAAAAAATCAATAAAAATATATTTAAAAAAAAAAAGAAAAAGAAAAGGGAAATAAAGTTCACTACTACTTAGTCAACTAATATTTGACAAGAAGACTCAATGGAAAAAGATAATTTTCAATAAATGGTACTGGGATACTTGAATATTCATACTTAAAAGAATGAAGCTAATTCCATAGCTTACACTACTCACAAATATTCACTCAAAATAGATTAAAGACCTAAATGTAGGACCTAAAACCATGAAACTTCTAGACAAAAACATAGAATAAAGCTCCCTGACGTGAGTCTTGGTAATAATTTTTAAAAATATGACACTTAAAGCACAAGCAACAAAATAAAAAAGTGGGACATCAAAAAAGCTCTACATAGTGAAAGAAACTATCAACAAAGTGAAAAGACAACCTACAGAATGGGGGAAAAATTTACAAACCAGATTCCTGATAAGGGGTTAATATCCAAAATGTATAAAGAACTCACATAACTCAACAGCAAAAGCTTATATAACCAAATGAAAAAAAAAAAAATGGTCAAATGACCTAAATAGACATTTCTTCAAAGAAGATATACTAAAAGCTAACAGGCACATGACAAGATGCTAAACTAGTCATTAGGAAAATTGCAAATTAAAACCACAATGTGATATCAACTCAGACCTGTTAAATGGTCATCATCAAAAGATAAGAAGAAACACCCTGACCGGTTTGGCTCAGTGGATACAGTGTCGGCCTGCGGACTCAAGGGTCCCAGGTTCGATTCCAGTCAAGGGCATGTACCTTGGTTGCGGGCGCATCCCCAGTGGGGAGTGTGCAGGAGGCAGCTGATCGATTTTTCTCTCTCATCGATGTATCTAACTCTCTATCCCTCTCCCTCCCTCTCTGTAAAAAATCAATAAAATATAAAATAAAAAAAAGATAAGAAGAAACAAATGATGTGAAGAAAAAGAAACCTTGTGCACTGCTGGTGGGATTGTAAATTGGTGCAGCCACTATGCAAAACAGTATGGAGGTTCCTCAAAAAACTAAATATAGAATTACCTTATGACCCAGCAATTCCACTTCTGGGCATGTATCCAAAAGAAACAAAAGCACTAACTCAAAAAGATATTTGCTCCTTCATGTTCATAGCAGCATAATTTACAATTGCCCAGACAAGGAAACAACCCAAGTGTCCCCTGATGGATGAATGAATAAAGAAGTTGTGGTATATATACATATAATGGCATATTATTCAACCATAAAAAATAAAAGGAAATCCTGTCATTTGTGACAACATGGATAGACCTTGAAGGCATTATGCTAAGTGAAATAAGTCAGACAGAGAAAGACAAATACTATATGATCTCACTTATATGTGGAATTTTATAAACAAAACAAAACTCATAGAAAAAGAGGCAGAAGGTGAGGAGGAAACTGGCCTTGCAGAACTTGTTATCTAAATGCAGAGGCCATGGAACTGTGAACAATGCACTGCCCTGCAAGGGGGTGGGTGGGTGAGGGGAGGGTAGGGTTGTTATGCTGGTGCCAGGACAGACCATCGGATGTGGCCTGACACCTGGGGGCCTTCCTGCAGGGCCACGAAGGGGGGCAGGGGGCATATCTGCAAGACAAAGACCCCAACGGGATATATATAGACAGGCTCTCTGCATGTTTCTTCACTCTGATTTGGAAATTATTCCCAGAGTCCACTAGTGTTAATAAACGGGGTCCCTCCCTTTCTCTAGGAAGCGTGCTTGGTATTTCTTTGGTCTTCTGTAACAAAGGTAGGGGGAGGAAAGTGGTCAAAATATACAAACTCACAGTAATAATATAAGTAAGTACTAGGCATATAATACAACATGATAACAATGAGTAAATCATATGAGTTCTCATCATAAGGAGAAAATATTTTCCCTTTTTCTTTTCTTCTTTCTTTTCTGTTTATTGTATCTATACGAGAAGATGGATGTTAGCTGAACCTGAAGTATGGTACCTATTTGCTTTGTTTAACAATGGACAGGTTATTTTGATTTTCTGAATTTTATAAATCATCCCATTCGATTGAATGCCTTATTGATTGAATGACTATCCCATTGATTGTGATCTTACTGGTTATCGAAGCACATTCTTCTGTACCTGGGAAACAGGACAGCACAATTACCCTAAATTGTTTTAGTGGCCACAGGTGGTGCGTTCCAGCTGACTTAGTGGTCCCGAGACCAGAACAGCACAATTACTCTAAATTGTCCTGACAACTCAGTGGTCAGGAGACCCGAGGGCTCTAGATAATGTGTCTGTCAATTCAGTGACCCCGAGACCCGAAACTGTAATTAACATGCTTAATTCTGCTCTGTAATCTGCTTTTTTTGCGAGCCAGGTGCTTCATTCCAAACCCTGAGATGTAATCAATACCTGTGTGATTTTTTGCCTATATAATCCTGGAACTGTGACCAAATGGCTGCTATGAGATTTGGGAATGACCCCTCATAGTCCCGGATTGCAATAAACGTGACTCTTTAATTCGACTTCTTGAGGCGTCCTTCTGTGATTCGCGGGGTACATTACAACAAACCTATTATGGTAATCATTTCACAATATATGTAAACCAAACCATCTTGCTGTATGCCTTAAACTTAATACAGTGATGTATGGCAATTATTTCTTAATAAAACAGAGGGGAAAAGACAAATATTCTAAATTTCAAAAAACGTTTGGGGGGGGGGGGGGGCCCTAGCCGGCTTGGCTCAGTGGATAGAGCGTCGGCCTGCGGACTGAAGGGTCCCAGGTTCGATTCCGGCCAAGGGCACATGCCTGGGTTGCGGGCTCCATCCCCAGTGTGGGGTGTGCAGGAGGCAGCCAGTCAATGATTCTCTCTCATCACTGATGTTTCTATCTCTCTCCTTCTCCCTTCCTCTCTGAAATCAATAAAGAAATATATATTAAAAAAAAAAAGTTTAGGGGGGGATGGAAGATATCTGTAATAGTGTCAAGAATAAAAACAAATTAGGAAAAAAAGTTTACTACATGCAAGTTTCTATCTATTTATCTTTTTATTTCCTGTTCTTTTTGCCTATGGATCTTCATGCATTTGGTGAATGGCTGTTCTTAATGATTAAGATTCATAGTGGATTTATTCACTGTGCTTTATCATTTAAAAGTACTAATCTTTGTGATGCTTAATGCTTTTAGCCTGAATTGAACTTGTCTGCTATCAAGATTCCTATTCCTGATCTTTGCGTATCTTTGAAAAGCTTTTTTTTTTTAACTTTTGTGAATCATTTTTAGATGTCTCTTTTATATATAATATTTAGTTGGGTTCTGATTTGTGCTTCAGTCTGAGCACCTTTTACTTTCAATAAATGAGTATAGTTGATTTACATTTGTTGAAATTGTGATATGATAGATATGTTTGGTGCTTGTTCTGTCATTTTATTTTCATTTTATTTTACTATTTTGTTTTGTATAGATGTCTTAAAATATTTCATAATAATTTATTATTTGTAATTTTTTAATATTCAATCTCTGTCCTTAGATAATATCTACTGATTCCCTACATTGAAAAATAGTAAAATATATTTCCACTTTAAATAAACTTCAGCTTAATTTTCAAAATAAAAATACTATAGAAGTAATAAATATATATGTGAGAACAAATACTGAAATTTGAACACAATTAACAATAACTGCTTCAAGGACTAAAGCACTTCTGTGAATGAGTTGCAAGCAGAATTAATCACATTTATTTTTTCATGGAACCCAATTTTTTGCCAGGAAAAAAAACAAACAAACCACAAAAAACAATTGATGGGCACATTCTGGTTACTTAGACTTGATTATCTGGCAAGTAGACATTATCTGAAAAATAAATCTCTTTCATTTCAAAGACAATAAATGTGTTTGAAATGACATGTTTACTGACATGTTAGATGTACAAGGTAGATTCAGGAATAAAAGTAGCACTCAAGATCTAATTGTGAGCATTCACTGGATACTGGAGTGCCGCAAAGAATTTCAGAAAAAGGTTAGTCTTATGTTTTGTAGACTACAGTAAAGTCTTTGTGACCATCATGAAAAGTTCTGGGCTGCTCTGAAAGCAATGGGCGTGCCTCAGCACTTGATTGTCCTAATGTGTAACCTGTACTATGGACAGGAAGTTGCTGTCACAGAATATGGACACAGAATGGTTTCCTATAGGCAAAGGTGTCAGACCAGGGAGCATTTCATTTCCCTATTTGTTTAATTTATACATACAACATATCATACAAAGAACTGGGCTAGATTCAGAGGAAGGAGTGAAAATTGGTGAAAGAAATATCAATGACTTAAGATATCAGTAACTTAAGATATGCAGATGACACCATCTTACTGGTGGAAAGTAGCAATGACTTGAAACTTCTGATGAAAGTCAAAGAAGAAAATGCCAAAGCAGAACTGCATTTGAATATTTAAAAGACAAAAATCATGACTACAGAAGAAATATACACCTTTAACCTAGACAATGAAGAAATTGATATTGTTAAAGATTTTGCTTACCTTGGTTCAGTCATCAATTCCAATGGAGACTGCAGCCAAGAAATGAAAAGAAGGCTGAGACTTGGAAGGGCAGCAAATGAAGAATTAGGAAAGATCACGAAGAGCAAGGATATGTCATTAGAGACCAAGATTTAAGGTCATCTACACCCTCGTATTTCCAAATACTATGTACTGATGTGAAAGTGGGACATAGTGAAGAAGGCTGAGAGGAAAAAAGTGATTCACTTGAAACATGGTGTTGAAGGAGAGCTCTAAGCATACCCTGGACCACCAGAAGGATGAACAAATGGATCCTAGAGCAAATTAAGCCTGAGACATTGCTGGATGCAAAAATCACAAAACTAAAACTGTCCTACTTCGAGCACATCATGAGAAGACAGGGTTCTTTGGAAAAGACAATAATGCTGGAAAAAGTAGAAGACCACAGGTAAGGGGAACACAAAATATGAGATGCACTGACTCCATAAAAGAAGCCATAGGCATGAGTATACATAAGCTGAACAAGGCTGTTGTGGACAGGACATGATGGGTATCACTCATTCATCTTTGGTGGCTAAGAGTCGGAGCTGACTCAATGGCACATAACACACATTTGTTGACAATAAAAAATTAAAATTTCAAAAAGAAAGATTTTGGAAAACTTGGCATATCTGCTTCTGTGAAGTTGTCAATTTTCCATTACTTAGTGACTATTCTGATTTGTAATTCTTTGATATAACAATAAAAAATTAAAATTTCAAAAAGAAAGATTTTGGAAAACTTGGCATATCTGCTTCTGTGAAGTTGTCAATTTTCCATTACTTAGTGACTATTCTGATTTGTAATTCTTTGATATAATAAAATAAAGTGTCAACATCTGAAATCAGTAAACTTAAACCAGTATTTTCCAAATGACCTACAAGATGCTATAAAATTATGCACGGGTAAAGATTCATTTAAAGTGCAACACAGATGAATGAATTTTCATGGTTTTTCAGTATTCACTGAAACTAACATTTGTGGAGTTTCAGTGCAACAGAAAAAAATATGTACAATAATCTAAGAAGGCTATTAAAATATTCTTCCCTTTTTCAACTTTATCTGTGTAAAGAAAGATTTTCTTCATATACTTCAACCAAAATAATGTCACAGCAAACTGATTACAAGCAGATATGATAATCTAGCTATCTTCCATTAAGCCAGATATTAAAGATTTGTGAAAATGTAAAACAATATAATGCTTCTCATGGACATTTTTTTTGTATTGGAAAATACAGGGGATTTTCTTCATAAAAATGTTATTCATGTGAACAGGTCATTAACTTTAAAAATTAATAAATATTCTTAATTTTGTTTTAATTTCTCACAGTAAATAACAATAAACTATATAAACGTAAGTTATTTGCAGTAATTAATGATTTTTAAGAGTTTAAAAGGTCCCTCAGATCAAAATATATGAGGACCACTAATATACTGGAAATGCAAAGACTATTTTGTTCAACTCTATGTAAATTTGATGATAAAATGGATGATAGTCTTAGAAAAATATAAATCAACAAAAATATTCCCACAAAAAGTAGAAAATCTATAACACTATCACAGTTAAAACAACAATAAAAACCAAGTGGCCAAAGAATTATTTTTACTAAATACAGTCAAAAGAGAAAAATAAAGACCCAATTTACAAGTGATTTGTACTGAAGAACAGTTTAAGGAACAGACAGTTGCAGTATTTGTAACGCAATTTTCAAGCACTAAAAACTTCCAATACTAAAATTGGACAAAGAAAGTTCAATATAAACATAGATTTGATTGCTCATCCACATATATTTGAAAGCTCAACTACATGTAGATTTTAAACCTTTCTTAAACAACAGACTGATCTCATTTGGACTATAAAATCATAGCATTTTACAAATTTTTAAAAACTGGAGAAAATGCAACTTAGTTTACAAAGACATCAACCAAACAAGCAAACAACTCAATAGAAAAACTAAGGTAAGAACTGACAATTCAACAACAAAAATACAAATGACTTAAGACACTCTATCCCCCCCCCCCCCACACACACACACACAAAGACAAATAAAGAATACCATTTTCTCTCTAATCTCTTCTAGCAAAGATCAAAGAATTTGAGAACATATTAAACTGCAAAGGTGTGGAGAAATCCACTGCTACTGAGAGGTATGGACTGATTCAATGTTTTAGAGAATAATTTGGAACACTATGAAGATGACCATTGAATATGGCCTAGCAATTCCACTTTTATAAAATTTACTAGTAGCCCGGTGCATGAAATCTGTGCACATTAAAAGGGAATTAATTAGCGGAAATATTTTAATATTGCTATTTGCCCTTTCTCTATAACAGAAGTGTGAGAGATGAAAGGAAATTAGTAAAATGAATATGAAAATAATATATAAATTTAATAATAAATAAACAGTAACAAAAGGATATAACAGAGGCATGATATAAAAATGACAAAAACATGATATGAAAACAACAAAAACATGATATAAAAACAACAAAAACATGATATAAAAACAATAGTGATGCAAACAATGACTGAGAAAGTGATTAAACTTATTCTAATATCTCCCTGTATACCACATTAACAGTGAAAACACTTTCAGAGTGCTTGACTAATTTCCCTTGTGCTGAAGTATGTAGAACTTTAATGTCACATTCTCTTTGAACTCAAGAGAAAGCAACATATAACTGACCATGTGCAAAAACGGGTTCAGGTAGGAATATGCCTACTCTGTCTAGAGTTTGTCCTTGTGATTTATTAATAGTCATCACAAATGCTGGCATCACGGGAAACTGTCATTGAATCAATTTAAATGGGAGGCCAGTGTCAGATGAGGACAAATCAATTCTTGGAATCAGAACAACCTCTCCCTCTGCAGATCCTGTTAATACTTCAGCTTCAATAATATTAGGTCATAATCTTTTTATAATAAATCTGGTACCATTACAAGGACCCCATTCACTATTAAGATTTCTCAAGAGCATGATGATTGCACCCACTTTCAATTTTAATTTATGACACAGCATTCCCGAAGGAGTAATACTATTAAAAAATTCGATGGGAAAATTTTCTTTTTCAGCATCATCTGTGGAATCAATGGAATCATCACTCAAATATGTGTGAAAATCTCCATCGAGTATATCCAAAATTTCTTCATTTAATTTTTGAACGTGATCATTTTTTGGACAAAGAATTGCACATTTAGATATATTTTTAATATTATCTATAGACATAGTATTTCCAAAGGTAGCTTTAATAATAGATGCATTACAAATCATTTCACAGGGGATTTCAATAATATCCATTCCTAAATGAAAAATGCTATCACCGAGAAGTAAAATTACAGCAATTCCTGTAGACGCTGTGGTTAAAACAGTACTACCATGACCTCTAATATAATGTATTAAAACTTTATAAAGATATGCCTCCACGCTCCGAGGGCTGGTTCCTGCCTCAAAACTCGCCCTCCCAGGAAACAGCTCGGAGAGGGTGCAGCCCTTGGCAACTCAACCCAGGACTCAGTGCCTCTATGCTCTGAAAGCCGGTTCCTGCCTCAAACCTCGCCCTTACCAGAAATAGCTCAGGAAGGGCACAGCTGTGGCTAAGAGGACCCAAGACTCAGTGCATCCACGCCCTGAGAGTGTGTTCCTGCCTGAAACCTCGCCGCCCTCTCGGGAAACAGCTCGGGAGGGTGCAGCCGTTTCCAAGACAACCCCTGCAGGACTGACTTCCTTCCGGCTGGTTGAGCCTCGGTCGCGATGTTACACCAGGGTTTTTATATAAATAAGATTCTATTTATATACTTACAGGCCTATTTATATACTTACAAAATAAACTATGCAAGACACTAGGTATAATTTTGTTTGTAATAGCAAAAAAATGTAAACATCATAAATGTCTACCAATAGATAGGCATATTTACATACTTGCAAATAATGAATAGTTCAATGAACTGTGATACAGCCATACAATATGTAACTATGCAGCAGTCACAAACAATGTGGCAGCTCTGCATGCAATGAAATGAAACCGTGTCCAAGATAAACTGTCAAAAGATTGTACTTAAAAATTAATCTATGCACATACAAATATATATATTTTTTCTCTGAAGGAAAATACTACATCTCATTAGATTTAGCTTGTTGCCTCTGGGGAAAGGAACTGATGGCTGGGTGACCGACTTTTGATTAAATATTGTGCATACCTTTGTTTTTTTGTCATGTGCATTTATTACTTACTAAAAAAATTTTAATAAAGCTAATCCTTGCTCAGAATCCTCTGCCTTTTTACCTCTAATTTAATTTCACCTTAATATGTCAAGACAAAGAAAACATTTCATACATTTCATGACAATAATACATACATTATATTAGAAAATATATTATTTGAAATTTTTATAGACTTTTTAAACATTTCTACTAGCATATAATTAAATTCATGTTTTCTTTATTTCAATCAGATGAAACATATCAGAACATTTATTATTTGTGTACTTACCGAACCTTTTTTCCATTTTCAGTAATTTTTGTTACATTTAATAATCCATATTTCTCTTGACCCTATGGAACAGAGTAATATATATATATATCATTCATATAGACAATGAAGTCCAAACCTTTACATATGACTGGATCAAAATGATCTGATACTCTAAAAATTAGCTTAAAAGAAACGATTAGTTTGTATGTACTGTGTTTAGTTCTTTTTAACACCTTGCTGACCAGTCACAAGTATACTCGTGTTTCCGTATCCAAACATTGCTGACCCATCAGAAGTTAACTCAGGTCTTTTTCTCAACTCATTAGTATTTTCAGAGATGTGACAAACAATATATCTAATTCTTTAAAATACATCGCATTCTTTTTAAAATACCACATTGCAGCAGAGAAGACCATTTAAGTAAATTATGTGCAGGTACTTTATCTGTCAGACTTTGGTAGTCAGCTGGAAGATAGTACTTTGTCAGAAGATAGTAATGAGTCTGACATTAGACCATCATGAAGGCAAGAGAGAAATGTGATAGTATCTGACAGTGAAAGTGATTCTGAAGAATGAGCAGAAAAAGACATTTTACCAGCCCTGGAGGATTTTATAAATGTTTCAGATGTAACTGTTCAATCTGAAAACCCACAAAGTATAAGGAAGCTTTTATTTTTTAAATTTTTTGTTGTAGTTAATCCTCACCCGAGGATATTTTTCCATTGATTTTTAGAGAGAGCAGGAGGGAGGGAGAGAGACAGAGAGAGAGAGAAACATCAATGTAAGAGAGACATATCAATTGGTTGCCTCCTGCACATGCCCCAATCAGGGTCAGGGATCGAGCCTGCAACCAAGGTACATGCCCTTGACTGGAATCAAACCCAGGATCCTTTAGTCCATGGGCCAATACTCTATCCACTGAGCCAAACTGGCTAGGTTCCCAATTTATTTTTTGATTTCACTACTTCTCAAATCAATTTATACCATCAACAAATGGAAAAATACCACAAAACCTCTGCTAAAGCTTCACCATAGACAGACGTTACTTATATTGATAGATACTAGTATAAAGAAGTTTCTTGGTTTAATTATATTGATGGAACTAACAAAGAAGCCAGAATAAAAAAATTACTGGTCAACCAATCCCTTACTTGAATCACCCATATTTCTTTTCTTTTCTTTCTTTCTTTCTTCCTTTTCTTTCTTTCTTTCTTTCTTTCTTTCTTTCTTTCTTTCTTTCTTAAGAAATACTCTATGTTCTTTTTATTTTTAATTGATTTCAGAGAGGAAGGGAGAGGGAGAGAGAGTTAGAAACGTCAATGATGAGAGAAAATCACTGATTGGCTGCCTCCTGCATGCCCCCTACTGGGGATTAAGCCCGAAATCCAGGCATGTGCCCTTGACCGGAATTGATCCTGGGACCCTTCAGTCTGCAGGCCAACACTCTATCCACTGAGCCAAACCGGTTAGGGCAAATTACCCATATTTCTAAAAACTATGACTGGATAGAGGTTCAAGCAAATACATACATTCTGTCATCTGAATGACAATTAACAAACAACATGTAACACAGACCATCTTTACAAAGTCAGACCTCTTTTGGATCACTTTACTTAGAAATTTAAATCTTTATATATACCAAAACAGCAGTTATCACTCGAAACAATGATTCCATGGAGAGGACGCATCAGATTCAAGACATATAATCCAGCAAAAATAATAAAACATGGAATTTTAGTGAGAATGCTTTGTGAAAGTAAAGAGTGGTTATATTTGTAACTTCAAGATATATAATACAGAGGGTGGGTGGATGGGAAAAGATCAACCGAAGAACTTGTAAGTATATGTGCATAACCTATGGACACAGATAATAGGGTGGTAAAGGCCTGGGGTGGGGGGTGGGGGCAGGCTAGAAGATGTAAATGGGGGAAAATAGGAGACATATGTAATCCTTTGAACAATAAAGATTTTTTAAAAAGATATATAATATAGGGAAAGGCAAAAAGATACAACAGACTATATTATCCATCTTATAGCCTTTTTTGGTTCTTGGCATCATATTTACCAAGATAATTACTACAACAGCATATCTACAGCTGAACTATTATTGAAGATTAAAACACTGGTCTGTGAACAATAAGGGAAACAGTAGGTTGCCAAAACTACTAAAAGAAAAGCAGCCAGCTACTCAGGCAAGTTCTGCCTCAAAATAGCCCGTCCAGCAAGGTGGTAAAAATATAATTTTTTTTCATTGCTTAAAATATTACAAAGAGTAGTACATTTGTCTCCTTTTTTCCCCCCTTGACCTTCTCCCAGCCTCCCCTACCCCCCACCCCCAGTGTCTTGTGTCCATTGGTTATGCTCATATGCATGCATACAAGTCCTTTGGTTGATCTCTTACACGCCCCCCTAACCCTCCCCAGCCTTCCTGCTGTAAATTGACAATCTGTTTAATGCTGCTCTGCCTCTGTATCTATTTTTGTTCATCAGTTTATAATGGTCCCTATTATCCATAAATGAGTGAGATCATGTGGTATTTTTCTTTCACTGATTGGCTTATTTCACTTAGCATAATGCTCTCCAGTTCCATCCATGCTGTTGCAAATGGTAAGAGTTCCTTCTTTTTTACAGCAGCATAGTATTCCATCCTGTAGATGTACCAGTTTTCTAATCCATTCATCTACTGATGGGCACTTAGGCTGTTTCCAGATCTTTGCTATGGTAAATTGTGCTGCTATGAACATAGGGATGCATATATCCTTTCTGATTGGTGTTTCTGGTTTCTTGGGATATATTCCTAGCAGTGGGATCACAGGGTCAAATGGGAGTTCCGTTTCCAGTTTTTTAAGGAAACTCCATACTGTCTTCCATAGTGGCTGCACCAGTCTGCATCACCAGCAGTGCACGAGTGTTCCTTTTTCTCTGCATCCTCTCCAGCACTTGTCGTTTGTTGATGATAGCCATTCTGACAGGTGTGAGATGGTACCTCATTGTTGTTTTTATTTGCATCTCTGGGATGATTAGTGACTTTGAGCATGTTTTCATATGTCTCTTGGCTTTCTGAATGTCCTCTTTTGAAAAGTGTCTATTTAGGTCCTTTGCCCATTTTTTGATTGGATTGTTTATCTTCCTTTTGTTAAGTTGTATGAGTTCCCTATAAATGTTGGAGATTAAGCCCTTATCGGTGATAACATTGGCAAATATGTTCTCCCATGCAGTGGGCTTTCTTGTTGTTTTGTTGATGGTTTCTTTTGCTGTGCAGAAGCTTTTTATTTTGATGTAGTCCCATTTGTTTATTTTCTCTTTAGTTTCCAATGCCCTAGGAGATGTATAGGTGAAGAAATTGCTTCGGCATATGTCTGAGATTTTGTTGCCTTTGGATTCCTCTAGTATTTTTATGGTTTCCCATCTTACATTTAAGTCGTTTATCCATTTTGAGTTTATTTTTGTGTATGGTGTAAGTTGGTGGTCTAGTTTCATTTTTTTGCATGTATCTGTCCAATTTTCCCAGCACCATTTATTGAAGAGACTGTCTTGACTCCACTGTATGTTCTTGCCTCCTTTGTCAAATATTAATTGAGCATATTGGTTCGGGTCGATTTCTGGGTTCTCTATTCTATTCCATTGATCTATATGTCTGTTCTTGTGCCAGTACCAGGCAGTTTTGAGAACAGTGGCTATGTAATACAGCTTGATATCTGGTATTGTTATTTTCAGTAATTCTATAATTTAAAACTTCCTCTTTTCAAGTCATAGCAGCCCTATAAAGTATTCTGCTATCAAATTAGATTTCCATATAAATGCTACAAGTCAGAACTGGAAAAATTATTTGTGACTTTCTGTTCCAAGAAAGTGATACAATGTTATGATAAAATACCACAAAAATGAATTACTCTGCTGTTACTTTACAACAATATAGTCTGAAAATTATTTAAGATACTAACCCACTTTGTCAAAATGTAAAAATATATAGGTAGAACAAATGCAGCGACTGTATTTAATAAACTACTCAAAAGCAATGGCACTATGCATAGAATTAGCCTTAATGTGGCATAAAAAATTCAGTATATACTTCATTAAACATATTATAAGATGGCAAATTGGGCCCTGGATAAACTACATATATTAGTCAGTTGATGTCAAAAATAGTGACATAGCTTTAATCACCAAACCCTATGAAGGTAAAAGTCACTATGCTCAAGTTAAGTGTTATTTTTAAATTACTTCAGGTGGAAATAAAGAGCACTTCCTCATTGTTTTAGCTTCCTATATTCAAATGAATTTAATCAAAATGAATTGGTGCCTATAGTAACCATCAATTTTAGTAAGCACTGTATGTACATGACAGAGCAATTTTGTTTTAGCTGAAACACATACACACATACAAAAAAAATTCCTAATTCAAAATTTATTTATATTTAACTGACACCTTAGCTATTTTCTCCATGTATTTTAATTACAAAAAATAAGTATTTCTTGTATGGGAGATAAACACAATATAAAATATTTCCTCAATAATATCTAAAAGGTAATGTTTGAAAGTTTTGTCTGGTCTGATAAAAACTCACATCTATAAACTCACATCTATGGCATACTGTTGCTGACCCACATTTTTTGTATACCGGGAATTTGAGAAACACTCATGAAGTTTTACTATAATTCTTTCAAAAAGCATAGGTTAGATTGCCTTAGATATGCAAGTCTGATACTTTTCATAAAAGCTCTTTGTTGTGTCTCAACAAAAACATCAATTACACAGTTGTAAGTGTGTGCACAGGATGTTCAGTAAGAACATTCCTCAATTTACTATCAGAAGTAGAGAGAAAAAATTTCAATGATATAGGAACTAAGTAACACCATTAATCTGAGAAGATGGGTACTGGTTATGTGAGCACAGGAACTGGAAGGATAGAGATAGGAATCAAGCCTATTAAAAAAAAATGCCAAAATTGAAACTGTGCAGAGCAACAAAGCAGAGGCAGAAAGGAAATACAGGTGTCAAAACACACAGAGATAGCCATAATGACAAACAGCCTATGCCTAAGGATGAGAAAGACACTCTATATCAGGGATTCTTACCTAAATCAATGGATGGATTAAAACTGGTACAAAATTTGTGCATGTATATGCATCATTCAAGAAAAAGGTCTAAAACTTTCACAAAATTCTCACAGGGATCAAGACCCAATTACTAATGCTCTAAGTATTAAGCACTCTAACTTGAATCCTATCTAATAAAGAGGGAATATGCCAATTGACCCTCTCGCCATCGCAAAGATGGCGGCGCTCACAGCCAATAAGGAGGGAATATACTAATTGACTGCCACGCCCTCAAAGATGGTGGCACCCACAGCCACAAGATGGCCATATCAAAAATACAAAAACAATTACCATCCAATGTGGTAAGTGCTGTGAGAAAGCTGTAACTAAATCAACCTGGGAGAGAAAGAAGGCTTCCTGGAGACTGACACTTGAGCTAAGGAGTAAGAGTTAGCTAGATGGAAACGAGATGAAAACAAAACAAAGAAATAGATAGTACAAAGGCACAGAAGCTAGAGAGAACATAACATGTGAGGGCCTTTAAATGTTCTCAGAGTATTGGATGAGGTGAAGTAGCAAGTAATAGCCAGTGAAAAGAATGAACTAAGGGTGGCAGACTGGGATCCAACTACAAAAGTAACCTAATAATTTCCATAAGAAATATTGAAAGCCTGAGCTAGGGCAGTGACAGTCAGAGAGTGAAGAGGGCCCAAATTTGAGAGAGATTCAGAAGACAATGTGAGGGTGTGGCATCTCAGCTTCAATGACACTTTTTTAGAGAAGCTTTCCCTGACCACTCTTAAGTAGGAGCTCCCTCATCCCTCCCATTATTTACTACTGCCCCCAGTTTTGTCTCTTTCATTGCACTTAATGCAAAGTATAATGATATATCCATTGGAGTACTGAATACTCCAATAGGTTATATGCTGGGATCATATCTGTTATGTTCATTAATATAAGACCAGTGCCTTACAAGTAGTTCAATACATATTTGTTGAAGTAATAAATCAACAAATTAGCAGTGCTATCACAAAAAAGAAATGTAAGAGAAATGTAACTTTCAAACACTGACGTTTCTGAATCTGACATAGAAGTGCCAAGTGGACAGATAAATAATACAGGTTTGGCTATACAGGTGAGAGATTTGGGAGAAAAAAATTAGACAGATCTTTATTTCATCAACTACCTGGTATATTTTCTCTACTTATTAGGATTAAAAATTAATCAATGTTTTTGTGTTGCTTAATAAAATAACTTCATAAAAATATCTTAAGTCTGGTAAAAAAAAAATGCCCATTTTCACACGTGAATATATCTTAGTCTAAATATAGTTGCTACTCAAAGAAAACTCCATAAAATAAGTAAAAATGTTTTAATAAGGGTTAGCAAAATATGATTAAATTTTAACCTAAAAAAACCTATCCTAATAAGGCAAGAAAATAATAAAATGCCAGTTCCATTAAGTAATTTGAGAAAACTTCCACAGGTTCATAATCACTTTGTAGACTCCAGAACTTCCAATCTTGCATTCATTTAGTAAAATAGGTACTTCCTAATTTGGGCTAACAAGTATTATGTATCAAAATCAATGCAGTCCATCATATTATAATCACATTCCAGATAATTATATTTTAATCGTTTAATACGAAGATTCTTGTAACACAGAAAAAGTAAACTTGCACAATGATATAGTGTTGAAAAAGACCCAGGAACTTCCAGAACAGATAAATCCAGAGACAGAAGGCACACTAGTGGTTGCCAGGAGGAGAGGGAAAGGGAGATGAAAAGATGTGCACCGACTACTTAATGAAAGGGGTGGGGAACGTCTGGCCTTCGGGCCATACAAGGCCCACAAAATCATTTGGTCTGACACTGCCAAGGCATTAGAGGTGAGTTAGTTAAATGTTTGACCAAATATACCAGGCTAATTTTTAAGTTGATAATTTTGCATGGCCCTTGAATGATGTATAAATATCCAAATAGCCCCTGACAGAAAAAAGGTTCCCCACCCCTGGAAGAAGTGTGAGCTTCCCTCTGAGGGATGAGAATGTCCTAAAACTAGATAGAAAAGATAGCTCTGCACATTGTAATATATGAAATATATACACTGAACTGTGCAGTTTAAGATGATTAATGGTTCATTTTGTTACACAAATTTCACCTTAATAAAAAATTTTTAAACCAGTGTTATTAAAAACTTAGATATTCAAATTATGTTTTAAAAAGGCTTTAAAATAATATTATTCAATGAAAAAAACTACCACACTTGTCCATTAATACTTTTGTTAAAGCCAGTGTTGAAATGTCCTTTTCTCCAAATGGATAATGTATTTTAATACCATAACTGGAAATACAAGTGAAAAAGTTCAAGTTTCCAAGTTGGATAAAATTTTACTCAGTAATCTAGAACTTTAAAATGCATATCCTAATAGGCACATTGTGACTGAGAGATTAGGTTTTTAAATCAGCCCACCAAAATCCTATTTAATCTGTACTTTAGTTACATTATAGAAAATATTATAAATTTTAAAACTGTACACACTGCTATTTCCAAAAATGATTTGAAGAGACTATGAAAAATAACAATGCACCCCAATTATACACTTATCAGTGCTTAGATCCCATCTCCACAATCTAATAACATTGACAATTCATCAGATAATGAAATTCAGCTTTATTACACCCATTTTTTAAATTTTAGGGAGTTAATTATAAAAAACAAAAGACTTCAAAAGTTCAAACTAAACTTGACAATTTTTTCAAAGCAGGATTACCTAAAGCAAAGCGCCTCAAGATCAAACATTACCGTTACACCACAATGGGAGCATCTGGATATATCATCATCCAAAGACAATTAAATAGGAAAACTTTTTTCTGTTCTTTTACTGAACAGCTACTATCTGGCACTGCAATAGGTATTAGGCTGACTCCATTTCTGCTCTAATGATGCTTTTCATTGTCTAGTAGGGAAGACAGACATAACATAGTTTCATAAAATAAATTTAAATAAAATTTAAATTTTGTTTTTAAGAACACTGTTTTATTTGTTTAGTTAAATATAATTAAAATGCATTTTCGGGAAAATGTTTAAGAAAAAGAAGAATAATGCATTTTGAAACTGAAATGAAATAAAAATAAGCATGTTTAAAATTTACATTAAGAAATAGAATTTTAAATCCGGCGTGATTAGAAGAGACTAAATGAAAATATGCTAAGTGAAAAAGGTCTGTCAAAAAAGACCAGATATATTACATGATTATATTCATATGAAATGTCCAGAATAAGCAAATATAGTGAGACAGAAAAGAAGATTACAGTATACTTAAGGCTTGGTGGGATCTAGAGGTAGAGGAGTGACAGCAAATGGGTACAGGTTTCTTTCTGAGATGATGAAAATAGTCTAAAGTTGACTATGATGATGGTTGCACATATTTGAATATACTAAAAACAACTGAATTATACACTTTAAATGAGTGAACTGTATAGTATATGAATTACATTTTAATACAGTTTTGATTTAAAAAAACTAAAGAACAGTTTGAAGAGGAAGATGGGCAATTTGCGGAGAGTTTCAGATGACATCAATAGCTAACTTGATGCCGAAACCGGTTTGGCTCAGTGGATAGAGCGTCAGCCTGCGGACTGAAAGGTCCCGGGTTCGATTCCAGTCAAGGGCATGTACCTGGGTTGCAGGCACATCCCCAGTGAGAGATGTGCAGGAGGCAGCTGATCGATGTTTCTCTTTCATCGATGTTTCTAACTCTCTATCTCTCTCCCTTCCTCTCTGTAAAAAATCATTAAATATATTTTTTTAAAAAAAATAGCTAACATGATGATATTACTAGTGGCCTAGTGCACGAATTTGTGCACCTTGAAAGGAACTGTGGGCTGCAAGGCTGCAGTGGGCACAGGTGCAGGTCTCAGCCCATCCTCCGTACCCCCGCCCGGCCCCTCCCACTGCGGCCCCCAATCCTCTGTCTGCCGGCAGCCCCACTCCCGCCACTGCCACTCCCATGCGCTGACAGCGCGGAGCGATTTGGGGCTGATGCCAGCTGCAGGTGCGAGCAGGGTCAGTGCTGTCAGCAGGTAAGAGTGGCGGCTGCTGCCCCTAGTGCCCCTCAGGAGCAGGGGCAGGTGGAAAAGCCCTCAGGGGCAATCAGGGCTGACAGCTGCTGCTCACACCCGCTAATGGTGCTGAGCGATCGGGACTGACACTGAGCGCCGGCAGCGGGTGCAAGTGGGGCCAGCACCGGAAGTGGGTGTGAGCAGTGGTTCCAATGCCGGCAGCAGGTGTGAGCGGCTACTGCCGGCACTGATCACCCCTCAGGAGCAGGGAAAGGTGGAGAAGCGCTGAGGGGCGATCAGGGACAGCAGCAGCCACTCGGACCCACTGATGGGTCCGTGCACCATCAGCGGGTGCGAGCAGCAGCTCTGGTGCCGGCAGCGGGTGCAAGTGGAGCCAGCACCAGCAGCAGATGCGAGTGCTGGGCGGGACTGCAGCGTGCAGGAGTAAAGAATTTTCAGTAACCACCAGAGGCTGGTCCTAATGACAGTGACCGGCGCCCTGCCTTGGTCTGGCGCCCCTGCTTACCTGCTCCACCATCCCGCCACAGCTGACACCCACCATGTTTCACGCTCTGCCGCCTGCTGCCTACTCCCGCCATGTTCCGCACGCCCCCGAGTGGCCAGCGCACATCAGAGTGACTGTTTATTCAGTTGTTCTGCTGTTCGATCTATTTGCCTTTTATTATATAGGATTTTTATCTCTAAATATGTAGCCTCCTTGTTCTTACCACTAAAGGCTTTATACCAACCAGATTTTAACTCACAAAAAGAAATGTAAATATCCTTGTATTAACTAAGAAAGAGTGAGAAAGATGGGCAAAATTCAGTGGAACCAGGGGAAAAGAAGAAAAGAGTAAAGGGAGAGGGAGAGAGGAGAAGTCAAGGAGGGCAGAAGCCTCAGTAAGGAGTGTCTGGCAGCATGGAGGAGGAACATTTCCCAGCATTCCCCATTCCGAGGGAAAGGAGTGGCTGTGTGGAAACAGACTGGCCTCAAAATTAATAGAGCTGTTCACTATTGTGTTTTTGTTTTTTTTTCCACTGGAAAGTACACAAAGAATAACAGAAGAAACACTGGTGAGGCAATTCCCTATGATGGCCATCAGAGGATACCATGAGTCCAGGATAGTCTAGTTGCTTTCAAACTTTTCAGAAAATGGCTAAGGCATTCTATATAATAAATGGCTAATATGCAAATATACCGAACAGCGGAACGACCAGTCGCTATGATGCGCACTGACCACCAGGGGGCAGATGCTCAATGCAGGAGCTACGCCATGGTGGTCAGTGCGCTCCCACAGGGGGAGCACTGCTCAGCCAGAAGCCGGGCTCACGGCTGGTGAGCACAGCAGCGGTGGCGGTAGCTTCTCCCGCCTCCGTGGCAGCACTAAGCATGTACTACTGCCAGCTTAGGCTTGTTCCTAAGCGTTGGACATCCCCTGAGGGCTCCCGGACTGCGAGACGATGCAGGCTGGGCTGAGGGGATGAACCCCCCCGAGTGCACGAATTTAGTGCACCAGGCCTCTAGAGGAAAAGTAATTTGCTAACAGTCCTTGGTAACTCTATATAGACCATTTACAATGTCCTATTTCTAAGATTACCTAGAAATTCCCTTTTACCAAAATATAATTTATAAACGATAGTAGGAATTATATTTTACCTATATTTAAAATAAGTTAAATAAGTTTTTTCTAGATGGACTGATAGAGTATGGTAGTAACAGCATCTTAGATCCATGCAATAATTCTTTACAAAACCACTAAAATCATGTTTACAGTTATCTACATTTAATACTTATAAACCCAGGACTGTGTTAAATAATACAAAAGATAAGAAGTAGAAATTTAGTCTCTATCTATCCCTTAGGAGCTTAAAACCTTAGTAGGGAGACAAGAGGTACATGAGGTAACTTTTCCACCATTCAATGCAATAAGTGACAGGAGTTTAGAAAAAAAAGAGATCACTAAAATGCTGAGGTTAGTCTGGCAAAGCCTCCTAAAAAGTCAGCATAGCATTTAACTGTAAAGTTTAACTAAAAAAAACCAAGGACATTAGAGGCAGGGGAACTACACCTGAGCAATGTCAGAAGGGAATGTGTACAGCAGGTGATATGAACCATGAAAGACCTAACTAGGTTAGGGAATGAAGAGTTGGAAAAGGAAAATTTAGCATCTGTAGAAATCCTTGACTCTAACAAATGGGAAACTATCTAATAAATAACAGTCTAACATACTTTCATAAATAAGGAATAACAATACAAGTTTATGTTTTAAAAAAGCTTTAAAACTTTTATTTACTCATTCAACAAACATTTACTGAAGAGCTACTATCTGGCACTGCAATAGGTATTAGGGTGACTCCATTTCTGCTCTAATGATGCTTTTCATTGTCTAGTAGGGAAGACAGGGATAAATAAAGGGTTCAAAGTTTATAGAAGACAGCCCTAGCCGGTTTGGCTCAGTGGATAGAGCGTCAGCCTGGGAACTAAAAAGTCCCGGGTTCGATTCTGGTCAAGGGCACATGCCCGGGTTGTGATTCTCTCTTATCATGGATGTTTCTATCTCTCTCTTCTCTCTTCCTTCCTCTCTGAAATCAATAAAAATATATTTTTTTTAAAAAAGTTTCTAGAAGACAGAAATGAAAAATTACTCTATTTCATATAATCAAGTATCATAATCAAATGCTTTATGTATTTCAGAGAAACCTGATCAAATCTAGATCAGGTAAAATTTTCTGAGGAAGCAAAGTTTGAACTTAGCTCTAATGAACAAACAGAAGTTAGGCAAAGATGTGGGAGAAAAATGTTTCAGTGGTCAGAGGAACAACAGTGCTAAAAAACAGGCTTCTTTGAGGAATGAGCAGAAGGGCAGTATAGTTGGAGGAAAATAAGCCTGGAAGAAGGATTAGGACCAAGAACTATGAGGTGAGGCTTGGAGAAGCAATCAAGAACCAGAGCATGCACAATCTTGTAGTCTTCATTAAAAATTGCAGTCTTTGCCCTGGCCAGTATGGCTCAGTTTGTTGGAGCATTGCCCCCTGCACCGAAGGGTCACAGGTTCGATACCCAATCAGGGCACATAGCCAGGTTGCGGGTTCGATCTCCAGTCAGGGTGCATATGAGAGGTAATCAATCAATGTTTCTCTCTCTCTCTCCCTAAAATCAATAAAACATATCCTCAGGTGAGGATTCAAAAACAAAAACAAGACAAAAAACAAACCTGCAGTCTTCATTCTAAAAGAAAAGAGAATCCATTGAAAGAGAAGAAAAGACTGGAGGGACTTCAGATACAGAGATCAAGTAAAATTTCATACCACTTAAGTCAAGTATCTAGAGAGAAGACACTTGGAGGTTTTTCAGTTTAGGGGAAACTCTCCAATATTCACCTAGCAAAGAATGGGCAATGTATTTTACAGCATAGAAAAATAATGGCATCTACGCTCATTAGGAAGGGAAATGCTTCTTACCTTTGGATTGCTGGCCTGAGGAAAAAAAGGTAAAGTATACCTTGATAGGCTTCTCAAGGGATATTTATATTTATTTTTAAAAATCAAATAAATTCATCACTTACAAAGACGATATATAAATTAATCATGAATATACCACATTTTGCACAGAGGCTTTGAAATCAATAAAATCTGACTTTTAATTTAAACCTATTTTAATTGTGATTATCTTTTTAAAAAACCAATAAAATTTAATAAAAGCCCAAGAAGTATTTAAACATTATACTTTGAGAAAATCAATTTACTGAAATTGATTGAAATAACTGGACTAAATTCTACTATAGCTCCTATCATACTAACTGTATCTTGGTGCTTTGGTGAAGAGGGAGAAGATTCATTTTCAGGAAAGCAGGGTTTTGAGGCAGGTGGAGATTCCTATAAGAAATTAATGAAAAATGTTATTCTAGCTTATATAATTTTATTTCTCCTTCTGCTCATAGTATGAGAGTTTACTAGAGGAAACTAGGAAAATTATTGTCCTTCTATATTGAGCTCCGAAAATAATATGGTACTGATTTGAAAACTACAGATATCATAAAGTTTACGAAATATGGCATATTTTATACCAATTAGTTAAATTTAAATACCACATGTAGAATTACTCAAAAGAAATGATGCATGTTGTCTTAAATCATGATGTCTCATCAGCTTAAATTAACCATGTTTAAAATAGATAAAATCTAAACACTTGTGATAAAAATGTAATAGTTACCATACTAATTTGCTATTGGTATGGTAGGTATGAATACCCAGGATTAGGCAAGGAATGGTCACAGGAATTATTTGATAACTGCGAGAATGAGAACTTTATTTTAGTAAATAGTTATGTTAGAAACTAAATTGTTATTAATATTTAAAGTAATTTACAGCTAACTTTCCAATTATTAGAAATAAGACTTTTAAAATACTAAACAGACACCTCCAATATAAAGATTAATAACTCACCAGAAAAAGAATTTAATTTCTAAGCCTATAAGAATACAATAGGGCAAACCAATAATGTTCATTTCTAAAGCAATTCTGCTTTGTCAATTATTAAAAATGGTATATGATTTCTTCCACAGATGTTTATAAGACTATTCATGGAGGATAAGACTGAAAAAACATTTTTAAATTTTTTTGGTATCAGCAGCCAAATTTAAATGGATTTAAATTTTTTCCATTCCCCTAGATCAGCGGTTCTCAACCTGTGGGTCGCGACCCCTTTGGGGGTCGAATGACCCTTTCACAGGGGTCGCCTAAGACCATTGGAAAACACATATATAATTACATACTGTTTTTGTGATTAATCACTATGCTTTAATTATGTTCAATTTGTAACAATGAAAATACATCCTGCATATCAGATATTTACATTACGATTCATAACAGTAGCAAAATTACAGTTATGAAGTAGCAACGAAAATAATTTTATGGTTGGGGGTCACCACAACATGAGGAACTGTATTAAAGGGTCGTGGCATTAGGAAGGTTGAGAACCACTGCCCTAGATGCTTTGAATAATTACAGGAAAAGAGAATTTTAAAAAATCACTGCCAATGCCTATTATTAATTTTCCTATAAAACCAAATAATCTCTTTGAACATTCATCTTCACATCTGCATCAGTCTACTCTTCTATGCTTATGAAACTGGATAAGGAACTGGAAATTTGTACTAAATCACAAAACAAACTGTTAAATCAACATACAAAACCTGCTAACTCAGGGAAGTCTTCAGATTTATATCCTATATAATTTGTAAACAGAGAAACTAGGCAGTATTGAAAGTTTAACCCTTGGAGGGACAACCTTCCAAATCAAACATCCTGAGTCATCTATACTATTAGTGGAGAACACATTAAAATTATATTAAACATATCTTTACAAAGAGAAATAACACTTAATGCTCAAATTTCAGTTTAGCCCCCTTTAAGTACTTTGAGAGCTTCAAATTTTTCACTTTTTAATTTCTTAACTTCTAAAAAAGTATCTAATATTGAAACAGTCTGAGGAAAGGATTAGTAACTCACACACTAGAAAATAAGCAACTGAGTAAAATGAACAGTAATTATAGTTCATTTTTCATAGCATATCAGTCCTACAGAAATAAAAACCACATCAAATGGAGTAATTATGTGTAACTATTTTAACTGTTATTCTAAAGAAACAATTGTACATGTATACATTTACTTATGTATACTATAAGTGTATATGCATGTATAAATATATCTTAAATTTCTCCAAATAGCAGGTTTTAGTAAAAGCTATAAGCAGACAGAAACAAACAGATGCACTACATAAAACACACAACATACACACACCTCCCTTCTCCAGAGTTGTCTGCAACATCCTAACATTTGCTACATAGTAGTATGTTTCTATTTACAGTTAACCCCTTTACATTAGTCAGCTACACTGTTCTGGTATAGTCCATCTTTCACAGCCTCAAATCATTAAAAGGTATTATTATATGACTAGAAGCCTGATACATGAAGATTCATGCAAGAATAGGCCTTCCTTCTCCTGGCTGCCAGCACCGCTTTCGCTCAGGCAGGAGCCACCTTTCCACCTTCGCTCTGGCCCAGACCCGCCTTTCTGCCTTCCCACACTGCCCAGAGGCCCAAAGCAACTGGGGGCGGTGTGGAAGGCCTGCGTCGTCTCCATGGCGATGACACAAGTGTCCCACCCTAACCCCAGCCGCTCGGTGCGTGCGTGCTGCCCATAGCCCACTCTCTTTGTTGGGTTAATTTGCATACTCACTCCTGATTGGCTGGTGGGCATCATGAAGGGATGGTCAATTTACATCTTTCTCTTTTATTAGTGTAGACTAGAGGCCCAGTGCATGAAATTAGTGCACAGGAGGGGGGGGTTCCCTCAGCCCAGCCTGCACCCTCTCCAATCTGGGACCCCTCGGGGGATGTCCGACTGCCAGTTTCGGCCTGGACATCCCTCTCACAATCCTGGACCGCTGGCTCCTAATCACTCACCTGCCTGCCTGCCTGGTCACCCCTAACTGTCCCCCCACCCCCTGCCAGCCTGGTCGCACTTAACTGCCCCCCCTGCCGACCTGGTCAGCCCGTGCAGCCTACTGTTCAGTCGTTTGGTTGTCCCTCACTAACCCCCCTGCTGGCCTGGTCGTAGGCAGCCATCTTGTGTGGACATGAGGGCTAATTTGCATATTATATAGGATGATAATAAAAAGAAAAGTTTACATGGTGAAGCAATTATCTGTGATTCTATTTATAAAGGACTAGATGCCCAGTGCACGAAATTTGTGCAAGGGGGAGAAAAGGTCCCTCAGCCGGGACTGCACCCTCTCACAATCCAGGACCCCTCGGGGCATGTCCGACTGTAGCTTAAGGCCCAATCTGGGACCCCTCGGGGCATGTCCGACTGCCGCTTTAGGCCCTGCTGGATCAGGCCTACACTGGTAGTCAGACATCCCTCTCGCAATCTGGGACTGCTGGCTCCTAACCACTCGCCTGCCTGCATGATCGCCCCTAACCATTCTGCCTGCCTGCTTGATTGCCCCTAACTGCTCGCCTGCCTGCCTGGTCGCCTCTAACCATTTGCCTGCCTGCCTGATAGCCCCTAAACACTCGCCTGCCTGCCTGGTGGCCCCTAACCACTCGCCTGCCTGCCTGATCGGCCCTAACCACTCTGCCTGCCTGCCCACTCGCCCCTAACTGCTCGCCTTCTGCCTGATCACTCCTAACCACCTCTGCCTCGGCCCCCGCCGCTGCGACTTTATCCAGAAGGACGTCCTGAATGACGTCCAGAAGGTTGTTCAGCTGTCTGGTCTAATTAGCATGTTATGCTTTTATTATTATAGACTATAGGCCTGGTGCACGAAATTCATGCATCGAGGGAGGTTCCCTCAGCTCGGCCGGCACCCTCTCCAATCCGGGACCCCTTGGGGGATGTCGACTGCCTCTCTCAATCTAACTACTTCTGACTGCCTGCCTGATTGCCCCAACTGCTCCCCTACCGGCCTGATCGCCCCTAACCAACTCTGCCTCGCCCCACACCCAGGAGCCAGGATTCCCTCCTCCGGCTGGTCACAGGCACCCGGGACCCGGGCTTCCCTCCCTCTGGCCAGCCGCAGGCACCCACAACCGGGGCTGGCTTCGCCCGTGCCGGCCGCAGCCACAGGGGACTGTGGGCGGACGGCTTCACCCAGTCCACAGCTGCAGGCACCCAGGACCGCAGGGGCAGGCAACTTGTCCCTCTCCCAGGTCGCAGGTGCAGGCGCTGGCGCCCAAGACCACAGAGTGCGCGGCTTGTCCCTCTCTCGGGCTGCAGGCACAAGTGCTGCTGCCCAGGACCACAGGGAAGGTGGCTTGTCCCTCTCCCGAGCCGCAGGCACAGGCGCTGGCACCTGGGACCACAGTGTGGGCAGCTTGTTCCTCTCCTGGGCCGCAGCCTGGCTGGTCCCCATTCCTCTCTCGTGAGCTCATTTATGCCTGGCTGATCCCCATTCCTCTCACAATCTCATTTGTGCCTGGCTGGTCCCCAGTCCTCTCCGCCAGTGTGGAGGGTCTAAGCAGTTATGGTGTGATGGTGTGAGGGTGTGAGGGTGTGAAGACCAATTGCATATTAGCTCTTTATTATACAGGATAAGGTAGGGAGGGGGAGAGACATTTCTACCAAAAATAAGTAAATCTCTGGTCTCAAGAAAATCATGTCCTCACAACTCTGACACAATTTGAAAAAGAAAATGTAATTAAGAACTTCATAAAAGTTATTCTAATTGACTGAAAATAAATTTCAAGAAAAATTAAAAAGGAGGAAAAACCAAGATGGCGGCATAGGTAAACACCGGAAATTGCTGCCTCGCACAACCACTTCAAATACAACTAACAGACAAAATGAACATCATCCAGATCCACAGGAAGGCTGGCTGAGTGGAAATTCTAAAACTAGAAGGAAAGAGAAAAGCACACTGAGACTCAGAGGAGGTGCAGAAGTAAAGTGCAGAGGTACAGAGGCACACACGGAAATGGCTGGAAACTGAGGACACAGACTTCTTTTTCAATCGGGAGGGAGACACACGCTCCCGCTCTGAACGCCAGTTCCGGGCGAGTCTCTGGGGACCCAGACTCATACGGGAAGAAACTGGACTGTCTGGCATCAGGCAGATCTCGAGAGCGGCTTTCTCTCAGAGGCGCCTGCAGCAATTACCGCAGAACAGTGAGACCCGGGTCCTCTTAGCGCAGGGCTGAGGATCAGCCACAGCTGTTTGCTCCGCCCTGTTGATTCCCTGAGACTCTGCCCCACCCAAGCTGTGCTCAGAGGCTTTCGCATATGAATGGCCTGGCCCTTTCCAATCTAAAATTACCTAACAAACTGAAGCTGGGTCAGAGAGACCCAGAACATCCAAAAGAAGGCCCAAGGCCCCACAGCAGCTTGCACTGGTTCAAAGCTGGACCTCATCTAGGCAACTCCAAACTCCAAACAAAGAAAAGGAATCTGCAGATCTCTCCGTAGCTCCTGCTGGGTAGCAGACAGAGGCTAAATTAGCACCTCCATAGAAATCCAAGAGACAGTGTACCTAGTGGTCAGAGGGGACCATCCAGATTACAACTCCTCAGATCCATAAGGGACACACTCAGGGGGCAGACTCAGTGAGCACCAAAGCCCCACTGAAGAAAGTCTTGCCCCAGAAGGGTGTCTCCAGCACAGAAGTTCTCCCACCATAACCACAGCTGATTCTCACAGCCAATTGGCCTGGAGGTCAATTCCTCCCAGTGATACTTACAACAATCAAGGCTTAACTACAACAAGACTGTGCACAAAGCCCGCAAAGGGGTGTACCAAGAGTGTCCACCTCAAGTAATTGGGGAGGCTGAGCCACTGGGCCCTACCAACACAGGGAAGCAGCCAAAATGCGGAGACAAAGAAACAGGTCACAAATGATAGAAATGGAGGAAAGCAAACTACTGGATATAGAGTTCAAAACCACACTTATAAGGTTTTTCAAGAATTTTCTAGAAATCGCCGATAAACTTAGTGAGACCCTTGAGGATATGAAAAAGGACCAACTAGAAATTAAGCATACACCAACTGAAATAAAGGATATTATACAGAGTTCCAATAGCAAACTAGAGGATCACAAGAATCAAGTCAAAGATTTGAAATACGAAGAAGCAAAACACGCCCAACCGGAAAAACAAAAAGAAAAAAGAATCCAAAAATATGAAGATAGTGTAAGGAGCCTCTGGGACAACTTCAAGCGTACCAACATCTGAATTATGTGGGTGCCAGAAGAAGAGAGAGAGCAAGATACTGAAAACCTATTTGAAGAAATAATGACAGAAAAATTCCCCCACCTGGTGAAAGAAATAGACTTACAAGTCCAGGAAGTGCAGAGAACCCCAAACAAAAGGAATCCAAAGAGGACCACACCAAGACACATCATAATTAAAATGCCAAGAGCAAAAGACAAAGAGAGAATCTTAAAAGCAGCAAGAGAAAAACAGTTAGTTACCTACAAGGGAGTACCCATACGACTGTCAGTTGATTTCTCAACAGAAACTATGCAGGCCAGAGGGAGTGGCAAGAAATATTCAAAGTGATGAATAGCAAGAACCTACAACCAAGATTACTTTACCCAGCAAAGCTGTCATTCAGAATTGAAGGTCAGATAAAGAGCTTCACAGATAAGAAAAAGCTAAAGGAATTCATCACCACCAAACCAGTATTGTATGAAATGCTGAAAGGTATCCTTTATGAAGATAAATAATTTGATGAACAGAATAAACTGGTGAATATAATAGAATCAGGGACATAGAAAGGGAGTGGACTGAAAATTCTCAGGGGGGGAGGGGTGTGGGGGGTGTTGGAAGAGACTGGACAAAAACATACACCTGTGGATGAGGACAGTGGCAGGGGTAAGGGCAGAAGGTGGGGTGGGAACTGGGTGGAGGGGAGCTATGGAGGGAAAAAAGAGGAACAACTGTAATAATCTGAACAATAAAGATTTAATTAAAAAAAATAAACTACATACAAACATATTCTAAAAAAAAAAGAAAAATTAAAAAGTAGTACAAACTTTTAAGTCAACATCACCAAAATAATTATTCTTTTTGTTCCTTATTAAGAGGCAGTGGAGTTGGTTCAGCAATGGCTTTTACATTAGAGTGTTATACATGGTCTGAAGGAGCTTTCTATATACCCTCATTGTAATTTGGTTCTTGGAGTAAATGACTTTTTCTATAAAAATCTCTAGGAATCTTATCTACTCAGATTAATCTCAATGTAATGTATCTTCAAGCATTCTTCAATGGCACAAACTCCAGAATTTCAATCCTCTAATATGCCATCTACATTCAACCTTACAAAGCAGAAATTAGAAACTTATCTACTACTTTCATTGTTATTCTTTTATTCCATCTTATGAGTAAAATGTTTCTACAGCTCTACAAAAGTCCATCTTTTAATTCAACAAAGACAACTTTACAGCCACTTGTACTACTAAAAAAATACTTGTTTTGACTGACTGAGATAATTTATAAAGGACTTTAGGACTGAAATTATCCAAATATAGAGAACTACGCCTTAGGAGAGTTCATTCTGTTTTCAATAGTACACCTAAAAATGCAGGAAACCTGTTAATTATGTCAAAAAAGAAGCCTGATAGTAAAATATTTAAAAAGTTTCCAACAACAAATATCTTTCTAATATAGTTTCCTTAATATTAGAGTGTTAGCACCACCCTCACATTTTAACATTAGTATACCTAATGTTCTGCAAATTTGTACTGATTTCCTACTCCATCCCCAAAATGAAGCCACAATGAAAAGATGTAACACAAGGAAGTTTAAAACTTTATGGCTTTTCCATTCTGAAGTTTGCATCAAAATTCATCTCCTATTTGAAATCGAGAACATTACTTCTCAGATTGATAAAAGAAGCACTTTATGCAAAGAGCATTTAGGGAAACATAGGGTGTAAGATTCCAATCATTCCTGATATGAGAAAAATTGTCTGTACTATAAAACTTTCTAGAGATTAAAGACAAACAATTAACAAATATATAACTTGAAAACAGGGTTATCAAAATAAAACAACACCCTGTCAACTACTAGGCTCAAATGTATCAAGGTATATGCATACATCATTAAACTACAGATAAGAAGGTCCATTGTGTAAAAACACTTCAAAACCAAAATCTACTACAGGACAAAGAGTCACTAAGGTACGAGATTCAGCTAAGGAAAAAATAAAATAATAAAGAATTTGCCAAAATTATCAACAGATTTTTTTTCAAAAAGTCTTACCTTGTCATTGGTGTCCAGCACAATGGTGCTATGTCTCCACTTTGTCAATACTATTGGTTCTTGTAGCCGCCTGTCCAGGCTCCTACTTTTAATTATTTCTCTTTGTTGCTGAGATGAAACATTATACTAAAGAAAAAAATATACTTCATAAATAATAGAAACAAAACTAAAATCTAAATATGCCAGCCCCCAATGACACATGAAGTAAGACACAGTTCATCATATGACACTAACATGACTTTTCTGTCCTTGGTTTTCTCATCTGACCAGCATGTTGGTATTAGAGGGACCAAGCAAATGTTATCTTTGGCAAAATATTAAATCTTCCTAAGACTAAGTTTCATCAACTGTGAAACAGATATAACAGGAATATCTAGTTCACAGAGTTGACATGAGGATTAAACTAAGTATAAAAGGTAGCAAATACTGACCTGATAGTAGGTTCTCAATAAATATTAGTTACCATCGACTATACATATAAAAGCCTAAGCGACCGAACAACCGGTCAAGCAGTCGCTATGACATGCACTGACACCAGGGGGCAGACGCTGAATGCAGGAGCTGCCCCCTGGTGGTCAGTGCACTCCCATAGACAACCTCCGGCGGCCTCTCCCCCTGCTGACCAACCTCCTGTGGCACCAATTGCTGGCCAGTCCAAGGGACCCCACCCGTGCACAATTTTGTGCACTGGGCCTCTAGTAATTTCTCAAATGTGGTCATTGGACAAATTAACTTTTTAGGGTTTCTGCTACTTCTAAAATATACATGAATTCAATTTTTGGTGTAGGTTATAAACAACTAGAGGCCCGGTGCACAAAAATTTGTGCACTCGGGGGGGGGGGGGTCCTTCAGCCGGGCCTATGCCCTCTTGCAGTCTGGGACCCCTCAGAGGATGTCCATCTGCTGGCTTAGCCCCGCTCCCTGGGGGATCGGGCCCAAGCTGGCAGTCAGACATCCCTCTGGCAGCCTGGCAGCCTTTGGGGGATGTCCACTTGCCAGCGGGGAGCAGGCCTAAGCTGCGGTCGGACATCCTTAGCACTGCTGAGGAGGCTAGAGAGGCTCCCACCACCACCACTGTATTGGCAGCCGTCAGACTGGCTTGTGGCTGAGCAGAGTTCCCCCTGTGGGAGCGCATTAACCACGTGTGCCCCCTGATGGTCAGTGTGTGTCATAGTGACCAGTCATTCCCAGTCGTTCTGCTGTAAGGGTCAGTTTGCATATTACCCTTTTATTATATAGAATAGAGGCCTGGTGCACAGGTGGGGGCCGGCTGGTTTGCCCTGAAGGGTGTCCCGGATCAGGGTGGGGGTCCCGCTGGGGTGCTTGGCCAGCCTGGGTGAGGGGCTGATGGGTGTTTGCAGGCTGGTCACACCCCCTTCAGGGTGGGGCTCCCCACTGGGGTGCTTGGCCAGCCTGGGTGAGAGGCTGATGGCTGTTTGCAGCTGGTCACACCCCCTTCAGGGTGGGGGTCACCACTGGGGTGCCTGGCCAGCCTGGGTGAGGGGCTGATGGCTGTTTGCAGGCTGGTCAAGCCCCCCTCAGTGGGGACCCTCACCCCATGGAGGTTTGGCCAGCCTGGGTGAGGGGCTGATGGCTGTTTGCAGGCTGGTCACACCCCTTTCAGGGTGGGGGTCCCCACTGGGGTTCCTGGCCATTCTGGGTGAGGAGCTGATGGCTGTTTGCAGGCTAGTCAAGCCCCCCACCCCAGTGGGGACCCTCACCCTATGGAGGTTTGGCCAGCCTGGTTGAGGGGCTGATGGCTGTTTGCAGGCTGGTCACACCCCTTTCAGGGTGGGGGTTCCCACTGGGGTGCCTGGCCAGTCTGGGTGAGGGGCTGAGGCCTGCTTTCAGGCTGGCCAAGCCCCCCGGCAACGGAAGCTCCCAGCCTCTCCTTTTTTTCTTTTCTTTTTTTATTCTGGGATTTATTTACCTTCTATAATTGAAACTTTGTTGCCTTGAGAGGGGCTCAGAGCCAGCCAGGGTGTGCAGGAGAGAAGTCTCCTGCTTGCTCCAGCTCCGTGGCCACGGCCAGCTGAAAGCAGGTATCTGGGGTTTATTTATCTTCTATAATTGAAACTTTGTTGCTTTGAGTGGAGCTCAGAGCCAGGCCGCGGCAAACGGGAAGCTTGGCTTCCTCCATCATTGGGGCAACCAAGCCTCCTGCTTGCTCCAGTTCCGTGGCTGCCGGCGCCATCTTGGTTGAGTTAATTTGCATATAGTCACCCTGATTGGCTGGTGGGTGTGGCTTAGCAAAGGTACGGTCAATTTGCATGTTTGTCTTTTATTAGTGTAGATTCTTACATACACTATAAAAGTATTCTCATATTTAAAGAAAATTTTGTTCATTTGTTATTACTTCTGTTTCACTTATAAGCCAAATACACTATTCTTTCTTTCTCTGAAGAGGTAAAATATAACCAGGTCAAAAGGTAGAGATGGTCCTAATTCTAAATCAATCCTATATCAGTTGTGTACAACAGATAGGTAATAACTGCCCAAGAAAATTGTATATAAAATTAAAAAAACATTATCAATAAGGCATTAAGTCATTTAAGTTTTTGAAATGTCAAGCATAAACATTTGAGAAATGTGAGGTTTAAGAGGTATGCTGTTTTATACAGGCAATTTAGTAAATAATAAATTGTAATAAAATAACAAAATCTGCTTTTTTAAGAGATACCTTCTTCTACTGAAACCAAAAGATACCTAGTATATCTATTACCCCCACCCCTAAAAGCCCAGTAAATCTTGATACTGATTATAATTTCAATAAAAGTATCTTTGGGGATGTTTTTAATACTAAAAACTCTTCCAACATTTTTCTGCACTATATGCCATTTATTTTCTCTCCAAAATGAGTCCCTACAGACCCTTCTAAAACTGTCTCCCAAAGCTCTTACTTTATTTTTCACATTAAAATTTGCCGAAGCCAGACAATCACATGTGGGTGTTTGTTTTTAATTCACTGTTGCTTAATCTTAACATTTATCACAATTCACAAATGGGGTCATTTCTAAAATAAACAAAGAAGGTTAAAGACTGCCAAAAAATTCTGTGCCAGCCTGGCCAGAGTGGCTCAGTGGTTGAACACTGACCTATGAACCAGGAGGTCACGCTTAGTTCCAGGTCAGGGCACATGCCCGAGTTGTGGGCTCAGTATGGGCGTGCAGGAGGCAGCCAATCAATGATTCTCTCTCACCACTGATATCTCTCTCTCTCTGTCTCTCTCTCTCTCTCTCTCTCTCTCCCTCCCTCCTCCCTCCCTTCTTTCCTCTCTGAAGTCAATAAAAATATATTTTTTTAATTCTGTGCCAGAAATCTTTAAGTGAAAAGAGACCCAATTATTAAACAAGGCTATATTTTCCCTTCAATCATTGTCAGCAATAATGAAAATGAACAGTTGTATGAAAACTTATATATGAATTTAATTGTTACCTCCCCTAGTTTTTGACCTTTATAATTACCACAACTGTTTAAAAATCCTTTCTATGTGGCAACAAAAATAATGTAATATTAACCTGGGTAATAATCACAATTTTAAATGTGTTAATTGTTTTACTAGGCGACAGTATGTTAATAAAAGCCAATAAAAAGCATAAATGAAACATATAACCTAGTGTAGACAAAAGACAAAAATGAAGTGTCACAATTAGAGAAAAGAAAAATAGGAAGACCCCACAGTTACACACACACTCTTAATTAAATAAGATGACAAAAAACTATTTTCTAATCCTTTTAAAATTACCTTTATGTTTAAAATTTTAACTGAATTTTTATTTGAATTATTTCAAACATATACAAAACTATAGGCAATAATGAAAACCTACCATTGAGCTTTAGCATATCTAACATAAGACAGTTGCTTCAGCTACTTTTTTTTTTAAACAAAACATTACAGACCTATTAAAGGTTCTGAATGTTGCTTCCAGATTCCATTCCTCTCTCTCCCTCCCCAGTAGTAACACACAATTCAATTTTCATTATTACCATGAAGTTTGTAATTTGATACATACTTAGCTATATGTATAAAAGCCTAATATGCAAAGTGTCCCCTCGGGAGTTCGACCAACCAGGAGTTCAATCACTCGCTATGACATGCGCTGACCACCACAGGACGAAGTAAAGCCCAGCCGGCAGCTGGCAGCCAGGGAAGGGAGGCCCCAATCAACGGCCAGCAGCCGCTAGGGACCCTACCCGTGCACGAATTTTGTGCACTGGGCCTCTAGTATGTATATATGCACACATTTAAAAAAATCTATCTGAAGGGTAAATGTTATTTCATTGTTTTAATTCACATTTTCCTGGTCACTTGTAAAACTGAGTATCTTTTCATGTATCATTTCATGTTATTTCCTCTTCTGTGCATTGCTTAGTCATGTATTTTGCCTATTTGCAGCTAGGTTATCTTTCTCTTACTGGCATATACAAAAAGAAATAGGATGTTCTCTATTCTTGGGATTCTAAATCTTTGTAAATTATGTGAGTTAAATACATCTTTTCGTAGTCTGTAGCTCATCTTTTCTCCTTTGTGTATTGTATTTTTTGCATTAGAAGACACTTGTTTAATTTTGATGTAGTCACATCTGTCAATTTTGCCTTTCATAGTTTTACTTTATATAATCTTCTTTAAGAAATTCTTCCTACTCTGTAGTCAAAGATATTCTTTATAGATATATCCTTCTATAGGCTTTAAAGTTTGCTTATTATAGTTACAGTAGGGACCCAGTACATGAAATTCATGCGGGGGGGGCGGGGGTCCCCTCAGCCTGACCTGCACCCTCTCCAATCTGGGAGCTCCTGGGGGATGTCCAACTGCCAGTTTAGACCCGATTCCACGAGGATTGGCCCTCTTGCAATCCAGAACCTCTGGCTCCTAACCTCTAACCTGCCTGCCTGCCCTAACCACTCTTCCTGCCTGCCTTATCCCCCTAACTGCCCTCTCCTGCTGGCCCGATTCCCCTAACTGCCCTCCCCTGCCAGCCTGATATGCCTAACTGCCCTCCCCTGCCAGCCTGGTCACCCCTAACTGCCCTCCCCTGCCGGCCTGGTCGCCCCTGTTAACTTTTTTTTTTAATCTTATCCCCTTCACACACAATTATATTTGACTTCCTTATTGGTTTCTCCCTCTCACACAATTTTTCTCTCTCCTTTATGTAACACTTTTTCCTACTACTCATCATTTATAAACTTTTCTTTCCTCCTTATTTCCTACTTCTGTTCCATCATCCTTCTTCCCATCTTTCTCCTGCCCTCCCTCCCTCCCCACATTCCTTCCTTCCTTTCTCTTTACCCTTGCACTCCCTCCCCTTTTTCTTCCTTCCCACCTTAATTTTTTTCTTTACTTCCTCCCTCAGACCTGCTTTGCTCCCTCCCCCATTTCTTCCTTCTTCCCATTCTCCTTTTAAGCTCTACCAGCTCCCCTTTAAAACTTTTCTTCTCTCCCTCTTTCCCTCTCATCCTACTTTTCCCATACATTCTTCTCTACTTACTTCCACTGTTTTAATATCTATATACCTGGCTAATTATTCACTATCATTTATCTTATTTCTTTTCTGACTCCTACTTTTAAAATCTGTCCCCAGTACACAACTATACTTGATTTTCATTATAGCTCCTACAGTTCACTCATACATCCTCTTTTCTTCAACTCTGCTCTCTACTGACTCCTTTATAAAGTTCTTCCCTCCCTCCTTCCCTTCTTAAAGCTTCCTTTGGGAGGGAGGGGGCGTTAACCCCCAGCCCAGGGCTCAACCTGGCCCGGTGTTTGCCATACCCCCTTCCCTGGCCTGCCTGCTGCTGTCCTGCTCCCATTCCCTGCCTGGGACACCCAGCCAGGTGAGGGTGAAGGCCTCGGACCTTCCTCCACTCTGTCCTGGACCCGTAAGCACCTCCCTGCTAAAGGCTGCCAGAGCCCTCTTCCCGCATTTGGGGGGAGGGGGTTCCCTGCTCCACACCACCTGTGCCCCGCCCCTCGCCAGGCGCACCTGCTCTGTCCCCCTGCAGTCGCCACCCCTTCCCACGTGCAGGCCCGCATTTCCTTCCCTTTTCCATTCTGCGTCTTTTTCTTATTCCCTTTCCATATTTCTGTTTCTCTTCTCAGCCTGTCTGCATGCAGGCCTGCCTTCCTCTCTCTCTCCTTTCTTATCCCCCCCTATCGTATCCTATCCTACTCCAAGCCTTGCAGCTGCCTGAGCAAAGGGCAGGGACACAGCCTGCTGATCTGGTCGTGATGTGGCGCAGTAATGGACAATTAGCATATTTTTATATTATATATATATATGCTAGAGGCCCGGTACACAAAAATTTGTGCACTTGGGGGGGGTCCCTCAGCCCAGTCTGTGCCCTCTCGCAGTCTGGGACCCCTCGGGGGATGTCCACCTGCTGGCTTAGGCCCGCTCCACAGGGGATGGGGCCTAAGCTGGCAGTCAGACATCCCTCTGGCAGCCCGGGAGCCCTCGGGGGATGTCCACTTGCCAGTGGGGAGCAGGCCTAAGCTGCAGTCAGACATCCTTAGCGCTGCTGAGGAGGCAGAAGAGGCTCCCGCCACAACCGCTGTGCCGGCAGCTGTCAGCCTGGCTTGTGGCTGAGCAGAGCTCCCCCTGTGGGAGTGCACTGACCACCAGGGGGCAGCTCCTGCATTGAGCGTCTGCCCCCTGGTGGTCAGTGTGTGTCATAGTGACCAGTCATTCCCAGTCATTCTGCTGTTAGGGCCAATTTGCACATTACCCTTTTATTATGTAAGACTAGTGGCCCGGTGCAGGAAATTCGTGTGTGTGTGTGTGGGGGGGGGGTGGGGTTCCCTCGGCCCAGCCTGCACCCTCTCAAATCAGGGACCCCTTTGGGTATGTCTGACTAAACCGGAAGTCAGACAATCCTCTTGCAATCTGAGACCACTGGCTCCTAACCACTCACCTGCCTGCCTGCCTGATTGCCCCTAACTGCCTCTGCCTGCCTGATTGCCCCTAACCCCTCTGCCTGCCTGCCTGATCACCCCTAACCTCTCTGCCTGCCTGCCTGATTGCCCCTAATTACCCTCCCTGAGGCCTGATCTCCCCTAACTGCTTCTGCCTCGGCCCCCACCACCATTGGCTTTGTCTGGAAGGAAGTCGGACATCGGAAGATGGCCAGTCATGCCGGTCTAATTAGCATTTTACCCTTTTATTAGTATAGATAGAGGCCTTGTGCACGGGTGGGGGCCAGCTGGTTTGCCATGAAGGGTGTTCCAGATCAGGGTGGAGATCCCTGCTGGGGTGCCTGGCCAGCCTGGGTGAGGGGCTGATGGCTGTTTGCAGGCTGGTCAAGCACCCCAGCGGGGACCCTCACCCCAGGGGGGTGTGGCCAGCCTGGGTGAGGGGCTAAAGGCCGTTTTCAGGCTGCCCACAGCCCCTTCAGGGTGAGGGGCTGATGGCTGTTTGCAGAATGGCCAAAGCCCCTTCAGGGGGTCCTGCTGGGGTGCCTGGCCAGCCTGGGTGAGGGGCTGATGGCTGTTTTCAGGCTGGCCATGCCCCCCGGCGACCTAAGCTCTCAGCCTCTCCTTTTTTTTTTTCAGCGCCTCCTTGAGCAGAGGCCAGGGCGGGCTGGAAGCAGATATCTGGGATTTATTTATCTTCTATAATTGAAACTTTGTAGCCTTGAGTGGAGCCCAGGGCAAGGCCAGGCCAGGCAGGAAGCTTGGCTTCCTCCATCACCGGGGGCAACCCAAGCCTCCTGCTCGCTCCAACTCCGTGGCCACTGCCATCTTAGTTCGGTTAATTTGCACACTCGCTCCTGATTGGCTGGTGGGTGTAGCGGAGTGGCGGAGTGGTGGTTAATTTGCATCTTTCATTAGTGTAGATAGATCTGTAATCTACCTGGAAGTATGAAGTAAGGTCAAGGTCTACATTTAGTTCTTTTCTTTCATGTGAATAACCAATAATCTTAGCAACATTTACTGCATAGTCCATGCTTAATCCATGGACTTGTAATGCCACATCTGAGCTTCCTATTCCATTCTGGTCTATTCCTCTATACATGTGCCCATACTAATCACTACAACAAAAACCCAGGTCCTCATGTGCATGCCCGCCTCCCCTCACCCACACATTCTCCCTACTCAGGAAGATTTTGCTTCTTCATAGACATTTGTTTGCAAATAAAATTTAGAATGAGTTGCAACAAGATGGGGAGGAGGATAGTAAATAGAAATGCAGCAAATTTTATAGACTAATGTGGACACTTATAAAATTAAGCCTACCAATGCAAGATCATAATGTAAAACTGCACCATTTATTTGGGTCTTCTTTTACGTCCTTCAATTCTGATCTGAAATTTTTCTTAAAATCTTACAAACTTTAATAGTCATCTTCTTAGTCATGGTTCTTCTTGTAGCTGTTGCTACTGTTAATGAAAAAGGGATCTTTATTCCTATAACATTTTAAAACTACTTACTAGAAAAATGAGTAGTCTTTATGTTGATTATATACTCAGCAATTGAACTATTATAAGTTTTGAATTTGTAGAGTCTCTTGATTTTTCTAACAATTAAAAACAAAACACAAAAACAATTGCATCTTTCTTTTCAATTCTATTACAGGTATCCCCCACTCTCCAAAAGTTCATATTGTGCCTTCTTTCCTTTTGCAAAAGAACTACCTGAGTACACCTATTTTCATTAGCAGAAAAAATATCCAAAGAGGACTTTCGCTTTACAAAAAAAAATGTCACATACTGCACTTTTCGTCATTTTGGCTTACAAAAGTTTTCATAGGAAAACTCTACTTTCCGATAGCAAGAGAAATCACTTTTTCTTTTTCTTTTCTTATTTTATAATTGAACAGAAGCAGTGCTAGAGAATTTATAATCTAGTTCCTAACTCTAATGGGAAAGTTTCTGTAATTTCACTATGAAATATGAGATTTCCCATAGATTATCTGATAAACAATCTTTAGCAAGATGTAATATATCATTACATCTGAAGTAATTTTCTTGTAAAAGCATACAGTTGGATCATGGTTTTTTGCCCATTCTGAAAATCTTTTAATAGGTTTATTCAGAGCATTTACATTTAATATAATTATTTATGTAAGGATTAAGCCTGTCATTTTACTGTTTTCTGTTCTGTTTACATGCCTATTTCTCTATTTCTGCCTTCTTGTGGCCCACTACCATTTTTTTTTAATCCTCACTCAATTATATGTGGTTTTTTTTCATTGATTTTAGAGGTGCCCCGACTGAGGATGAAACCCGTAACCTGGGTATGTGCCCTCATTGGGAACTGAACCTGAAACCTTTTTGGTTTTATGGAGTGACACTCCAACCAACTGAGCAACCCCGCCAGAGCCTACCATATTTTAGTTTATCATACAGATATTCCCTGACTTACAATGACAATAGGGTTATGTGCCAAAAAATCCATCATACGTTATATTGTTAAATCAAAAATGCATTTAACACAACTGATATACTGATCATCATAGCACAGCCAAGCCTACCTTAAACGTCCTCAACAAAATATCCAAAAAAACACTAGCAACACAGTGCACTGTAGAGTGTCCATTGTTTACTCCATAATGACATGCCTGACTGAGAGCTATGCTTCACTGCCAGTGCCCAGCATCATGAGAAAGTATTGCATGTTTATTTCTAGCTAAGGAAATGATCAAAACTCAAAATCTGAAGCGCAGTTTCTCCTGAATGCCAACCACTTTCATACCATCATAAAGTCAAAAATCCGTAAATCAAATCATCATAAGTGAGGACTGTCTATAGTTTCTTGAGTGTATCTCATGTTATTTTTAGTGCTTGCTCTAGAAATTACAATTTACATACTTAATATATCAGTATACTAGTATCAATATTTTACTACTTCAAGTGGAATGTAAAAACCTTAAAAAAATTTACACCACATTATTCTCCTCACCTTTATGATATAGTTGGTCTTAAACATCTCTACACTCAAGTGCTACTTCAGAAATACTGTAATTTCCCTTTTGAATGTCAAACATGATTTTTTAAAATTTCTCTTTATTGCTGAAAGTATTAGATGTTCCTTTTCCCCCCACTAAGCTCCTCCAACCCTCCCCCAGGCCTTCACAATGCTACTGTGTGTGTCCATGGGTTATGCACATTTGCATATAAGTTCTTTGGTTAATCTCTTCCTGCAGCTCCTCCCCCTTCCCTCTGAGATTCATCAGTCTATTCCATGCTTCCATGTCTCTAGATGTATTTTTTTCAGTTTGCTTTGTTCACTAGATTCCACATATAAGTTAGGTCATGTGATATGTGTCTTTCTGTGACTGGTTTATTTTGTTTAACATAATACTTTTTTTTTTTTTCCTGCAAAAGGCTTTATTGTTTCATTTGGTCCAATGCATTGGAGAGGGCTCCAGGGTGGTTAAAAGAATGAATAGTAGTTTCGGGAAGAGGCTCAGGTAAAAGCCAGAGACACCAGGGGGATGCAGAGGAGCCTCTGAAAGGCCTCTGGGCTCCAAAGGCGCCTAGTCGTGCTTGAGGGTGAGCCTTTCGAAGAGATACTCACCCATCTTCTTAATCAGTTTCACTTGTTCATCCAGGAAGTGGTTCTCCAGGAAGTCGCAGAGATGAGGGTCTGCACGGGTAGGACCCAGGGCATGCAGCTCCAAAAGGGCCTGGTTCAGGTTCTTCTCCAGGGCCAGGGTGGCTTCAATGGCGTCCTGAGTTTTGCCCCAGTCATCTTGGGAAGGTTTCTGCACATCCTGGAAAAGAATGCAGCCGCCACGCTTGTTTTGCAACTTTTAAGAGATGCTCAGCGCCCTTGCACTTGTGCTCCGCCAACTCGCAGAAGTGGCCCACACCCTCCACACAGCTGAAATCGTAGCCCAGAGAGAGGTAGGTGTAGGAGGCCTGCAGTTGCAGGTTGGCTGGGTGATTGACCACAGCCTCCACCTTGGTGGGATAATTCTGACGAATTTGGGAGTTCATGGTTGTTCAGCAACAAAGAGCTAAGGTAGAAACAAAACGGTGTGTTGGCTGGTCCCGGAGGTGGTTCTGAAGGTGGTGACTGGACAAGACACAGGAGAGTGGTCAGAGGCTGGAAGATGGGGCGTCCCTGGGTCTGTTCTGTCCAAACACTGTTGAAGCAAGAGGCAGATCCGGGACCTTTGAGTGCACAGCCTAACATAATACTCTTTAGGTCCCTCCATGGTGTCTCAAAGGGTAAGAGATCCTTCTTTTTTACAGCTGCGTAGTGTTCCATTGTGTAAATGTACCACAGGTATTTTATCTACTCATCTACTGATGGGCACTTGGTCAGTTTCCACATCTTAGCTATTGTAAATTGTGCTGCTATGAACACAGGGGTGCATATATTCTTTCTGATTGGTGTTTCAGGCTTCTCAGGATATGTCCCTAGCAGTGAGATCATTGGGTCAAATAGCAGTTCCATTTTTAATTTTTTGAGGAAACTCCATACTGTTCTCCACAGTGGACTCACCAGTTTGCATTCCCACCAGCAGTGCACAAGGGTTCCTTTTTCTCCACATCCTCGCCACAATTTATCGTTTGTTGATGATAACCATTCTGGTAGCTGTGATAACTCATTGTAGTTTTAATCTGCATCTCTCTGATGATTGGTGACTTTGAGCATTTTTTCATGTTTCATGCCCACCTGTATGTGCTCTTTGGAGAAGTGTCTATTCAGGTCCTTTGCCCATTTTTAAATTCGATTGTCTGTCTTCCTTCTATTAAGTTGTATGAGGTTTTTATTAACCTCTTATCAGATGTATCATTGGAAAATATGTTCTCCCATATAGCTGGCTCCCTTTTCATTGTGTTGATGGTTTCTTTTGCTGTGCAGAAGCTTTTTAGTTTGATGTATTCCCATTTGTTTATTTTTTCCTGTTTCCCTTGCTCTAGGGCAGCGGTTCTCAACCTGTGGGTCACGACCCCTTTGGCGGTCGAACAACCCTTTCACAGGGGTCGCCTAAGACCATCCTGCATATCAGATATTTACATTATAATTCATAACAGTAGCAACATTACAGTTATGAAGTAGCAACGAAAATAATTTTATGGTTGGGTCACAATATGAGGAACTGTATTTAAAGGGCCAGAAGGTTGAGAACCACTGCTCTAGGGGATGTATCGACAAATATATTGCTACAAAGATATCTGAGATTCGCTGCCTATGGTTTCTTCTAGGATTTTTATAGTTTCACCACTTACATTTAAGTCCAAAAATATGGAACTCTTCACAAGTTTGTGTGTCATCCTTACCCAGGGGCCATGCTAATCTTCTCTGTATTGTTCCAATTTTAGTATATGTGCTGCTAAAGTGAGCACTCAAATAATTTTAAAAGCTCAGGACTAAAATCTCCTCAGATAGTCACCCTTCCCCGTTATTTCTTCATTCCTAATGTTCCAAGTATCCTTCAGTTATCATTTCCTTTCTATTTGAAGAAATTTTTGTGAAAAAAGACTGTTGGTGATAAATCTCTTAAGTTAATTTCATCTGAAAATATCTTTATTTTACTCTCATCCCTGAAGGATATTTTTGCTGGATATACAATTATGGGTTAACAGGTGTTTTCTTTCAACATATGAAAAATATTTCACCACTTCCTTCTGGCTTCATGGTTTCTAAGAAGATGTCTACCGCCATTCAAATCATTATTACCCTACCAGAGGCTCGGTGCACAAAAATTTGTGCACTGGGGGGTGAAGGGGGGGAGTCCCTCAGCCTGGCCTGCCCCTCACAGTCTGGGAGCCCTCAGGGGATGTCTTACTGGTGGCTTAGGGCTGCTCCCTGCCTAAGCCACAGTCTGGCCTACCTCTGCAGGAAGCAACTGGGCCGATCATGGGAAGGCGCCGCCCCAATCACCCCATTGCCAGCCACCGCAGCTGCCAGCCCTCGGCCCTCACTTCTTAGCGTTGGCCCCACCCCCAGCCAACGGGTGGATGGGGGGCGTTCTGGCACCAGACCAGCTGGGGGAGGGGCTGTGGGAGGTTGAGGCACACCAGGTCGCATCCTGTCTAGACTCTGTGGAGGCGAGGCACCGGGACCGGGCCTGTACCGCTACCTCTGTGGAAGGGGTAGCACTGGGACTGGGACCACGCAGCCCCCTCTCCTGTGGCCTCTCCCGCACCCCGGCCACAAAAGGGGCCGTGATGCTGGACCAGCCCGCACCAAGGCCTCTCCCGTGCTGCCTCTGTGAAAGGGGTGGTGGCAGTGGCAGCAGCAGGGGCACCGACTCTTCTCCCATGCAGCAGCAGCAGCAGCAGCGGCAGCGGCAGTACCTCTCCAGTGGCCTCTGCGAAAGGGGCCGCGCCGACTTGCCTCTCCTGCGCTGCCCCGCCTCTCCCACACCCCTCGGCCCTCGCAGCCACATTGGATTTGTCCAGATGGATGTCCAGAAGACGTCCGGTCTAATTAGCATATTACCCTTTTATTAGTATAGATAATAAATGTATTGTTTCATTGAGCTGCTTTCAAGATTGGGTGAACGGGGCTGGGGCAGGGTCCTTAGTTTTCAGAAATGTGATTACGTGTTTAGATGTGGATTTCTTCGGGTCTGTCCTTTTTAGAGTTTACTTTGCTTCTTAAATCTGTTGGTTTCACTTTTTCCAAATTTGGAACATTTTCAAACATTATTTCTTCAAATATTTTCAGCCTCGCACTCTCCTTCTGGAACTCCAATGAAACAAATGTTAGATCTTTTGCATTTTCCCACAGATCTGTGGCTTTGTTTATTTAAAAAACAAAACAAAACCTATTTATTCTTCCTAGAACCAGTAAACTGGCCTGGCATGTTTTTCCCATGGCAATGGGAGAGGTGAAAGAGCAAGCCCTGGTACTCAAGCCTGTCTCAATATTATGCTATGTGACACATCTGCTCCCATTCCATTAGTGAAAGCAAGTCACATGACTGAACTCAGTAAAGGGCAGGATAATACATCCCATCCACTTTGTAGTGGGAGGCCATTACAAAGGTACATGGTAAAGAGCACTAAAAAAGAGTGGGTAAAAAATGGCCTCAATGTCTCAATGATGTAATCTACCCTAGCAGGTAATCTGATCTTTTACCCTTGATGGCTTTTAAGATTGTTTATACTGCAGTTTTGCAAATCCAGTAAACTTTTTACTTTTACCTTCCTTTAGTTTTAGAAAATTCGAAGAAGTTATATTTTTAATATTATTTCTCTACCATTTTCCTCCATTCTCGCCTTTTGGAATTCCTAGTATGAGTATAGAAAACTCCATCCATCTTCTATTTCCCTTAACTATGTATGCATTACTATTTGTTATCTTCTTATCTCTCTTCTATAGTTTATGCTATCCACTGTACTTTTTATTTCAATTACTATCTTTTTTATCTCAAAGATTTGTAATTGCACATTCTTTATTGTATTCACCTGTTCATGTTAACATTTGTTTTGAGTTTTAAATTCCTTGTTCTTTTAAAACAAAAGCCTTCATTTAAGTTTCTGAACACCCAAACATATTCAAAGTCTTTATCATCTAAAGTGAGTACAATGATCTGATTCTTGATTTTCTCGTGTCTGTAACAGCATTAGAGTTATTCCTGTGTTTTATTTGGAATTCTAAGAACTCACTTTGAGTAAATTTTGTTTTCTCTTTCTTAATTTATCCTTCTTTATTTTTCCCTTCCAATACTTCCTCTCATCTACTCGGTTTGTACTTCCCTTCACCTACATTCAATCTAGAACCATGTATATAATACATGTGTATACATATTCTATCTTAGTTGTCACATGAACATGTTTCTTCTTTCCAAATGTATAAACTCCCTGAGGGTAAAGACCAAGCGCTATGCATTTGTACCCATTATAACACCTACACAGTACTGAGAGATGAAAACGTATTACAAAAAAGTTAATTTTCTAATATCTGTATTGAGGGTAACAAATCTCTGACAGAACTTAAGACTTACTTTCAGTGTTAAAAATCTTAGGGTACAGCCGAAACCAGTTTGGCTCAGTGGATAGAGCGTCGGCCTGCGGACTGAAAGGTCCCGGGTTCGATTCCGGCCAAGGGCATGTACCTGGGTTGCGGGCACATCCCCAGTAGGAGATGTGCAGGAGGCAGCTAATCGATGTTTCTCTCTCATTGATATTTCTAACTCTCTATCTCTCTCCCTTCCTCTCTGTAAAAAAGCAATAAAATATATTTAAAAAAATAAAAAAATCTTAGGGTACAGAATTTAATCTGCAGTCTTCATTACTATACAGTAATAAGTCATTAAATAGTGATTCTAAAACATTTCCCCTTATTTACTTACTAGAGGGCCGATGCACGAAATTCGTGAGAGTAGGCCTTCCTTCCCCCGGCTGCCGGCACTGGCTTCCCAATGGCACACGGGATTGAGGATTCCCAGCGGCCGCCGGCAGGCACCCCAGACCCGGGGTTCCCTCGCAGCCCCAGCTTCATCCAGAAAGTCGTCCAGAAGGACATCCAGTCTAATTAACATACTGCTCTTTTATTATTATAGACTAAAGGCCAATGCACAAAAATTTGTGTACTCTCAGGGGTCCCTCAGCCCGGCCTGTGCCCTCTCACAGTCTGGGACCCCTCGGGGAATGATCACCTGCTGGCTTAGGCCCACTCCCTGGGGGATTGGGCCTAAGCTGGCAGTCAGACATCCCTCTGGCAGCCCGGGAGCCCTCGAGGGATGTCCACTTGCCAGCGGGGAGCAGGCCTAGAGGCAGTCGGACATCCTTAGCGCTACTGAGTAGGCAGGAGAGGTTCCCACCACCACCAGTGTGCTGGCAGCCGTCAGCCGGGCTTGTGGCTGAGCAGAGCTCCCCCTGTGGGAGCACAGTGACCACCAGGGGGCAGCTCCTGCATTGAGCGTCTGCCCCCTGGTGGTCAGTGTGTGTCATAGTGACCAGTCATTCCCAGTCTTTCTGCTGTTAGGGTCAATTTGCACATTACCCTTTTATTATATAGGATAGAGGCCTGGTGCACAGGTGGGGGCCGGCTGGTTTGCCCTGAAGAGTGTCCCGGATCAGGGTGGGGGTCCCGCTGGGGTGCCTGGCCATTCTGGGTGAGGGGCTGATGGCTGTTTGCAGGCTGGCCAAGCCCCCCAGTGGGGAACCTCACCCCATGAGGGTGTGGCAAGCCTGGGTGAGGGGCTGATGGCTGTTTGCAGGCTGGCTACGGCCCCCAGCCACCCAAGCTCCCAGTGGAGGCTGGCTGGAAGCAGGTTTCTGGGATTTATTTAGCTTCTATAATTGAAACTTTGTTGCCTTGAGTGGAGGCCACAGCCGGCCAGAGCAGGCGGGAAGCTTGGCTTCCTCCATCGCCGGGGCAACCAAGCCTCCTGCTTGCTCCAGCTCCGTGGCTGCCGGCCGCCATCTTGATTTGGTTAATTTGCATATAGTTGCTCTGATTGGCTGGTGGGCGTGGCTTGGGGCATAGTGGAGGTGTGGTCAATTTGCATGTTTATCTTTTATTAGATTAGACCAGTGGCCCAGTGCATGAAATTTGTGCATGGGTGGGGGGGGGTGTCCCTCAGCCCCACCTGCACCCTCTACAATCTGGACCCTTCAGTGGACCTTCTCGTAATCCAGGACCGCTGGCTCCTAACCGCTCACCTGCCTGCCTGCCTGATCGCCCCTAACCACTCTGCCTGCCAGCCTGCTTGTCCCCAACTGCCTCCCCCCTGACCTTCTCGCCCCCAACTGCCCCCCATTGCTAGCCTGCTCACCCCCAACTGCCCCCTCCGCCGGCCTGCTCGCCCCCAACTGCCCCCCTGCCAGCCTGCTTGCCCCCAACTCACCCCCCCAGCTGTTCCCCATGTATGACAGAGTATCATGGATCGGCTGCCTCCTGCACGCCCCCTACTGGGGATCGAGCCCGCAACCTGGGCATGTGCCCTTGACCAGAAATGAACTCAGGACCCTGCAGTCTGCAGGCTGACGCACTATCCACCGACCCAAACCAGCAGGGCACCACCAGTCACTTTTAGAACGTTGTATTGCTTCTAGAAGAAACCCTGTGCCACCTTCCCCATCTAGCTGCCTGCCCCACCCAGCCATCTGCACACTGCTGTTTCAGACATTTCATGGGAACGGGACCATACACAATGGGTGTTTGTGACGGGCTGCCTCACTTGGGTGTATACCTCGGAGTGGTGGGTTGCAGGATCCTACGTGACTAATATTAATCATTATAGGAGCGGCCACACCATTTACATTATGACAGCAGTGTATGAGGGCTCAGATTTGTCCACATCCTCACCAACACTTGCTATCATGTAACTTTTGGTTCTAGCCCGCAGATGGTCACCCAGGAGCTCCACGACTCTGACAGCTTCATTCAGAGAAGGCGCCCCCTCCCACCCCCTGGGTACCACTCACCTCAGCCTGCAGGGAGCAGCACAGTCACCACAACAGGCATGGCCCCAAAGCTGCTCCTGGACCTCGCTTTTCCTCCCTCGGCTCCCAAAGCCCAACGCAGCCTGTGGCCAGCCCCACAGAGGTTTGACTGGTGCCCCCAGCACCCTCCCCACATTTGTCCACATCCTCACCAAAACTTGCTATCATGTAACTTTTGGTTCTAGCCCACAGCGCCCACAGTCCTGGCTTCTACGCCTCAGAAGGCAAAAGTCCAATCAGCAAAAATGAAAACGTTAAAGAGGTAACATGGGCTCCACCTCAGAGTGGCTCAGACACGGTTCACGGTCCCACATGGGACTGCAGACACCAGTGGGTGTGGGCAGCGGCCATGTGGGCCCGGCATGGCTTTTGGCAGGGCCTGAGTGCAGGGAGGAGCCAGAGCTTCATTGGGAGAGAAAGTTCACAGGGCTGAAGGCTCCCTCTTCAAACACTGATCGCTGGTCACAGTTTGGCCCCCAACTCCCATCCATGGGGCCCTCCTCACAGAATAAAGGGCGCCAGTCAAGACCTCTTCCTGGCCGTCCCCACAGACCTGTTGGCTCTCCTGAGTCTGTGGAGGCAGATTATGGGGCTCCCCGCTGGGCAGCGCAGCCACATCTGCAGCCCTGAGGCCAGGCTCTGGGCTTGGAGCTGGGGTCCCCAGTGCTGCAGCCCCCTGATCTGCAGGCCTCCTGATCCGCAGCCCTCCCAACCACAGTCCCCCTGATCTGTAGTTCCCCTGGTCTGAAGTCCCCCTGGTCCATAGGCCCCCCCCCCCCGACCTGCAGTCTCCCTGATCTGCAGCTTCCCCCAATCTTCAGCCCCCCCATCCACAGCCCCCCTGATCTGCAGCCCCCTGTGCAGTGACTCTGGGCTCGTTGTGAAAGCGTCATTATTCAGCCTGAGGGTGTGCTGGCATTCGGGAGCTGGCGGCCCTGGGAGCCTGCGGCTGCTCAGGTCCCTGCAATTCGGTCATCGCATTACAGTGCCTGGGCTAATTTGCATATTTCTCTACTAGAGGCCCGATGCACAAAATTCATGCAAGAGTAGGCCTTCCTTCCCCTGGCTGCCAGCACCGGCTTCCCTCTGGCACCTGGGACACAGGCTGGCTTCCCTCCGGCCACCCGCAGGCACCCAGGACACGGGCTGGCTTCTCTCCGGCCCTGGCTTTGTCCGGAATGACATCCAGTAGGACATCTAATTATCATATTACCCTTTCATTATTATAGATTATATATATAGATTCCCACTGTACCCAATTCAAGCCTCCTCTCCATATGAAATTTCATTCTAAGTACAAGAAACTGCAAGACCTTCTGACACTTTATCCTAAGTGGAAAATGGTAGATGAAAATAAGATAGTATCACAAAATTAATAACTCAACACTGGTCATAATAACCTTCCAGTTCTACTGCTGTAGAACTAACTACCCTTTAGGACAGGGGTGGGGAACATCCAGCCCAAGAGCCTTAAAATATTTTGGTCTGGCCCTGCCAAGGCATTACGGGTGAGTCAAATATTTGACCAAATATAGCAGGTTAATTTTTAAGTTGATAATTTTGTATGGCCCAGGAATCTACACTAATAAAAGAGAAAGATGAAAACTGACTGTTCCTGGGTGATGCCCACCAGCCAATCAGGCGTGTGTATGCAAATTAACCCACCAAAGATGGCGGGTTGATTTGCATATGCGGGCGCCAAGCAGACCCGGGCGGGGTGGTCGCTCATGCACACACCAGCACCAAGCAGCCTGGATCCCGGGGACGGGTGTCCTCGGGAGCCAGGCCGCTCTGGGCCTATAGGCCCACGCTAGGCCTGGAACGACCGGGGTCCCGGAACACCCCCAGCCACTCTGGGCCTATGCTCGCAGGTGCCGAGCAGCCAGGGGTGGGGCGGGAACATCCTCCACATCGCCATGGCGGGCCTGTGGACAGCGCACAGGTGCCGAGCGGCCTGGGTCCCAGGGACGCCACTGGAGCATCCAGTCCTGTCAGCCCCACCTGGCGGCAGCTGAAGCTCCCAATCCTTTTCATTTCTGCAGCCCCTGGACCGGAAGTGAAAACCAAGAGCATGGGGAGCACCAGGAATTCTGGGAATCATAGTTCTGGTGGCAGCCCCTGGGCTGGAAGCAAAAGCCCAGAGTGCGGGGAGCACCAGAAATGCTGGGAATCATAGTTCTGGTGGCAGATGCGTTGTGGGATCTCCTAGATACTAGAGCAAAGTGAGCCTGGAGCAAGTTACTGTTGCAGGTGTGGGATGGAGGGGCAGCAAATGTAAGAGACATACGCAAAGTCAGAGTGTCGAGGAAAAATTAAAAGGAAGATATCCTGCAACTTCTAGGAAATCTCCACTACTGGAGCAAAGAAAAAAAAAGACCTCTACTATTCTTTGAGCACAAAACCAAACTGGGTTGGGGTCTCAGACAATTCGCTCATATCATTGCAAAGACAGACAGAAACTCCCGGATTGGAGAGGGCTCCCCTGAGGGCTCCCAGATTGGAGAAGGTGCAGGTCGGGCTGAGGGACCCACCCCCTATGCACGAATCTTCATGCACTGGGCCCCTAGTGATGTTATAAATAGCCAAATGGCCCTTGGCTGAAAAAAGGTTTCCCATCCCTGCTTTAGGGTTTTGATATAATGCAGTCCCTTGCCTCCCTTCTTTCTTTCACCCAGGGCATCTTCAGAAGTAAATTGGTTTCCTAATACTGAGCCTATACATCTTCTGACCAAGGAAAGTATAGATGTTAGCAAGAAACCCAATAGAGATATTTAGCTACCAGTTAAGTAAAGGTTCCAAATTAATCCTTATCTAAAGTCATTCTAGGAGTCTCTCCTTTCAGTGGACCTTGGCATAGGAAAAAAATCACTCAAAAAAAGTTTTAGTTTGATGTCATTAACCTAGAGAATCAGACTAATAAGAGCTACAATTCAAATTTTCCAAGAGAAGCAAAAACTTTAACACTGTATGTTTAAAATATATATGTAATACTATACAGTGGGGCCTTGACTTACAAGTGTCCGGACTAACGAATTTTTCGAGATACGAGCCATCTCTCGGCCGATTTTTTGCTTTGAGTTGCGAGCTAAAATTCGGGTTACGAGACAGCTTCAGATACCCCACCGCTAGTTGGCGCAGCGAACGTCACAGTAAACACCACAACATCAGCCCAGCATCACGTGTCTCACTCATTCACGTTAAGATTTGACATACGAGTACTTTGAGTTATGAGCTCCATCACGGAACGAATTAAACTCGTAAGTCAAGGCCCCACTGTATTAATGAAATATTAGTCTTCTATATTTGATAATTTTCAGTGAAACAGAATTTCATCAGATTTTTCTTCTAGCTTTTTAGGTCAAAATCCAATCTCATATATTACTAGAGGTCTGGTGCACGGATTCGTGCACCTGTGGGGGATCTTGGCCTGGCCTGCATCCTCTCGCAATCCAGGACCCCTCAGGGGATGTTGGACAGCCGATTTTGGCCCGATCCCCGCAGGCCAAGCCAAGGGACCCCACCAGGCCTCTAGTATGCATATAAGATCTTCAGTTAATCTTTCCCTGCCCTCCCATCTTCTCTCTGAGATTCATCAGTCTGTTCCATGTTTCCATGCCTGTACGTTGAGCATCTACCCCCAGTCGTCAGCCTAACAGAACCAACCACTGTTACACAGTTTTCAATACTGAACAGTTATAGCCCCAAAATACATTCCTATCCCAGCACATAGGATATTACATATTTTAGCCATCAGTATCCATATATTTTTTTCTTTCCAATTTAATCACTAAATATGATTAAATTGGTTTTATAAATGCTATCAGTTTTATAAAGTAACACCTAACATATTCTTCAACTACTTCTTCTTGGCACATTTGAAAAACAAAAGTATTATTAATCTTATTATGCATACCTCTATTCTTCTAAGAGTGTGAAACAGCCATATTAAGCTTAGAATATTAATTTCTCACTTAAAAGTTTTATTTTATTCTGATTAAATTTGGAAAATAAAGTTATACCATTTCATATCTAATTTTTTGAAAACTTAAAAAACAAAAAAGCCCAAACTGTTGCTAGTGTATCACTTAACTGCTCTGCTAATGTTCGTAATATAATATTGCAGGGATCTCAGTGCTTGGCACAACTTCAATGTTCAAAGAGTAATATGGATTGATCTTTAGTCAGAATCAAATCCAAAAGTACAAATTAATGATAATTTTTTTAAATCAACAAATGTTTTACTGAATTATATTTCATAATTTTATTTACATTTTTTCCCATCATCATTTATCCCTCTATGCCCTTTTCCAATTCCCCCCCTCCACAATCACCATACTGTGGTTCATGTCCTTAAGTTCTGTTTTATCTTTATTTTTCACTCAATCACTCCACCCCTACCAGCACCCCCAAACCACCAGAGTTCTGCTCTCTGTCTATGAGTCTGTCTACATTTTGTATGGCATTTCACTTTCTTCATTAAATTCCAACACGAGATAAATCATATGGTACTTGTCTCTCTCTCTCTGACTGGCTTATTTCACTTCTCCAGGTCCATCCATCCTATTCTAAAGGGTAAAATTTTCTTCCTTTTTATAGCAAAGTAGTATTCCATTGTGTAAATGTATTACAGCATTTTTATACACTCATCTACTGAAGGACACTTGGCCTGCTTCCAAATCTTGACTATTATAAATAATGATGCAATTAACATAGGGGTACATATATTCTTTCGAATTAGTGTTTCAAGTTTACTCAGATAAATTCCTAGAAGTAGAAACACCGAGTCATAAGGCAGTCACATTTTTAACTTTTTGAGGTAACTCCATACTGCTATCCACAGTAGCTGCACCAATCTACATTCCCACCAGCAGTGCATGAGGGGTCCCTTTTCACCACTATTACATAGTTTGATAACATTATTTGATAACAACCATTTAGACAGGCGTGAGGTGATATCTCCTTGTGGTTTTAACTAGCATTTCGCTGATGATTAGTGATGTTGGGCATCTTTTCACATGTCTATTGGCCATCTATCTGTATGTTCTCTTTGGAGAAGTGTCTATTCAAGGCTTTTGCCCATTTTTTAAATTGGATTGTTTGGTTTTTTTTGGTGTTGAGTTTTACCAGTTATTTATATATTTTAGAGATTAACCCCTTATCAGATGTATCACTGGTGAATATGTTCTCCCATTCAGTGGGTTGTCTTTTCATTTGCCTGATGTTTTCCATTGCTGTGCAAAAACTCTTTAGTTTAATGTAGTCCCATTTGTTTATTTTCTCTTTTATTTCCCTTGCCAAAAAATATATGTCAGAAAAATTATTGGTACATGAGATGTCGGATATTTTAGTGCTGATGTTTTCTTCTAGAATATTTACAGTCTTGCGACTAACCTTTAAGTATTTAATCCATTGTGAGCTTATTCTTGTGTGTAGTGTAAGAAGGTAGTCTAGTTTCATTTTTTGGATGATGATTTGGGGAATTCAAATAGTCACTGTAGGATCGAGTTTTTTCCAAAATGATGGTGAATTAACTGGAAGCTACACTGATACTATCTCAGGACCAAACTGGAATTACAACTAAAATATAGAAAACAAACCAGAATAATAAACAATTTTCATATTATTTCACCTACTATTTTCAAATAGAAAGTCAGTATCAAGGTTTATTACCTTTGGCAACTCCCATTCCGACCTAGATCCATCAGCACTGTAGTAATATTGTCTACCTTGATCATCAACATGCTTGAGCCACTATAAAAACAGAACAGGTGTTATTTTTTAATTTAAATAAAAGTGAGTTTAGGTTTATACAACCAGAGATATTAGTTATTATTCCTATGAATTGTATTCTACCTGCTTTAGAAAACTTCAAAAGAAATTTTTACCAATCTTATGCTAATAGTTACATTTAAGTTTGGTAAGATTAAATAAACTCAATATTAAATTAAGTTTATTTTCTCTCTCTTTCCTCCAAAGTAAAGCTAGGGGTTCAAGTACCACTAAACAACATAAGAAATATATAACATAAAGATATACACACACACACACACACATATATATATGCACTGAACACAGGGCGACACCCACCCTAAAAAACAGGATTGAGAAATTAATAAAAAGATATTTTTTTCTTTAATCTTTAAGTATAAAACTACTAAAAAATTTAAGCCAAACTTCATGTAGGCAACACATCTTACTTACTATGATTAAATAATAGAAAAATATTTCATACAATATAACACAGAGAATATGAGGGGAAACAGACTAAGTACTGCTAATACAAATATATTATCTTGACTGTAATATATATAAATATTACTGATTCCTTATGTTCTAGTGTCAAATAATTAAAGCAGAAATGAGAAATAAAAGCCTACCTCCATTCATTCCAAGGGCATGTTCTCTAAACCAGCCCAACTAAACAGTTACCTTCTCTGATGATAAGAGATGTAATATACACATAAAATTTCAATGTGCATTCTCCCAAACTAGTTAATTATTCATAAAATACTAAACTCATGGGTTTTGTTTTACATAACTTGGTTATGAAAGAAAAATGAGTGTAGGAAGTAAGGCAGTATATCATAATAACATACTAAGAAAACTATTCCCAAAATCTATTCTCCATGAAAAATAGTCAGCCCTTTGAATCTGCAGATTTCCCATCTGCATATTTAACCAACTGTAGATTGAAAATAAACCCCCAACCTCAATTCCCAGAAAGTTCCAAGGAGCAAAATTTGGATTTTCCAATGTGTCAAGCACTACACTGAATCCACATGAATGAAGTGATGTGTAGGCAGGTCCAGCTTTAGCCCATGTACAAACATAGGTTATTTGCAAATACTATGCCATTTTATATAATGCCAGTATTTGAGCATCCTCAGATTATGGTTATCTGTGGGGAAGAGGAGGGTTCTGGACCAATCCCGCAAGGATACCAAGGACAAGTATATAAAGAAGTATTTTTATTAAACAAGTCTAAACAGAAAGACACTTAACAGGCCTACTCTTAAAAAGGTCTGTTCTAAGTGGGTTCTGACACCATAAAAATAATCAATGTAATTGTAAGCAGTTTAAAACCTGAGTCAGTAGTTATATTGAGTTTTCATGTTGTCAACTTACATAACTACAGAATTACAATGAAGAATATTTTCATGAGTTTTTTAAATACTACTAAACTTTTAGTACACAATGATTTTATGAGAGGATTCAACCAAGAAAACTAGATGACAAAAAAGAATGTACCTTTTCATTAGTATAATCACTGGTATATAAGGTATGCCCACGTTCATCCAACTCTTCTGACCAACCCCTTGGAGGAGAACCACACTGACTATCTGACTGGCTGTAACAAATGTTGTGGCAGTTTTCTTCTGATGAAAGAAGCTATAAATAGTCAGAAACATAAGGAATTTTCTTCTTTGAATAATATAAGTATGCAAGCAGTTGAAAATCTAAGAAATAAATTTTATTTGACTTTAAGTACTAAGATATCCTAAATATATTTGAAGAATTAATTTTTAAAACAAATTCTTCACCCTTTTAAATGGTACACTGTACATGCTGAGGTGAAATTAATAATAGTCATTCTATAACATTAATGCAAATCTAGAAAAGTTCACCATAATAAAATTGAAAACAAAAGTTTTCACTCATCAGCAAACAAGGACTTCCATGGAAAAGCAGAATATCACCAGTACCTGAGCCCCATCACCCCCCTCCAGTGACTATTCCACCTAAACTTAATTTAGGACGTCAAAGGACAGATTCCCTTGGTCTCTCCCCTTAAAGTTTCCACAATTTTTAATAATTATAACTCAACAAAGAAGTCCCTGGCTCAACGCACAAGCATGCCTGAGAGATGCACTCATTGAAATATCTAAAGGTGGGCAAGTGAGAGCAAAAGAGGGAGGCAAGAAGGCAGGAGAGCTGAGATGAGCTACCAACACAGCCCTGCATCAGAGAGCTCAGGGCGGGGCTCAGCCTGGAGAGGGGAGGAATCGGGTTCTGGTTGACAATCCCTTCAGCCAGGAAGAGCAAAGAGATCTGATGGGCATTCCTGCAGAAGCAAATAGTATGAGCTTCAGCTGAGCAGAGACCTGGACAAGGACACAGCACTGAGCTCAGGCTCAGTTGTTAGGTGGTGGGCATTACAGGCAGAGAAACAAAGCTACAAACCCCTGCCATCACCCGTAGCCTCCCAGAGGCAGCCTCCCTTCACCCTTGGTGTTGGGTTATGGGGCACAATATCTGCAAACACGAGAACTGGTATACAGAATCACTTTTTTCCCTGAACAAAGGGTGCACTCTGTAATCAATTTAGGGGTCAGGGCACACGGGGGACCCATGGAAATTAAGGTCACCATTACTAGGAGGGCAAACAGCAAAGAAGCTGGCCAGCTCCCCAGCCCACCCCACCACCAGACATCACAGCTACAGTGAGGAAAGTGTCTGGCTACAGAGAACAACACGGGATCTCACAGATATATATATGTATCAACAACTTGTGCCCTAGCCAGTTGGGCTCAGTGGCTAGAGCGTCAGACTGTAGACCAAAAGGTCCCGGGTTCAATTCCGGTCAAGAGCACATACCTAGGTTATAGGCTTCTCCCCAGCTCTGGTCGAGGTGCATACAGAAGGCAACCAATTGATGTGCTTCTCTCACATCAATATTTCTCTCTGTCTCTCCCTCCTTCTTCTACATTCTCTAAAAAAATCAATGGAAAAATATCCTCAGGTGAGGACTGAAAAAACACACAAAACTTGTGATTTAGCACCACCTATTAGAAAATAAGAGAAAGACCCTTTTGCATTAATCTGCTAGAGAAATGCCACTCATATACATAGATGCCTAGACAGAGAAAAAAATCTATCAAATACCACAAATAAACAAGGTAGCAAGGCAGCTCAGAAAGAGAATGAAAAATCTCCAGAAAACAAACTTAAAGACATAAAAATATGTGATATCAATGACAGCAAATTCAAGACTGCAGTTATGAAAATACAAGATATGAGAAAATACAAACAGGCAATTTAATGCACTCAGAAAACATATAAGCATAGAAAATTAACACCATACTGAAAAGACTGAAACTTTAAAAAAGAAGCAACCAAACAAATTCTGGAGACGAAGAACTCAATAAGAGATCAAGAATGAACTAGCAAGCATAGGAAATAGAGCAAAGCAGATGGAAGAAAGGATTAGTGGTATCAAAGAGAGAAATCTAGAAAAGATACAGAGGAAAGAAGAGATTTAAGCATAAAAATGATATATAAGAACTCTAAGAAAACCATCTGACTCCATCAGAAAGAGCAATCCTATATAATAAAAGCATAATATGCAAATCGACCGAAAGGCTGAACGACCACTCAGCGGGGGGGCGGGGCCGGCGAGTAGGCAGCACCAGGCCAGCCAAGGCGTCTGCCAGCGGGCAGAGGGAGGGGACGGTGATGGGGGTGAAGGGCGCAGCAGTGACCAGCAGTGGCAGAGGGACGATAGGAGGGGGGTGGGGGGCAGGCCGCACAGGCTGGTGCCATCCCCTGATCAGCCTGCCCTATCGCCTCTCATAGAGGGAGGCTGGCAGTGGCAGCAGTGGCAGCAGCAGTGGGGTGATGGGGGTGGCGCCATCCCGATCGCCTGCCCAGTCACCTCCTGCAGAGGTGTCAATAGGACATCCCCTGAGGGCTTCTGGACTGTGAAAGGGCACAGGCCGGGCTGACGGGAACCCCCCACCCCCCCGCAAGTGCACAAATTTTTATGCACTAGGCCTCTATCTATAATAATAAAAGCATAATATGCTAATTAGACCGGACGACCTTCCGGACGAAGCCGGGGCTGTGAGGGAAGCCTGGGTCCCAAGTGCCAGAGGGAAGCCGGTGCCAGCAGCCAGGGGAAGGAAGGCCTACTCTTGCACGATTTTCGTGCATCAGGCCTATAGTATAAGAATAATAGGCATACCAGAAAAAGAGGAAGAAACAGAGAGCCTATTCAAACAAACAGCTGATAAGAATTTCCAAAACCTATAGAAAGAGCTAGATCCTTGAATCTAAGAAGCAGTAACACATAGTCATTTCAATCCAAAGAGGCCTTCTCCAAGGCACATTGTATTAAAACTGTCAAAAATTAATTTTTTTTAACAAAGAAAGAATTTTCAAGGCAGCCGGGGGGTTAGGGGAAGGGGAAGGTAACGTATAAAGGAAAGCCCATTACATTATCATCGGACTTCTCAGCAGAAACTCTACAAGCCAGAAGAGAAGTGGGACCAAATATTCAAACTACTGAAAGAGAGAAATTACCAGCGAAGAATAATATATCCAGTAAAGTTATCCTTTAACCCTATGCAGTCCAATTTTATTTTTGGAATTCAAACAGTCTGGTCCAAATTAATTGACGGTATTGAATGTTGAACTGGTTTGCAGTGTTGACCTCAGCCTCGACATTGGACCTGCTCCTAGCACCTGGTCTGTCGAGTCAGCATCCAGGTTGGACCGAAAAGGGTTAAATATGAAGGAGAAATAATTTTCTATACATACAGAAACAGAGGGAATTTATCAGAAGACCTCTATTGAAGGAAATACTCAAGGGGGTTATTCTACCTGAAACAAACAACAAAAGGTCATTATGAGTAAGTTCACCAACAAACTTACAACATAACCTGGCTGGTGTGGCTCAGTGGTTGAGCGTCAACCTATGAATCAGGAGATCAGGGTTGAATTCTCTATCAGGGCACAATTCCCGGTTGGGGCACATGCCTGAGTTGCAGCTCAATCCCCAAGAGGGAGTGTGCAGAAGGCAGCCAATCAATTATTCTCTCTCATCATTGATGTTTCTATCTCTCTCTTCTCTCTGAAATCAATTTAAAAAATATTTTTATTAAAAACAAACTTACAGCATAATTAGAGATAATTTGTGGCAACAAAAACAGGGACAATTTGTGACAATAAAAGGGGAGAGGGTGGAGGTCTGACTTTGCAAAGGAGGATGAACATCAGATACATTCAAAAGAAAAAGAGCTACTATATACATGAAATTTTCTTTCTCATAAACCTAATAGTAACCACACACAAAAACTCAAAACAGAGACACAGAGCTTAAAACAAGAGAAAAAAAAAGTGAAGTATGGAATATCACCAAAGAAAAACAGAACCACAAAGAAAAAGAACCAATGGAGGTATAGAGCTACGAGAAAACAAAAGATAAAATGGCTATAGGAAATTTTCATACATCAATAATTATGCTAAATGTAAATGGACTGAATTCACCAATAAAGAGACAGAGAGTCTCTTTGTTTTTGGATCAATAAACAAAACCTAACCATATGCTGCCTTCAGGAGACACATATAAGTGTCATTTTGTGCAGAAGACATAATTCTGTATCTACAAAAATCTAAAGACTCCACCAAAAACTAATAGAAACAAACAAAAACTAAAAGTTGCAGGATACAAAATCAATGCACAAAAATCCACTGTTTTCCTATATACAAACAATGAAACTTCAGAAAAAGAAATGGAGGTGGGGGTTGGGGGGAGGGGAGGGAGAAAATTCCTCTTACAATTACAACCAAAAGAATAAAATACCAAGGAATAAACTTAAATAAGGATGTGAAGGACCTATATACTAAAAACTACAAAGCATTATTAAAAGAAGTAGATGTAATACTATCAACTATTATATATACATACTAGAGGGGGGTAGGGGGGTCCCCCAGCCCGGCCTGTGCCCTCTCGCAGTCTGGGACCCCTTGGGAGATAACGACCTGCTGGCTTAGGCCCGCTCCTGGGTGGCAGAGGGCAGGCCTAATCCCTAAGTGCAGCCCCTGGTCAGGCTCAGAGCAGGGCCGATTGGGGAGTTGGGGCGCCGCCCCGTCATGCACAGAGCAGGGCGGATCGGGAGGTTGCAATGCCACCCTTAGCCACGCTCAGGGTAGGGCCAATTGGGGGGTTGGGGCACCGCCCCCTGTCACACTCAAGGGAGGGTCGATGGGGAGGTTGCGGCGCCACCCCCTGTCACTCACAGAGCAGGGCCAATCAGGGGGTTGGGGCGCTGCCCCCTGTCACTCACAGAGCAGGGCCAATCAGGGGGTTGGGGAGCTCCCCCGTCATGCACAGAGCAGGGCCAATCAGGGGGTTGAGGAGCTCCCCCTGTCACTCACAGAGTAGGGCCGATAGGGGAGTTGGGGCACCGCCCCCTGTCACACACACAGCAGGGCGGATCAGGGGGTTAGGGCGCTGCACACTGTCACACTCAGGGCAGGGCCAATGGGGAGGTTATGGCTCTACCCTGTCACACACAGAGCAAGGCCCGTGGAGGGGGATTGGGGCGCCACCCTCTATCACCCACAGAGCAGGGCCGACCAGGGGGTTGGGGCGCCACCACTGTCACACTTGAGGCAGGGCCGATGGAGAGGTTATGGCTCTACCCTGTCACACTCAGAGCAGGGCCCGTGGGGGGGGGGGGGGGGGGGGGGGTTGGGAAGCCTTCCCCTGTCATGAACAGAGCAGGGCGATAGGGAGGCTGTGGCCCCCCCCTCCCCCCGTCACAAACAGAGCCGCAGGGTGATCAGGGGGTTTGGGCGCCGCTGCCCCCTGTCATGCTGATCCCGGTGCCAGGAGCCTCGCTGCTCCGCAGATCCCGGTGCCGGGAGGCACATTACCCTTTGACTACATAGAATAGAGGCCTGGTGCATGGGTAGGGGCTGGCTGGTTTGCCCTGAAGGGTGTCCTGGATCAGGGTGGGGGTCCCCACTGGGGTGCCTGGCCAGTATGGTTGAGGGGCTGAGGGCTGTTTTCCGGAAGCGAGTGACTGAAGCTCCCAACCGCTCCTTGTTTTCTTCTTTTTTTTTTTATTCTGGGCCAGCTTTAGCTCTGAGGCCTTGCTGCAGAAAACACTGATACAAAGTTTCGGTCCGGCTGGCTTTCAGTCCGGCTGGTTTCTGGGGTTTTGTTTACCTTCTTATTTGCAACATAGTACATAGTTGCTTAGAGTTGCAGCTGAGAGGCCTGCAAGTGAGGCAGGGAACATTGGAGTCCGCAGCAAGCAAGCCTCATTCTCGCTTCAGTGCCTGGATGCCGGCCGCCATCTTGGCTGACAGTTAATTTGCAAATACTCACTGATTAGCCAATGAAAAGGGTAGCGATCGTACGTTAATTACCATGTTTCTCTTTTATTAGTGTGTGTATATATATATATATATATATATATATATATATTCATTAGAGGCCTGGTGCACAAAAATTTATGCACTCAGGAGGGTCCCTCAGCCCGGCCTGTGCCCTCTTGCAGTCTGGGACCCCTCCAGGAATGACCACCTGCTGGCTTAGGCCTGCTCCCTGGGGGATTGGACGTAAGCTGGCAGTCAGACATCCCTCTGGCATCCCGGGAGCTCTCGGGGGGATGTCCACTTGCCAGCGGGGAGCAGGCCTAGAGGCAGTCGGACATCCTTAGCACTGCTGAGGAGGCGGGAGAAGCTCCCACCACCACCACCACTGTACTGGCAGCTGTCAGCCTGGCTTGTGGCTGAGCAAGCTCCCCCTGTGGGAGCACACTGACCACCATGGGGCAGCTCCTGCATTGAGCGTCTGCCCCCTGGTGGTCAGTGTGTGTCATAGTGACCAGTCATTCCCAGTCTTTCTGCTGTTAGGGTCAATTTGCATATTACCCTTTTATTATATAGGATATAGGCCTGGTGCATGGGTGGGGGCCGGCTGGTTTGCCCTGAAGAGTGTCCCGGATCAGGGTGGGGGTCCCCGCTGGGGTGCCTGGCCAGCCTAGGTGAGTGGTTGATGGCTGTTTGCAGGCTGGCCACAGCCCCTTCAGGGTGGAGGGTCCCCACTGGGGTGCCTGGCCAGCCTGGGTGAGGGGCTGATGGCTGTTTGCAGGCTGGTCAAGCCCCCTAGCAGGGACCCTTACCCAATGAGGGTGTGGCAAGCCTGGGTGAGGGGCGGATGGCTGTTTGCAGGCTGACCACAGCCTGTTCAGGGTAGGATCCCCGCTGGGGTGCCTGGCCAGCCTGGGTGAGGGGCTGATGGCTGTTTGCAGGTTGTCCACAGCCCCATCAGGGTGGGGGTCCCCGCTGGGGTGCCTGGCCAGCCTGGGTGAGGGGCTGATGGCTGTTTCCAGGCTGGCCACAGCCCCTTCAGCGTAGGGGACCCCGCTGGGGTGCCTGACCAGCCTTGGTGAGTGGCTGATGGCTGTTTGCAGGCTGGCCAAGCCCCCCCAGTGGGGACTCTTACCCAATGAGGGTGTGGCAAGCCTGGTGAGCGGCGGAAGGCTGTTTGCAGGCTGGCCAAGGCCCCTAGTGGGTACCCTCACCCTATGAGAGTCTGGCCATCCTGGGTGAGGAGCTAATGGCTGTTTGCAGGCTGGCCACAGCCCCTTCAGGGTGGGGGTCGCCACTGGGGTGCCTGGCCAGACTGGGTGAGGGGCTGATGGCTGTTTGCAGGTTGTCCACAGCCCCGTCAGGGTGGGGGTCCCCGCTGGGGTGCCTGGCCAGCCTGGGTGAGGGGCTGATGGCTGTTTGCAGGCTGGCCACAGCCCCTTCAGGGTAGTCATCTGTGGGAAACTGTTTATTGCCTTCACTATCTGATAAGCATAGACAGAGAACCCCCCGAAGGCTGGGTGCCTTTGAAGCCCCAGCAAAGGTCGGAACTAGGCGCCACCTCTGTTTGTCCAGACAGTGGTAGCTGAAACTACTCCCCCATTTATTATTATGTAAATCCTTGCTGATGGGCTAGTCTGTCTGTTGCCAGGGGTCGCCTGCCTAAGGGCTATGCTATGGGTCCATCCCAGATCAATAAAAGCTTGGTGAGGCCTAAGCACCAGTGGAAGTCCTTCCCCTTGAGTTGGACTTGCCCGCCTGGTCCCCCAATATTTCAAATTATCTCTTGTCTCTTCATTTTCATTTGTGTGCGGCTCTGCTTCCAGGTCCTGAAACCTGACCCACGCGGGACGTGGGAAGGAAACACCCAACAGGCGTCCCCGCTGGGGTGCGTGGCCATACTCGGTGAGGGACTGAGGGCCGTTTTCAGGCTGGCCACACCCCCTTCAGGGTGGAGGGTCCTGCTGGGGTCCCTGGCCAGTCTATGTGATGGTCTGATGGCTGTTTGCAGGCTGGTCAAGCCCTCCAGCAGGGACCCTCACCTCATGAGGGTGTGGCCATCCAGAGTGAGGAGCTGATGGCTGTTTACAGGCTAGGCCACAGCCCCTTCAGGGTAGGGGTCCCCGCTGGGGTACCTGGCCAGCCTGGGTGAGGGGCTGATGGCTGTTTGCAGGCTGGCCAAGTCCCCCAGCAGGAACCCCCACCCCATGAGGGTGTGGCCATCCTGGGTGAGGGGCTGATGGCTGTTTGCAGGCTGGTCACAGCCCCCAGCCACCCAAGTTCCCAGCGAGGTTGGCTGAAAGCAGGTATCTGGGATTTATTTAGCTTCAATAATTGAAACTTTGTTGCCTTTTGCAGAGGCCACAGCCGGCCAATGCAGGCGGGAAGCTTGGCTTCCTCCACTACCGGGGCAACCAAGCCTCCTGCTTGCTCCAGCTCATGGCTGCCGGCCGCCATCCTGGTTGGGTTAATTTGCATGTAGTCACTCTGATTGGCTGGTGGGCATGGCTTGGGCGTAGCAAGGGTACGGTCAATTAGCATCTTTGTCTCTTATTAGTGTAGATATATACATATTTTCAAAGAGATAGAAAAAGACACAATGAAATGGAAAGATATTCCATGTTCATGGACTGGAAGAATCAACATCGTTAAAAGGGCCATATTACCCAAAGCAATATACAGGTTTAATCCCCATCAAAATCCTAATGTCATTTTTTAAAGAAATAGAATTGTAAAATTATCAAGTCTGTATGGAACCACAAAAGACCCTGAATAGCAATCCTGAGAAAAAAAGAACAAAGCCAGAGGTATCAGACTACCTGACCTCAAAACTGTAATACAGAACTATGATAATCAAAACAGCATGGTACTCATAAAAAAAAGACCACACAGAGCAATAGAACAGAATTAAGAGCCCAGAAATAAAACCACAGGTATATGGGCAAATAATTTTTGACAAAGAGCCAAAAACACACAATGGAAAGGGGGTAGAGGGAAAGTCTCTTCAGTAAATGATGCTGGGAAAATTAGAAAGCCACATGCAAAAAAAATGAAACTAGATTACAATTTGACCCATTTTGAATTTAATTCAAAATGAATCAAAGACATAGATCTGAAACAATAAATTACATAGAAGAAAACATAAGTGCTATGTTTTCTTATGGACCATGGTCATAGGAAACGTTTTATGAATCTGACCCCAAAGGCAAGGGAAGTAAAGGTAAAAAGAAATTAATAGGACTATAAAATACTAAAAAGCATTTGCACAGCAGAAACTGACAACATAACAAAAAGGCAACCAACCAAATGGGAGATGATATTTGCAAACAACAGCTCCAACAAGGGGTTAATATCCAAACTATATAAAGAACTCAACTCATACAACTCAACACCAAACAAACAATCCAATTTAAAAAATGGACAGAGAATGTAAACAGACACTTCTCCCCAAGAAGACATATGAATGGCCAACATATATGAAAAGATGTTCAATTTTACTAGCTATTATGGAAATGCAAATCAAAACTGCAATACACCACCTCATACCTATTAGTATGGCTATTAACAACAAGATAAATAATAATGAGGAGTTAGAAATGAGTAGTCAATTAGGGATGGGATATGGGGGAGAGGAATGTAAAGGGGAGGAGTGACTGAACCCGGCCTTTGGGAGCAGAAACCAGTTCATCAACCACACCTTGTGTCCCATTTGAAATCACAAGAATCAAGGGGCTGGTCCAGGGCTGAAACAGGGTTGGGGAAAATGAGCAAGAAACCTGAAGTTTAAAATGTATGGATATTGCTAAGGCAGAATTCTTAGAATTTACCAATGGGAAGTTAGCAGGGCACATACTAACCTCAACCAGTGGTTCTCAACCTTCCTAATGCCGTGACCCTTTAATACAGTTCCTCATGTTGTGGTGACCCCCAATTTCATTGTTACAAATTGAACATAATTAAAGCATAGTGATTAATCACAAAAACAATACATAATTACATATGTGTTTTCCGATGGTCTTAGGCGACCCCTGTGAAAGGGTCATTTGACCCCCAAAGGGGTCGCAACCCACAGATTGAGAACCGCTGCTCTAGACAAAGAAGCTTCGGTGGCAACCTGCTTGGGTACCCTCCCTCCTGCAGCAAGGAGTTTTTCTGTAATAAAACTTTACTTCTCGGCCCTGCCCATATGGCTCATGGTTGAGCATTGACCTATAAAACCAGGAGGTCATGGTTCAATTCCCAGTAAGGGGACATCCCAGGTTGCAGGCTTGATCTCCAGTGTGAGGTGTGCAGAAAGCAGCCGATCATTGATTCTCTCTCATTTTTTGAATTTAATTACAGAGGAAGGGAGAGGGAGAGGCAGATCTCTCCCTCTCCCTCTCCCCTCCTCTGTAATTCAATTTTTAAAAAAATCTAAATAAAAAACTTTATTTTTGCTCATCTCTTTGTGAACTCATTCTTCAATTTTGCGAGACAACGAACTCTGACCCAAACAGAAATTTAGGCATTAATAACAACTGTTGGAGAGGTTGTGAAGAAAAAGGAACCCTCATTCACTGCTGGTGGGAATGTAAACTGGTACAGCCACTATGGAAAACAGTTTGGTAATTCCTAAAAAAATTAAGAATGGACTTACCATATTACCCAGCAATCCCTCTTTTGAGTATCTACCAAAAAAACTTGAAAACATTTATTTGCACATCTGAATTCATACCAGCATTATTCATGGTGGCCAAGAAATTGAGACAACCAAAGTGTCCGTCAATGAAGGATTGGATAAAGAAGATGTGGTACATATATACTATTTACTGGAATTATCAAAAATAAAATATCAGACTAAAAAAAAATAATAACAAATACTAGTAAACAATAGACCCATCATTGTAGGAAAAAAACTACATAAGATATTATTTGATAAGTGAACAACATGGCATATTAACTGTATACTAAATAGTATATCAGCATTAAATTTTTTCTATGATAAATCTATTTTTCACCAAAAAAAATGGTTTTGCTGGAAAATGTTCATTTAGTTGAGAGAATAATTATGTTGTCTACTCCAAATGGTCCAGAAAAAAGTTACTAGAGGGTTGGAGGGAGGAAGAGAGAAATAAAGCAAATGTGGCAAAATATTAACAATTGGTAACTCTACAAGAAATCTCTGATATATGAATTTTTACTGTATTATTCTTTCTACTTTATTGTAGGTTTCAAACTTTTCAAACTAATAAGAGAGGAAGCTTCACCAAACAAATAAAAACACTTTTTTTTTTAAATTCAAGGACTGGTTTAACATCAAATAAAAATGTAGTTGAGACAGAAACCAAGATGGCGGCATAGGTAAACACCGGAAATTGCTGCCTTGCACAACCACTTCAAAAATACAACTAAAAAACAAAACGGACATCATCCAGAACCACAGGAAGGCTGGCTGAGTGGAAATTCTACAACTAGAAGGAAAGATAAAAGCACACTGAGACGCAGAGGAGGTGCGGAAGGAAGTAAAGTGCAGAGGTACGGAGGCGCACGTGGAAAGGGGTGGCAACTGAGGACACGATCGTCTTTTTCAATCGGAAGGGAGTCTCAAGCTCCCGACTGCTCTAAACTCCAGTTCCAGGCGAGTCTCTGGGGACCCAGACTCATACGGGGAGAAACTGGACTGTCTGGCATCGGTCAGAACTCGAGGACAGCTTTTTTCAGAGGTGCTTGCAACGATTACCGGGAAACTGAGAGGCGGGGCAACTTAGGGTAGGACTGAGGATCAGCCATAGCTGTTTGCTCCGCCCTGTTGATTCCCTGAGACCCCGCCCCACCAAAGCTGTGCACAGAGGCTTTTGCATATGAAAGGCCTGGCCCTCTGCAATCTGAAAATTACCTAACAATCTGCAGCTGGGTCAGAGAGACCCAGAACTTCCAAAAGAAGACCCAAGGCCCCACAGCAGCTTGCATTGCTTCACAGCTGGGCCTCATCTAGGCACCTCCAAACCCCAAACAAAGAAGAAGAATCTGCAGATCTCTCCATAACTCCTGCTGGGTAGCCTCAGGCAGAGGCTAAATTAACACCTCCTTAGAGATCCAAGAGCCAGTGTACCCAGTGGTCAGAGTGGGACCATCCAGATTACAACCCCTCAGATCCATAAGGGATACACTCAGGGGGCAGACTCAGTGAGCACCAAAGCCCCACTGAAGCAAGTCTTGCCCCAGAAGGGTGTCTCCAGCACAGAAGTTCTCCCACTGTAGACACAGCTGATTCTCACAGACAATTGGCCTGGAGGTCAATTCCTCCCAGTGATACCTACAACAATCAAGGCTTAACTATAACAAGACTGTGCATAAAGCCCACAAAGGGGTGCACCAAGTAATTGAGAGTGTCCACCTCAGGTAATTGGGGAAGCTGAGCCACTGAGCCCTATAGGACACCTAGCACAGAAAGCCACTCTATCAACACAGGGAAGCATAAAAAATGCAGAGACAAAGAAACAGGTCACAAATGACAGAAATGGAGGAAAGAAAACTACTGGATATAGAATTCAAAACCACGGTCATAAGGTTTTTGAAGAATTTTCTAGAAACCGCCAATAAATTTAGTGAGACCCTCAAGATATCTAGTGAGACCCCTGAGGTTATGAAAAAGGACCAACTAGAAATTAAGCATACACTGACTGAAATAAAGGATATTATACAGAGTTCCAACAGCAAACTAGAGGATCACAAGAATCAAGTCAAAGATTTGAAATACGAAGAAGCAAAAAACACCCAACCGGAAAAACAAAAAGAAAAAAGAATCCAAAAATATGAAGATAGTGTAAGGAGCCTCTGGGACAGCTTCAAGCATACCAACATCCGAATTATGTGGGTGCCAGAAGAAGAGAGAGAGCAAGATACTGAAAACCTATTTGAAGAAATAATGACAGAAAATTTCCCCTACCTGGTGAAAGAAATAGACTTACAAGTCCAGGAAGTGCAGAGAACCCCAAACAAAAGGAATCCAAAGAGGACCACACCAAGACACATCATAATTAAAATGCCAAGAGCAAAAGACAAAGAGAGAATCTTAAAAGCAGCAAGAGAAAAACAGTTAGTTACCTACAAGGGAGTACCCATACGACTGTCAGCTGATTTGTCAACAGAAACTATGCAGACCAGAAGAGAGTGGCAAGAAATATTCAAAGTGATGAATACCAAGAACCTACAACCAAGATTACTTTACCCAGCAAAGCTATCATTCAGAATTGAAGGTCAGATAAAGAGCTTCACAGATAAGAAAAAGCTAAAGGAATTCATCACCACCAAACCAGTATTATATGAAATGCTGAAAGGCATCCTTTTAGAAGAGGAAGAAGAAGAAAAAGGTAAAGATACACATTATGAACAACAAATACACATCTATCAACAAGTGAATCTAAAAGTCAAGTGAATAATCTGATGAACAGAATAAACTGGTGAATATAATAGAATCAGGGGCATAGAAAGGGAATGGGAACGCGGGAGTTTGCTGCCTCGAACAACCACTTCAAAAATACAACTAAAAGATGGAACGGACATCATCCAGAACCACAGGAAGGCTGGCTGAGTGGAAGTTCTACAACTAGGAGGAACCGAGAATCAGAGGAGGCGCAGTGCTGAAGTAAAATACTAAGGTGCGGAGTGCGCTCGGCGAGGGCTGGTGGCTGAGGGCGAGGTTGTCTGTTTCAATCCGGAGGGAGCCTCAGACTCTGAGCTCCAGATCCGGGCGAGTCTCTAGGGACCCAGACTCAAACGGGAGAAGCGGGACTGTCTGGCTTCGGTCCCTCCAAGGTTTGCAGCGGTTGCTGGGACAGAGAGGCAGAGCCCCTGGGGACGGACTGAGAGCAGCCATAACTGCTCCCTCCTCCGCCCTGTTGATCCTGTGGGACCCGCCCCGCCCAAGCCCTACACAGAGCCATTTGCCGGATAGCCTCAGGCAAAGGCTAGATTAGCACCTCCCTAGAGGACAGAAGTTCTCCCACTGCAAACACAGCTGATTCTCACAGCCAGTTGGCCTGGAGGTCAAGTAGTAATTACCTACAACAATCAAGTCTTGACTACAAGACTGCTCACAGAGACCACAAGGGGGTGCACCAAGAGTGTCTACCTCAGGTAATTGGGACACTTAACACAGAAAGCCACTCTATCGACACAGCGAAGCATAACAAAATGCCAAGACAAAGAAACAGGCCACAAAGGACAGAACGGGAGGAAAGCAGGCTACTGGATATAGAATTCAAAACCACACTTTTGAGGTCTCTCAAGAGGCTTCTAGAGGCTGTCGATAAACTTGATGAGATGTACAGGAAATCTAATGAGACCCTCGATGGTGTGATAAAGGACCAACTAGAAAGTAAGCATACACTGACTGAAATAAAGAATATTATACAGACTCCCAACAGCAGACCAGAGGAGCGCAAGAATCAAGTCAAAGACTTGAAATGCGAGGAAGCAAAAAACACCCAACCAAAAAAGCAAAATGAAAAAAGAATCCGAAAGTGTGAAGCTAGTGTAAGGAGCCTCTGCGACAGCTACAAGTGTACCAACATCAGAATAATAGGGGTGCCAGAAGATGAGAGAGAGCAAGATATTGAAAACCTATTTGAAGAAATAATGGCAGAAAACTTCCCCTACTTGGTGAAAGAAATAGATTTACAAGTCCAGGAAGCGCAGAGAACCCCAAACAAAAGGAATCCAAAGAGGACCACACCAAGACACATCATAATTAAAATGCCAAGAGCAAAAGACAAAGAGAGAATCTTAAAAGCAGCAAGAGAAAAACAGTTAGTTACCTACAAGGGAGTACCCATACGACTGTCAGCTGATTTGTCAACAGAAACTATGCAGGCCAGAAGGGAGTGGCAAGAAATATTCAAAGTTATGAATAGCAAGAACCTACAACCAAGACTACTTTATCCAGCAAAGCTATCATTCAGAATTGAAGGTCAGATAAAGAGCTTCACAGATAAGGAAAAGCTAAAGGAGTTCATCACCACCAAACCAGTATTATATGAAATGCTGAAAGGTATCCTTTAAGAAGAGGAAGAAGAAGGAAAAGGTAAAGATACAAATTATGAACAACAAATACGCATCTATCAACAAGTGAATCTAAGAATCAAGTGAATAAATAATCTGATGAACAGAATGAACTGGTGATTATAATAGAATCAGGGACATAAAAAGGGAATGTACTGACTATGCTTGCGGGGGGGGGGGGGGGGGAGGGGTGTGGGAGATGCGGGAAGAGACTGGACAAAAATCATGCACCTATGGATGAGGACAGTGGGTGGGGAGTGAGGGCGGAGGGTGGGGTGGGAACTGGGAGGAGGGGAGTTATGGTGGGAAAAAAGAGGAACAAATGTAATAATCTGAACAATAAAGTTTTAATTATTAAAAAAAAAAGAACACACACACACACAAAAAAGGGAATGGACTGACTATTCTCGGTGGGGAAAGGGGTGTGGGGGTGCGGGAAGAGACTGGACAAAAATCGTACACCTATGGATGAGGACAGTGGGGGTGGGGGATAAGGGCAGAGGGTGGGGTGGGAACTGGGTGGAGGGGAGCTATGGGGGTAAAAAAGAGGAACAACTGTAATAATCTGAACAATAACGATTTAATTTAAAAATAAATTAATTAATTAATAAAAAATTTTAAAAAAGAAAAAAAAATGTGGTTGTTGTGGCATCCAGAGGAAAATAGTAAACAGAAAATACATCTTGAAAATTATTGAGAATGAAGCAGAGAGACATAGAGATAACATTTTTAAATATAAGGGAAATCAAGAGACATGACAAACAGAATGAACAGACTAAACATTCATCTACTCAAATTTCCAGATTGAGAAGAGAAAATGAGACACTAGCTTTATAGAGTTAATGGCTATGAGTTTTCCACAACTGATCAAAGATAGGACTCCTAAAATTCAGGGATTCCAACAAAGCCCTGGCAGGAAACAGAAAAGATACCTTCACCTTATCACATCATAGTGAAATTATAGATAGAATATCTTAAAAGTTGTCAGCAAGAAATGACAGACTGACAGATGAATTTTTATCATCAACCATGGAAGCAAGGAACATGAGAGTAAAATCTTTAATAAATTAGAAAAAAACAAACAAGTAAATATTCAACTTAGATGTATATACCTGATAAAGACATTCTTTAAATATAAGGATAAAATAAATAAATTTCCAGATAAATAAAAACTAAAATTCTCTCATGAACAGATCCTCACAAAGGACATTTAAAAGTATGTACTTAAGCTGTAACCGGTTTGGCTCAGTGGATAGAGCATTGGCCTGCGGACTGAAAGGTCCCGGGTTCGATTCTGGTCAAGGGCATGTACCTTGGTTGCGGGCACATCTCCAGTAGGAAGTGTGCAGGAGGCAGCTGATCAATGTTTCTCTCTCATCGATGTTTCTAACTCTCTATCCCTCTCCCTTCCTCTCTGTAAAAAATCAATAAAATATATTTTTTTAAAAAAGTATGTACTTAAGGTGGTAGGAAAGTTATCCAGATAATCTAATTTATGTAAATAAATGTGATAAAAGTGGTAAATATGAGGATTAATTTTAAGAGTGACCATGTACAACAAGAATAAAGACAAAAATAAAATAAAATATAAGACAACAATAGCACAACAACATGTATAGTCCTTGTACGGCTTTAAGGAGCAAGAAGCAAAAGCAACACTACTAACATTTAAGACCAGATTGATAACTCTGTGAGAGTTTTCTTGTGTATCATATGCTATTCAACAGCATCTCTGGTCTCCAATCACTAGAGGCCAGTAGCAGTCTCCCACCTGTAACAACCAAAACTGTCTCCACTAACCTCTAACCCCACACCCCACACCCCACAACCCCTCCCTGAGCAGAACTGTCCCTAGTTGAGAACCTTTGTTCTAGAGGAGTGGTTCTCAACCTTCCTAATGCCGCAACCCTTTAATACATTTCCTCATGTTGTGGTGACCCCAACCATAAAATTATTTTCGTTGCTACTTCATAACTGTAATTTTGCTACTGCTATGAATCGTAATGTAAATATCTGATATGCAGGATGTATTTTCATTGTTACAAATTGAACATAATTAAAGCATAGTGATTAATCACAAAAACAATATGTAATTATATATGTGTTTTCTGATGGTCTTAGGCGACCCCTGTGAAAGGGTTGTTCGAACCCCAAAGGGGTCGCGACCCACAGGTTGAGAGCTGCTGTTCTAGAGTGACCACTAAAATAATGTCTCAAAGTTAAGATGGAACACTTGCTCTGTATCAAACCCCACTAAAATAAAAATGGTGAGATATCCTTTAAAAGTCCTAAACCCACAAGAAGAGGGAAAATAAAGAAGAGCCAACAGTCACAACACTCTGGAAGTTGAGACACAGATGAACAAGAAAGCAGAATCTAAACTGGTGGGAGTAGGGAATGAAGTTGGGAAGGGAAGATGAAATCCAATAAATTTATAGAGAAGAATCTTCAAATGGCTCAGGAACTGACGGTATTCCTGGAATTGGGGCTGAAAGCAGGGATACTAACTGGCTGCTGGGAGTGCACCTCTTTCTTATCTCAGCAGAAGTATAGGTATTTATTCCTTCTCAAGAGAGAAAAACAGTACAATTCTTAGTTGGAAGACAACTCAGACAACATAATTAGGACATGGATACCAACAGAAAGAGAGACTAAGGGATTATATGCAAACTGAATGCTAACTACCAAGATCCTGGCAGCCCTGACTTTCTACATAGAAGGTTTTAAGACTTCTGTGGAAACCGATTAGTCTAAAACAGCGGTTCTCAACCTGTGGGCCGCGACCCCTTTGGGGGTCGAACAACCCTTTCACAAGGGTCGCCTAAGACCATCCTGCATATCAGATATTTACATTATGATTCATAACAGTAGCAACATTACAGTTATGAAGTAGCAAGGAAAATAATTTTATGGTTGGGTTACAACATGAGGAACTGTATTTAAAGGGCTAGAAGGCTGAGAACCACTGGTCTAAAAGGAAAGAGCTAATGGTTCTAACATTGGGGACTCACCAATAAGCAGATGATCCCGCCTGCCATAAAGTTCAAAATGCCTTGCAAATGTAAGAAAAAAAATGATTTCCAACCAGAATTCTACATTCAGGCAAACTAGCAATTAAATATGAGAGCAGAATATAGACATTTTAACAAAGTCTCAACTTTGCCTCCCATGCACAACCTTTCCCAAGAACCAGAAAATATCACCCAGCCTCTTTGAAAATATCTATTTTCATACAATTTGTAAGCTGAGACTCTGATATACAAAACACTCTTTTATTTAATGAAATTGAAAGCTAAAAAAACATATTAAAACTTCTTGTGTTTACTTTAAAATTCCTTTAAATTATTCTATAATTTAGCCCTTTCCCCAATCTCCCAAATTACAAGATTTTACTTTATTGTTGATACACAGGATAATTTATTTTCAAATCTTTCTAGGTCTACAATTCAAATAGTTTTTCTAACATTTTTTTATTACAATAACCAGAAACAATTTCTCTCACTATTCTCAATCTCATTCTTAAACACTAAAAGTACAATTTACCACCAAACCAGAGCTATTAATAACCAACTAAAACACAGGACAGAAGAGGGGTTATTAACTACAAAAAGCTTTTAGATTCAGTTAAATACAAGAGGTATTACCTTATTTTTCTAGCTCCTGAAGATACGTTTTTATTATATAAGCCAGCTGCTTTTTATAAGGGCAGGGTGTCCTATGCAAGTGCAGAGCCCCAGTTTATTGAACAGCAGGATTTAACACCCTTTTATCAACCCCAAGGAATCTCTACAAACCTCTGAGGTAAGTATTTCTCAAAATACAGCTGGCCAATTCACTGCACCACCCTTCAAGAAGTGTGGGGAAAGGTGAAACTAAGGGTGCAGGGGAAAGATAGTATGAACACCTGTCAGAGAAAATAATGATTTTGAAATAAACTGTGAGACTTACTGGATGGCTCATTTGTAGCAGAGCACTAGATTATACTTATCTCCCTTACATATAAATAAAAAGTGATCTTGTACCTCTAACTGTCAGAAACTGAGAAATATCCTGGTAGCATACCAAACCAATAAAGTATCAGTTTTAATCAGTTAAATATTTGTTTTGGTGTATTTGACTAAGCCACATCATTTTTTTTCCCTTCCTTTTCTTAAAAAAAAACGTCACTGCATGGGCAGTAACAGTGATTGAACTATCATCTAGCACATGTGCACATGAGGGAAACCATTGACACTACACAACTTTAATCCAGTTAATTCTGCAACTAGTAAGCACACTACAAGGTTAGCTTCTGTCTACTAGTTAGAGATTAGACAGTAACTAGCATTAACATAATAAAACCTGCAAAGACGATTTGATATTTTAGAGATTTCAAGTGCACTACCATTTCAATACCAACACACAAACCTATTCACTCCTTTTGCTCTGAATGATTAAAAATAAATGGAAGTTTTATAACTCACTGGTCAACTCCTTGATTACTCATACCTCTTGATCTCCTGGATTTTGGAAATCTTTGCTAATGCTTGTATCTCGAGTCCATCGAGGGGGTTTCCAAGTTCTTTCCTGTGTTCCTCTGTTATAGTAATAACTACGCCCCGAAGTATCTTTATGAGTTTCCCATTCTCCATTAATTTGAATTGCTGGGCTCCCAGGAAGTGGGGGGAGAGTAGACTGGGATATTTTCAGCTCTTGTAGATTAGCATAGACAGGAGAATCTGGACGTCCTTGATTTGGAGGTGTCATTGCCTGTGAAAAATTTGAAGTATTCATGTTTAAACTAGCATATCATTTATAAATTAAAATTAAATTAAACACAAGATTTATAAAGATACACACTAAAATTCATTTTAAACCTATACAGGAAGTTTCTTTTTAAGGAAGTAACAATTTAACAGTTTTAATATCCCTAGTTTCAAAGAAATTAAAGATTCAAAGAGAATCCAGTGTGATTAATAACTTTCCCTCACTCTGAAAGAATATACAACTAGAAATCAGAAGCTGTGGGTTCTAGTCCAAGATGTGGCACTAACAAGTTATATGACACAGGATCAGATCACTTCACCTCTCTAAAGATGAATTTTTTTATGGGTTGTAAATGAGGAAATTGAATTAAACAACCTGAGTCTCCTTTGGCTCTAAAATTCTAGTATTTTAGGCAATTTTTAAAATATAAAAAGCCTTGCTCTAGCTGGTTTGGCTCAGTAGATAGAGCATCAGCCTTCAGACTGAATGGTCCCGGGTTCGATTCTGGTCAAGGGCACATGCCCGATTGCACACTCAATTCCCAGTAGGGGGTATGCAGAAAGCAGCAGATCAATGATTCTCTCTCATCATTAATGTTTCTATCTCTCTCTCCCTCTCCCTTCTTCTCTCTCTAAAAATCAATAAAAAATAGTTAAAAATATATATAAAGACTTACACATGAGTAACTTAGCAACTACTCAGAAAACTACCAAAAGAAATAATTTTATATTCAAAGCTTTAATATTAAATCAGGAATATAAATGAAAGATAAAGGAGATAGATTACTTCAGCTAAGAATTTACTACATTCTATTCCTTCTCAGTTACAATTTCTAGGTAGCCATAAACATATAATTTAATTTATTCCTAGTTTCTTTGTGAATTTCCTAACAGTGGAAAAGTAAGAATGAGCAATAACTCTGATTTACAAGCTTAATCTCAAACTAGGTATTTTGTTTTAAATGTCTCACTACATGTCAAGAGCAGAATACTCTTCATACACTTTGCATAAGGACACTGTAAACTGGGTTGCTAGAATTCTAGTTGCTGAAAAAAAAGCATCCGTCTGAGAACACCTTTTTATATTGTGTATGCATATTTATGTATATACTAGAGGCCCTGGAGGGGGGGATCCCTCAGCCCGGCCTGCCCCCTCTCACATTCTGGGAGCCCTCAGGAGCAGGAGGCAACCTGGCCATCAGGGGAAGGCGATGCCCCATCACACCTCTGCTGCTGCCACTGCCAGCAGTCCAAGCCTCGGCTGGCCCTGGTTACCTGAGCCTCGGGCGGCCCTGAGCAGCTGGGCAGCTGCCATCTGAGGCTTGCATGTGCCTCGGGTGGCCCTGGGCAGCTGGGGGGCTGAGGGGACTGGGACTCCGGAGGCAGGCGGGCAGAGCGACCGCGCCCGCCCCCAGGCACCTGCCACCCAGCAGGGTTAAAGAGGACTGGGCGCTGCCATCTTGTGGCTGTGGGCGCTGCCATCTTTGAGGGCATGGCAGTCAATTAGCATATTCCCTCCTTATTGGCTGTGGGTGCCACCATCTTTGCGACGGCGTGAGGGTCAATTCCCTCTTTATTAGATAGGATCATTCCTTTTATGACAGGGTATCTCAACCTCAGCACCACTAGCATTTTGGGACAGATCATTCTTTGCTGTGGGAGGCTATCCTGTGCACTGCAGAATGTTTACTAGCACCTCTGGCCTCTACCCTAGATCAAGGATGGGGGAACTTTTTTTCTGCCAAGGGCCATTTGGATATTTGTAACACCATTCACGGGCCATACAAAATTATCAACTTAAAAATTAGCCTGCCATAGTTGGTTAAACATTTAATTAACTCATCCCTAACACCATGGCAGGGCCAGACCAAATGATTTTGAGGGCCTTATGAGGTCCGCGGGTCGGACGTTCCCCACCTCTAGTCTAGATGATAGTGGCTTCCCCCCCAGACCTCACTGTGACAACTAAAAATTATTCAGACATTGCCAAATGTTCCCTGGGGACAAAACTGCCCTTGGTTTCGAACCACTGTTTTATCATATAAATCCTAGAATTATACTCAGATGTACAATTACTTCTATAATATACCCATTGTTTTATGAATGCTTAAAGATGTTTAATTAAAAAGGAAAATGTGGATAGATATACTGAATCAGTTTTATTGAAATTAAAGTAACTATAACTTCTCAAACATAAAAAATAAATTTATATTTAAATTTTTTAAAAGGGGGAAAGAGCTAAAACAAATAAATATTATTTGTCTATTAGGTAATTATAATTAATTGAAATCACATAATAAGCTTTAAAAAAGAAAACAGTAAAAATAATCCACAGCTTAAACACATTTAAGAAATGGTTATCTTTAGACTTTGGTCTTTTTACACACAGTAATTATGCCAAACAGTGTACTCAATGATACAAATTATAATTACACAAATTAACATTTTTCTTAAAATGTTACCTTTGAATTTAGATTACTATTGAACAGTATCCTCCTATGAGGAAAATCTATCCATGAAGACAAATTTCCATGTATTTCTCTTCCAAACTAATTCCAATCCTGGTGAATTCCCTAAGATAATAATGCTTCTCTGACTAAAAATGAACTCTGTTAATATAGTAGTTCTATATAGTAAGTCATTTCCCAGAACCTTGTCAAGAGAATATTTATTCAACAAGTATTAAAGAAGTTCATATTTATTTCTGATACCTTTACTAAAGTTGAAGAAAGAAAAATACCAAGAAACAGCCATTTTCTAAATATTTATGGACAAACTCCACTAAATCTTTAGCAAAAAACTAGTTTCTGTTTAAGTAGTTGAAATTTAAACAGTTTTTCCAATTAAAAAAAAAATTTAAACTGCTTCAACAGTTTATAAGGCAAGCATAATTCCGAAACAAAAGCAAAGAATTAAATGAAAGAAAATCATAAAGCCAATCTCACTTATAAATAAAAATGTTAACTAAAACATTAGCAATCAAATCCAGTATTAATAAATAAATTGGGGAAAAAGCAGAAATGTTAAGAAAGTCTGTCTTTAGGAAATCTCACTGTAATCCTTTACATTAACAGAACAACATGGTCATCTCCACAGACCAACAAATCAATTGATCAAATTCAACATGGAATCAGAATAAAACTCAGCAAGTGAGGAATAGGTGATACCTCCTATTAATTTGACTTTTAAAAATTACATAGAATAAATATCATATTTAGCAGGACCCTGATGAAAAGCACTGTCATTAACGTCAATAATAATCTGCTTTCACCACTCTTATTCAAGATAGCACTGGAAGTCCTAGCCACAGGGATCAGACAAGAAGAAAACATAAAAGGTATCCAAAATGGAAAGGAGGAATTAAAACTCATTATTCACAGATGACATGATACTATACATAGAAAACACTAAAGACCCCACCAAAAAACTACCAGATTTAATACATAAATTTGGAAAAGCAGCAGCATACAAAATTAACACACAGAACTTGATGGCATTTTATACAACAATAATGAACTCTCTCAGAAACGGAAACTAAAAAAAATCCCATATACCACTGCAAAAAAAAAATCCAGAAACAATAAGGTACTTAGGAATAAACCTAACCAAGGAGGTAAAAGACTGTATTTGGAAAACTATAGGACACTATAAAAAGAAATAGAGGAAGATACAAACAAGTGGAAGCATATACCATGTTCATGGATTGGAAGACTTAACATCATTAAAATGTCCAAACTACCCAAAGCAAACTATAGGTTCAACACAATTCCTATTAAAATGCCAATGGAATATTTCACAGATCTAAAACAAATATTCCAAAAATATATATGGAACAACAAAAAAAACCCTGAATAGCCTCAGTAATCTTGAGAAAGAAGAAAAAAGTTGGAGGGATCAAAATACCAGATATCAAACTATATTACAAAGCCACTGTAATCAAAACAGCCTGATACTGGCACAAGAACAAGCATACAGATCCATGCAACAGAACAGAGAACCCAGAAATCGACCCAAGCCATTATGCTCAATTAATATTTGACAAAGGAAACAAGAGCATATAATAGAGTAAAGGCAGTCTCTACAATAAATGGAATTGGGAAAATTGGCCAGATAACATGCAAAAAAAAAAGGAAACTCGACTAAGAACTTACAACATACACAAGAATAAACTCAAAATGGATAAAAGACTTAAATATAAGTTGTGAAACCATAAAAATCCTAGAAGTAACCATAGGCATCAAAATCTCAGATATCTCTCATAGCAATATATTTACAGATACATCTCCTAGGGCAAGGGAAAAAATTAACAAATGGGACTACTAGGTGTATTGGTTAATAATGCAGATTTTGTAATCAAAGGAAACACGATAATTTCAAGAGAAACATCAAAAGTGCTTCATTCAAAGTAATGTCCATCGCTAGCTACACATTTTCCCCATCTTTAGGTAATTTGTGGATACCGTCCCAATAGAACTTTTCTTGTTTTGAGGCAAACCATTCAGAGACCCAATTTTCCACTTTTTTGTATGTTTTGAAGTGCTGCTCAGAAAGTACGTGTGCCATCTATCAGAACAAGTGGTAATCTGAAGGAGCAAGGTCTGGTGAATACAGCGGGTGAGTTAATACTGCCCAGGCAAGATCTTTTAACATGTCTTTAACTGGTTTTGAAGTGTGTGATGGTGTGTTATCATGAAGCAAAATTACTTTGCTGTGTCTTCTGGAACATTCTGGTCATTTCACGATCAAAGCGTGCTTCAAATTGATTATTTGTTGTTGGTAGCTATCAGTATTAACGGTTTCACCTGGTTTTAGAAGCTCATAATACACCACACCTTCCTGATCCCACCAAAGGCAGAGCATTGTCTTCTTTCCCAAGCTATTTGACCTTGCAGTCGATGTTGATGGTTGACCTGGATCAACCCATGATTTTGTGCATTTGGGATTCTCAAAATAAATCCATTTTTCATCGCCAGTCACAATTCAATGCAAAAAAGACTTTCTTTTGTGCCTATGAAGCAACATTTTACTGATGACTTTTCAGTTTTCTATTTGTCTTTCGTTTAGTTGATGTAGCACCCATTTTCCTTCCTATAAAATCTTTCCTATTGCTTGTAAATGATTGGAAATTGTTTGCTGAGCAACATTTAATCTTTCTGCAAGGTGTTTTTGAGTTTGACACGCATCTTCATCCAATCATGCTTGCAACTGTTGGTCTTCAAACTTTTTCAGTTGACCTGGACGTTCTTTGTCTTTCACATCGAAATCATCACTTCTAAAGCATTTAAACCAGCATTCACAAGTATCTTGAGATGGAGCATGTTCACCATAAGCGTCCCAAAGTATTCAGCAGCACTTTTCTTCAAAATACAGTAATGAATTAAAACTTCTCGCAAATGCTCTTTTTTTGGCACGAAATTCAACATTTTCAAGTGTAAAAATATCTATGATGTTAACTCCTTCAGAAAATTTGACAAATGAAGTTTTGAAGCTTGTTGTCAATACAACAAAATAGGATACATATCAAATCGCATATATATCAACATATGTGTAACTCCATCTATTGAAAAAAATCCGCATTGCTCTAACCGGTTTGGCTCAGTGGACAGAGTGTCGGCCTGTGGACTGAAAGGTCCCAGGTTCGATTCCGGTCAAGGGCATGTACCTTGGTTGCGGTCACATCCCCAGTTTGGGGTGTGCAGGAGGCAGCTGATCAATGTTTCTCTCTCATCGATGTTTCTAACTCTTTATCCCAGTCCCTTCCTCTCTGTGAATAATCAATAAAATATATGTTTTAAAAAAAAGGAAAAAGAAAAAAATCCACATTATTAACCAGTACACCTAGTATATCAAACTAAAAAGCTTCTGCACAGCAAAAGAAACCATCAACAGCCAAAACCAGTTTGGCTCAGTGGATAGAGCATCGGCCTGCGGACTGAAAGGTCCCAGGTTCGATTCCGGTCAAGGGCATGTACCTGGGGTTGTGGGCACATCCCCAGTAGGAGATGTGCAGGAGGCAGCTGATCGATGTTTCTCTCTCATCGAAGTTTCTAACTCTCTATCTCTCTCCCTTCCTCTCTGTAAAAAATCAATAAAATATATTTAAAAAAAAAGAAACCATCAACAAAATAAAAAGGAAACCCACTGTATAAGAGAATGTATTCACCAATGATACATCTGATAAGGGATTACTTTCCAAAATATATCAAGAACTTATACAAATCAACATCAGGAAGACAAACATTCCAATTAAAAAATGGGCAAAGGACCTAAATAGACACGTCTCCAAAGAGGACATACAGGTAGCCTAGAAATATATGAAAAAATGTTCAACGTCACTAATCATCAGAAAGATGCAAATTAAATAATAATGTGGTATCACCTCATACCTGTCAGAATGGCTATCATCAACAAATAAACAATAAGTGCTGGCAAGAATGTGGAGAAAAGGGAATCTTAACTTCAGTACACTGCTGGTAGGAATGCAGATTGGTGCAGCCACTATGGAAAACAGCATGGAATTTCCTCAAAAAATTAAAAATGGAACTGCCGTTCCATTTTCGCTTCTGGGAATATATCCTAAGAATCCCAAAACACCAATCAGAAAGAATATATGTTCATAGCAGTGTTATCCCATATAATAAAAGCCTAATATGCCAAGTGTCCAATCGGCCATTCAACCAAACAAAGTGTAATATGCTAATGATATGCTAAGGCCGCTCAACCGCTCACTATGATGTGCACTAACCACCAGGAGGCAGACAGTCGACCAGTTGACCAGTCGCTATGACGTGCACTGACCACCAGGGGGCAGACACTCCGACCAGTAGATTAGCTTGTTGCTGGGGTCCAGCCAATCCGGACTGAGCGCAACAGGCTGGACACTCCTTGGAGCCCTCCCTCGGCCCCTCCCCAGCCCCAATCGTGCACCGGTGGGGTCCCTCAGCCTGGCATGCACCCTCTCACAATCCGGGACACCTTGGGGGATGTTGGAGAGCCGGTTTCAGCCCAACTGCAGAACAACCAGTCGCTATGATGCTCACTGACCACCAGGGGGCAGACACTCAACACAGGAGTTGCACCCTGGTAGTGAGTGCACTCCCACAGTGGGAGCGCTGCTCAGCCAGAAGCCGGGCTCATGGCTGGTGAGCACAGCAGTGGTGGCGGGAGCCTCTCCTGCCTCCGCAGCAGCACTAAGGATTTCCAACTGCCAGCTCACAGGGAGCGGGCCTAAGCTGTCAGTCGGACATCCCCCGAGGGCTCCTGGACTATGAGAGGGCGCAGGCCAGGCTGAGGGACTCCCCCACACACACCCGAGTGCACAAATTTCGTGCACCAGGCCTCTAGTTTACAATAGTTAAGATCTGTTAACAGCCCAAGTGACCATCAGTTGATGAGTGAATATAAAAGCTATGGTACATTTACTCAATGGAATACTATGTGGTTGTAAAAAAAAGAAGAAGAAACTCGTACTCTTTGGGACAGAATGGATGGACCTGGAGATTAATATGCTAAGTAAAATAAGCCAGTCAGAGAAAGACAAGTACCATAGGACCTCACTTATATGCAGAATCTAATGAACAAAATAAACTGACAAGCAAAATAGGTCCAGAGGCATGGATACATGGAAGATCTCTGAGAGGAGGTAGATAGGATGGGGAGTTTGGGGGGACTGGAAGAGATTAACCAAAGAACATACAGGCATATACATATAGCCCATGGACACAGACAACAATGTGGTGAAGGCCAGGGGTGGGACAGGGGCTGGGTGGAGGGGAGCAAAGAAGGGGAAATGGAGGTCATCTGTAATACTATCCACAGCAACAAAAACTATAAAGAAAAAGTCAGTAATAATACCAAGATGCTTATATTCAACATTGTATTGGAGGTCCTAACAATGTACAAAGGTCTGAAAAATGAATTAAACTCATAAATACCTAGAAGAAAAAAATACTGACATTTGTCACTGGCATAATCAATATCTGAAAACCCAAGTCCATGAAAATTATTAAGCTTTTTTGTTGTTTTTGTCGTTGTTGTTAACCCTCACCTAGGATATTTTTTCTATTGGATTTTTTTTTTTTATGGGAGAGTGAAAGGGAGATATAGAGAGAGATACAGAGAAAGAGGGAGAGAGAAAGAGAGAGAAACATCAATGTGAGAGGGGCACATCCATTAGCTGTCTCCCACACATGCCCCAACCAGGGCTGGAGATAGAATCCACAATCAGGTACGTGCCCTTGACTGGAAATCAAACCCATGACCCTTCAATATGCAGGCTGACACTTTAACCACTGAGCAACACTGGCCAGGGTGAAAATCACTAAGTTCAATTGGCTGGCCAGATACAAGATCATCTAGTCAGTTTCCCATATATAAGCAATGACAAGTTGGAATTAACAGGATAAAAAAATCTCATTCACACTAGGAAAAAAAACTATTTTAACACTAATAAGCTCTAAAAGAAAGGTAGAAAACCAAGTGAGGAATAGTAATAAAACTTTCCTTAGGCACCGAAAATTATACTTGAATATATACACCTTTGTTCCTAAATGGAACAACTAAACTTTATAAACATGTACTTCTCCAACAATCTACTAGTATAAATGCTACAAATTCAATGCAATGTTTAGCACATAATATGGTTAGTATAATGCCTAGCACACAGTAGCACTTAATGAAATTTACTGAATGAATGAATGAATGAATGAACACACATGTGAACAAAAGAATACAAACACACATGCCAAGTAAAAGCAAAATTAAAGACTTGGAATTGGTTACCTGTGAGGAATCTAAGAAAATACCCACATTTCCAGTTTGAATAAAAGAATGGGCAGTTGTGCCAGCACCTAAGATAGAAACTACCTAAAAAATGAGTGTCAACTAAGCTAGGTGCTAATATTACAACTATGAATAAAAAAATTATTGTGCCTTAAGACCTCATAATACGTACAGGAAAAAGAACATTATAAACTGATGAACAAAAATAGATACACAGGCAGAGAAGCACTGAACAGACTGTCAAACTACAGCAGGAAGGCTGGGGAAGGTTGGCGGGGGTGGGGGGAGGTAAGAGATCAACCAAAGTACCTGTATGCATGCATATAAGTATAACCAATGAATGCAAGACACCGGTGGGGGAGGTTGAGGGCATGTGCCGCGGGGTAGGGGAGGCCATGGGAAGGTCAATGGGGAAAAAAAGGAGACATATGAACTACTACTTGTAATACTTTAAACAATAAAATAAAATTTTGAAAAATAAATATCATTTACACACATAATAGACACAATGCTAAAATTACACATATGATATCATGGGAGCAAAAACGAAGCAACCTGGAAACAAGTAATTACGGCTTAGACGTAAGAGTTAGCCAGGTAAAAGCTGGGAATACAGGAGTCAGCAAGGACAAAAGTTTGGGGGGGGGGCGGGGGGAGTCAGGAATGATGCTGACTCACAGAGTAGGCAAAAGGAGCAGCAAGAGAAATATCTAAGGAGAAGCAAATGACAGAATAAGGAGCGTTTTTATGTCATGTAAAAAAGCATGGCCATTTTCTAGTAACATTTAGGGAACTAGGGAAGACTTTACGCCAGTAAGTACATTCTGATTTAAAATTTAAAAATATTACAGATTTTAGAGGGCCACAACTAGAAGCAGAAAACAGTTAAGAGGTTGGTACAGCAGTATAGAAACAAGATGAACAACGATGCAATAGGACAAGAATAGTAGAAATGGAGACCCAGAACCAGATTCAAGAAATAATTAGAAGGTTAAATTAACATACAGATTCTTTATGTGAAGCATATTTTTATGTGTGTTTTTAACTATAGATTAAATAATGTTAAGATGAAAAATAGGATAAAAAGAGAGGAGCAAAGAAGAGTTCCATTTAGACTGCATTAAGTTCATATGCCTTCTGAAAATATAGGTGAAAATGCTCAGACTGTTAGATATACAGATTGGGAGCTCAGCCAAGAAATCGGTGAAGCCAATAACAGAAGATAGTACACAGAATGAGAGCAGGAGGAAAACAGAACCCTGAAGAATACTAAGCAGTTGCTTTATAAATTAAAATCAGAGGAGAACCAAGATAGCGACATAGCTAAACATCTGTACTGGCCACCTCCCACAACCACATCAAAATTACAACTAAAATACAGAACAATCATCATGCAGAATTGCCTCAAAGTTGGCTGAATGTAAGTCCTACAACTAGAGAAGTGAAGAAGAAAGCATATTGAGACTGGTAGGAAGGGTGGAGGGGTAAAGAAGCAGAGGTTTGGAATGGGCCGGACCAGCACCCTCATGTGCCTTTTTTTTTTAATCAGGAGGAAGATTGTCTCTGCAGAGGCTGTGGGTAAAAAGCAAGGAGTCCCAGCCCCAACAATAGACCCCCAACCCAGAGTTCCAGAGCTGGGAAAAGAAGTCCCTGTAACTACGACTGTAAAAAACGAGGTTTGGGGCTCAGTGACACAGATGCTGCTGGAGACACAGCTATTCCTCTTAAAGGGCTGGCACACTAACTGAACTTATAAGGTCCCGCTTCCTCTGAGCTCTAGCACCAGGGCAAGACTCTGGGGGACAGACACACAGGAGAAGGAACTGGATTATCTGGCATCAGGGCAAGAACTCAGGGGCAGCTTTCTCTCATACAGAGGTGCTGGTAGGGGTCACTGTTTCTATGCTTGGACCTCCCCGGTGGCAGGGCTGACTGGCAGTGATTTCTGTTTGTTCCTCCCTGGTGAGTCCCTGAGACCCAACCCCATCCAATTTACAGCCCCATCCAATCTATATTCAGCAGCTTTTGCATATGAATGGCCTGTCCTTGCTTAGGTTTCACACTTTGCTAAAATCTCTCAAACAAGCTGCAGCTGGGTCAGGAAGCCCCAAACCTATCAATAAAAGGCCCAAAACCCAGCACTAGCACCAGCCTGCCTTGCTTCACAACTGGGCCTCACCTGGACACTTCCAAACTTGATACAAATAGGAGAAATCTGCAGGTATCTCGGTAGTTCCTGCCAGGTGGACCCAGACAGTGGCTGATTTTGCACCTCCCTGGAGAACCAAGAGATAGTCACCCATTGGACAGCATCAGACCATACCAGATTACAACTCTACACATTCATAAGCAACATGGGGAAGACTCAGTGAGCACCAAAGCCCCACTGAAGCAAGTCCTGCTCCACTGGGTGTCTCCTGCACAGCAGCTCTCCCACTGTAGTCGTAGCTAGTCCTCACAGCCAATTGGCCTGGAGGTCAATTCCTCTCAGTAACAAAACAGCAATCAAGTCTCAACTACAACAGGACAGTGCACACAGACCACACAGGGGTGCACCTAGAGTGCCCAGGTCAGATGACTGGGGAGGCTGAGCCACTGGGCCCTATAGGACAGCTACTACACAAGGCCACTCTACCAATTCCAGGAGACATAGCAGCTCTATCCAGTACACAGAAACAAACACAGGGAAGCAGCCCAAATGCAGAGACAAAGAAATATGTCAAATGAAAGAAATGGAAGAAAGCAAACTACTAGATATAGGAGTTCAAAATCAAGGTTATAAGGTTACTCAAGAAGCTCCATGAGGCCTTCAAGGGACTTAGTGAGATTTTCAAGAATCTTAGAGAATGCCAAAAAAAAAAAAAAAAAAAAAAGGGAAAGGATCAGTCAGAAATTAAGCATACAATGACTCAATGACTGAAATAAAGAATAATATACAGGGTTTCAACAATAAAGAATTCCAAGAATCAAATAAACAATTTGAAAAATGAGGAAGCAAAAAAAAAAAAAAAAAAAACCCAATCAGAAGAACAAAAAGGAAAAAGAATCCAAAAATATGAAGGTAGTAAGGAGTCTCTCGAGAGGTCCAAGATTGGAGAGAGTGCAGGCTGGACTGAGGGACACCCCCCTACACACACACACACACTGCACGAATTTCATGCACCAGGCCTCTAGTGTGTGTGTGTGTGTGTGTGTGTGTGTGTGTGTATCTATATTAACTACAACAAGGGATGGTTAAGCAATTATATACCATTTTGTCTAGAGAACCAAAAATATGGTGGTGGTGTTTTAACAAACACACTCAATGCTGGTGAAGGTACAATGTAACAACTTTACTGCTACTAATTTTAATTAGCTGAAACTTTTTGGAAAACAGTTTGGCATTATGTTTCAAAAGCTTTTTTAAAAAATATATTTTTATTGTTGATAGTAGTACAGCTATCTCCCAAGTACTTTTAAAAGTACTTTTAGGATCCTCAGCCAAGTGGGGAAGGGAATCCTAGATATAGAAAGAATTTCCCACAAAAATGTTCATTCCAATGTTATTTATCAGATGTAAGTTAGAAATGATCTAAAAATCCAACAGAGGAATAGTTAAGTAATTATCCAATATGAGGTAATACTGTATAAGCACTGTAAATGTTAATGATTTTTTAATAACATGGTAAAAATTTTTGAGGATAATGAGAAAAGGAGCATATAAAACTGCTTCTAATTTCCAAGTAAACTCTAACTAAAATTTTAAAAGTATGAAGAAAAACAAACTAAAACAACAGCATTCCCTAGACAATGGGATTTATATATTATTTGTTTTCTCTGTGCTTTATTTCCCAATTTTGTTACAATAAAAATTATTACTCTGGGAGTTTGATTGGGGCAAGAATCTGGGGCACCTAACTAGTCCATTGACTCATAAAATTGAGAACAATAGTATTAACACTAATTAAATTAATGTTTCTTAAGGACTGGTCAATGGCTCATCTATATCACTCACCTAGGGTACTTATTACTACACGTTCCTTTTTGTGTTGTTGTTCATCCTCACCCGAGGATATTTTTTCCGTTGATTTTTAAAGAGAGTGGAAGGGAGGGGGAGAGACAGAGAGAGAAACACAGAGACATCAATATGAGAGAAACACATGGATTGGTTGCCTCCCGCACGCGCCTTGACCAAAGCTGGGGATCGAGCCTGCAACTGAGGTACGTGCCTTTGGCTGGAATTGAACCTCCTAGGACCTATCAGTCTGTGGGCCAATGCTTTGTCCACCGAGCCAAACCGGCTAGGGCCTCGGGTGCTTATTAAAATTCGTGGGCCATATCCCAGAGTTACTGGGAGGTGGGAGACAGTGATTAGAATGTAGTCAAGAATCGGTATTTTTTAAGTACTTTATGTGATTTTTATGTATACTATTGTTCAGAAAACACCAATAGAAATCTATCTTTCTGAGTGGGCTTAGGGCAAACTGGTTGCCCTGGCTCAATAAATTTGTATTATAAAACATATAATTACTTAAAGTCAATTCTGAAGACCACATACCACCAATTGCTTCTTACTATGCAGATAAGTGAAAGGAAGAAGAGTTAAAATAAAGAAAAGAAACAAAAAAGTATTTCTAATAAATGAATCAAAAAATTAGTTTTCTAATATTTATAAGTATTCTACACTTCAATTGCACAACTTTGTTCATGAATTGTCACCAACAAAAATAAGTTAATTTTTTATGTCTCCCAAGGAGAAAAAAAAAATCTTTAAAAGGAGAACAAAAAAACAAAGTTCATTTTATAGGCCATATCTGTCATTAATTAACAACTAAATTGGGACTAGTATCTCTGCACATGACCTAATTTTACATTTAAAAAAAGATTTGGCCTGTTCCACTTTATCTATACATAGAACTAAATAGCCCTCCCACTATCCACAGAAAGAAAAAATTGGAGAACCATAAAGAAGGTAAATTTAAATTTTACCTGAATCTTTACTTTTTATAATACCAAAAGGTTTGAGATTTGTCCCCTTTTTATTTTTGACATTCATGTAGCTCAAAATTATTTCTAAAATAAACTTCAGATATTGGCAGATTATATACCTCATCTCCTAATTAGCATATGCTACTCAATACTAAGGTACCTACCTTACTATATATGCAAGATTACACTTATATTACTGAATCTATACTAATAAAAGGGTAATATGCTAATTAGGGTGGACGTCTTCCGGATGTCCATCTGGACAAAGCCACAGCAGCTGCGAGGGCCTAGGACTGGCGCCTCGTGGGAGGTGGGCGGGTCTGATGCCATGTGGGAGAGGTGGCGCTATACCAGCCCAGTGCAGCAGCCCTTTTTGCAGAGGCAGCAAGTGGTGCTGGCACGAGCAGGGGGCGTCCACGCGAGCAGGTGGCACCACACCCCCTTCCGCAGAGACAGCCACAGAGGCATCAGCGCGGGGCCAGTCCAGGCGCCTCACCTCCGCAGAGGCTGGACAGGGTGCAACCTGCTGTGCCTCAACCTCCCACAGCCCCTCCCCCAACCGGCCTGGCCCCAGATCGCCCCCACCCACCCGTAGGCAGGGGGCGGGGCCAGGGCTGAGGGCCAGCAGCTGCAGTGGCCGGCAGTGGCAGCAGCAGCAGAGTGATGGGGGCAGCACCTTCCCCTGATCAGCCCGGTTGCCTCCCACAGAGGAGGACATCCCCTGAAAGCTCCTGGACTGTGAGAGGCGGCAGGCCGGGCTGAGGAACCCCTACCCCTGTGCACGAATTTTCATGCACCAGGCCGCTAGTGATTAATATAAGTCTTTACTGTTTATCATAACTTTGATGTCAATTTAGGAGGGAAAAACACATTTACCAAAGTATCAGACTCCAGATCAAAACATTATTTTTTAAATTCTATTTTAATTTATGTGGGAAGAAGACATTTATGTGCCTTTGGTAATTTATTTGCTTAAACTCTGCCTTACCATAGCGGCTAATTATTATAACACTGTACCACTGAACAGAATAGAAAAGAAAAAAACCTGTCAATAAGCCAATATTCAGTTAAAAGTAGACTAAAATTTTAGTTTCATTACTGAAAATTACATATTAATTTTTTTATATCTTTACTGTTGAGAGTATTACAGATATCCACCACCCTTTTCCCCCCCATTGCCTTCCTCCACCCAGATCCTGTCCCACCTCAGACCTTCACCATCCTATTGTCTGTGTCCATGGGTAATGCATATATGCATACCAGTTCTTTGGTCAATCTCTTCCCCCACCTCATATCCCCTTCCCTCTGAGATTCATATGTCTGTTCCATTATTCTATGCCTCTGGTTCTATTTTATTCATCAGTTTATTTTCTTCATGAGATTCCTTATTCTTTTATTTTGATTTTTAGATTTACTTGCTGATAGATATGTATTTACTGCCATTTTATTGTTCCCCCTTGCCCTTCTTCAAGAAGACCCTTTAACATTTCTTGCAATACTGGTTTGTGGTGATGAACTCCATTAGCTTTTTCTTGTCTATGAACCTCTTTATCTGACCTTCAATTCTTAATTACAGCTTTGCTGGGTTGCATAATCTTGCTTGTAAGTCCTTGCTTTTCATCACTTTGAATATTTCTTGCCACTTCCTTCTGGCATGCAGTTTCTGTTGAAAAAAATCAGCTGATAGTCGCATGGGCGCTCCTTTGTAGGTACTTGTGTTTCTCTTGCTGCTTTTAAGATTCTTTGTCTTTAACCTTTGGCATTTTAATTGTGATGTGTCTTGGTGTGGGCCTCATTGGGTTCATCTTATTTGGGACTCTCTGTGCTTCCTGGACTTGTAAATGTATTTCTTTCACCAGGTAAGGGAAGTTTTCTGTCATTATTTTTTCAAATAGTTTTTCAGTTTTTTGCTCCCTCTCTTCTCCTTCCTGCAACCCCAATGCAAATGTTGGTACACTTGAAGTTGTCCCAGAGACTCCCTACATCATCTTCATATTTTTGTATTCTATTTTCGTTTTCCTCTTTTGACTGGGTGTTTTTTGCTTCCTTATATTCCAAATTGCTGATTTGATTTTTGGTATCCTCTACTCTACTACTGATTCTCTGCAATTTATTCATTTCAGTTAGTGTATTCATCATTTCTGACTTGTCCTTTTTCATGTCTCTGATGTTCTAATTTACTTGAGATTCTCAGTAAGTTCCTTGACATTCTCACTAAGATCCTTGAAGCTCTCATTATGTTCCTTCAGCATCCTTATAACCATTGTTTTGAACTCTGTATGTACAGTTTTCTTACCTCCATTTCATTTAGTTCTTATTCTGGAGGTTTCTTCTGTTCTTTCATTGTGACATGTTTCTTTGTCTCCACATTTTGACTGCTTCCCTATGCTTGTTTCTACTAGTATGTATTGGGTAGAGCTGCTATGTCTCCTAGAATTGGTAGAGTGGCCTTGTACAGGAGGTGTCCAGCAGGGCCCAGTGGCTCAACCTCCCCAGTCACCTGACCTGGGCACTCTAGGTGCACTTCTGTGTGGTCTGTGTGCACTGTCCTGTTGTAGCTGAGCCTTGATTGCTGTTGATGTCACTTAGAGGAATTGAGCCTCACACCAATTGGCTATGAGGACCAGCTGTAACTACAGCAGAAGAACTGCTGTGCAGATAACACCCCCTATGAAGCAGGATTTGCTTCAGTGGGGCTTTGGTGCTCAAAGAGCCCACCCCTTAAGTGTGTCACTCGTGGATGTAGTAGAGTTGTAATTTGGTATGGTGTGAAGCTGTCCACCAGGTGCATGGGCTTTGGGGCCTCCCAGGAGGTGCAAAGTCAGCCCTCCTTGGGGCCACCTAGCATAAGTTACAAAGCGATCTGCAGATGGCTGCTATATGTGTTGGGCTAGGAGGTGCCCAGGAAAGGTCAAACTGTGAACCTTAGCAAGCTGCTGCTAGTGCCAGGCATGAGGCCCCTTGCTAAAGGTTTGGGGCACACTGAGTCCAGCTGCTGCTTGTTTGAGAGATTTCAGAAAATCTCTGAAGCCTGAGCCAGAACAGGCCACTTATATGGAAAAGATACCGCAAACAGTTTGGGTGGGGCTGCAAATTGGGTGGGGCGGATTATCAGGGATTCACCAGGGCACTGGGAAACTGGGCGGGCCAGCTTGAGGGAGACTCAGATATGGCACCTGCCAGTCAGTTCTGTGTGTGTGTGTGTGTGGGGGGGGGGGGGGGGGGGGATGTCCCAGCACTTTTGTCTGGGAGCAAGCTGCCATGATGCCAGACAATGTAGTTCCTCCCTCTGTATCCCTGGATCCTTTGAAGCTGCTTCCCCAGTACTGTAGCTCAGTGAAAGTGAGTCTGAGTAAATCTGTGCACTGGCCCTTTAAGAGGAATGCCTGGGAATCTTAGCAGCCCTGTTTCCCTCAGCCTCAATCCCCACTGGTTTTTACAGCATGAAATTATGGAGACTTCTCTTCTCGGCACTAAAACCCTGAGCTGGGGCCCTGGTGTGCAGCTGGGACCCCTTTTTCCTCACAGGAGGCCTCCTCAGTCAAGATATCCTTCCCAATTAAAAACACACACCATACATGCATGTCGGATCAGCCCATTCCTCACTTCCACCCCTCCTGCCAGTCTCAATGTGCTTTCTTCTTTAATTCTCTAGTTGTAGAACTTCCATCCAGCCAGATTTGTTTGTGGGAAGATGTGAGTACTGGTGTTTACCTACGATGTCATCTTGGTTCCTCCTCCATATTAATTTTAACTGAAAAATACAACTTTCCAAAAGGCAATCTTTTAACCAAAAGCCAAATTTTAGGTGGAGGGGGTGGGGGGAACATATATTATCCTGTTTCATTATTTTAAAACATAATCTTACAAATTACAGTGTTCATATCTTAAAGCATGCTAGCATTGAGACTTTAAGTTCTATAGAGCATACTGATATTTTCTATGATTTACTTATTTAGCTAACATTTAAAAACTAATTATGAGTTAGGTGGGAGACAGGTGGGAGATGAAAATAAGACAGTCCCTGTCCATACAAGCCAGAAGCCTAGTATTAAAGAGGAAGAAAACTATTTCAGTGACATGAGCTAAGTGCTACAGTGAAGTGTGTGTACAGGATGCTCTGGGTGCACAAGAGAGTGGCACTAAACAGTAAGAATGTGAGACATGGTGTTCAGAAAGGGTTCAGAGCATAGGTTCAAATAAAGGAAAGCAGGTTTCTATAAAGGAAAGCAGGAGGAAGCCTAGCGAACAAAGAAAAGTAATGGGCATTCAAGCACATTCAAAATCTGTTTTTAGCGACATAACATAAAGAAATGAAAAGCAGCCTTTCAATAATGAAACTGTAAAAAGCTTTGATATAATTTTCATAGTAAATAAATTCTTTTCCTTACTGGTTGTTTTTTTTCAGGTGGTTATCTAATTATTGCTACTCAAGGTGACTCAACTCTTATAGGGTTTGATACCTTATATTTATATACTAAAACTGAACCCACCCTCCCTTAGCCAACAACCGTCAAACTATCAAAGGTCTGTCACCATTTTTGTCTCCTCTTTTAACATAGAAAATAATAACACAGGTCCCAAGTAGGAAAGCTGTGAGGCCTGACAAATGTTTTTCCGTAGAAAGCCATACATGAACATATTGATGAAATCATTTCTGTGCTACAAACCTGTAAGAATGGCTGCAAACAGACAGCAGAGCAATAGTTATAAATAGTACCACACTATAAAGTAAAAACACTGGTAGCTAAAGAGTATCTGTACCCAGAGGGTGGACAGGTAAGAGATGACAGACACCATTGTGAAAAGCCCTGCGTAAAAGGGACGAACAATAATACATAGTAATAAAGGTGTGTGCAATTAGGAAGTTTATCACAGGTAAAAGATTTGCCAAAAAGGAACAAAAGACAGATTTCCTCTTTAAGATCAAGCCTACATCTCTCCAGAGTCATTTTCTGTAAGCATTCAATTTGTCCTTGAGTACTACTTCCTTCCCTCCCTCTCCTCCTCTCCCTCCACCTTCCCTCACTCTTCTTTTTACCACAAACCATTCTTGCATATTCACCAGTTCAAATAATAGCATCATACGCTACTCAGAAATTTCAAAGCCATCTTGTGTCTCTTCTCTTTATTCCAACAAAGTTCTACTAATCTTCCTCCTGATATATCTTGAATTCCTTCCATTCTTATCCCAAAATAACCAGGTTAATCTAGGTCCTCTTTATATTTTTTGCTGAATGATGAATGCCTCTATTTCTTCACCTTGTGCAACTGATACTTATTGTCTAAAAACACAAATATGATTTTGTTATTCACCTGCTTAAAAACATTAATAAATACTTAATTCACTACAGAAGTCATTCAAATAACACAGTAGAGAATTTAAGACTCTTGGTCACTCCAATCCCAAATAAGCTTTTCTGCCTCATTTATTATCCTCCTTTCTCTTTATATTATTTGCTCCAAAACCCCCATATTATTCATAACTCTACTATTAATGTCAGACTATCCCAATTACCTTCAAATCTTTTCTTTACCCCTCTAATCTGGGATATCCAGTCCCCAACCATCAACCAATAAACCACATATAAAACCATACAAAGCTGGTTCAAAGGTCACTTTTTTTAAATATATTTTTATTAATTTCAGAAAGAAAGGGGGAGAGAGAAAAAGAGAAAGAGAAACATCAATGATGAGAAGGAATCACCAATCAGCTGCCTCCTACACGCCCCCAATTGGGGACCGAGCCCACAACCCAGGCATGTGTCCTTGACCAGAATTGAACCCAAGACCCTTCAGTCTGCAGGCCGACATTCTATCCACTGTGCTGGGGTCCAATCCCAGCGGGTCCAGGGGTCCCCAAAGGTGTGGACGGAGTTGGCGAAGAAGGAATGACACGAAGACAGCCTTCAGTTGGTCAGCAGCCTAGTCAGGACCTATAGCCAGGATTTCCAGCCAAAGTTCTGGTCGGAGCTCTGGTTAGGAACTGATGAGGTTCTGATGTTTATTGTCTTGTTACATCCCTATTTATACCAGCCGATTTTAATCCTGTCAATTTCTATTACAAAGGTTAGGGCGTTTCTTATCTCCATTCCAGGGAGTAAAGATTATGTAGCTTAACTACCCGCCTGGCACTTAATTAAGGGGTTGTATCCCCTCCCTAACCTCAGGGAAAGATCCCCACCTGGGGAAACAACCTTTCTCGGAGAGGTGACCTTGGTTAAAACACATGGCGCTAAAGGGAGCAAACATATGAAGAACAGTATGCTATATATGCCAGGTCCATTGAAACATATGCTGTGCAGATGTTTCTTTCCTGCAGCGACTGTGTCAAGCAGCAAGGATGGACCGGCTTCCGGCACCACTGAGCCAAACCAGCCAGGGCAAAGGTCACTTTCTTTTTAAGATGCTCCTCTATTATTTAACAGCATAATTCATGAGTTCCCTGTGCATCTAGAGCAGCACTAACATAAATATAAATTGAGTCAGGTAATTGCTTTCTGAATCCATAGAATATTTTAAGAAATTTAAAGTAAAGGACACAGCTACTATAAACTAATATTTATTTTGTATTAATTTCAGAAAGGAAGGAGAGGAAGAGAAAGATAGAAACATCAATGATGAGTGAGAATCATTAGTCAGCTGCCTCCTACACACTTCCCACTGGGGAATGAGCCCACAACATGGGCATGTGCCCTGACCAGGAATCTAACCATGACCTCCTGGTTCACAGGTCAATGCTCAACCACTGAGCCATTCGGGACGGGCTAAACTAATACTTATTGATAAAATCTCATTATTAATTTGTGTTGAAAGTATTCAACCAGTTATGTCTGTCCCTGATCCGTTAAGGTAACAAAATTCTTCAACTCAGACATTATGCTGAGATAGTAAGACATAGTTACTATTTTATGCTGATGAAGCAACATGCAAAGACCTGGTACACTGCCATTATTCCAAATGTCCCTCCCTCGGGATCTGAATGGTAACTGTATAATCACCACGACTAAAGATTACTCTGTTGCTGAAATTTCTAGAGAGTAAAAAGTTTATGGTACAATTACAAATGAAAAAAAAAATGCATGTGTGTTTACTTGTTGAGTGTATATATGCACAAGTTTTAGCTTAGAAGTTGAAAGTGCTGGCAACAACAAAAAAATTAATTTCAAAAAGATACTAAATTAATCCATAGTAACAAGGTGCACATATAAATGGCTGACATACCATCCTTCCTCTCATTTGCCGATAAATGACTATTTTTTTTTGTTTGTTTTTTCAAAAATAAGATTCTGAAATAGCATTTTGAAAACTTCTAAATATCTACGTAAAATAATTTCTAAGTTGTCACTTCAAATAACACAAACAAATGGGTTTCTAACTTACCACATGTACCAATTCATTAATATGTCTGCATGACAATACTATAATACAGTTGCTTGGATAATTTATTATTATATTAACTAGTGGCCCAGTGCATGAAATTCGTGCATGAGGGGGTGTGTCCCTCAGCCTGGTGTGCACCCTCACCAATCTGGGACCCCTCGGGGGATGTCCAACTGCAGGTTTAGGCCCAATCCCTGTGGGATCGCAATTCGGGACCCCTGGATCCTAACCGCTCACCTACCTGCCTGCCTGCCTGATCGCCCCTAACCACTCTGCATGTTGGCCAGCTTGCCCCAACTGCCTCCCGCTGCCAGCCTGCTCGCCCCAACAGCCCCCCCCAACCACCACCCTGCTCGCCCCCAATTGCCCCCCCTGCCGACCTGGTCGCCCCAACTACGCCCCCCGCTGGCCTGCTCACCCCCAGCTGCCGCCCCCACCCCGTCCCCCGCCAGCCTACTCACCCCCAACTGCCCACGGGTACCCTCGCAGGTAGCAAGTGCTGATTAGGGGAGGAGGGCATGATTGTTTCCTGGGATTGTAGCTATGGAAGCTTTGCAGAGGGTTCCGCAGGCCTTGGAGGGGTGGGGTTTGGCCAGCAGCCCTGTAGTGGTGGCCTCCGCTGGGGCCCGGCAGCGGTGGGCCGCAAGCCCCGGGTGCCTCAGGGGTGCTGATGGGTGGTCACTGACAGGTGGTCGCCGGCATGCTATTGTTGTGGGCGCCCCTGGGGGGAGCGGTGGAGGGAAGAGGTCGGGAGTCGGAGGTGCGGGCTGCAGCTAACCCCAAGGCTGGGTCTTCTCCCCATCCGGTCAGCCTCCCTGTCCCCCCAGAGGTGAGGGGGCTGGAGTAGGGTGTCCGTCTGTCCCTCCAGGGGTGTGGGAGCTGGGGTAGGGTGTCCGTGGAGGGGGATTGGAAGAGTTCCCCATGGCCACTTCCTCCTCCTTCTTTGCAGTCCAGGCTCCTGTCAGGCATTCTCATCAGACCCCCGGAAACTTGGCTCCGACTGCCCGCCCCCTGCTGTGCACACATCAATATGCAAATTGGTCATTACTGGGACACCATAACCGCAATTAGCATATTCCCTCTTTATATGTATAGATTCCAAACTGGCTGCATAGTTACAAGATTTAAAACACTATCTCCTTAAAGCTGTACTGAAAACTTTATACAAACTACATAAAAAATAAATGATTTTCCATCATCTTTCACCTGTTTGTATTTTCTAATTTATTCTTCAATGAATACATTTATTTTGAAGTGAGAGTAAAAAGAAAAAAATAATGTGGAAGAGGAAAGACCATTAGTTTAAAACCACATAACAATTCTAGGAAGATCCTTAGGAAGTTCTATGACCTAAGCTAAAGAGGCAAGAATACATAATACCCCTAGAGGTCAATACCAAACTCAAGTTTACTCAGAAAATCTAGAGTAGGCAAGTAAGAAGGGCTGGTTCAAAGTCATAGGTATTTGGGTTCACTGTAAATTAGAATTATAATCCTCAAATAAGCCATAATGTGAATACCATTCCCATTAGCAAGTTTTCCAAATTGCTAATGGATAAAACAGAATAGGGTAAGGAAAGGTTAAGATATGTGAGGTATAGTGGAATTGTGCTATTAAGATAGTGATCAAAATCTAGCACTTATTTGAGTGAGCAGTTCATCCTAAAGTTTCAAAAACTGAGGCCTGTCTAGACAAAGATTAATCATTCCCAGCCCTTCCCTCTTTGCAACCACCACCCCATCCATCTCCAGAACTTTTCTCATCTTGCAAAACTGAAACTCTGTACACTTTACCCTATAAATTCTCCATCTTCTTCTGCCCCCAGCCCCTGGCAACCAACATTCTATGAAACCAACATTTCTGTCTCTATGAATCTGATTACTCTAGGTGCCTCATATAAGTGAATCATATTTTTCCTTTTATGACTGGCTTATTTCACTTAGCGTAATGTCTTCAAAATTCATCCACGCTGTAGCATGTGTCAAAATTTCCTTCCTTTTTAAGGCTCAATAAATACCATTATATGTACATACCAAATTTTCTTTATCCATTGATGGAAACTTAAGATGCTTCCACCTTTTGGTTATTATGAACTAGAGGCCTGGTGCACGAAATTCTTGCACAGGTGCGGTCCCTAGGCCTGGCTGGCAATCAAAGCATGAGCATCCGGCATGGAAGGGCAAGTCCCAGCTGACCTCTGGGCCATGGAAAGCACCTGGGTCCCGGTACCCCACGCACCCCCCTCCACCTGTGTCACGGCACCCAAGTCTCCACGCGGAGATGCAGTGAGCATGGCCAGATGCCATGGGCCGGGGTGTAGCATGGGCCTCTGGGTCGCCCAGCAGCGTTACATAGAAGCCAGCCTAGAAGACCTGCTCCTGCACTAACCCACAGGGAGCCCAAACGGCCCCTGTGGTCCCAGCAGCTGCAGCCCAGCTCACCTGGAAGAGGCCGCCGTAGGAAGTTGGTTGCCACCCTCAGTTCCCTGTCCCATACTCAGTTCCCCGTCCCGGCCCAGGGCTCAGGCCTGATCAAGCAATCAGGGCCTGCCAGCTGCAGGTCACCGTCTGCAGGGCAATCAGCAAGGCGATCGGGCCCCCACTCACACCCACCTTGGCCTGGTGCCACTCATTCACCTGCTCCACCATCTTGCCGCAGTCCCGCTCTTATCGGGGCCCATCAGGGCCAACAGCGCCTCCACTGCCACCCACTGCCAGCACCACGTCGCTAAGGCCTGCCACGTTCTGTGCCACCCCCAGGTGGTCAGCGCACATCATAGCAAGCAAATTCCCGGTCTCCAGGTCAAATGACCACCCGAGGGGACAATTTGTATATTGGGCTTTTATTATCTACACTAATAAAAGAGAAACATGGTAATTGGCGTACGACCGCTACCCTTCCCATTGGCTAATCAGCATATCCTTATGCAAATTAACTGTCAGCCAAGATGGCGGCTGGCAGCCATGCACTGAAGCGAACAGGGAGGCTTGCTTGTTCCAGTGACGGCGGACTCCAACTTTCCCCGCCTCACTTCCCAGCCTCTCAGTTGCAATTCTAAGCAACTATGTTGCAAATACAGAAGCTAAACAAAACCCCAGAAACCTGCATTAGTCAGCCAGGCTTCAGCCAGCCGTACGGCAACATTGTATCAAATACAGAAGGAAAAACAAAGGCCAGAAACCAGCTTTCAGCAGCCGAGGCCTCAGAGCTAAAGCTGGCCCAGAATAAAAAGAAAAAAGAAAAAAAGGAGCGGTTGGGAGCTTCAGTACACCCACCAGCCTGAAAACAGCCCTCAGCCCCTCAGCCAGACTGGCCAGGCACCCCAGTGGGGACCCCCACCCTGATCCAGGACACCCTTCAGGGCAAAACAGCCGGCCCCCACCCATGCACCAGGCCTCTATCCTATATAGTAAAAGGGTAATATGCCATCAGCAGGTGCGAGCAGAGCCAGTGCCGTCAGTGCGTGGGAGCGGCGGCGGCGGGAGTGGGGCTGCCAACAGACAGGGGACTGGGGCCTTGGCGCGAGGAGCCGGGCGAGGACACAGAGGATGGGCTAAGACCCGCCCTTGTGCCCACCACGGCCCATAGTTCCTTTCAAGGAGCACGAATTCGTGCACTGGGCCCCTAGTATAGGATAATGCTGCTATAAACATGGACATATGAATATCTGTTCAAGTCACTACTTTCAATTCTTTTAAGTATTGTGATGATTAATTTTGTGTCAATTTGACTAAACTAAGGGGATGCCCAGATAAGCAGGAAAAACATTACTTCTGGGTGTATTTTAAGGGATTCCCCGGAAAAGATTACTAGAATAAGTAGAATGAGTAAAGAAGATTGTCCTCACCAATGGTGATGGGGCATCCTCTAATCCAGCGGTTCGCAACCTGTGGTTCACGACCCCTTTGGCAGTCGAACAGGGTCGCCTAAGACCATCCTGCATATCAGATATTTACATTACGATTCATAATAGTAGCAACATTACAGTTACGAAGTAGCAACGAAAATAATTTTATGGTTGGGTCACAACATGAGGAACTGTATTTAAAGGGCCAGAAGGTTGAGAACCACTGCTCTAATCCATTAAGGGCCTGAATAGAACAAACTGGCAGAGGAAGGGCAAATTCACTTTCTCCACTTGAGCTGAGACATCTATTGCCTCCTGCTCTAGGACATTGGCTCTTTTGGTTCTTGCGCCTTAGGATTCAAACAGGGACTTACACTCAGCCCATCCCAGTTCTCAGACCTTGAGACTTGGACTGAATGAATTACGCTACTGGCTTTCCTGGTTCTCCAGCTTGCAGATGGCAGATTGTGGGACTTCTCAAATCCCCGTAAGTGTGCCCTAGCCGGTTTGGCTCAGTGGATAGAGCGTTGGCCTGTGGACTGAAGGGTCCTGGGTTCGATTCAGGTCAAGGGCACATGCCCAGGTTGTGGGCTCAAACCCCAGAAGGGGGCATGCAGGAGGCAGCCGATTAATGATTCTCTCTCATCACTGATGTTTCTTTCTCTCCCTCTTTCTTCCTCTCTGAAATCACTAAACATATATTTTTTTTTTAAAAATCCCCATAAGTGCATTAGCCAATTCCTATAATAAATGTTCTCTTACATTATCTCCTATTGGTTCTGTTTCTCTGGAAAACCCTGACTAACAGATTTATACACAGAGCCTTTTTATTTTTTTATTTATTTTTTTTTAATATATTTTTATTGATTTTTTATAGAGAGGAAAGGAGAGAGAGAGAGAGTTAGAAACATCGATGAGAGAGAAACATCGATCAGCTGCCTCCTGCACATCCCCTACTGGGGATGCACCCGCAACCCAGGTACATGCCCTTGACTGGAATCGAACCTGGGACCTTTCAGTCCGCAGACCGACGCTCTATCCACTGAGCCAAACCAGTTTTGGCAAGCCTTTTTATTTTTAAACTCCTCCAAAAAAACCTTATCGCTAGCTCTAAGGGTCATCATTAAAAATCACACTGATATTTTACATATTTTCCACTTCCCAACATCTTACATACATACTAAATACCATTAATCCAAAGGGGGGTGGGGAATCAACAGTTAAGTTTAAAAGCAATTTAATTTTGTTCCTCTCAACCACCTCATACATCCTTAATTCCCAGGGAGAATAATATAAAACATCTACTTATATTTCAAAGTGCAAAAAACAAAATAATTGAATAAATCACGCTCCAGTTCTATGAAGAGTTAATGCTATTCAAAACTGTAGTTTGTTTTCCAAGATCCTTAGTCTCCTAACAGGCCCTTCCAAATTCTCTTCCTCATTAAAACTAGCTCAGTTCAGAATTTTTAGGAAAGATTCTTAAATACAAAGATACATTTCCCATAAGTCATAATAATTCTTGATCCTCCTCTAAAGACTCAGAATTACTCTACCTTATTCAAAGCTCACTTGAGAAATGTCGGCTCCCTTTGGTTCCAAATTATATGTTTGTTCCTTTTCATCAGGTATCTAAACATTCACAGGAGTAATAAAAAGGTTTTCATTCAGGCTTTTTGAAGTCTCTACATATAAAACAAACAAATGAGAAAATCTGTGGCAGAGATCTAAATTCAGTTAAGATTTACTAATTTCTTAACTAGTGTGTCCTTTGGAGATACTGGTGCTCTTCAGAATGAGATATACTGGAAGTGCCATAAAGATGCCTGGTTCCTTTTAACAGAAGTGCCAGCCATAGGAAGAAACAACTCTGATTATCACAGTTTTCAGTCTCCATATTCTATTTTAGTGAATGCACTAACAGAAAAACTATTAGGTATCAATAACAATACGTCAGAACAAGTAACTACTGTAAGAGTATCCATACCATTTTTTTACATGCAATAAACATTAATATCTCAAGAAAACGATTTTAAATGTTACATGCAATAAGCACCAATTATTCAAGAAAAATGATCCTATATATATTACAATAATCATTAATATTAATTATTAATAATCATTAATATTTCAAGAATAAAAGGATTTTTAGTATAATAATATTACTAAAACTATACTAACGTGGTATGATACCACAAAAGATGTAGGAAATAGTAAAAATCTGCAAATAACAGGATTACTTCTATTATATTCTAGAATATTTTCCCCTCTGGCTCTATTTTTGTTCATCAGTTTATGTTGTTCATTATATTCCACAAATGAGTGAGATCATACAATATTTCTCCGATTTGCTTATTTCACTTAGCATGGTGCATTTAAAGTCTATTTTGTCAGATATGAATATTGCTACTCCAGCTTTTTTATCTTTTCCATTTGCATGGAAAATTTTTTTCCATCCCTTCACTTTCATCCTGTGTGTGTCTTTTGTTTTAAGGTGGGTCTCTTGTAGACAGCATATAGTTGGGTCATGATTTTGTATCCATTCAGCTACCCTAAACCTTTTGATTGGAGCATTTAATCAATTTATACTTAGGGTTATTATTGATAGGTACTTATTTATAGCCATTTTAATTCTGTATGGCTAAGTGTCTCTCTGTTTCTTCTTCTCAGCAATCCCTTACAGCAATCCGTTTAGTATTTATTGTAATGCTGGCTTGGTGGTGATGAACTCCTTTAGCCTTTTGTTTGGGAAGCTCTTTATTTGACTGTCTATTTTGAATGATAGCCTTGTTGAATATAGTAATCTTGGTCTCAGATCCTTGCTTTCCATTACCTTGAGTACTTCATGCCATTCCCTTCTGGCTTGTAGAGTTTCTGATGAGAAATCAGATGTCAGCCTATGGGAACTCCTTTGTAGGTAACAGTTTTCTTTTCTCTTGCTGGCTTTAAGATTCTTTGTCTTTAATTTTTGGCATTTTAATTATGATGTGTCTGAGCGTGGGCCTGTTTGGGTTCTTCTTGTTTGGGGTTCTCTGTGCCTTATGTAACTTTCTCCTTTGCCAGGTTATGGAAGTTTTCTACCATTATTTCTTCAAACACCTTCTCTATTCCTTTCTCTCTTTCTGCCTCTTCTGGTATACCTACTATTCTAATATTGTTGTTTCACATTGTCCCACTGCTCCCTTAAGCTGTCCTCCTGTTTTTTAATTTTTTTTTTCTTTTTGGTTCTCTAATTGAGTGATATTTTCAACTCTGTCTTCTAATTCTCTGACTCGATCCTCAGTTTCCCCTAATCTGCTGTGTATTCCTTCCAATGTGTTATCTGTGTTGTCAATCTTTATCTCAGACTGTTCTTTTTTCATAGTTCCTATATCTTTTTTCATTCTGTTGAGCATTTTTACCATTACTCTGAACTTTGTTTCAGATAAATTTCTTATCCCTGCTTCATTTATCTCTTCTTCTGGAGGATTCTCTAGTTCTTTCATTTGAGGGTTGTTTCTTTGTTTCCTCATTTTGGTTGTCTGGGTTTGTGACTATGTGTTGGGTAGATCCTCTATACCTCTCAATCTCTAGTGCAGGACAGTGTTAAAGGCTGTTTCTGACTAAGTGGATCAAGTAAAGTCTCAAAGCCTCCAGAGACCACCTCTGTCTACAGACTAATAGGATTCTGACTTGAATTGCCCCCAAGCAATCTTCCTCAGGTGTGGCAAGAGTTTTTTTTCAACAAGGTGGGGCAGTTGCTTCTGTCTGGAGGCTAATTGTTACTTTTAATCTCTTAAGTGGCCTCAGGCCAAGGTGTTTTCCAATAGGGTGTGTCCACTGTCTTCCCTCCAGGGAAGGCAGATGTCTATGTGGGAAAGATGTCCTCTACTATGTGAGGAAATGACTCAGCCCAGGAAACTTGAGGTGTCTGCCTTCTGAGCTCTATCCCCCGAGTCCCCAGTCCTGGGTTCTGCTCTCACAGCTCTAGTCCACTGCACCCTCCCTCTGCAGGAGCACAAGGTGGGTGGCTCCACAGGGAGGTTTTGTGCGTTGGCCCTTTAAGAGGGTGCACTCGCTGGCAGACAGAACCCCATTGCTTTTCACAGCTAGATGTTATGTGGGTACCCTCCTCAGTTTTGGTGCTCTCTGCTGGGGAGCCCAGCTTCGGGGTTAGATGCCAGAGTTCTCAGTGGAACCCCCCCACAGCTGAGATATCTCTCTGGGACTTCAGCTGCCATCTGTGGGTGCCCGGCCAATCCTTTCGCACCTCTGCCCCTCCTACCAGTCTCTATGCAGTCTCCACCTTCAGTCCTTGGGTATCAGGGTTCTCTCCTGTAAGTTTTCCATTGATTACTCAGGAAGACTTTCCATATTTTAATTGTAATTCCAGCTTGTTCCTGGGAGCATGTCTGTGCAGCATCCTCCTTCTCTGCTGCCATCCCATTTTTCTAATTACATTTAGTTATTAGAGGAAATTAAGATTTATTAATTCCCATTTAAATCTTTAAATCTATAGCTAAAAAATTAAAAGACTACATTCCTTCCCACTTGATTACACCTAAAGAAAATCTGGCTATTAAGTTACTATAATTGATAAACAGATTTTTCCATAACTCATTTAAATTATATTAAATAAACTGTCAATGAAGAAAAAGTACTTTAATAGATATATGAAATATTTGGTTTTCTATAAAAACAAACAGTTCTGACCTGCCGACATGGCTCAGTGGTTGAGCATTGACCATGGTTCAATTCCTGGTCAGGACACATACCCGGGTTGTAGGCTTGGTCCCCAGTGTAGGGCGTGCAGGAGGCAGCCGATAAATGATTCTCTCTCATCATTGATGTTTCTATTTCTCTCTCCCTCTCCCTTCCTGTCTGAAATTAATAAAAATATAAAATAAAATAAAACAGTTCTAAGCTCTAGGTATATATTAGCAATACCATCCAAATAACATGAGTGCTTAATAATGCTTTTCAATAATAAGCATGATAAATCAAGTACAGAAAAATCTGATATACCTAAGGGAGGTATTTAGCATTTAATTAATAAAACTTTAAAACCACACTTTATTCACTAGAAAAGTGATGCATTAAGTTGCACAAAATGTTAGATTTAGTCCTCTTTAAAGTATGAAATATACATACCAAAGCAAGCAAAAGTCATCTGACTTCTTTTTTTAAAAAAAATTGGAAAACAAAAAATAGGATTAAAAAAAAACCCCTCTAGAAATCTACTACTTAAGTATAACCCCTGTTGATATCTAGAATGAAGTTTTAATAATACAGCCTGAAATATTCTTTCCTTAGAATATGTAACACTTTCAAACATCTTGCACTTCCATTATTTCATAATGAAACTCCTGACCTTCCTTTAATATAAAAATCGGAACTGTCTTATACCAGCTGATGACTTTTTTGAGCAAATAATGGCAACAATTCTTTTTCCAAAACCTCCAGTTTTATCTGTACAGCAATGCTTTTGCAATTTTGCATTTGAGCATTTTATTGTATTTTACATTCTTAAAATGAGGCAAAAATGAAAATTGGAAAAAAAAATAGCACAATACTTCCCTATATTTCCTTATAGTAATAATAGGAATACACAAACTCTGCTGCAAATCAAGCCTGTGGCCTGTTTTTGTAAATAAAGTTTTATTGAAAGATAGCCATGTTCTTTTTTTTGCATATTGTCTATGACGGGTTTTAAGCTAAATGGCAGAGTTTACAACTTGTGACAGAGACCATACAGCTCACAAAACCTAAAATAGTTACTATCTGGTTCTTTAAAGAAAAAGTTTCCAACTCCTGTGAAAATAAATAAACTAGATTTTATTAAAATTAAGATTTTAAACTAGATTTTATTAAAACTAAGTACACATGAATTAGATAAATACATATTATACTGCATTCTTCCAAAGTAGTTAAATAGTTATAAAATTTAGATCCCTTCAACACTGGCATTGTCCTTCTATAAACCTCAGAAAAGATGAACAGAAAATGCAATCTTCAGCTATGTAAAAATGTCACTTTCATGTTAACAGAATTTCAACTGATTTTCTTAACTGATCTGTAAATTTTAAGACCTATTTAAAAGACAAAAGCATTTTTTTTGCTTAACTACAGAAATAGTTATCACAGAGAACTTCAGTGGTTTCCTTTAAGGAAAATTTTATTTTAAAAATATAATTTTATTAGTACCTAGTCCAAATAAAATACACAAAAATTACATCCAGAATCTCAAACTCTAATAATTTTTTAACTTATCTAACTTATTCTTTCCAACGTATTTTTCCTCTAACCTTATATTTTGTATTACCCATTCACTTCTTTATCATACTAACTAGAGGCCCAGTGAACGACATTCGTGCACTGGGGGGGGGGGGGCCTTGGTCTGACCTGAGCCCTCTTGCATTCTGGGAGCCCTTGGGGGATGTCCAACTGATGGCTTAGACCCGCTCCCTGCCAGAAGTGGGCCTATGCCGGGAGTCAGACATCCTTAGTGCTGCCACAGAGGCGGGGGAGACTCCTGCCACTGCTGCTGCACTAGCCAGCCGTGAGCCCGGCTTCTGGGTGAGCGGCGCTCCCCCTGTGAGAGTGCACTAACCACCAGGGGGAAGCTCCTGAATTGAGTGTCTGCCCCCTGGTGGTCAGTCGCGTCATAGCAACCGGTGGTTCCACTGTTCGGTCAATTTGATATTAGCCTTTTATTATATAGGATTACCTGAATTCCAAGAAAACACCTTAAAATGTTCACATTTGCCCAGCTGGTGTGGCTTAAGGGTTGCATGTCCATCTATGAACCAAGAAGTCACAGTTCCATTCCCGGTCAGGGCACATGCCCGGGTTGTGGGCTCAATCCCCAGTGGGAGGTATGCAGGAGGCAGCCTATCAATGATTCTCTCTCATCATTCATGTTTCTATCTCTCCCTCTCCCTTTCTCTCTGAAATCAATAAATATATACAGAGTGGCCAATTATGACCACCTGACGTTTGTAGGCAAATTAGCTATAATTTCGCACTGAAGTTGCTAGAGGGCCAGATCATTATAAACATCTGAATAGCACAACATACCTAAGTATCGTTGCTGATCAAGTTCATCCTATCATGTTGATGGTGTATCCCAATGGAGATGGCTTCTTCCAACAAGACAATGAGCCATGCCACGGTGCTCGTATTGTGCAGGAGTGCTTTCAAGAACATGAGGGAGACTTTACCTTGCGTAAGTGGCCCCCACAATCACCAGATCTCAATCCAATTGAGCATTTGTGGGATGAAGTTAAAAGAGCCATCAGGCAGCTGGTCCCACAACCATCAAATCTCACAGAACTGGACAGTGCTATTCAACCATCAAATCTCACAGAACTGGACAGATTCCTCGCAACATCTTTCAACATCTCGTGGAGTCAATGCCAAGAAGAATCACCGCAGTATTGAAGGCAAAAGGTGGCCCAACAAAGTACTGATGGGGAGGTCATAATAATCTGCCAGTCATAATAATCTGGCCAGTGTGTGTGTGTGTGTGTGTGTGCGTGTGTGTGTGTGTGTGTATTTTTTTTTTAAGTTCACACTTGTCTTTAGTGAAAAAATATATCTAGATTAACAGACTGACACTAGGCTGGCAGTTGTTTCTTTAATCAAATAAATCCCACAACTGAAAGTATCACCACCTACATTCCCAGAATCATATTAGAAAATCCTATACAGTTCCTTGGCAGTTACAATAATGTTCCTCCACGCTTCTACAAGATTTCTAGCCATTTTCTGCAGGTACTTTTAGCAACCCCCATAGGTAAAAGACTGTCCAGTTAAATTTTTTGTTATGGGACATAATAGAGCAATAGAAACAATCCACTATTCTACATAGGTATCTATTATTCATTCATAAAGCATGGTTCTATTACACGATTTGCTCTTTGCTCACCATCATATCCCCAGAACCCTGAACAATACAAGATATAGAGCTAGTGCTCAATAAATACTAAATTAATGAATGCATGAATGAATCATTCCAATAAATCTAAAGTCATAATTTTTGCTTTTATTCTTCTCATGGTGTTTTCCTTTCAAACTGAAAATGATTAGAATACTTAACAAATATGTATGAATAATATAACGGTGCTTTTAAAATGCCTAGTTCACAATGGATATATTAAAACTATTGTTCACTTTGATGGTTCAAGCTTCTCTGAAATACAGGAAGACCCTGCAGATTCTATTTTCAAATATCTGCCTTGGTAGGGTCTCAGAAAAATGCTTATGTAGAAAATATAGCTTCACATCGCTTCATTTAAGCATCTATATCAAATTTCTCCAGTAACTAAGTTCCACCTTTAATGTTTCAATCAGATAGATCATTGTATGTCTATGATTTTTATAAGTCAAACAATCACTAAGTAAATTTTATTTCTTATGTAAATATTAAAATAGTCTTAAGCTGTTTTTCCTTTCTTCTCCTTCAATTAAAATGTCAAAAATATATAGTGCTATCTACATGTCTGAGATCAAAGTAGCAAGAGTAATCTATACATAATAGAAATCATTTATATAGTATACTAGAGGTCCGGTGCACAAAAATTCGTGCACTGGGCGGGGGAAGGGGGGGGGCTCAGCCCAGCCTGTGCCCTCTTGCAGTCCGGGACCCCACAGGTGATGTCCACCTGCTGGCTTAGGCCCGCTCCCCAGGGGACTGGGCCTAAGCTGGCAGTCGGACATCCCTCTAGCAGCCCAAGAGCCCTCTGGGGATGTCCACCTGCCAGCTTAGGCCTGCTCCCTAAGCAACAGTCAGACATCCTTAGCGCTGTTGAGGAGGCGGAAGAGGCTCCCACCACCACCGCTGTGCTCACAGCTGTCAGCCCAGCTTGTGGCTGAGCAGAGCTCCCCCTATGGGAGCGCACTGACCACTAGGAGGCAGCTCCTGCGTTGAGCGTCTGCTCCCTGGTGGTCAGTGCACGTCATAGAGACTGGTTGTTCATGGTCGTTCTGCCATTAGGGTCAATTTGCATATTATCCTTTTATTATATAGGATTTTGTGAACAAAGCATTATTCTAAGTACTTATACTAATTCATTTAATCTTCATAAAAATTCTATGACATAAATTTTACTATCATTCCCATTTTACAGATGGAGAAATAGTTCAAGAAAAATTCAAGTACCTGTCCAGGGTTAAACAAGTAAAAAGTGATCAATCTGCACTTTGAATCCAGGCAACCTGGCTCCACAATCTGTGTTTGTGTTCTTTGCCTCTTTTATACTATGCTACCTTTAACTTTATTTATGGGTAAAAAATTTATTAAAGTTATAATTGTAACATATTAAAGTAAACCATCCCAAAATTCAAGCCCTCTTTTGAAGTATATTACAAAATTAGATAAAGAAAAGTACTTGTACTAGTAAAAAATATATATATTTGTTTGACAATGTATACTATATTAATTATAAAATAAAAGTGAAAAGTCATATATACCCTTTAATGTTCAGGTCTTTTGATTTCACTAGTAGCTTTAATGCTCTCTTTCATTCATTTTTACATTTAAGAACCATGCAATACATCCTGGATAGAAGGATACAAAACAGTAATAGACAAATCCTTGTCCTTGAGAAGCAAGACTCAAAACAGTAAAGTGTACTTTCCAAACGTTACATCATAAGTTTCCCCAAAACTTATCATACCAGTTTTCCATAAGAATATTTAAAATGACAAAGGATTACAAAACATAATATAAATGTACTGAGCAATGTTATGTTAAAATTTTTAGCCCTGGCTGTCATGGCTAAGTGGTTAGACCAGGGCACTAAGGGGTCTCGGGTTCAATTCCCAGTCAAGGGCATGTATCTGGGTTGCAGGTTCGATGCTGTATGTGGGAGGCAACCAATCAATGTGTCTCTCACATCAATGTTTCTGTCTTTCTCTTTCATTCTCTCCCTCCTCCCCTCTGTCCTACTACTCTCCAAAAATCAATGGAAAAAAATATCCTTGGTTGAGGATTAACAAAAAAATTATTTTTTAACTTGCTTAAACTATTATAAATAAGACAAGAAATAGCAAGTGTTAAAGAGGATGTGGAGAAAAGTGAACCCTCAGACACCGCTGGTAGGGATGTAAACTCGTGCAGCCACTATAGAAAACAGTATAGAGGTTCCTGGAAAAATTAAAACTAGAGTTACCACATGACCCAGCACCCCTCTTCTGCATATCTACCCCAAAATGTTGAAAACACTTATTCATAAAGATATATGTACCACTATGTTCACTGCAGCATTATTCACAATAGCCAAGACATGGAAACAATCTAAGTGTCCTTTGACCAATGATTGGATAAAGAAGATGTGGTACATTTATACAATGGAGCACTATTCTGTCATAAAAAAGATAAAATACTGCCATTTGTAACAACATGGATGGATCTTAAGAGTATCATGCTAAGTCTCACAAAAAAGAAAAAGAACCGTATGATTTCACTCACATGTGGGATAAAAAACAAATCTACAGACACAGACAACAGTATAGTGGTTATCAAAAGGGTAGAGGAGCGAGAGAAGGACAAAGAGGGTAAAGGGGATAAATTATATGGTGACAAAAGTAGACTAGACTTTGAGTGGTGAGCATAAAATGAAGTATACAGATGTTGTATTATAAACCTGTACACCTAAAACATAGAATGTTATTAAACCAATGTTACTTCCAATAAATTTAAATTTTTTTAAAAAGCTTGTCTAATGCAGTAACACTATCCTTTCAGGCTAAAAAACAAAAATGTCCTGTGCCCTCAAATATATTTCAAGAGGCATAATACAGTGCACAAAGTACATAAAGCACACATTCAAACAAATCTATTCTAAACCAATATGCTAACTGTGTATTTAAAAATTCTGCTTGCCTCCTTAAGAGGTTAGAAAAGTTCTTTTGAGTGTTTAAAATAGAAACTCATAAAGTTTCAAACTGTCTTTTTCCAATAAAAATTTCCTTTGGTAATAACAAAAATACATAGCAATTAATATTTATTAAGTATATATTCTGAGACTCCTGACTTACTCATCTCATCTTCTCAACACCCAAGAGTTAATTATTCCTCCTCATAAGGAAGTTGCTGAACCAAGAGTCACAACTACGTCTATTTGATTTCAAAGTTCAGGCTATTACTCACTACCTATGTTGTCCCTACCAAGTAGAAGTAATAGCAATCATTTCTTAAAACTATGTTTAATATTTTTGTTGCCACAGTGTAAAATATTTTCAAATTTAAGAGCCTGCACATTCTTTCTCCCTAAAGCTAACAACAGAAAAACACTAATAAGAAATATTAAGTGTTATCAACTTTATTCAATTCCAGTCAAGGGCATGTACCTTGGTTGCGGGCACAACTCCAGTAGGGAGTGTGCAGGAGGCAGCTGATCAATGTTTCTAACTCTCTATCCCTCTCCCTTCCTCTCTGTAAAAAAAAAAATCAATAAAATATATATATATATTTTTTTTAAAAAGTGTTATCAACTTTAATTTCAGTTTGCCTATCTTTTGGTAAAAGATTTTAAAATAATGTTCTGCTTCCTAAAACATGCCTGGCACAGTATAAGCAATCAATACATATTTTAAATAATTAAATAATGCAATCCTCTCTATGAAAATGGCAACTATCCAGCTCAGTTCAGATTTCAAAGTTTCCAGAATACATTCTCACTTCTCACACTCATCAGAACAAATGTTCTGAAATTTGGTTCATAAATTATAGTTACTACATTTATGACACTACCCAAAATTCAAGCTCAAAACTAGAAAATATACTACTATAAAGACAACTAATAGTATTAATAATGATAAATACAAAAGTTTCTTTTTAAAAAGGTTCAATAATTTTTCATGTTACTTCTGATAATCCTGAAGAGTGGACTAAAATACACTAACTACAAGCTCTTTAAAGGCAAAAACTAAATAAGTCTTAGCCCTTTAGCTAGCACAGAGAAAGCCTTTAATAAGTGATGAATGAAAAATAGATATTGGATATTCCTGTCTTACTAAGGGGATTTCAATTAGGCAAAAATTTCTGTCCCCCAGGGAAAATGATTGAGGTTTCACTATAGTAAAAAATATTTATTTCATAAGATTTAACATTAATTATCCTCTTACCAAAACTTGCTTCATATTTTAGTTCAACAAGCTAAAAGGATGAAAGGAGGAAATTGTGTTAGTTCATCTTATATCAAATTATTGAAAAATAGTTCAAACACTAACTAATAAAGCTATCTCTCACACTGGATATTATGCTTAAAGAAAAATCAATATAGTAGCCAGCCTTTCTTTTGCTTGGTAAGCTTTCCATTTTGTAATTTCAGCACAAAAATATTTAAGACTGACAAGAAATCTTTCCTTCCTCTTTTCCAACCTTACTACAGGCATAGTCTTTCACTTCTTGTCATTTCTAATTTGCAAAGTCAAGGTTTTCAGATTTTGAAACTGAGCATTTTCACACTGTGCCTTCCTTGTAGGAATGTGGCTTTATGTATAAGTTTTGATACCAGCATTAACTCTTTCTAAGGCAAGAGGTTTCCAGCATTTTAATTTTACCATAGTTCACATATGCTTACAAGAAAAAAAATTAAATTTAACTCTATGTATTGGTTAAAAGACCACTATGTTTTCCAAATTAACTGATACAGATTTTAATTAAGAACTCATCTATCAGTTGCCTCTTTTCAAAGAGTTTAGCCAAAAAATATTTAGCCAAATTTTAAAACATTTTTATCAAAAATTTTTATTATCATCAACCAATAACATATATGCCCTGTATGTACATAAAGTGATTTGACTGTAAGAAAAAGAATCTTGCAAGGCCTCAATTAAATGCCACTTTCACTTAAACCAGTGGTTCTCAACCTTCCTAATGCCGTGACCCTTTAATACAGTTCCTCATGTTGTGGTGACCCCCAATTTCATTGTTACAAATTGAACATAATTAAAGCATAATGATTAATCACAAAAACAGTATGTAATTATGTGTGTGTGTGTGTGTGTGTGTGTGTGTGTGTTTTCCAATGGTCTTAGGCGACCCTTGTGAAAGGGTCGTTCGACCCTCAAAGGGGTCACAACCCACAGGTTGAGAGCCGCTGACCAAATGTAGACACTTTCACCAAAACAGCAATTCTCAAACTTTCTGGTTCCAGAACCCCTTTTACATTCTTAAAAATCACTTGGGACACCAAAAAGCTTTTGTTCATGCAAGTTATCCATTGGTATTTAGTATTCGAAGTTGAAACTACAAAATTTTTAAATTATTGGTGAAATTCCTTTTTAAACATAATTATATATTTATGCAAAATGGTAGACTCCCAAAAAAAATTAGTGGGAAAAATGGCATTGTTTTACACTTACATTCTAATTTCTTCACTGTCTGGATTCTCATTATCTGCTTCTACATTAAATCTGTTGTAATATGCCCTAACCGGTTTGGCTCAGTGGATAGAGCAACGGCCCACGGACTAATGGGTCCTGGGTTCGATTCCTGGGGTCAGGGCACATGCCTTGATTGCGGGCTCAATCCCCATAGGGGGACGTGCAGGAGACAGCTGATTGATGTTTCACTCTCAGTGATGTTCTAACTCTCTATCCCTCCCCCTTCCTCTCTGTAAAAATCAATAAAATATATATTTTTTAAATCTGTTGTAATTTGTTGTTTTGGTTGAAGTACATAAAGAAAAAATGTCCTTACGCAGATAAAGAAAGAAGGCTTTTCAGATAATTACAGACATCCTTCACTGGCATTCCACCAAAACTCAAAGTGGCAGTTTTTTAGAGATCAGTTGCAATGTAGAACATAAAATCACATCAATTAACTATTTGTACTTCATCACATTAAATTCATTGATCTATCTTGTCCTTAAATAACTTGTACCCATCACACATTGGTCATTTGAAAAATATTAATTCACTTAGTTATACTTATCTTCCAAATGCTGAAACATTTTATTATAAAATATATAACTAAATATCATCAAAAAATATATAACTAAATATCACCACTGCTTTCATCAAGAAAGTCTTGGGTTGAGCAGCTGTAAGCTCATGGTAGCAGATAAAAATTTCAAAATTCTAATTTTCACTTGATAGCTTGAATTTTATCATTTGCAACAACAAAAAAATCAACTGTTTTACTAAAATTGGTGAGCTTATTTTGTTCATTTTTGACAAAATGTCTAACAAGTGCCCCAGAATTAAACAGTTTGTCAGTCATTCTTTCAAGTAAAACTGGTGTTCTATGATAAAAGTGACTAGCTCAACTCAACTTAATCAAATAAGAATGTCCAAATGTTTTATAATTATTTTCAGTATCTTTAAAAATGCAAATTTCTCCCTTGACTTTGCAAACCGAAAATATGAAATTGTTTCTTCACCATAAAAAGAAAGTTATCTCTACCTACCTTACAAAGCAGTTGTGAGGCAACCACACATGTAAGCATCTATTCGACTGCTTTACACATTAAAGATGCTCAACAATGGTTAGTTCCTTTCACCCTCCTCTCACTATAATATTCGTTATTTTTATGAATAGCCTCCATTTTTTTATTTTTCTATATCTCATTAAAAACCAAGTTGTCCTGGCTGGTGTGGCTCAGTTGGCTGGAGCATCATCCAGTACACTGAAAGGTGGTGGGTTGAATTCCCAGTCAGGGCACACACCCAGGTTGCGGTTTCGATCCCCCCAGTCGGGTTGTATGAGAGGCAATCGATTGATGTTTCTCTCACACATCGACATTTCTTTCTCTCTCTCTTGTTCTCATTCCCTCTCTCTCTCTCCCCCCCCCCCAAAAAAAAAAATCAAAAAAGCATATTTAAAAAAACACACACCAAGTTTCACTCACCTACTCTCCAATCACTTCTAAGTGACTCAATTCCACTCTGCTATGAGACAGAAAAATAGACAAGTAGTATTGAACCATTGGTTACAAAATGAGGGCTTCGGAAGTCAAGTACTCTGTAGAAAGGCTGAGACAAAAATTTGGTTTAGAAGCCTATTCTTGCACTTCTTCCTTTAACGTACCAAGTTACACTCATGATTTTCCAGAAATCTGAGCTCAAGTGTTATAACATGCTACAAAATAATTGTTGTGGCATTATTTGAGTAGTCATTCTGAATTTACACCATCTGTCTGGCATTTACTGAAGTAATTGCTAAAGATATTCTATGCATAGAGGTATTTTTCTCAACAAAAATGTTTCCACATCTGTTGTTTTTGTTAATATGTCACCTAGATTACCAAATTCTTTCCCAGAACAAAAACAGGGTGAAAACACAAAACATTTTTAATGTACAGATTTTTTAATGACTCTATTAAGATTCCATCATCTTTTCAACCATCTCTTCTACTGCTACTCTAATATAATCATACAACAAATATATATGTACTAGAGGCCTGATGCACAAAATTTGTGCAAGAGTAGGCCATCGCAGCCCCAGCTGCCTCAGCCCTCGCAGTCCGAGCTTCATCTGGAAGGTCGTCCAGATGGTCATTCTGCTGTTCTGCCATTCGGTTGATTTGCATATTACACTGTTATTATTATAGATGTGTACATATACATATATGGCGAGAGAAAGGGGCAGAGATAGAAATTTTTAATACCTCAAGTAAACTGGTACCATGACTTTAAACGTAATGTGTAAGACTTTTTAAATCACAGACTTAAATATTCATGCATTTAAATTTATCAGGATCTGGCTACAGATGTGAAGAAATTTATATGAAACTGACCCTACACTGTATCCAAGAATTCTGAAACATAAAGAATACATTCATGCCCTGGCCAGGTGGCCCAGTTGGTTAGAGCATCACCCCATTTAACAAAAAATTCAGGTTCAATTCCTGGTCAGGGCACATATATCTAGGTTGCAGGTTCAATCCCCAGTTAGGCCATATATGGGCGGCAACTGATCAATGTTTCTCTATCTCGTCAATGTTTCTCCCTCCGTCCCTCCCTCCTTCCTTCTCTATGACATATCCTTTATCTTCAGATGAGGATTAAAAATATACTCATTTCCTTTTCCAAAATATAGATATATTCCAATGTATAGCAAATAATTGTGCCAAATAACCATTTATTGTTTCTGAATGCAGAGTATTCCCCCTTTTCAGGTACTAGCACCACCACCATTCCTTTTGTTGATTATCTACCCTCCCCCAAATGATGTGATTCTGATGGGACTGCCAACCATGCTACCCTGCATACTCCACACCTTCTCTGTGAAGAGACTGCCACAAAATGCAGTTCTGACAAAACAGAGTGCTCAACCTACCTACCAAAGTAATTGGCCCAGAGATGAGCATAAGAATTAAGCCAGGTTGAGGATTTTAAAAATGAACTTCAGGCCTTTCTTTTGGATCTAATGGTGGTGATAAAAGCCTGGAGCAGTTAATGACTATACCCTGTATATTAGTCAGAGTATAGAAAAAGAAACAATAAGAAGTATATATGTGTATGTGTGTGTGTGTGTGTATGTGTATACTGGAGCTCCATCTCTAGTAGGGGGGGCATGCAGGAGGCAGTTGGTCAATGATTCTCTCTCATCACTGATGTTTCTCTCTCTCTCCCTCTCCCTTCCTCTCTGAAATCAACAAAAAAATGTATTTTTAAAAAAGAAAGAAAAGTAAATATTCCAACAGAAAAACTAAGGATGTGATACCAGTAGTTGCCAAAAACTTGTCTACAGCCATATGGAAGAAGTCTATGTGGAAGAATGATAGGATCATGGAGAGAGAATTAGAGATGAGAGACAAGAGAGAGAAAAGAAATCATAACAGCGAACCAGGCCCCAGTTGCAATCACCCCCAAAGCCTGGGTGAATAAACCCTCCCTGTAGCTTTGTTATATGAGCCAATAAAGTTCCATTTGCCTAAACTTAGTCACAATTGGATTTTCACCACTTACAACTAAGTTCTAACTAATACGCAAGGGATTAAAGCACAAAATGGAAATAAATATAAAATAAAGCCAAATGCACGTAGGAATCATAGGTAGAAGTCAGAGTACAGAAGAAAAGTAAAAAAAAATAAAGAGAGAGCAAATTGTCTTAGAGAAGAAAAAGGTGAGAAAAGGGTAGGGAAGAGGTGAAAGGGAGATGAACACAAGACGAGCATTATGTTGAGGGTGAGGCCAGTGAAACTGTATGCATGAATGTACATGTAGGCATTTCTTGGAAAGATGGTCTATGGCTTTCATTAGATCCTCAAAAAGGTCACCACCACACAATTAAGGAAGATGGGGCCTGATAAAGAGATCTATGCGAAAATAAAGCAGGCTCTTTGTTCCAGAAGAAAGATAGAAATAAAGTATTTGCTTTCTAATATCAATAGTTTCTGAGAAAAGACAGGAGTTATAAAAAAGGTATTCTTTTCCTGGAGAATAGGTATGCCAAACAGAATGAAACCAGTCACCATAGAAGATCTCTATCAATTTTGCCTTCAGATTTAATCCAAATATAATTTCAAGTTGATCTAGCTCCTCTCTCAAATTTCCATCTACTTATCTATTTGTGCCTAAATTTTCTTAAAGAAGAGTTATCAATTTTTACTCCATAATCACTTTGTCTAAAAATTTCCCTTTAAGAATCTGGGTTTTCGAATATCTTGAAATTATAGCAAAATTATGTGTAAATGTGCATTTCTTGAGAAAGGAGTTTGCATTTTTCTTCAAATTCTAACAGGCAATGTTGATTTTGTCACTCCCATGGATTTCACTAATTAAAACATTACCGAAATAAGACTCATTGTAATACAACCAACTCTCCATGATGTGGAGATGAACATAATTTTTATGGATTATAAAAATTCTTTTTCTTTCCTTCTTACTACTCATTAGTATTTTACAGGCTCAAAGCAAAGGATAGCCAAGAGAATGGAATGGAACTAAAATGTCAATCAATCCACATTGGTACTTTCTAGAACAGTGGTTCTCAACCTTGGCTGCACATTAGAATCACCTGGGAATCTTTTTAAAATCCTGATTTCTGGGCCTCATCCTCCGGAAATTCTGTTTCTTTGTTACTAATGTTGTGGCCCCACCCCATAACAAAGAAACAGAATTTCCGGAGGATAAGGCCCAGAAATCAGGATTTTAAAAAGATTCCCAGGTGATTCTAATGTGCAGCCAAGGCTGAGAACCACTGTTCTAGAGGAAGGTTAAAGAATAATTTTTTAAAGGTTAATGAGGAATGAGATAAAACTAACAACTACTGAGAATGAAGGAGAGAGTCAAGATGGAAGGTAAACAGGGCACTTGCCTCCTCCCACAATCACATCAAAATTATAACTAAAATACAGAACAATCATCATTCCGATCTGCCTGAAATATGGCTGAATGGAAGCCGTACAACTAGAGAATTAAAGAAGCAGCCACTGGCAAAATACTCAAAAAAATTCTAGCAAATCAGATCCAGCAATACATCAGAAAGATCATACACCATGACCAAGTAGGATTTATCCCAGGGATGCAAGGATGGTACAATATCTGCAAATCAATAAACGTGATGCATCACATAAACAAATTGAGAGATAAAAATCACATAGTCATATCAATTGATGCAGAAAAAGCATTTGACAAAATCCAACACCCTTTCTTGATAAAAACTCTCAGCAAGGTAGGAATAGAAGGATCATACCTCAACATAATAAAAGCCATATATGACAGGCCCACAGCCAACATCATACTCAATGGTCATAAACTAAATCGATTTCCCCTAAGAACAGGAACAAGACAGGGATGCCCCCTCTCACCACTCCTGTTCAACATAGTCCTGGAAGTATTAGGCATTGCAATTATACAAGAAGGAGAAATAAAAGGCATCCAAATTGGAAAAGAAGAAGTAAAACTGTCATTATTTGCAGATGACATGATACTGTACATAAAAAACCCTAAAGACTCCATCAAAAAATTATTAGACTTAATAAATGAATTCGGCAATGTAGCAGGATACAAAATTAATGCCAAGAAATCTAAGGCATTTCTTTACACCAATAGTGAACTTACAGAAAGTGAGACTAAAACAGCAATCCCATTTACCATCGCACCAAAAAAATTGAGATACCTAGGAATAAACTTAACTAAGGAGGTAAAAGACTTATACGCAAAAAACTACACGACACTGAAAAACGAGATAGAGGAAGACATAAACAGATGGAAGAGCATACCATGTTCATGGATTGGTAGAATCAATATCATCAAAATGTCCATACTACCCAAAGCAATCTATAGATTCAATGCAATCCCCATTAAAATACCAAAGGCATATTTCACAGATCTACAACGAACGTTCCAAAAATACATCTGGAATTAAAAAAAGACTTCGAATAGCTGCAGCAATCCTGAGAAAGAACAACAAAGTAGATGGGATCTCAATACCAGATATCAAGCTGTATTACAAAGCCACTGTTCTTAAAACAGCTTGGTACTGAACAAGAACAGACATATAGATCAATGGAATAGAATAGAGAACCCAAAAATCGACCCAAACCACTATGCCCAATTAATATTCGATAAAGGAGGCAAGAGCATACATTGGAGTCAAGACAGTCTCTTCAGCCCTAGCTGCTCTGGCTCAGTGGATAGAGTGTCGGCCTGCGCACTGAAGGGTCCCGGGTTTGATTCTGGTCAAGGGCATGTGCCTTGGTTGTGGGCACATGCCCAGTAGGGAGTGTGCAGAAGGCAGCTGATTGATGTTTCTCTCTCATCGATGTTTCTAACACTCTATCCCTCTCTCTTCCTCTATGTAAAAAGTCAATAAAGTATATTAAAAAAAAAAAGACAGTCTCTTCAATAAATGGTGTTGGAAAAATTGAACAGATACATATAAGAAGATGAAATTAGACCACCAACTCACACAGTACACAAATATAAACTCAAAATGGATAAAAAACTTAAACGTAAGACGGGAAACCATAAAAATACTAGAGGAATCCACAGGCATCGAAATCGCAAATATATGCCGGAGAAATTTCTTCCATGATACTGCTCCTAGGGCAATGGAAACTAAAAAGAAAATAAACAAATGAAACTACATCAAAATAAAAAGCTTTTGCACAGCAAAGGAAACGATCAACAAAACAACAAGAAAGCCCACTGCATGGGAGAACATATTTGCCAATGATATCACTGATAAGGGATTAATCTCCAACATTTACAGGGAACTCATACAACAAAAGATAAACAATCCAATTAAAAAAAGGGCAACAGACCTAAAGAGACATTTTCCAAAGAGAACATACAGAAGGCCGAAAGACATATGAAAACATGCTCAAAATCACTAATAATACGAGAGATGCAAATCAAAACGACAATGTGGTATCATCTCACACCTGTCAGAATGGCTATCATCAACAAATCAACCAACGACAAGTGTTGGAGAGGATGTGGAGAAAAAGGAACCCTTCTGCCCTGCTGGTGAGAATGCAGACTGGTGCAGCCACTGTGGAGAACAGTATGCAGTTTCCTCAAAAAACTAAAAATGGAACTGCCATTTGACCCAGTGATCCCACTTCTAGGAATATACCCCAAGAAGTCAGAAACACCAATCAGAAAGGATATGTGCACCCCTATGTTCATAGCAGCACAATTCACCATAGCTAAGATCTGGAAACAGCCTAAGTGCCCATCAGCAGATGAGTGGATTAGAAAACTGTGGTACATCTACACCAGTGATGGTGAACCTATGACAAGCGTGTCATAGGTGACACGCGAACTCATTTATTGGTTGATTTTTCTTTGTTAAATGGCATTTAAATATATAAAATAAATATCAAAAATACAAGTCTTTGTTTTACTATGGTTGCAAATACCAAAAAATTTCTATATGTGACACGGCACCAGAGTTAAGTTAGGGTTTTTCAAAATGCTGACAAGCCGAGCTCAAAGGTTCGCTATCACTGATCTAGACAATGGAATACTATGCTGCAGTAAAAAAGAAGGAATTCTTGCCATTTGCAACAGCATGGATGGAACTGGAGAGCATTATGCTAAGTGAAATAAGCCGGTCAGAGAAAGATAAATACATGATCTCACTCATTTGTGGAATATAGATAACAACATAGACTGATGAACAGGGACAGATCCAGAGACAGAGAAACAGCGATCAGACTGTCAATCCCTGGAGGGAAAGTAGGGGAGGGTGGGGGTAAGGGGAAGAGATCAACCAAAGGACTTGTATGCATACATATAAGACAAACCAATGGACACAGACAACAGGGGGATGAGAGCATGAGTTGGGGGGGGAGAGGGGGTTGGGGGTTAATAGGGGGAAGGGGGGGGTGGGGACACATTTGTAATACCTTAACCAATACAGAAATTAAAGATTAAAAAATTAGACTAACAGAGGTGGCGGCCGGGGGGACGGCGAGCTGGCTGGTGCGGGGCAAGCGAGCAAAGTGTGGCAGCGATTCTTCTGGAAAGTGGGTGGGAGAGGAGCTTGGAGGGCGCAGGAGGGATGGGATTGGTGTCAGAACGTGCGTGCGAGCAGATGCAAACCCGAGAGGCGTGAGCAGCGCCAGGTGCGAGCGGAGCAGGAGGCGCCACAGGGAAGTGCGTGCCGGAGCACTCCAGAACCCAGGCAGCATCAGGAACACCTCTGTGGCTTCCCGGTTATTTTCACAGAGAAAAGCTTCTGCATGGTCACAGGAAAAGAAACCAACAGAATCCTGTTCCTCAGCTGTTACCGGCCTCCAGAGATCGGCTACTAACCCGGAGGCAACGGCTCTCAAGCAGCGCGACTACATGAACTCAGACGAGCCCTGCATCCCCCCCAAGAAAAGATCCAAGCAACAGTGGCCTCCTGATCACCACATGCTCTGTCTGGGGAACAGTTACTGTGTGTGAAGCCTCCCTCCACCAGCCAGAAGAGCCACCACAGCTGTGAACAGCACCCACCAGAGGACCTGCTACCAATGGAGGAGCAGCTGCTACCACAACCGCCCAAGGAGCAACCACAGCCCGAGGAGCCACTGCCACCCAGGGAGCAGCCACTGAACGACTCAACAACTAGATATGTCAGTGAGATCAAACATAGGTAGACAAAGAAACCCCCAAAGAAAAGAAAAGGAGGACTCGCCAGAAAAGCAGCTAAGTGAGACAGAGGCGTGCAACATGACAGAAAAAGAATTCAGAATAAGGGTCCCAGAGTGCATACACCAGACAGAGGAAAAAATCAATACCATATGGAAGAAACAGATGAAAAAATCAACAACTTAAGTAAGACCCAAGAAGAAATGAAGAGCGATATACCTGCAATAAAAAACACCATTGAAAGTATCAACAGTAGACTAGGAGAAGCGAAGGAACGAATTAGTGAATCAGAAGACAAGGAAGCAAAACACACCCAAACTGTACTGCAATTGGAGAAAAAAATTAAAAGACAGGAGGAGAGCATAAGGGAGCTTTGGGACAATATGAAACGAAACAACATACTAATAATAGGGGTGCCAGAACAACAGAAAGATGAACAAGGAATAGAAAACCTATTCGAAAAAATAATATCAGAAAACTTCCCTGAGGTGGGGAAGAAAAAAGTCACACAAGCCCCGAGAGTCCCAAACAAGGTGAACCTGAAAAGACCCACACCAAGACACATCATAATTACCATGGCAAATGTTCACGACAAAGAGAGAATCTTACAGGCTGCAAGAGAGAGACGGAAAGTTACATACAAGGGATCTCCCATTAGATTATCAAATGATTTCTCAACAGAAACACATCAGGCCAGAAAAGAATGGACGGAAATTTACAAAGTGATGCAAAGCAAAGGACTGACTCCAAGAATACTCTATCCAGCAAGGCTATCATTCAAAATTGAAGGGGAAATAAGAAGCTTCACAGACAAAAAAAGGCTAAGGGAGTTTATCACCACCAAACCAGCTATGCAAGAAATGCTAAAGGGATTGGTGTAAAAAGAAGAAATAAAAAGCTCAGAAAGAAAACAGCGACACACAAAAAAAGAAATGGCTACAAACAAGTACCTTTCAATAATAACTTTAAACGTAAACAGACTAAATGCTCCAACCAAAAGACATCGAGTGGCTGAATGGATAAGAAAACATGACCCATACACCTGCTGTCTACAAGAGAACCACCTCAGAATAAGGGACTCACACAGACTGAAAGTGAAGGGATGGAAAAATATCTTTCACACAAATGGAAAGGAAAAGAAAGCTGGGGTAGCAATACTTATATCGGACAAAATACATCTCAAAGTGAAGGCCATAACAAGAGATAAGGAAGGCCACTTCATAATTCTAAAGGATCAATACGACAAGAAGATATAACCCTGGTAAACATATATTTACCCAATGCAGGAGCAGCCAAATTAATAAAAAAAACTCCTGGAAGATATCAAAGGAGAGATCGACAACAATACAATTATAGTAGGGGACTTTAATACACCACTGACATCACTGGATAAATCCTATAGACAAACAATCAGCAAAGAAACAGCAACCCTAAATGACTCACTAGATCAGATGGACTTAATTGACATCTTCAGAACACTTCACCCAAAAGCCATGGAATATACATTCCACTCAAGTGCTCATGGGACAGATTCAAAAATAGACCACATATTGGGTCACAAGCAAAGTCTCCACAAATTCAAGAAGATTGAAATCATAAAAAGCATCTTCTCAGACCACAATGGCATAATGTTAGAAATAAACTACAATAAAAACAACCCAAAATACTCAAACACTTGGAAGCTGAATAGCATGTTATTAAATATTGATTGGGTTACCAATGAGATCAAAGAAGAAATTAAAAACATGCTGGACACTAATGACAATGAAAACACAACAATCCAAAACCTACGGGACACAATGAAAGCAGTCCTGAGAGGGAAGTTTATAGCTCTACAGGCCTATCTCAAAAAAACAAGAAAAAATGGAAGTAAATCATCTAACTCTTCAACTCAAAGAATTAGAAAGAGAGCAACAAGAAAACCCCAGAGTGAGCAGAAGGAAGGAGATAATAAAGATTAGAGCAGAAATCAATGAAATAGAGACCAAAAAAACAATACAGAAAATCAATGAAACCAAGAGCTGGTTCTTTGAAAGGATAAACAAGATTGACAAACCCCTAGCCAGGCTCACCAGGAAGCAAAGAGAGAGGACCCAAATAAACCAAACCAGAAATGATAGAGGCGAAATAACAACAGACCACACAGAAACACAAATGATTGTTAAACAATGCTATGGACAGCTATACTCCAACAAACTAGACAACCTGGAGGAAATGGACAAATTCCTGGAAAAATACAACATTCCAAAACTCAATCAGGAAGGATCTAAAAATCTCAATAGGCCAATAACTATGGAAGAAATTGAAGCAGTCATCAAAAAGCTTCCAGCAAACAAAAGCCCAGGACCAGACGGCTTTACAGGGGAGTTTTACCAAACTTTCAAGGAAAAACTAAAACCTATCTTCCTCAGACTACTACAAGAAATTTAAGAGGAAGGAACACTTCCAAACACATTCTATGAAGCCAGCATCACCCTAATACCAAAACCAGGTAAAGACAAGACAATGAAAGAGAACTACAGGCCAAAATCCTCAACAAAATCTTAGCAAATCGGATCCAGCAGTACATCAGAAGGATCATACACCATGACCAAGTAGGATTTATCCCAGGGATGCAAGAATGGTACAATATCCGTAAATCAATAAACGTGATACATCACATAAACAAATTGAAAGAAAAAAACCACATGGTCATATCAATTGATGCAGAAAAAGCATTCGAAAATAATCCAACACCCATTTTTGATAAAAACTCTCAGCAATGTGGGAATAGAAGGATCATACCTCAACATAATAAAAGCCATATATGACAGGCCCACAGCCAACATCATACTCAATGGGCAAAACCTAACACCATTTCCCCTAAGAACAGGAACAAGACAGGGATGCCCACTCTCACCACTCCTGTTCAACATAGTCCTGGAAGTATTAGCCATTGCAATTAGACAAAAAGAAGAAATAAAAGGCATCCAAATTGGAAAAGAGGAAGTAAAACTGTCCTTATTTGCAGACAACATGATATTATATATACAAAACCCTAGAGACTCCATCAAAAAACTACTATACTTAATACATGAATTTGGAAATGTAGCAGGATACAAAATTAACCCCAAGAAATATGAGGCATTTCTATACACCAATAGTGAACTTTCAGAAAGAGAGATTATAAAAACAATCCCATTTACCATCGCACCAAAAAAATTAAGCTACCTAGGAATAAACTTAACTAAAGAGGTAAAAGACCTCTACTCAGAAAACTACAGGACGTTGAAAAGAGAGATAGAGGAAGACATAAAGAGATGGAAGAACATACCATGTTCTAGGATTGGTAGAATCAACATCATTAAAATGTCCATACTACCCAAAGCAATCTATAAATTCACGCACTTCCCATTAAAATACCAATGGCCTACTTCAAAGATCTAGAACAAACTCTCCAAAAATTCATCTGGAATAAAAAAAGACCCCGAATAGCTGCAGCGATCCTAAGAAAGAACAAAGTAGGTGGGATCTCAATGCCTGATATCAAGCTGTATTACAAAGGCACTGTTCTCAAAACTGCCTGGTACTGGCACAAGAACAGACATATAGATCAATGGAATAGAATAGAGAGTCCAGAAATTAGCTCGAACCAATATGCTCAATTAATATTTGACAAAGGAGGCAAGAACATTCAATGGAGCCAAGATAGTCTCTTCAATAAATGGTATTGGGAAAATTGGACAGATATATGCAAGAAAATGAAACTAGACCACCAACTTACACCATACACAAAAATAAACTCAAAATGGATAAAGGACTTAAATGTAACACGGGAAACCATAAAAATTCTAGAAGAATCCAAAGGCAACAAAATCTCAGACATATGCCAAAACAATTTCTTCACTGATACAGCTCCTAGGGCAGTTGAAACTAAAGAGAAACTGAACAAATGGGACTACATCAAAATAAAAAGCTTCTGCACAGCAAAAGAAACCATCAACAAAACAACAAGAAAACCCACTGCGTGGGAAAACATATTTGCCAACGTCATATCTGATAAGGGCCTAATCTCCAAAATTTATAGGGAACTCATACAACTTAACAAGGAGAAGATAAACAATCCAATCAAAAAATGGGCAAATGATCTAAAAAGACACCTTTCAAAAGAGGACATTCAGAAAGCCAAGAGACATATGAAAACATGCTCAAAGTCACTAATCATCAGAGAGATGCAAATCAAAACAACAATGAGGTACCATCTCCACCTGTCAGGATGGCTATCATCATCAAATCAACAAACGACAAGTGCTGGAGAGGATGTGGAGAAAAGGAACACTCGTGCACTGCTGGTGATGCAGACTGGTGCAGCCACTATGGAAGACAGTATGGAGTTTCCTCAAAAAACTAAAAATGGAACTCCCATTTGACCCTGTGATCCCACTGCTAGGAATATATCCCAAGAAACCAGAAACACCCATCAGAAAGGATATGTGCACCCCTATGTTCATAGCAGCACAATTCACCATAGCTAAGATCTGGAAACAGCCTAAGTGCCCATCAGTAGATGAATGGATTAGAAAACTGTGGTACATCTACACGATGGAATACTATGCTGCTGTAAAAAAGAAGGAACTCTTACCATTTGCAACAGCATGGATGGAACTGGAGAGCATTATGCTAAGTGAAATAAGCCAGTCAATGAAGGAAAAATACCACATGATCTCACTCTTTCATGGATAATAGAGACCATTATAAACTTTTGAACAATAATAGATACAGAGGCAGAGCTGCCTCAAACAGATTGTCAAACTGCAGCGGGAAGGTCGGGGAGGGTTGGGGGGCAGGAGGGAGGGGGGTAAGAGATTAACCTAAGGACTTGTATGCATGCATATAAGCATAACCAATGGACATAAGACACTGGGGGGTAAGGGAGGCCAGGGGATTGTCAAGGGTGGGGTGGGGGGGGCGGAAAGGACACATATGTAATACCCTTTGTAATACTTTTAGCAATAAAAAAAAAGATTAAAAAATTAAATTAAATTAAAAAAAAAAAGAAGCAGCCACATTGAGATTGGTAGGAAGGGTGGAGGCAGAGAAGGTCTAGTCCAGGGGTGGGCAACCCCTGGCACGCGTGCCAAACATGGCATGCCAGTAACTTTTGCTGGCATGCAAAACCCTCTCTTATAATCTTCCATTTACAACTTTTGTGAACATTTGAATGACTTAAATGTTAAATTACAAGGAACTGGCAAGGCACTTGATGTTATGTTTGGTTACATAAAGGCTTTTGAAAAGAAACTGGAAGTCTTTAAGAGGTATGTGGATGGTGAGTGATTTAGACATTTCCCAAACCTCAAGAGGCACATCAAAGACCTCCCAAAAGATGACAGAACAGACTGTCTAAGCCTTCAAAAGCTGTTTTTAAACATCATTGAGTCAACTATTGAGCGGTTCTTCTCAAGATTTGCAAAATTCAGAGAACTGAAAGAGACAGCAAAATTCATGAGGTTTCCAGACAGCATGAAACTGGAGGAACTAAACTTACAAATGTTTTCATGGATAGACATGGTTGATTTTGAAATGCAGTTGATTGAATTTCAGAGTAGCTCAATTTGGAAGCAGAAATTAATTGACCTTAGAGTTGACTTGGAAAACATTGAAAAAAAGCGATTAGAGACAGGAGTACCAGAGAGAAGTGTCGAAAACGAACTATTGAGGACTTGGAATGCCATTCCAGAAAATGTTTTGTTTAAAAAACTTTGCAACAGCGTTACTCTCCATGTTTTCATCCACATAAGCTTGTGAATCTTTGTTCTCAGTGATGAATTTTGTTAAGACTCATAATAGGAGTAGCCTGACGAATGAAAGTAGTAGCTCGTGCATATCTCTGAAGGTCACGAAATATAAACCCGATGTAAAATCTCTGTCATCAGTGATGCAGCAGCAAAAGTCCCACTGATAATATCAAACGGAGTCATAAAATTTTCTGTCAGACTATCAGTGTACATGTATACATTAAAAAATATATTTTTCAACATCATATACTGTGTTTTTGTCGCTCGAATGAATTTTATTATTTCTTCAAGGTTTTTCACATACATACACCTTAAGCGATATCAAGTAGGCGTAACATGTTCTCAAAAAATTAGGGTTGGCACACAGAAGAATTTTGAGTCAGAGATTTTGCTGGTTTTGGCGCGTACTCACAAAAAGGTTGCCCACCCCTGGTCTAGTCCAATACCCACGTGTGGTGTGTTTTTAATTGGGAGAAATATCCTGTGAGGAGAAAAGGATTCCAGCTACAAACTAGACCCCTCAGCCCAGGGTTCCAGTGTGGGGAAGAGAAGTCCCCGTAATTTTGGCTGAAAAACCAGTGGGGACTGAGGCTGAGAGAGACAGAGGTCTCCTAAGATTCCCATGGATTCTTTTTAAAGGGCACACGGACTTACTCAGATTCACTCCCTTTTAGCTTCAGCAATGGGGCAGCAGCTTGAAAGGATCCAAGGACATATGCGAAGGAGCTAAATTGTCTGGCATCAGGGCAACAACAGGGGGGCAGCTTTCTACCAGATAAATGTGCTGACAGAGTTCACTGTTCTTTTGCTGAGACCTCCCCACCACAGAAGCGACTGGCAGGTGCCATAACTGAGTCACCATCAACCTTGCCAACACTGCTGGCCCCACAACAGTGATTCCTTGAGACCCTCCACCCCATCCCACCCAATTTGCAGCCCCATCCAACCTGTTTGCTGTGGCTTCTCTATATGAATGCCTGTCTTGGTTCAGGCTTCAGACATTTCTAAGCTATCTCAAACAAGCCGCAATTGGCCTCCACAGGCCCCATACCTGTCGATAAGTGACCGTAGGCCTGACACTAGCAGCAGCCTGCATTGTCTCACAACGTGGCCTCTCCTGAGCACCTCTAAGTTCAACACAAGTAGCAGCCATCTGAAGATCACACTGTAGCTTGTGCAGGGTGGCCCCAGGGAGGGCATAGACAGTAGTTGACTTTGTACCTCCTGGGAGGCTCCATAGCCGGTGTAATTGGTGGTTAGCTTCAGACCATACCAGATTACAACCCCATCACATCTATGAGTGACAAAATCAAGGAATACACTAGGAAAGCACCAAAGCCCCCACAATCCTGCTCCATAGGGGTATCTCCTGCACAGCAACTCTTCTGATGGCTAATTGGCCAGGGGGTCAATCACTCCCAGTGACACCAACAGCAATCAAGGCTCAACTACAGCAGAACAGACCACACATGAGCGCACCTAGAGTGCCCAGCTCAGATGGCTGAAGAGACTGAGACACTGGGCCCTAATGGACACCTACTACACAAGGCCACTTTACCAATTCCAGAAGACATAGCAGTTCTATCTAATACATACAAACAGAAATAGGTAAGCAGCCAACATGCAGAGACAAATAAACATGTCGCAATGAAAGAAGAAATCTCCAGAAAGAGAACTAAATTAAATGGGGGAAAAAAAAAACTACCAGATACAGAATTCTAAACAATGGTTATAAAGATGCTTAAGGAACTTAATGAGAACTTCAAGGAACTTAGTGAACATCAATGACATGAAAAAGGACAAGTAAGAAATGAAGAATAGACTAACTGAAATAAAGAATAAGTTACAAGAGATTCAACAGTACAGTAGAGGATACTGAGAATCAAATCAGCGATTTGGAATATAAGGAAGCAAAAAACACCCAATCAGAACAGCAAAAAGAATACAGAATCCAAAAATATGAAGATGGTATAAGGAATCTCTGGGACAACTATAAGTGTACCAACATTTGCATCATTGGGTTGCAGGAAGAACACAGGAAGCAAAATCTGAAAACCTAGTCTATATAATAAAAGGGTAATATGCAAACTGACCGAATGGCAGAACCACTGAACACTATGATGCACACTGACCAACAGGGGGCAAACACTCAACGCAGGAGCTGCCCCCTGGTGGTCAGTGCGCTCCCACAAGGGGAGCGCCGCTCAGCCAGAAGCCAGGCTCAAGGCTGGTGAGCGCAGCAGCGGTGGAAGGAGACTCTACCTCCTCTGCAGCAGTCGTACATCCCCTGGGGGCTCTTGGACTGCGAGAGGGCGCAGGCCGGGCTGAGGGGCGCAGCCCTCCCGCAAAGTGCACGAATTTTGTGCATCGAGCCTCCAGTTTAAAAAATAATGACAGAAAACTTCCCTAACCTGGTGAAAGAAATAGACTTACAAGTCCAGGAAGCACAGAGAACCCCAATCAAAAGGAATCCAAAGAGGACCACACCAAGACACATCATAATTAAAATGCCAAGGGCAAAAGACAAAGAGAGAATCTTAAAAGCAGCAAGAGAAAAGCAGTTACCTATAAGGGAGCACCCACACCGCTGTCAGCTGATTTCTCAACAGAAACTTTGCAGGACAGAAAGAAGGGAATGGCAAGTAATATTCCAAGTGATGAAAAGCAAGGACTGACAAAGAGTCCCAGTTACCACCACAAGCATTCCCCAGAGACAAGCATGGTTCTGGCACGGAAAACACACCATCTTTCTTTTTTTTTTTTTTTAATACTATTTATTTATTTTTATTGATTTCAGAGAGGAAGGGAGAGGGGGAGAGTGACAGAAACATCAATGATGAGAGAGAATCATTGATCGCCTGCCTCCTGCGTGCCCCCTACTGGGTATCGAGCCTGCAACAAAGGCATGTGCCCTTGACTAGAACTGAACCTGGGACCCTTCAGGCCAACACTCTATCCACTAGGCTAGGACAAAACATGCCATCTTGAAAAGGGAACAGTGGTGGCTAGGAGTGCAGCCTCACCACCATCCAGATTGGAAATGGACAGCACCCTGGACCCATGCAGTGAGCCACACACCAGCAGGACCTCGCAAGGGACCCCGCCGTGGGTTCCAGGACCCTGCATTGAGTCTCAGATTCACATGCCACCACCACCATGGGCTCTGGGAACCCACATTGAATCACAGACTCTCAAGCCACCACCGCCACAGGATCAATGAGTAGCAGAGTCATACACTACCTGTGACGTGGGCACCAGGACCGCACAGTGAGACGCAGAGTCGCACGCCAGCACAAACGCAGACTCTAGAAGCCTGTAGTGAGTCGCAGAGTCGCACACCACCCAGGTCACAGGCTATGGGACCCTGCAGTGAATCGCAGAGTCTCACAACACCCCTGCCACAGACTCCGGGACCGCAACAGTGAGTTGCATGCTACCCGTTATGTGGGCTCTGGGATCGTGCAGTGAGTTGCACACCAGTGGGACCTCTCAGGCGTCCATTGCTATGGAAGTCGGGACCCTAAGCTCATCCACAACAGCTTGCAGGACAAGGTCGGGGTGAGTCACATAGGCAGACAACCTGTGAAGAGACTTCATCCACGAATGGTACAATAACATGCAATATCACATGATCTCACTCATAAGTGCAATCTAATGAACAACATAAACTGATGATTAAAAATAGATCCAGAGACATAGAAGCATTGAACAGACTGTCAAACCTCAGAGGGAAGGCAGGGGACGGTGGGTGGGTGGGTGGGAAGAAATCAACCAATGAACTTGTATGCGTATATGCATAACCCATGGATACGGACAACAGAGTGGTAAAGGCCTGGGGTGACAAGGGCAGACTGGGAGAGGTCAATGGGGGGGAAAGGGGACATATGTAATCTACACTAATAAAAGAGAAACATGGTAATTGGCGTACGACCGCTACCCTTCCCATTGGCTAATCAGTGTATCCTTATGCAAATTAACTGTCAGCCAAGATGGCGGCCGGCAGCCATGCACTGAAGCGAGCAGGGAGGCTTGCTTCCTCCAGGGACTGCAGACTCCAACGTTCCCCGCCTCACTTGCAACTCTAAGCAACTATTACTATGTTGCAAATAAGAAGCTAAACAAAACCCTCTTTCAGCCAGCCCCAGACCGCAACATTGTATCGATGTTTTCAGCAGCGAGGCCTCAGAGCTAAAGCTGGCCCAGAATTAAAAAAAAGAAAACAAGGAGCGGTTGGGAGCTTTTAGTCAACTGCCAGCGGGAAAACAGCCCTCAGCCCCTCACCCAGCCTGGCCAGGCACCCCAGTGGGGACCCCCACCCTGATCCAGGACACCCTTCAGGGCAAACCAGCCGGCCCCTACCCATGCACCAGGCCTCTATCCTATATAGTAAAAGGGTAATATGCCTCCCGGCACCGGGATCAGCGGAGCAGCGAGGCTCCCGGCACCGGGATCAGCGTGACAGGGGGCAGCGCCCAAACCTCCTGATCAGCCCTGCGGCTCTGTGAGTGACAGGGTGAGGCGCCCCAACTCCCCGCCCCCACGGGCCCTGCTCTGTGTGTGACGGGGTAGAGCCATAACCTCCCCATTGGCCCTGCCCTGAGTGTGACAGGGTGCAGTGCCCCAACCCCCTGATCTGCCCTGCTCTGTGTGTGACAGGGGGCAGTGTCCCAGCTCCCCTATCGGCCCTACTCTGTGAGTGACAGGGGGGAGCTCCTCAACCCCCTGATGGGCCCTGCTCTGTGAGTGACAGGGGGCAGCGCACCAACCCCCTGATTGGCCCTGCTCTGAGAGTGACAGGGGGCAGCGCCCCAACCCCCTGATTGGCCCCGCTCTGTGCGTGACAGGGGGTGGCACCACAACCGCCCCATCGACCCTGCCTTGAGTGTGACAGGGGGCGGTGCCCTAACCCCCCAATCAGTCTATCCTGAGCGTGACTGAGGGTGGCATTGCAACCTCCCGATCCGCCCTGCTCTGTGCATGACAGGGGGCGGCGCCCCAACTCCCCAATCGGCCCTGCTCTGAGCCTGACCAGGGGCTGCACCTAGGGATTGGGCGTGCCCTCTGCCACCCGGGAGCAGGCCTAAGCCAGCAGGTCGTTATCTCCCGAGGGGTCCCAGACTGTGAGAGGGCACAGGCTGGGCTGGGGGACCCCGCCCCCCGACCCCGAGTGCACAAATTTTTGTGCACCGGGCCTCTAGTACTTTCAATAATAAAGATTTAAAAAATAAATAAAAGAAAAGCAAGGACCTACAACTAAGATTTCTCTATCCTGCAAAGCTATAGTTTAGAATTGAAATTCAGACAAAGAGCTTCCCAGACAAGAAAAAGCTAAAGGAGTACATCACCACCAAACCAGTATTACATGAAATGTGGAAGGAGGAGGGAGAGGAGAAGGGGAAAAAAGGGGAGGAGGAAGAGGATGGGGAGGAGAGAGAGGAGGGAGAGGAGGGGGAAGAGGAGGAGGAGGAGCAGCAGCAGCAGCAGCAAGAGGAAGAAGAGCAGGAGGAGGAGGAGGAGGGATCAAAAATATTGAACAATAGCCCAGCTGGTGTGTCTCAGTGGTTGAGTGTCGACCTATGAGCCAGGAGTGCACGGTTCAACTCATCAGGGCACATGCCCGGAGTTGCAGGCTCAATCCCCAGTGTGGGGTGTGCAGGAGGCAGCTGATCAATGATTCTCTCTCATCATTGATGTTTCTATCTCTCTCCCTCTCCCTTCCTCTCTGAAATCAATAAAATTATATTTTTTGAAATATATTAACAATAAAATGGCAATAAATACATATATATCAACAATTGAATCGACAAATCAAAATAAACGAACAAAAAATCTAATGAACAAAATAAACTAGAATAAATAAAATAAAACCAGAAGCATGGAAACATGGAAAAGACTGACGAATCTCAGAGGGAAGGGGTGTCTGGGGTTGGGGAAGATATTAACCAAAGAACTTACATGCATTATCCATGGATACATACAATAGGGTGGTGAAGGCTTTGTACCAAAAACATACAAGGAATTCTTAAAACTCAACAAGAAAATACACCCAATTTCAAAACAAACAAAGATCTAGACACACCTCAAAGAAGATACAAAGGCACAAAATAAGCATATGAAAAGATGCTCAATATCACTTGTCATTAGTGAATGCAAATTAAAACAAGATATTACATATTATTAGAACGGCTAAAAATAAAAAAATTGACAATACCAAATGATCAAGAAGATGTGGAAAATGAGAAACTCTCATTCACTGCTGATGGGAACACAAAATGGAATAGCCACTTTGAAAAACAGTTTGGCAGTTTCTTATAAGGGTAAATATTACCTTATCATACTATAGCAATCTTAGATATTTACCCAACTGATTTTAGGTATCTACCAAAATGATCTGAAATATATGTCTACACAAAAGCCTGAATACAAATATTTCTAGCAGTTTTATTCAAAATTTCCAAAAACTGGAAGCAACCGAGATGTCCTTCAAAGATAAATATATAAACAAACTGTGATACATCACTATAACAAGTTACTCAGCAATAAAAGAAATGTTCTCAAGCATCGATGAATCTTAAATACACACTGCTAAGTGAAAGAAGACAATCTAAAAAGTCTACCTACTCGATGGCGGCATAGGTAAACACGGAAATTGCTGCCTCGCACAACCACTTCAAAAATACAACTAAAAGATAAAACAGACATCATCTAGAACCACAGGAAGGCTGGCTGAGTGGAAATTCTACAACTAGAAGGAAAGAGAAAAGCATACCGAGACTACAAGGAGGTGCAGTGTGGAAGTAAAGTGCAGAGGTACAGAAAGGGCACACACGGAAAGGGCTAGCGGCTGAGAACACGGTTGTCTTTTTCAATCGGGAGGGAGTCTCAAGCTCCCAACTGCTCTGAAATCCAGTTCCAGGTGAGTCTCTGGGGATCCAGACTCAAACGGGGAGAGGCTGTCTGGCATCGGTCGGACCTCGAGGGCGGCTTTCTCTCAGAGGTGCTTGCAGCCATTACCAGGACACTGAGAAGTGGGGCCTCCTAGGGCAGGGCTGAGGAGCAGCCATAGCTGCTTCCTCCACCCTGCTGATCCCCTGGGACCCCACCCCGCCCAAGCTGCATATGAAAGGCTTGGCCCTTTGCAATCTGAAAATTACCTAACCAACTGCAGCTGGCCCAAGGCCCCACAGCAGCTTGCATTCCTTCACAGCTGAGCTCCTGCTGGGTAGCCTCAGGCAGAGGCTAAATTAGCACCTCCTTAGCGATCCAAGAGCCAGTGTACCCAGTGGTCCGAGTGGGACCATCCAGATTACAACTCCTCAGATCCATAAGGGACACACTCAGGGGGCAGACTCAGTGAGCACCAAAGCCCCACTGAAGCAAGTCTTGCCCCAGAAGAGTGTCTTCAGCACAGAAGTTCTCCCACCGTAGACACAGCTGATTCTCACAGCCAATTGGCCTGGAGGTCAATTCCTCCCAGTGATACCTACAACAATCAAGGCTTAACTACAACAAAATTGTGCACAAAGCCCACAAGGGGTGCACCAAGAGTGTCCACCTCAGGTAATTGGGGAGGCTGAGCCACTGGGCCCTATAGGACACCTAGCTCAGAAAGCCACTCTATCAACACAGGGAAGCATAAAAAATGCGGAGACAAAGAAACAGGACACAAATGACAGAAATGGAGGAAAGCAAACTACTAGATATAGAGTTCAAAACCACACTTATAAGGTTTTTCAACAATTTTCTAGAAACCGCCGATAAACTTAGTGAGTCACTCAAGAAATCTAGTGAGACTGCCGATAAATTTAATGAGATCCTCAATAAGTCTAGTGAGACCCTTGAGGTTGTGAAAAAGGACCAATTAGAAATTAAGCATACACTGACTGAAATAAAGAATATTATACAGACTTCCAACAGCAGACTAGAGGATCGCAAGAATCAAGTCAAAGATCTGAAATACGAAGAAGCAAAAAACACCCAACTGGAAAAGCAAAAAGAAAAAAGAATCCAAAAATATGAAGACAGTGTAAGGAGCCGCTGATACAACTTCAAGCGTACCAACATCCAAATTATGGGAGTGCCAGAAGAAGAGAGAGAGCAAGATACTGAAAACCTATTTGAAGAAATAATGACAGAAAACTTCCCCTACCTGGTGAAAGAAATAGCCTTACAAGTCCAGGAAGTGCAGAGAACCCCAAACAAAAGGAATCCAAAGAGGACCACACCAAGACACATCATAATTAAAATGCCAAAGGCAAAAGACAAAGAGGGAATCTTAAAAGCAGCAAGAGAAAGACAGTCAGTTACCTATAAGGGAGTACCCATACGACTGTCAGCTGATTTCTCAACAGAAACTTTGCAGGCCAGAAAAAATATTCAAAGTGATGAATACCAAGAACCTACAACCAAGATTACTTTACCCAGCAAAGCTATCATTTAGAATTGAAGGTCAGATAAAGAGCTTCACAGATAAGGAAAAGCTAAAGGAGTTCATCACCACCAAACCAGTATTATATGAAATGCTGAAAGGTATCCTTTAAGAAGAGGAAGAAGAAGAAAAAGGTAAAGATACAAATTATGAACAACAAATACACATCTATCAACAAGTGAATCTGAAAATCAAGTGAATAAATAATCTGAGAACAGAATAAACTGGTGAATATAATAGAATAAGGGGCATAGAAAAGGAGTGGACTGACTATTCTCGGGAGGGAAAGGGGTGCAGGGGGTGGGGGCAGAGACTGGACAAAAATCGTACACCTATGGATGAGGACAGTTGGGGGGGGGGAGTAAGGGCAGAGAGTGGGGTGGGAACAGGGTGGAGAAGAGCTATGGGGTAAAAAAGAGGAACAACTGTAATAATCTGAACAATAAAGATTTAATTTTTTTAAAAAAAAGAATAAAAATAGATTAACTGTATTTCTACATACTACAAATGGATGTGTGAATACCAAAATTAAAAACACAATATCATTTAAAATTGCCCCCCCAAATTAAAATATTAGGTATAACTCTAAGAAAACCAGACAGGTTTTATCCTGAAACTTACAAGTGTTAATTACAGAAATCAAAGAAGATCTATATAAATGAGAGATATACAATATACATGGATTGGAAGACTCTACATAGTAAAAATGTCCATTTTCTTCATAATGACATACAGGTTAATGCAACTTCTATCAAAATCCCAGCAAGAGGTTTTGTTGATATAGACCAGATCATTCTAAAAATTATAAGGAAAAGCAAAAGCACTAGAATAGCTGTATTATTTCCTGTGGATGCAGTAACAACTTACCACAAACTGGCTTAAAACAATAAGAAACTTATTCCCTCACTGTCTGGAGGCCCAAAGTCCAAATTAGTATCACTGGGCTGAAATTAACACCTTGGCAGGGCTACACTCCCTCCAAAGGCTCCAGGAGAGAATTCTTTCTTTGCCTATTCCAGCTTCTGGTGGCACTGGCACCCCTTGGCTGGTGGCAACTGGCACTCCTTGGCTTATGGCCACATCACTCCTATCTTCAAGGCCAACATCTTTGAATTCCTCTCTGTTCCACCTTCTCTGTGTGTGGTGCCTCCTCTGCCTCTCCAATGAGATCTGTGATTGCATGCAGGGTCCAGGATAATGTTCAAATCTCAAAACCTTTAATTTAATATCTTCAAAGACCTTCATTCAAAAAGCTAACATTTAAACATTCCAGGGAGTAGGACCTGAAATCTTTGGTGGGTATTTTTCAGCCCACTACAATAGCTAAAACAATTTTGAAAAAGAATAATAAAGTGGGAGAATTTCAAGACTTATGATATTGCTAAAGCAATCAAGGCTGTGTGGTATTAGAGAAAGGACAGACATACAGGGTGAGATTTACGAAACAGAGTTTATTCTTGTATTATTATTTATTAATTATTGTATTATTTTCCATATGAACAACTGTAAACCTACGTTTGCCCACTCTGTATATGGATGAAACAGAAATATACCCACATAAATATGGACATCTGATTTTTGACAAATGTGTACAAGCAATTTATTATAGGAAAGACAGCCTTTTCAACAAACAGTACTGTAATAAACATCCATAAGCCAAAAAAATTGATAAGTAAACTGTGATTTAACTTCACACCTTATATAAAAATGGATCACAGATTCAAATATAAAATGTAAAACTATAAACTTTTAGGGGGAAAAAAACGGGGAAAATCTTTAGGATCCATCCAGGCCTACTGTGATCAATTCAGCTGGGCCAGATATTGGTATAACATTATTCTGGATGTTTCTGTAAGAGTGTTATTAGATTTATAATTAACATTTAAATAGGTGGACTTTTAAGTAAATCAGATAGCCCCCCCCCCCCCAATATGGAAGGCCTCATCCAATCAGTTGAAGACCTGAATAGAACAAAAAACTGCTACCCACCCCATGCAAGAATAAATTCTTCCAGTTGACCTTCAGATTTGAACTTCAACACTAGCTCTTCCCTGGGTCTTCAACATATTATCCTACTCTGCAGATTTTGTACTTGCCAGCCTTCATAATCACATAAGCCAATTTCTTAAAATAAATGTCTCTCTACATACACACACACACACACACACACACACACACACACTCACACTCTATTGGTTCTGTTTCCCTGGAGAAAGATAATAGAGCTATGCAATGAGTTCTTACACTTGACACAAAAGCATGATCCACAAAAGGAAAAGTAAATTGGACTTCAAAATTAAAAACTTTTGCTCTGCAAAAGAATCTGCTTCAGAGGATGAAAAGACAAGCTACACATTAGGAGAAAATATCTGCAAATCATGTAACTAATATGACTAGAACCTAGACTATATAAAGAACTCTCCAAACTCAACTGTACAAAAACAGCCCAATTAGAAAATGGGCAAAAAGACATAAAGATACATTTCAATGAAAAGGATCTACTGATGGAAAATAAGCTCATGTAAAGATGTTCAACATCAGTAGCTATTTGGGAAATGCAAATTAAAATCATGAGACATTACACACCTATCAGAATGGCTCAAATAAAGAAGTGACAACACCAAATGCTGGTGAGCATGCAGAGAAATTGGATCACAAACATTGTTGGTAGGAACATAAAATGATACAGCAACTCTAGAACACAGTTTGGTTGTCTCTTAAAAAATTAAACATGCAACTCCCATCAGCAATTATACTCGTGGGCAATTATGCCAGAGATATAAAAAGTTATATTCACACAAAACTTATGCAGAAATGTTTATAGTAGCTTTGTTTGCAACAGCCTAAATTGGAAACCCAGATTTCTTCAATGGGTGAATGGTGAAACAAAGTATGGTATATCCATACCACAGAATACTAGTCAGCAATAAAAAGAACAAATACTAATTCACACAACAAACAGAATCTCCAGAGAATTGTACTGAATGATAAAGCCAATCCCAAAAGATTATATAGCATACGACTACCTTTAGATAACATTCTTGAAATACCAAAAATTTTTAAATGGAGAGTATATCATTGGTGACCCGGGGTTAATGAAGGGTGGGGGTGGGAGGGAAGAGGGTGTGGCTATAAAAGGAAACCATAAATGATCCTTGTGATGATGGAAATGCTCAGTATCTCTACTGTACAAGGTAAGTATCCTGATTGTGATATCATAGTTTTGCAAGGCATTTAGGTGGCTTGGTGGAGTCATAAGACATATTAAAATAGCTTAAGCAATGAATGGGAAATGAGCAAATGCAGAGAAGTAAGTCTCTACAACTCTTTCCATAAGTTGCCAGTAAAGGGAAAGGGTAGTACTGGTAAGTGATACTGAGGGAAAGGTATCATTGAAGATCTTTACTAAGATGGGAAACACAGGAGCAAATTTAAATACTGATGAAAAAACTTGGAAAATAATGAGTCTACAGCCACATGATCACAATGTGATATAACTTTTAGCAAAAGGTTTGTGGAAGAAAGGGAAAAGCAAATCCAAGAGACTGTCCTTTGATAGGAGAGACAACACTTGCATTATACTGGGGATAATGATGATTGCTAATATAGGTGTACTTACAGATTTGATGGTGAAAATAATAATAAAAATAATAGCCCTAGCAGGTTTGGCTCAGTGGATAGAGCACCGGCCTGTGGACTGAAAGGTCCCAGGTTCAATTACGGTCGAGGGCATTTGTTTCTCTCACATCAATATTTCTGTCTGTCTTTCCCTCTCTCTTCCAATCTCTAAAAATCAATGGAAAGAAAAAGAAAATATCCTCAGAAATTGAAGCAGTCATCAAAAAGCTTCCAGCAAACAAGAGCCCAGGGCCAAATGGCTTCACAGGAGAGTTTTACCAAACATTCAAAGAACTAAAACTTATCCTCCTCAAACTATTGCAAAAAAATTGAAGAGGAAGGAACACTTCCAAGCTCATTCTATGAAACCAGCATCACCCTAATACCAAAACCAGATAAAGACAACACAATGAAAGAGAATTACAGGCCAATATCCCTCACAAACACAGATGCCAAAATCCTCAACAAAATTCTAGCAAATCAGATGCAGCATTACATCAGAAAGATATACACCATGGTCAAGTAAGATTTATCCCGGGGATGCAAGGATAGTACAATATCTGCAAATCAATAAACGTGATACATCACATAAAAAAAATCAGTCATGTCAACTGATGCAGAAAAAGCATTTGACAAAATCCAACACCCTTTCTTCATGAAAACCCTCAGCAAAGTGGGAATAGAGGGATCATACCTCGACATAATAAAAGCCTTATATGACAAACCTACAGCCAACATCATACTTAATGAGCAAAAACTAAAACCATTTCACCTGAGAATGGGAACAAAACAGGGATGCCCACTTTTACCACTCCTGTTCAACATAATACTGGAAGTGCTAGCCATAGTGATTAGACAAGAAGAAGAAACAAAAGATATCAAAATTGGAAAAGAAGAAGTAAAACTGTCCTTATTCGCAGATAACATGATACTGTACATACAAAACCCTAAAGACTCCATCAAAAAATTATTAGACTTAATAAATGAAGTTGGCAATGTAGCAGGATACAAAAATTAACACCCAGAAATCTATGGCCTTTTTATACACCAACTAGAGGCCCGATGCACGAAATTCATGCAAGGGGCTCGGCCCTCGTGGCCCCAGCTGCCTCATGGCCCAGGCTGCCTCGAGGCCCCAAGGCCCCACCCCCCACCAACTGGTCGTTCCCCAAGGTCGTTCCCCAAGGTCATTCTGCCATATGGACTAATTAGCATATTAGCTCTTTATTATATAGGACAGTGAACTTACAGAAAGAGAGATTAAAAAAACAATCCTATTTACCATTGCCCCTAACCACCTCTGCCTCGGCCCCCAGCCTAAGCTGCAGTCTGGCCTCCCTCTGCCAGAGGCGACCTGGCCAATCAGGGAAAGGCACCGCCCCCATACATAGTTGTATGTTAACTAATTTGCCCCAATCATCACACAGCGTGTACATGTGATGGAATTATAGGAACCATAAAGGGAACCTTTATAAACTCTGATTCAAATCGAAAGCCAGTGCAATTAACAGCTGTTAAGTGCTATTAACATCCTCCCCGAAGCTGAAGCAGTTTCTATCCCATGGCTTTTATTTTTGCTGTGAAATAGAAAGGTTACCTGATAAGACAGCAGGGAAAAGCAGGTGAATAAAAGAACTAAAGATAATATAAAAGGTTTCTACAGTTGCCATGAAGAGTAAGAGACTGGCTAGAGAAATCTAATAGAATTTCCAAACAGGAGAGGTAAAGAGCCATGAAATTGCATTCCATGATTTTAAAATGACCATAATAAAAAGAATACAGTTTGGCCAGTGTACCTAAATAAAAAACGAAATGTGAAGTGTGAAACAGTGGTGATGATGAAATGGAAGAGGAAAAGTATATCTTTCTCAAATCCCACTAGCTCAAAAATGAGCCATTTATAAAAACAATTCTAAGAAACACTATATATTCTATGTCAAAATCTATATATATAACCGCTTAATATGCAAAGTGTCCCCTTGGGAGTTCAACCAACCGGGAGTTCAATCACTCCCTATAATATGCGCTGACCACCAGGGGGTGGTGCGGAACGAAGGAAGGCCCCGGCCGGCAGCCAGCAGCCACTAGGGACCCTACCCATGCACGAATCTCATGCACTGGGGCCTCTAATATCACATAAAGACTAAAGAAAAGAAAGCATACTAAGATGAATGACGGTAAACTGACAGTGCTACTTTCCGTGTGTTTTTTTAAAATATATTTTTATTGATTTCAGAGAGGAAGGGAGAGGGAGAAGGAAATAGAAATATCAATGATGAGAGAGAATCATTGATTGGCTGCCTCCTGCACACCCCCTATTGGGGTTTGAGTTCACAACCCAGGCATGTGCTCTGACCAGGAATCGAACCATGACCTCTTGGTTCATAGGTTGACACTCAACCACTGAGAACACACCAGCCGGGCTTATGTAAGTGTCTTGATCTCAAACATCTGAAGTTTTTCTAGAAAATGTTACCTTTTCCCTATTTCCATTCAAAATATCACACACAAAAATTAAAACCGAGAAAAAGAACATACTAGTTCCATTAAAATCAGATCACACCTAAGTGCAGCCATACAATTATTTACTAACTCAACCTGATGAATAAATCTTACAACAGAGCTTTAGGCAAAAAATGTATCACATTTTTCTTTTTTATTTATTGACTAGAGGCCCAGTGCATGAAATTCATACATGGGGGGTGGAGGGGAGGTCCCCTCAGCCCAGCCTGCACCCTCTCCAATCTGGAAGCCCTTGGGGGATGTCCAACTGCCGGCAGACGGACATCCCTCTTGCAATCCAGGACCACTGGCTCCTAACCGCTTGCCTGCCTGCCTGCCTGATCACCCCTAATCCCTCTGCCTGCCTGCCGGATCGCCCCTAACTGCCCCCTTGACAGCCTGATCACCCCTACCTTGCCCCCCTGACAGCCTGATCGCCCCTGCCAGCCTGATTGCCCCTAACCACCTCTGCCTCGGCCCCCAGCCTAAGCTGCAGTCTGGCCTCCCTCTGCCAGAGGCGACCTGGCCAATCAGGGAAAGGCACCGCCCCCATCACCCCACTGCTGCTGCCACTGGTGGCCACCATGGCTGCCTGAGCCTCGGGCCGGCCCTCCTAGCAGCAGCCGCCATCCAAGGCTTGCCTGAGCCTCCGGCCGGCCCTCCCAGCAGCAGCCACCATCCACAGCTTGCCTGAGTCTCAGGCAGCCACTGTGGCTTTGTCCGGAAGGTCGTCCAGATGGTCATCTGGAAGATACCTAATTAGTATATTACCCTTTTATCAGTATATAGATTTTAGAGAGAGAGGAAGGCAGAGGGGGAGGGAGGGACAGAGGGAGAGAAGGAAGGAGGGAGAAAAGGGGAGAGGAACAGAGAGACAAGGGAGAGAGAAGGAGAGAAAAACATCTATTTGTTGTTCCACTTATTTATGCACTCATTGGTTGATTCTTGTATGTGCCCTGACCAGGGATAAAACCCACAACCTTAACATTTTCAAGTGCACTTAAAATTAGACTTTTCCAAATATAGGGTGTCCCCAAAAAAATGTATACACATTTTAACAGCTGATAGCTAGCTTAATTTTGAAAACGAGTTGTATGTTAATAAGCACTGACTTTACAATCATTCAAAGTATGTATACATTTTTGGGGGACAACCTATACATTTAAGTTTCAATTTCAGGCATGTGCTTTTAATATTACTTCACTATACCTGACTAATAAACTGGCATAAACTAATCTCAAATAAAGTTAGGTAAGGAAAAATTTTAGAAACCAAACCACAGACACATAAAATTTCTTCCAAGCAATGCAAATAAGCATGGATACATAGACACTTAAGACACAAAAGTACATGAATGGAGGTAAAGGTTTGTGAGCTTTTTTTTTCTTAATAGTCCAGGTTAATAAATAAGTTTTGTACAACAAGAGTTAGTGGTTAATATTCCAGTGACATCTTTCCCCGTACATCCATTACCTGGAAATTTATCAGAAACTAGTCAAAATGAGTACTGCTAGAAAACAAACTTTTTCTAATAAGAGAAATATCATCACTGGGTAAATTAAGTAAGATCTTTCTATCTCATGCTAATCAATAGAGAGAAAATTTTTTTCTGCACATAAAGTAGTTCTAGTCCTGTAAACGTCCAAGAATTATGGAAACCATAAAGTGAACTCTACAAATTATTTACCATATTCTCTATCTATTTAATTCAGGATGGAACCCATGTATTTTGTAAACATAAAGTAAAACAAATGATTCTTTTAATTAAAAACAAAGTAAAGTAAAACAAAGATCTTTTAATTAAAGTAAAATCTGTAATTAATATTTTTATTAAGGTACAAGTGTTTCATCATTCTACTTTTAATCTTACCCTTATCTGTTCCGTGGAGCTGCTGCTAAGTTCATCACCAGACTCAGAATCCTGATGGGCCCTTTCTGAGACTTCTGCTGAATCGCAAGACTGTTCCTGGGAGAAGCTAGTTTTCTCTACGTCCACGAACTCTGGACCAGGAAAGTGACCAAATAAGCGTGTCCTATTCTGGCTGGAAACTTTAGGTGAATGTGAATCACTGCTAAACTTTCCATTATTGTGGGTGAGGTCCAGGCTTAGGTTGACAGTTTGACTTGGATCATAATTGGATCCAAAATTCTGATTGGCATCACGAATAAGACCTGTTCCTTGAATAGACAATGATGGCTTTCCAAAACTTGAAAGCTCAGGCAATTTGTTCACATTTTCTGTTGATCTCTGAAGATGCAGACTCTGGATCACTTTCATAGAATTATTTGGCAGTCCAGCTGCCTGTTTAACAGGCGGCATCAGAGCTTTGCGGGTGACTTCCTTAACATATTGGGCTGGCACATAAAATGCTTTAGAATTCTCATCTGGTTTGACTTGCCACCAGTCATCATTCGTCTTTTTCACCAACATGTATCGTTCCCCTTGTCTTATCACAATCTTTCTGTCCTTTGCTTCATATTCATAATCATATTCCACTTCGATATACACTTGTCCTGAAACAATCTTGCCACTTCTGTCAGCCATTTTTATTCAATAATATTCACCTCTCAAAAAGCATGGTATGCCACATGATCGCCTTACGTCTTGTTGGATTAATATGGCTATTGTTATTTAAACAGAAGAACAGAATGAAGAAACAAGTTAATAGAGTCTGGATTTTTTATATTTACTCACAAGCATCACATAATACAAGCCATTTATTACCTGCAAATCTCAAACTCAGAAAGTAAACATGAATCTAATGTTTTCTATTGTCCTATATTAGAAAACTCTCATAATACTGTAATGTACTTTTTTCAGTCATTTATGACCAATACCAAACCAATAACTGGAATAGTAAATACACTATTAACCAGTCAGACACAAGACTGTCAAAAATAAGAGATGAGACCTTTCCTTCTTTTCATGACTACCTCAAACCTCCTTCACTTTCTTAGAAAGGCTCGGTAATAATAGGCACTTCCCATGGGCCAGGCACTGATCTAGGTTCACTGTATGCCTTAGCTAAGATCATCTTTGAAGTTGGAGTTGAATTTCAATGAAATTGTACTCTTCATTTTATAAAATGATCAAGAGCATTAATGAGTTTTAAAAAACACTATCCAGCCCAGACAGTGTTGCCCAGTGATTGAGCACCGACCTATGAATTAGGAAGTCACAATTCGATTCCCCGTCAGGGCACATGCTCAGATTTCGGGCTCAATCCCCAGTGGAGGGCATACGGGAGGCAGTCAATGATTCTCTCTAATCATTTATGTTTCTCTCTCTCTCCTTCTCCCTTCCTCTCTGAAATCAATGAAAATATATTTTTTAAAAAGTTATCCAATTATACGTTTCATTTCCTAATATAAAAAATACAGCATTGTTATTGTTAGACAAAATACACTAAAAAAGAATCTGCTAATTTACTTTGTTTTCCTTTTATGTCTACCTCAGGAGGGCCATGATTCTTGTTAGGTTGAATCCCACAAATGCCAACAAATAATCAGTATTTGTATTAGTAAATGTTAAAAATCTACCGCCACCACCCCAAATCCATTCAAAGTCTATTAAAAATAGCCCTAAATTGGCTTAAGAAATTTAGTTTTTACTTTGTTTTTTTTAATCCTCACCTGAAGATATGTTTATTGGTGCGAGAGAGAGAAACATCGATATGAGAGAGAAACATAGATCAGTTGCCTGCCATATGCACCCCAACCGGGGATTGAACCTGCAACCTAGGTATGTGCCCTGATCGGGACTCGAACCCACAACCTTTTGGTGTATGGGACGATGCTCCAACCAAGTGAGTCACCTAGTCAGTGCTCTAGTTTTCACTTTAATTTCTATACAAATTCCAAAATATTTTGTACCTCATAGAACACAACATTCAAACTTCAAAATGATCATAGCATTGCAATATTACTACAACTCAAGTCAAGCCACAACCAGTGGGATGAAGTGTCTTCCCCCAAAAAAGGTATGTTGAAGTCCTAAAGCCAGGACCTGCAAAGACCTTATTTGGATATAGGGTCTGTGCAGATGTAATCTATTTAAGATGAAGTTATACATGATTAGGGCGAGCCCCAAAATCCAATGACTGGTGTCTTCATAAGGAGAGGGAGATTCGAAAACCAGAAGAGGAGACCCAGAAGAAAAAAGCCCATATGAACACAAAGGCAGAAATTGGAGTGATTCAGGTATAAGCCAAAATGCCAAGGATGGTGGGAAGAAGCAAGAAAGGACCCTCCCCTAGAGCCTTCAGAGGGAGAGCAGACTTATTGATGCCTTTATTTTGGACAGCTAGCTTCCAGAACTGTGAGAGAATAAATTTTTGTTGTTTTAAGCCACTCACTTTGTGCACTCTATTACAGCAGCCCTAGGAAACTAATACACTCAACCCAAAGCTCACAGATCAAACCTTAGCAATCTGAATATTAAGCATACCAAAAATATTTACCCAAGGTCCCATGGCAACCTGCCAATTTTCCTCAGCACCCAAGTACTGGGCATGATATTACTGTATGCTATATGTGCAGTAACTAATAAGCATTCCCCTGAGGATAATTATTCTCTGTGACAGATAACCCCATAAGCCCAGTTGATAAATAAGTTAGTGATACATCAGTAACTAAAATTTACTTTCTAGACAAACTATGTGAATAACAAATTTAATACAGTAATGTTGTTTCAAAAATAAAAATAAAACTTACCTTAGAAGGAGACAGAAATATCCAGTATTAATTTAAACCTATAAAAAAAATAAAGTTCATTAACTTTGGTCAGAATTGCTTAAAGAAAGCTATAAGTACAATGCTGCTCACATTTTAGAAGCATAACTTTTTGGCTACAAGGAACACAATACTATTTTATATGCCACCACTGTGCCAGCAACATCCTCCAAACACAGGTACACTTTACCACTGCCTCTCCTACTTCATTTCCACATTGTCTCAACTTCATTTCTGCCTCTTATTTTTATTCTGACAGAATACCTTTTTAAACTTCTAATAACATGAGAAACAACTTTTGTAAATTGTTAAAATTACAACTAGTTTTCAAGTTTATGTATTGAGTGGTTAAAGAGAATGAAAACACATATTGAAAGTTATTGGTAGCCCTAACATTTCCCCACAGATTACTTACTAATTATAAATGGGGAAATATACCAAGTGATCAAACTTAGCAACACCAACAGTGGGATAGACAACCTGATAATATATATGCCTCCTAAGGGGATGCAACAAGATGTCACAATGTCACCTAAATTGTACTCTTGCCAAAAAAAGGTTTAACCTTACTGCTAATCATTAGGATACAAACAAATCCAGAATGTGAGACATTCTATTAGACAACAGACCTGAATTCTTTTTTTAAAAATTCAATTTCATAAAAAAATAAAAAAGGGAGATTCTTCTAGATTAAAAGTGACTACAGACAATAGCCAAATCCACTTGATGTTTTAATACCTAAAACTTACCATCCCAAAATCCGCTTCCTATCTCTACCCCACCCCAGCCCTGGCAAATCCACATGATATATCCCCTCACAGTAAATAGAAATTCTAATTTTCCAAAGGCCCAACCTTTATTTTCATGCATTACTGGGACATTAGTCACTATGTGCTTTAATCTTTTTACCTACATATCTTTTTCACGACTTTTCAAAATCCCAGACTGAGATATTTATCCTCCGGTGGTGTTTTTTTTCTCCTTTTTCTTTTTCTTTCCAAGAAGTAATGAGATAACTTAAGAAATACCTTTGAAGATAGTGAAACAAGTAAGGGTACATGCAGAAAATTATTGTAGCTCAGGCATACTATAATTGGTCAAACATTTATCCGTAGGAATGGAGAAAAGTATGAAGAATAACAAGTAAACTGTATGATTTCATGCTAGTCAGAGAGGGGCTGTGGGGTGGGAGGCAACACTGGGTTAAAGGTCAGTCTATGTTCCATCTCTTTCACTGCCAGATTTTATAACTACACCTTCCCCAGTGACTAGAAGTAAGAAGGAGGTGTTAGGAAGAAAGATAAAGAAGTCAATTTAACCACGTTCAACATGAGACATCCATCCAATCTACAGTTTTAGTTAAAGGCAATGAGAACTGTGAGGACAAGGAAGACAAGTAGTCAAAAGACTACCTATGCAAAAAAGGTAGTTAGATATCAAGGCAGATGGCATGAGCAAAAGTGGGCACAATGTAATAAGAGAACAGGAGCTGAGATAGATTTCTCGGTAATACTGGGATAGTAGATGGGGAATGAAATGGTGAAGCCCCTAAGAGAGGCTAATCTATAATAATGAAAGCGTAATTAGACCAGACGTCATTCCGGACGACCTTCCGGAGGAAGCCAGGGCTGCGAGGGAAGCCCAGGTCCCAGGTGAAGGCCGAGTCCCGGGTGCCTGCCAGCGGCCAGAGGGAAGCCGGTGCCGGCAGCCAGGGAAAGGAAGGCCTACTCCTGCACAAATTTCGTGCATTGGACTTACAGTAAAATTATAAACTTCTAGAAAATCACATAGCAAAAATTATGTATTACAATCCAAGGTCTAGGAAAAGTTAGATAAAGTAAAAATAAAAATAAAAGCCTTATTATACACTATGGAGTCAAAGAAAATTAAAATAACTATGGAGTAGGTCTAAAAACTTATCTCAGTGAAAATTATCTGCAAATGTGTGAATAATTTACATACTTTTAAAAACATAAGCCATATTAAAACATTTAGTTTTGGCTTGTTTCTTCATCCATTCCCCAAACATGTGGATTATTCTCTTTAAATTAGGTTGAGCATTGTTTATCCCAGTGGTTCTCAACCTTGGCTGCACATTAGAATCACCTAGGAATCTTTTTAGAATCCTGATTTCTGGGCCTCATCCTCCGGAAATTCTGATTCTTTGTTATGGGGTGAGGCCACAACATTAGTAACAAAGAAACAGAATTTCCAGAGGATGAGGCCCAGAAATCAGGATTTTAAAAAGATTCCCAGGTGAGTCTAATGTGCAGCCAAGGTTGAGAACCACTGGTTTATCCTGTTATCCTCTCAAGTATTTTGGTTAGAATCTTATTCAACTACAGCACCCACTGAGCAAAACACTCCTCTAATTGAAATATATTCTGTACTCATCATCACACTCGTGCATCCATATTCATATCTCCCTCTCTCTCTCCCTCTCTCTCTCTCTCACACACACACACACACACTTACAACTAACTACTAAGTACCTAACCAGTACAAGTAAAGTTTTTGCATAGGTACTGCCCAGTACCAACCAACTGCTTTTCTTTGCAGTTTCAAAAATACCTATGTAGGCTTTGCACACCTCTCATTTTTCAACAAGAATAGACATACAACACACAACTCCTTATATCTTTTACTTCTCTTCCTCCAAGTCAGATTCAGAACTTTCTATTATGATATTTTAAAATCGAATAGCCTCCTCCTTTCTGTCTGCCAATTTTTCTCATATTTTCCTCCACAAATTACACAGCTCAGCAAATGTTATCTTCCTCCTCCAGGACATCCACTTAGTCAACTATATCTCTCATTATGGTGTCCTTACTAACTATATCAAAAAAGTAAACAAGCCCTGACCGGTTTGGCTCAGTGGATAGAGCATCAGCCTGTGGACTCAAGGGTCCCAGGTTCGATTCCGGTCAAGGGCATGTACCTTGGTTGTGGGCACATCCCCAGTGGGGAGTGTGCAGGAGGCAGCTGATCGATGTTTCTCTCTCATCGATGTTTCTAACTCTCTATCCCTCTCCCTTCCTCGCTGTAAAGAAATCAATAAGCCAAACCGGTTTGGCTCAGTGGATAGAGCGTCGGCCTGCGGACTGAAGGGTCCCAGGTTTGATTCCGGTCAAGGGCATGTACCTGGGTTGCGGGCACATCCCCAGTGGGAGGTGTGCAGGAGGCAGCTGATCGATGTTTCTCTCCCATCGATGTTTCTAACTCTCTATCCCTCTCCCTTCCTCTCTGTAAAAAATCAATAAAATATATTAAAAAAAAAATCAATAAAATATATTTAAATAAATAAAGTAAACAAACTCTTAAGAAAAATATAGTAAATATATCCATAATTAATAAGTTTACAATTTAAGTCCCATATATAGGTATAGCCTATTTAGCAATTCTAATACACGAACGATAAAATGTTAACACAGCTTCACATGAAAATGTTAACCAACTTAAAAATACCACAATTTAAACACTGATTCTTGATACTAAGTCCTCCAAGCAGTTTTAAAAGTACTTGTTTAAAATTAACAATCCCTGAACAGTCCTCTGCTAAAGAAATCAATTAAGCTTAATGAGCACAACAAAAATGTTAAGAACAATTCCAGTGACAGAAATTACTCCACCGAATAATTCTGTAAACTGTACAGTTAACAAGACATCATAGGCCAGACATTATAAGGCACTTAAGTGTTTTTTTCTTAATGCATGATCCCTGTTTTCTAAGACTAAAAGATATATAAAGCATTTCTTTAGGCCTAAAGAAGTAAAGGAAATAAAATAATTAATATTATAAACTATTCTGGCCATAAAGAAATAGCAAAAATAGAATAGGAGAAAGGATACAGGAAATGATTGGGTAACTGGAAAGCAGCAGAAAACACAGTCAAGTATAAACCAGTAAAGGAAACTCAAAACCAAGGCTTAAATCTGAAACAAAAATGAGAAAACAACCAAAGAAGTGTTTGGGGAAGCAAGCATATTTCAATAAAAATGACATGTGCATGAGGTATTTTAGGAATATTTGTGCCATGAAGCCTTTCTTAGTCAGAAATGCGTGAGCATGACTTTTTCTTGGATACAAGAATGAAGAAAATATTCCAATTTAAAAAGGAAAAAAATATGACCTTAGAATCAGCAATGAATTTTTAAATATACCCACCAAATGCATGATCCATGTAGAAATTTATTGAAATTTAAAACTTCTGATCTGTGAAAGACACTAAGGGAATGAAAACAAACCACAGGAAGAGAAAATATTTGCAAAAGACCTCTGATGAAGGACTTGTAGCCAAAATATGCAAAGAACTCTTAAAACTCAACAAAATGAACCAAAATTTTTACATGGAAAAAAGGATCTTGAGAAAACACATCATGAAAGAAAACATGGCAAGTAAGCACCTGAAAAAATATCAACATCATGTCATTAAGAATTTGCAAATTAAAACAAGATACCATTACATACCCATTAGAATGGCTAAAAAAAAAAAAACTGAAAACACCAAATGCTGGTGAGGATGTAGAGCAGGGGTCCTCAAACTTTTTAAACAGGGGGCCAGTTCACTGTCCCTCAGACCATTGGAGGGCCGGACTATAGTTTAAAAAAAAACTATGAACAAATTCCTATGCACACTGCACATATCTTATTTTGAAGTAAAAAAACAAAACGGGAACAAATACAATATTTGTATTTGCATGTGGCCCGCGGGCCATAGTTTGAGGACCCCGGATGTAGAGCAACAGGAACTTTTATTCATTGCTGGTAGGAATGCAAAATGGTACAGCCACTGTAGAAGACAGTTTAGCAGTTTCTTACAAAGATAAATATGGTCTTACCATACCATCACACTCCTGGGTATTTAACCAAATGAGTTGAAAATTTATTTCCACAAAAAGTCCTACAGCAAATGTTTATAGCAGCTTTATTTATAACTTCTAAAAACTAAAAGCAAACAAGATGCCCTACAATAGGAGAAAGGATTAACTGTAATGGAATATTATCTAATCTAATAAAAGAGAAACATGCAAATTGACCGCACCTCCACTATGCCCCAAGCCACGCCCACCAGCCAATCAGTGCGACTATATGCAAATTAACCCAACCAAGATGGCAGCCGGCAGCCACGAAGCTGGAGCAAGCAGAAGGCTTGGTAGCCCCGGCGATGGAGGAAGCCAAGCTTCTTGCCTGCTCTGGCCAGCTGTGGCCTCCGCTCAAGGCAACAAAGTTTCAATTATAGAAGACAAATAAATCCCAGATACCTGCTTCCAGCCAGCCTCCACTGGGAGCTTGGGTGGCTGGGGGCCGTGGCCATCCTGCAAATAGCCATCAGCCCCTCACCCAGGATGGCCATACCCTCATGGGGTGAGGATCCTCGCTGGGGGGCTTGGCCAGTCTGCAAACAGCCATCAGCCCCTCACCCAGGCTGGTCAAGCACCCTAGCGGGGACCCCAACCCGAAGGGGCTGTGGCAGCCTGCAAACAGGCATCAGCCCCTCACCCAGGCTGGTCATACACTCATGGGGTGAGGGTCCCTGCTGGGGGGCTTGGCCAGCCTCCAAACAGCCATCAGCCCCTCACCCAGGCTGCCCAGGCACCCCAGTGGGACCCCCACCCTGATCCGGGAAACCCTTCAGGGCAAACCAGCCAGCCCCCACCCATGCACCAGGCCTATATCCTATATAATAAAAGGGTAATATGCAAATTGTCCCTAACAGCAGAACGACTGGGAATGACTGGTCACTATGACACACACTGACCACCAGGGGGCTGACGCTCAATGCAGGAGCTGTCCCCTGGTGGTCAGTGCGCTCCCACAGGGGGAGCTCTGCTCAGCCACAAGCCAGGCTGACAGCTGCCAGTACAGCAGTGGTGGTTTGAGCCATCCCTGCCTCTACAGCAGTGCTAAGGATGTCTGACTGCAGCTTAGGCCTGCTCCCTGCTGGCAAGTGGACATCCCCCGAGGGCTCCCGAACTGCCAGAGGGATGTCTGACTGCCAGCTTAGGTCCAATCCCCCAGGGAGCAGGCCTAAGCCAGCAGGTGGTCATCCCCTGAGGGGTCACAGACTGTGAGGGGGCACAGGCCAGGCTGAGGGACACCCCCCCCCCCCGAGTGCACAAATTTTTGTGCACCGGTCCTCTAGTTCAGTGATAAAAAGAAATGAGCTATCAAGTCAAGAATAGACACAAATAAAGCTTAGATACATTTTGCTAAGTGAAAGAAGTCAGTTTGAAAGAGCCATATACAGAATGATTTCAATTATATGGCATTCTGGGAAAGTCAAAACTATAGAGACAGTGATTACTGGGAGTGGGAGGAGAAGAGGGAGTCTTTCATACCCATTAATCATTACAACACAAAGTCTGAACTTCAATGTATGCAAAATTTTTAAAAACTGTTACGAGGTCAGGGGAATCCCAGGATGGAATGTAGATGTGACATGCTAGTCTAGCAGGATTACAAATATATGGATCGATCTCACTGAAGGGGAGGAAGGGAAAGATGCTGACCTAATTAATATAGGAAATAAGTGGGGTGTATAAGAATATAGGCAAAGGGACTGCACATAAGTATATGTTGTAGTAAATAAAAACGTTTCCCAAATGAGTGCAAATTAAAAACTCTGATACTGGCCCTTGCTGGTTTGGCTCACTGGATAGAGCACTGGCCTGTGGACTGAAGGGTCCTGGGTTCGATTCTGGTCAAGGGCACATGCCCAGGTAGTGGGCTCAATCCCCTGTGGGGGGCATACAGGAGGCAGTCAATCAATGATTCTCTCTCATCATTGATGTTTCTATCTCTCTCTCCCTCTCCATTCCTCCCTGAAATCACTAAAAATATATTTTAAAAAACAAAAAAAATAACTAAAAAGAAATTCTGATACTGCTATACATATATGCTGGAGCTGAATAATTAAGTAAATGGAATGTGGGTAGTAGGAACCAGATTTCTCAATGTTGGAGTAGAAATTTATAGACAAGCAAGGGGAGAAGGCTAGAGTAATCCATGTGGTAATGGATTAGACTTGGAGACACCAGTATGAAATCAATGAGCCCATTTTTAGTTTACCATAGATACAGGTGATTACATTATTAAAATTACAGAAACATGTCTATGAGATAGTTCAATAAGCCAGGGCATGTGGAATAGGGAAACTGAGACAGATAGCTGAACTAACTGGCAGAGCAATTTACAGCAGATACAGAAAGTCACCTCCCTAGAAATAACATCCAGACCTCAATTGTATCAGCTACAGACCCAGAAAAGCAACAAAACTAGAGAGTGACACCAGGACCAGCTGCAATGATTAAGGACCCCTTGCCTAACACTGACCAATAGGTGGAGATCAGGGCCCTGGAGAAGCACACCTAGAAAACTGATGAATATTCTGCTGAAACCCTCCCTTGAGACTGACCTTAAGATTCCCACCTGCAAGAAAGAGATTAAAGCCTCAAGACAAAGGACTCAGTACTCGCTCTCTTTGGGAAGCAGCCTATACCATTCCCATTCCCCTCTCCCTCACAGGCATCTTCTAAAGCAGGGATGGGCAAACTTTTTGACTCGAGGGCCACAATGGGTTCTTAAACTGGACCGGAGGGCCGGAACAAAAGCATGGATGGAGTGTTTGTGTGAACTAATATAAATTCAAAGTAAACATCATTACATAAAAGGGTACGGTCTTTTTTTTTTTTTAGTTTTATTCATTTCAAATGGCCGGAATCGGCCCGCGGGCCGTAGTTTGCCCACGGCTGTTCTAAAGTCTAAGGGACCCCCCATGAGACTTACAACCAGTAGAGCAATGGGCAGCAGCAGGCCCATCTTTGAAGCTGTTCCCAAGGCCCCCTTTTCTCTGACTTCTCAAGAGCTAGGGCAGCCCAGCCTCAGCTCTCTTATTGCTTCTTCTCTAGGCTAAGCCCTTTCTTGTTTTACTGTCCCCAGCTTTAATAAACATTCCCTCATAGTCACCTGGACTCGTGTTGTGAAATTTTTCCTGCACAAAGTCAAGAACCCACGTACTACCAGTCGGCCCTAGGCAAACCCACCAAAGGATAGGTCCTCTTTCCAGCAACATCTATATACTTCTTAGTACACATGTTTCCTTGCTGTCTGTAAAAATGACAGCCTAGAGGCAGCAAGCACACGTAGCACCCAGATTTGGCTTCTAATACCATTCTCCAAATAAAGGAACCAAGGCTCTTTGGTGAAATGGCTGATACTAGTACTGGGGAAAGAAATATACAAGATGAGCCTGGAGTATATTGTAGTGCCATATTGAACCTTCAAACTCCCCCATTTGGATTTTAAGTACTTGATTTAAATGCTTCTTATTATTAGACAACTGTCTTCTTAACTTTACCTCAAATTAAAAGTGATATGCACGAGAGAACTAAGATGGCGGCATAAGGTACAAACCTGTACGTGCTGCCCCCAACAACAACATTAAAACTACAACTATAAGACAAAACAGCTATCATCCAGAACCACAGGAAAGCTGGCCGAGTGGAAGTTCTACAACTAGAAGGAAAGAAAAGAGTGCATTGACACCGGGTAGGAGGTGCAGAGGCGCCAAGAACAGAGGAACGGAGGCGTGCGAACCAGGCTGCACCTGGGTGCGCAGTTTTTTTCAATGGGAAGGGGATACCAGCTCTCGAATGCACTGAACTCATTTACGGCGAGACTCTGGGGTCCCAGACTCCTACAGGGAGAAACTGGACTGTCTTGCAGTGGGTCGGAAAGCGAGGGTGACTTTCTCACAGAGCTGCTCGCAGGGATCATTGTTGCTGTGGGGGCGCGGGACTCGGGGACGCAGAGACGCGGAGTCGCGGAGACAGCTGATGACAGCCATTGCTGTTTGCTTCGCCCTGGTGATTCTCTGAGACCCCGCCCCACTCAATTTACATCTCCTCCCAAGCTGTGCACAGCAGCACAAAGGAATCACCTGTGCTTTTGCAGCCTAACCTAACAAACTGCAGCTGGGTCAGAGAGCTCCAAAATTTCCAAACTCCAAACAAAGAGGAGAAATCTGCTGATATCACTGTAGCTCTTGCTGGGTGGACTCACACAGTGGTTGACTTGGAGATCCAGGAGCCAGGGTACCCCTGGTCAGATACCAGATTTCAACTCCTCACATCCATAAGGGACACACTCAAGAAGCAGACTCAGTGAGCACCAAAGCCCCACTGAAGCAAGTGTTACCCCATAAGGGTGTCTCCAGCACAGCAGTTCTTCCATTGTAGACATAGCGGGTCCTCGCAGTCAGCCAAAAATGCGGAGACAAAGGAACATGTCACAAATGAAAGAAATGGAGGAAAGCAAACTAATGGAGGACATAGAGTTCAAAACCACAGTTATAAGGTTACTCAAGAATCTTCTACAGGAAGATGGAGGCATAGGTAAACACCGGAGACTGCTGCCGCAAACAACCACTTCAAAAATACAACTAAAAGACGGAACGGACATCAACCAGAACCACAGGAAGGCTGGCTGAGGAGAGACTCTTCAACTGGAAGGAAAAACAACAGCATTACGAGGCTCAGAGGAGGCACAGTGTGGAAAATTTAAAGGTACGGTGGTGCGGTGGTGCGCGCACAAAGCGGGCTGGTGGCTGAGGGCGCGGTTGTCGTTTTCAATCAGGAGGGAGTCTCAGACTCTGGGCTACAGATCTGGGCGAGTCTCTAGGGACCCAGACTCAAACGGGAGAAGCGGGACTGTCTGGCTACGGTCCCTCCGAGGTTTGCAGCGGTTGCTGGGACAGAGAGGCAGAGCCCCTGGGGACGGACTGAGAGCAGCCATAGCTGCTCCCTCCCCCCGCCCTGTTGATCCCGCCCCGCCCAAGCCCTGCGCAGAGCCATTTGCCAATCCCCTCAGGCAAAGGCTAGATTAGCACCTCCCCAGAGGACAGAAGTTTTCCACACAGCTGATTCCCACAGCCAGTCGGCCTGGTGGTCAAATCCCTCTAGTATTAACTACAACAATAAAGGCTTAACTAGAACAAGACTGCGCACAAAGACCACAAGGGGGTGCACCAAGAAAGCATAAAAAATGCGGAGACAAAAAAACATGACAGAAATGGAGGATATGGAGCTAAAAAACGCAATTTTGAGGGCTTGCAATAAACTTGAGCAGAGCCTCACGAAAACTAATGAGACCCTCAATGCTATGATAAAGAAATTAGAAAGTAAGCATACACGGACTGAAATAAAGAATATTATACCCAATAGCAGACCAGAGGAGCACAAGAATCAAACCAAAGATTTGAAATTCGAAGAAGCAAAAAACACCCAACTGGAAAAGCAAAATGAAAAAAGAATCCGAAAATACGAAGATAGTGTAAGGAGCCTCTGGGACAGCTTCAAGCGGACTAATATCAGAATTATAGGAGTGCCAGAAGATGAGAGACAGCAAGATATTGAAAACCTATTTGAAGAAATAATGGCAGAAAACTTCCCCCACCTGGTGAAAGAAATGGACTTACAGGTCCAAGAAGCGCAGAGAACCCCAAACAAAAGGAATCCAAAGAGGACCACACCAAGACACATCATCATTAAAATGCCAAGAGCAAAAGACAAAGAGAGAATCTTAAAAGCAGCAAGAGAAAGAGACTCAATTACCTACAAGGGAATACCCATACGACTGTCAGCTGATTTCTCAACAGAAACTTTGCCGGCCAGAAGGGAATGGCAAGAAATATTCAAAGTGATGAATACCAAGAACCTACAACCAAGATTACTTTATCCAGCAAAGCTATCATTCAGAATTGAAGGTCAGATAAAGAGCTTCACAGATAAGGAAAAGCTAAAGGAGTTCATCACCACTAAACCAGTATTATACGAATTACTGAAAGGTATCCTTTAAGAAGAGGAAGAAGAAGAAAAAGGTAAAGATACAAATTATGAACAACAAACATGCATCTATCAACAAGTAAATCTAAGAATCAAGTGAATAAATAATCTGATGTACAGAATGAACTGGTGATTGTAATGAATCAGAGACATAGAAAGGGAATGGACTGACTATTCTTGGGGGGGAAAGGGGAATGGGAGATGCGGGAAGAGACTGGACAAAAATCGTGCACCTATGGATGAGGACAGTGGGTGGGGAGTGAGGGCGGAGGGTGGGGCGGAAACTGGAAGGAGGGTAGTTATGGGGGGGGGGGGGAGAGGAACAAATGTAATCTGAACAATAAAAATGTAATTTAAAAAAAAAAAAATCTTCTACAAACCTCCGAGGAACTTACTGAGACCTTCGAGGATCTTAATGAGAATGCCAAAAAAATGGAAAAGGACCACTCAGAAATTAAACATACACTGACTGAAATTAAAAATAATATACAGAGATCCAACAGCAGACTAGAGGATACCAAGAATCAAGTCAAAGATTTGAAATACGAAGAAGTAAAAAACACCCATCCAGAAAAGCAAAATGAAAAAAGAATCCAAAAATATGAAAATAGTGTAAGGAGCCTCTGGGACAACTTCAAACGTACCAACATCCAAATTATCGGGGTGCCAGAAGAAGAGAGAGAGCAAGATACTGAAAGACTATTAGAAGAAATCATGACAGGAAACTTCCCTAACCTGTTGAAAGAAATAGACTTACAAGTCCAGGAAGTGCAGAGAACTCCAAATAAGAGGAATCCAAAGAGGACCACACCAAGACACATCATCATTAAAATGCCAAGGGCAAAAGACAAAGAGAGAATCTTAAAAGCAGCAAGAGAAAAACAGTTAGTTACCTACAAGGGAGTACCCATACAACTGTCAGCTGATTTCTCAACAGAAACCATGCAGGCCAGAAGGGAGTGGCAAGAAATATTCAAAGTGATGAATACCAAGAACTTACAACCAAGATTACTCTACCCAGCAAAACTATCATGTAGAATTGAAGGTCAGATAAAGAGCTTCACAGACAAGAAAAAGCTAGGGGAGAGTTCATCACCACCAAACCAGGATTATATGAAATGCTGAAGGATATTCTTTAAGAAGAGGAAGAAGAAGAAAAAGGTAAAGATAAAAATTATGAACAATAAAGTGACAACAAATAAATATCTATCAACAAGTGAACCTAAAAATTAAGTCAGAATAAACTGGTGAATATAATACAAGCAGGGGCATAGAAAGGGAGTGGACTGACAATTCTTGGGGGGAAGGAGGTGTAGCGGGTGCGGGAAGAGACTGGACAAAAATCTTACACCTAGGGATGAGGACAGTGGCAGGGGGTAAGGGCGTGGGGTGGGAACCAGGTGGAGGGGAGCTATGGGGGAAAAAAAAGAGGAACATCTGTAATAATCAGAACAATAAAGATTTATTAATTTTAAAAAAATAAAATAAAAGTGATATGCACATTTAATATTCTGATTAATATTTCTTACATAATGTCCCACATTTAAATAATTTAAATAAACTCACATTTCTTTTGTTCTTTACTTATAAACACCACATTTATGGAGAATTACAGTGCCTGTTTTTTCTCACTTAAACACAAATTACAATTATTTAAGAGGTATTAGGGTTCTTCATTATCAATTTCTGCTAAATCTTCAAAATCATTCTAAAAATAATCTCTTAAACATGACCCAGTTAATATATAACAGAGCAGAAAGTGAAAAACCTATTATATTCAAAAAATTTTTCACAAACTCAGTACTTTAATAAAGAGCCCCAGCCGAAATTGGTTTGGCTCAGTGGATAGAGCGTCGGCTTGCGGACTGAAAGGTCCCAGGTTCGATTCCGGTCAAGGGCATGTACCTGGGTTGTGGGCACATCCCCAGTAGGAGATGTGCAGGAGGCAGCTGATCGATGTTTCTCTCTCATCGATGTTTCTAACTCTCTATCTCTCTCCCTTCCTCTCTGTAAAAAATCAATAAAATATATTTAAAAAAAAAAAAAAGAGCCCTGATCAAGCTCCCTTTCAGACCAAAAAACAGTAAAGATTAATCAGGGTTTTAATCCCTTAAGAGCCACTTGCACACACTAAGAGTTTTAATATGATGATGTAGGATACCAAGAAAAAAAAACAACTTAAAATCAGTAAAAAGTCTAAGGAACAAAAATAATTCTTTTCTTGAGCAAAAAGGTTAACTTCCTTTTCCTTAAGACTCTATTTCATCAAAAACTACCACCTATGGAAAATAGCTTCACAATAACCTTTAAAACCACCCTTTTATGTTGATCATTCTGCTTCTACACTTTTTTTTTTAGTTTTCTCTTTACTTCCTTCTAAATGCACTCCAATCAATGGATTTTTCCTTCCAAACCCTCAACACCTAAGTCCCATATTTCAATTTTTTAATAAGAACTTTCTAAAAATAATCAGTTTTTAGAAACAGAAAGAAATTAACTTCTTTTACAGTTCATATAATTTTTTTCCTGCATCTCACCCACCCCCACCCCCTTGTGGTAACAACACCTGTTCATTGCTGGTGGGAATGTAAACAGTATAGCCACTGGGAAATCAGTATGGAATTTTTCTCAAAACATTAGAGATAAAATTACCACATGAGCCAGCAATTCCACTACTGGATATACATCCAAAAGAATTGAAAGCAGGGACTTGAACAGATATATGAACACCCATGTTCATAGCAATATTTTTCACAATAGTCAAAAAGGTGGAAGCAAATCTAATGTCCATAGGTGGATGGATAGCTTAAAAAAAAAAAAGTGGTATATACAGACAATGAAATATTACAGGCATATATTACCACAATAAAGATTCACTGGAGAATACCATTTAAATCACCTTATCCTTGTCTACCCATAAACTAGAAGTCACTAAAATCTTCACAAAGCTTTTACAGACCCTCCATCAATGTAAATACAGGGTGGGGTAAAAGTGGGTTTACAGTTGTGAATACACAAAACACAGTTTATTCCTGTATTATTATTTTATTATTGTGTTATTTTCCATATGAACAACTATATTAAAAAGCAAATAAACATTCAAACTTTTGGAAAACTGCAAAGCAGCTTGTATGTAGCAAACAAATAATGAACTACACTACCAATCCCTCCAAGCTTTCTGTCCTCTACTGGAAAAACAAAAACAAAAAACACTTGCCCGGCTGGCTTGGCTCAGTGGTTGAGCACTGACCTATGAATCAGGAGGTCACAGTTCAATCCCCAGTCAGGGCACATGCCAGGGTTGCAGGCTCAATCCCTGTGTGTGCAGGAGGCAGCCAATCAATGATTCTCTCCCATCATTAATGTTTCTATCTCTCTCTCCCTCTCCTTATCCCCTCCTCTCTGAAATCAATAAAAATATATTTAAAAAAAGAAAAACACTCAATGATTCTTAATTTTTATCCAAGTTTAAATTATTTTATAAAACATTAAAAACCCAATAATGCAAATTAAAACCAAAATAAGATATAACTACAAACCAACTACAATACATAAAGTTATTTTTTTAAGAAGACAATACAACTTGGCCGACCTGGCTCAGTGGCTGAGCGTCAACCTGTGTGGCGGGGATTGTGATTCGATTTCTGGTCGGGGCCCATGCCCAGGTTGTGGCCTTCCCAGTGTGGGGTGTGCAGGAGGCGGCCGATCTGTGCTGACAAGAATACCAACAACTGGAACACTCAAACAGTGCTAATGGGAATGCTAAATGGTACAGCCAGCTCTGCGGCTTCTAATAAACATATATTTTCTTTAGACTATATTCTGGGCCATAAAAGAAATTTCAATAAATTTAAAAGAACTGAAATCATACAAAGTGTTTTCTCTGACAATTAAATTATAAATTAATAAAAAGATATCTTAAAACCCCCAAATTTGTTGTTAGAATCTAAACAACACTTTCTGAGTAACTCAGCAGTCAAAGCAGAAATCAAACAGGAAATCTGAACTGAATGAAAATGAAAAAAAATGACATTTCAAAATTTGTGAGATGTAGCTAAACTAGCAATTAGAACATTTTATAGCACTAAATGCCCATATTAGGAAAGAAGAAAGGTCTCAAATCAACGACATAAGCTTCTACTCTAAGAAACTAAATGAAAAAGAGCAAAATAAACCCAAATTAAGCAGAAGGGACATGCTAAACATCAGAGCAGAAATCAATAAAAAGCAGTAAAATGTTAGAGGAAATCAATATAACCAGAAGCTGGGTCTTTAAGAACATCAGTAATACTGATAATCTGGCCAAATTGATTAAGAACAAATGAGAAAAACACAAATTACCAATATCAGGAATAAGACAAGAGACATACTAGAGATTCTAAAGACATCAAAAGAAAGATAAGATTATGAACTTTATGCCAATAAATTCAACAACTTAGATAAACTGGACAAATTTCTTGAAAGACAAATTACCAAAGTTTGCTTAAGAAGAAAGAGATAATCCAAAGAGCCTTGTAGCTATTAAAAATATTGACTGTCTTGCCCTAGCCAGTTTGACTAAGTGCATAGCCCGAGGACTGAAGAATCTCAGATTCAATTCTTCAGTTTCAGACTTGATCCCCAGCCCAGGCCGGCCAGTGCGGGAGGCAACCAATCAATGTGTCTCTCTCACATTGATGTTTCTCTTTCTCTGACTCCCCTTGTTCCTTCCAATCTCTCTAAAACTCAATGGAAAAATATCCTTGGATGAGGATTCACAAAAGAAAATAAACATTGAATGTCTTTTTTTTAAAGTTTTTAATGAAAGCTGAATATAGGATTACTTTAGTCCTGCATTTCTCAATTGTGTCTTCCTTGTATTTGCCCTTTTCCTTTCCTACTTGGTGAGATTTGGCTTTCCATTCAAGGATCTTTGTGAAGTCTTTGTCCAGCTTTAGTCTAGTGATAAACACCCTGCTGGGGTAAATGCCCACATGAACAGTTGTCCCGTTAGCTTTCTCCTGCTGCACTCGTTTAATGAAGATGACATATTTCATTCTCTAGACCTGGACTACTTTGCCAATTTGCTGCCCTTTGTAATGTCCTTGAACAAACTGAACTTCATCATCCTTTCGGATGGGCATGGATTGAACACTGTAGTACTTCTCTCTCAGTTCTTCAGAAAGAAAAGACATAATCTTCCTGCAAATGTGGGAAGGTGCACTGAAATTACTTTTACAGTTCTTGATCCAGTCAGAAGTCACAAAGAGACTGAACTTCATTTTGACCATTGATGCTTCTACGTTGGCTGCAAAAGACTTGAATCTGTCTTTTAAAATCTTCCCACAAAGAAAACTCCTGGCCCAGATGTCTTCACTAGTGATTTTACCAAAAATGTAAGGGAAAAAAAAAAGTAAACTCTGTACAAACTTCTCAAAGAAAACTGAAAAAGGGAAAGCATCCCAACTCATTCTATGAGATCAGCATTACCGTCATGTCAAAACCAAAGACCTTGTAAGAAAAAAAAACTATAGCTCATTATCCCTCATGAACACATATCTCCAACAAACTCATATCTAGAATATATAAAGAATTGTACAAAGTCAGTAACACAAATAACCCAACAAAAACAGCAAAAGATATAAACAGACACTTATACAAAGAAGATAGACAGATGGTAAATAAGCCCATAAAAAGGTGCCCAAAATCTTTAGTCAACAGGAAAATGCAAATCAAAACCACAAAGAATACATACTATTAGAATGACTAAAATTTAAAAGACTGATCATACCGGTGGTTCTGAGAATGTGGAGCAACTAGAACTTACCCACTGCTGGTAGAGATGTAAAATAGTAAAAGCACTTTGGAAAAATGTTTAACATTTATCTACTATATGATCCAGGGATTCTACTCCTAGCTATTTACCCAAAAGAAATGAAAACACATGATAACACAAAGATCTATATGTGAATGTTCACAACAGCTTTATTTACTAGAAGCCCAGCACACGAAATCACGCAGCCCAGCCCACCTGTGCAACCCGCACACTGGCGCGTGCAGCCCCGCCCTCCCGCACTGGTCTTGGTTGTTACAGCGTTAGGGCCACTGGATTTTTATAATATAGATAGCCCCAAATTGGGAACAACCCAAATGTCCATCAACAGGTAAGTGGATACACTAGTTGTAGTATATCCACACATGGGTTTATCACAATAAAAAGGAATGAACTACTGATGCACACACAAAAAACTGGATGAATCTCAAAACAATTTGCTGAATGAAAAAAATCCAAACAAGAGTGCATACTTTAAAGATTCTATCTGCATAAAATTCTAGAAAATACAAACTAATCTATAGTGACAGAAAGCAGATAACAAAGAGGCTCAAGAAAATTTTTTTGTGAGGGGAGGTGAAAAATATATTCATTATCTTAATAGTGGTGATAATGGTATCTAGTTCACAGGTATATACATATATGAAAACTCATCAAATTACACACTTAAATATGCACAGTTAATTATACAGCAATTATACCTCAATCAAGCTGTTAAACAAAACCCTTATAATGAAAATGAAAATTTCTAGATATCACTATCCGTCTACTAGAATGGTGTTAGGTCTGGTTGGGTAATAATAACAGTATTTTTGTAATAAGAGCTAAAACTTATAAAGTACTTACCATGTGCCAGGCATTATGCCACATGCTTTACAGATATCTACTCTAATTCTCCCAGCATGTGGACTGTCCTATTAATAAGCTTTTTATAAATGGAAGAAAAAAAACTGATGCTGAGAGAGGTTCAGTGACTTAGGTCACATAGCTAGCAAGAGGCAGAGGCAGGGACTTTTGAGGAGAGACTAATTTTATAATCGATCAGTTCATTTGTGAGTATTTTTTTACTCTCACAAATTTTGCTTCTTCGAGTAAGCAACAATAGCCGCCTGCTGCCCACTACCGCCATGTTCCACACGCACCCCCTGGTGGTCAGTGCACATCATAGTGTGGGTTGCTTGGTTGTTCTGCCGTTTGGTCTATTTGCATATTAGGGTTATATATATATATATATATATATATATATATATATATATACTACTGGCCTGGTGCATGAAATTCATGCACATTAAAAGGGAATTAATTAGAGAAAATATTTTAATATTGCTATTTTCCCTTTATAATAGATAGATATAGATTGCCAAAATGTTTTCCAAAGTGGCTGTATCATTCTACATTCCCACTAGGGAATGAGAGTTTCAGTTGGTGTTCTCCTTACCAAATACAAATACAGGTTATTTTCAGCAAAATTTTAAAAATATCCCTCTAACTTCAAAATATATTCTAAATTCTCTTTCAGTAAAGGGAAAAAGCACAGAACTTAGTGTCAGAGGCCTGAAATTTATATCTAGGATTTGCCATCTATCAGCTCTCAGACCCTGAGCATCCTAACTTATTCGAAAAACAAAGGAAAAAAATACAAACCTCACAAGATCCTTGTGAGAATGAAAAGAAAAAAAGTGCTTTATAAACTACAGGGAATGATACAGAGTATCCACACTAATTGTTGCTTACTCAAAGAAGTAAAATTTGTGAGAGTAGAAAAATACTCACAAATGAACTGATCGATTATAAAATTAGTCTCTCCTCAAAAATCCCTGCCTCTGCCTCTTGCTAGCTATGTGACCTAAGTCACTGAACCTCTCTCAGCATCAGTTTTTTTTTCATTTGTAAAAGGAAACTTAATAGGACAGTCCACATACTGGGAGATTTAGTGTGGATATGTGTAAAGCACATGGCATAATGCCTGGCACATAGTAAGTGCTTTATAAGTTTTAGCTCTTATTACAAAAATACTGTTATTATTACCCTATCAGACCTAATACTAGCCTTCATTCTGCCCACGCAAGTTGCAGTTATCCGTGGTCGGCAAACTGCGGCTCGCAAGCCACAAGCGGCTCTTTGGCCCCTTGGTGTGGCTTTTCCTAAGCCTGAGGAGTACCCTAATTAAGTTAATAACAATGTACCTACCTATGTAGTTTGTTTAAAAAATTTGGCTCTCAAAAGAAATTTCAATCATTGTACTGTTGATATTTGGCTCTGTTGACTAATGAGCTTGCCGACCACTGGTGTAGGTCATATTAGTGATCTACATCACTGCTCCTCAAAATTTTAGTAAACAATGGAATCTCCTGGAGAGCTGCTTAAAAAACAAACAACAAAAAAACCTTTATTTTTGATAAGTTTCAAATTTACAGAAATATTGCAAAGATGGTACAGAGAGTTCCCATATACCCTGTCCACAATTTCCCCTACTATCTTATGTTGGTATGGTGTATTTGTCATATTCAATGAATACTGATAATAATGTTGATACTTTATTCAGATTTCCTTAGTTTGTCCTGATTAAACTTTTTTCTGTTGGAGGATCCCATTCAGAATACCACATATACATTGTGTAGCATATCCTGTAGCTTTCAAAACACAAGTTACTAAAACCCAGATATTCTAAAGAGAGGAGGTATGAGGTAGGGACCCAAAATTTACATTTCTAACAAATTCCCAAAGGTTGCTCATGGGGCCAATCCAAAAAAAAATACACTGAAAATAGCATTGATCTAGAATGATTCTAGACTCCAGGCCTGTGCTGTTCAATACAGCAGCCATTAGCCAAATGTGGCTATTGAGCATTTGATGTGTGACTAATCCAAACTTGATGTGCTGTCAAGTACACATGAGATTTCGAAGACTTAGTTTGAAAAAAAGAATTAGTATTAAAAAAAATCATTAATAAGTTCATATTGATTACATGATAAAAAGATAAATTTATCATTTTCACTTGCAGTTTTTTCCCCCACTTTTATCATGTAGCTACTTAAATCTTCAAACTTACATAGATGACTGGCATTTATTTCTCTTGGATAGCAGTGATCTGTGTTCTGGGCAGAAGGGCAGCATGAGTTATCACCTAGGGCTTGTTAGAGTTCAGATGATTCCCATGCACATTAAAGTCTGAGAAGCATTTAGAGATGTCAGCATTTGGCTTCTGTTCCACGAAAAAGCTTTATCAACAGCAAAATGAAACTGAGGATATTTACTAAGTCAATAAAGTCAATAAAAGTAATAGGAAAATAGCCAAATCACTGCAAAGCCATCCACAAATGAGGATGTGGCACAATTAGACCAGTTAACAATTGAAGAAAAGAAAAACCACAAAGATAATGGCCCAATGAGTTCCTCAAAATAGCATGATTTAAAAAGCAGGATTTGAAGTACAATGATGCCATGTGGTACCATCATACCTTTTCACATCTGATGCGTTCCACAAAACAGTGCACATTTGCAATTTTTACAAAATATAACTAAAACTGTTAAAAAGTTTAAATCCACTTTCCTCTCCCACTACTTATTATAAAATTATAATGCCTGTTTTAAGCAGATTCGCCTTAAGCTTTTCCTAGTACCAATTTTCTCAGATAAGCAAAATATTAGTACTACCATTTAATAATTTTACACATCGCTATATTCATTGTTTTGGTCAACTTAAAATTTTTATTAGCCTTATATTCTTGGAAATGTCAACTACATAACTTAAAGTACTTAAATTTTTAAAGCCCACTTTCTATCCACCTTTTAGAAAAAGCACTCAACAGATAATTTCTAATTAATGGAAGAAAAGCCAAGTGATTAACTACAAATAATATGTTGTTTTTCTACAGCATTTGCTATGATCACTTGAACCTTACAACAACTGGTGTAGTGAGTAAAAAAATTTAAAGTTACATGCCCTAGCCTGGCCCATTTGTCTCGGTGGATAGAGCATCCTGAAGGATCCCGGGTTCCATTCAGGTCAAGGGCATCAAGGGCAGGTAGTAACTGGATCCCCAACCCTGGCCAGAAGGCAACCAATGGATGTGTCTCTCTCACTTCGATGTCTCTCTGTCTCTCCCCCTCCCTTCCTCTCTCTCTCTTAAAAAAAAAAAAAAAAAGGAAAATAATTCTCAGGTGAAGATTAACCAAACAAATACATATATATATATATATAGAAAGTTACATAAAATATTGACTATAGATGGACAACTACAGATGACATTAAGAGTCAGTGAATTAGTAATCTTCTCCAACTACTATGATTAATATAGTACAAACAAGTCTATCAACAAAGACTGGGGCATATACATACATACAAACACACACATACACAATCTGTTATATAATTTTTTCCACAGAGAAACACCTCCAGAGCAGCGGAGCTACATGCAAATCATGGGTCACACATAAGTGCCCAGCCCGTCTGGCTCTTGAGGCTACATGACTTCCAGTCAAGTCTTTACAGCCTACTCTTAGGCACTGCTCTGGGCTCCCCAATTCATGCTCTGAAACGTTTCCAGGAGCATTTTTAAAACAAAGAGAAAGAAAAATACTGACAACAGCCAGACCAGAAAAAGTACAGTAAGATGACCCATTCTTTAATACACCCTCCTACAGATCAGGTAAAGACCACTGGATATGGACAAACAAATACATCTCCAGGCCACCATTTCCCAATCTTAAATATGAAAGAGACATGACAAGGGACTAGATACTTTTTGACAACCTTTCACTGTAACATTCAGTCTTCCAAGCTCTCACCTTTAAAAATGAGTGGGAGAATCTAAACCAGAACCCAAGTGACTCTTCATTCATGCTCCTTTCTCTACAATAACCTCCCCTTAGCAATATGTGCACAAATGGTCAATAAAACTACTTCCATATGTCATTTTTACCCATAAAGCAATACCAGTGTTAACAGCCTTTATCCACAACAAACACTTCACTTGGAATGACATTAGAACTTCCATAAAGATATGCTTTAAACATTTTGCTTTTTTAGCCTTTACAAATGTATTTAAAACTGCTGCTGCAGCCAGAAGGAAAACATCACACATCCCTAAAACTGAAGGCCGTGCCAATTTCCCTGGATGTGGACATTTTTCTCAGAGGGTCTACAATAACTTAAGATACAACACATACAGGTCAGCTGATTCTCTTGGAAAGCAATCAAGGACCCTAAGATGGGAAGAGGACAGCGAGCTTGTAAAGAGGATGTTTTAAATTCAAGGACTCTGAGAAGATACGTTCCAGAGGAGTTGGAAAGTAGCAAATACGCATTCAGCAGGGGCGGGGCACCTCTAAAGACTGCAAAGATGCAAGTGCCCAGTGTAAGGCCAACAGTCCCCAGGTGGGCTCCAAGGGTGGGCGGAGGTTTGCACACCCTACAGCAGACAGCAGCTACGGGCAGGCGGCGAGAAAGGAGGGTGGCACCAGCCAGTCTTTAACACACACACACACACACACACACACACACGCGGGCGCGCGTGCACACCAGAAGCACACACCCCGACACCCTCCTTCCTGGGGGCGGGGCGGGAGCTGCCCTCACACAGGAAGTCAGGAAACCCGGGGGTCAGAGGAGCCAGGACTTCGAGCCATTTAAACCCTCTTGCCCACGTCAGCCCCGGGGCTGGCAACAGCCCCTCTACCCCCGCGTCCACCCCCGCATCCCGACCCCTCAAGGCGGCGTTCCCGGCCTCACGTCGCGCGCACCTCGGCACCTACACGCCTCCCGCACACGCCTCCCCCGCCCCCAACTCCGCGGCCCTCGGCGGGCGCAACTGCGACCCCGGAGCGTCTTTGTGCAGTGGCCCACCAACCTGCCCTCCGTCCGCGGGATCCGCGCCCACCATCTTACCGAAGACCCTGCGGCCTCGCGGAAGCAGCTTCCTCTTCGCCCAGCCCGGGGCTGCGGGACGCCGAAGCGAGCCTGAAGGGCTCTCACACGGCACCGGCCGCCTCCGGCCGGGTCCCGCAGACTAGTCTCCGCGGGAGGTTAAGTTCCAGGGCACGTCAGAGCGCGCCGGCGCGGGGGCGGGGCGGGTGGCTCACGTGACGGTGGGGCGGGGCCAGATCACGTGACGACCCGGGTGGCGCGAGGTGAATAGGCCTCTGCTGATACTGGAGGGGGAAGCCGAGGGAGGTCGAGGGAGGGGGTCGAAGGACAGGTGAGGGAGCGGCCGACTACGAGGGAGTGAGCACTTGGTAAACAGGGAGTGGGAAACGCTGAGAAACCGTCGTGGGGAAAATGAGGGAAGGACCAACGGGAAACAGACCGAGCGCTAGGGTGGCAGAAATGAAGCCTAGGAAAGGCAGTGGCGCGGTGGGCCCTGCGCGCTCGTCCTCAGCCCCTGCCTGCTGGGAGCTGCTGAGCGAGGTCAGTTGTTCAGGGGCCTCAAAATCCCCGGGGACCTCGGAATAAGTGTCGCATGCTACCTCGGTGGGACGAAGTGGAACTCTGTAGACATTGAGCCCATTGCCCGGCCCATGCGGAGCTGTCCTTTGCCGGAGCCGCCGGAGCAGAGCGCTGGCTTGCTGTTCACACTCAGGGCTCAGGAGGCCCCCGGGGACCAGGAGCGGTGCTCCTCGGTCGGTCGGGCGGCTTCAGAGCAGCATGACACCCACTCGTTCATCATTCAGCCATTCACGGAGCCTGCTGTGTCCATGCCCCACGGGGGCTGCGTGTCATTGCCTAAAGTCATTCCAGTTTGCAGTGTGGCAGCCCAGAATCCAGAAATCAGGCGTTAAAGGGTTTTCATGGTGACCCTGTGTAGAGTTCTACTGGATTGGAAATCTAGAAAGAGACCTGGCTTCTGCCATTGTCACTTCACCCTTTTCCACCTCAGCTATCAAAGCAGCGTGTTGACTGAACTTAGGGCACCTTCTTCTAGTTATAAAATTCAATAACTGAAAAACAACTAATAAGTACAGTATTAGGACTTCAGAAACAACTCATTCAGTAACCAACTGTTGATTGTGGCTATTATGGCGCTAGGATGAGATTTTAAATGTTAATAATGGGTGTTAGGGGGAACAGCCAAGATATGATTCAAGAGCCACTCGCTGGAATTAGCTCTTTTCTGTTCTTCACCTCATACTTGAAGATGCTATTGTGTCTGGCTTTCTTATCACAAGCTGAACTCCCAATTGTTTTTTAAAGGCTGCAAAGAACTCCCTAGGATACTGGCAAGACTTTAAGAGCTGTACTGTACCACCTTCTTACAAAATTAAATATAGTGGAGGGCTAACATTTTAGGATATTCTCCTGTCAGAAAGGAAAAATACTTAAAATAAGTCTGAGACCATACTATATAATTGTACTTGCTACCACCCTTTCCTTGGCATTGATTGTCTTTTCTGTCTCTGTGTTTCCAACCTGTTGCCTTTTCTGTTCCCTTGTTCAGCATACTGAGTATTACTGCTGTTTGCTTCTGAAACTATTTTTTATAGAATCCCTTGTGATCTCTTTCTAGAAACAAAACAAAAGCAGACTGTAAAAAGGAAACTGTGCCCTGATGGGAATGTGCCGGTAACCTTATCTTCCCCACTCTCCAAACCTGAATTAGACACCCTTGGTTTCAGCAACAGTTTGTATATACTTGTTGATCTTCCTGTAACCCTACTTCCTATTTCATAACCTAATCTCAGATGATACCACAATGCCCACAGTATGCTGATCACTATCAACAAGAGATGGAGTCAAATAAAAAGAGCTATCACCCAAGTGTCTTGTTTTAAAAGGACCTGATGGGGAGCTGTACAATTACTAGTATATGCAACATTGACTCTAGTTAGTTTTTAAATAACAGTGGTAGCATATAACTGGCCCTTGTGCTCAGGATCTCAACAGTTCTATTTCAGGATATTGACATGCAACTGGCTTCTTTCAAAGTATCAAAATGTAGGATTCAAATGTAAGCTTCACAAAAGCAGATATTTTAGTTTGATTTGTGTGTGAGAGAGAGGTTATATATTTCCCAAGTGCCTAAAAGCACTTGGCATGCAGTAGGTACACAATAAATTTCTGTTGAGTGTATTTTTAGTGAACAAGTAGTCTGTAAATTGCTGAATAAACTTATCCTGCTTTCTTTCTAATTATTTAATAGGTAGCCCATTTTTCTTTGTGCATTTCTAAATAAAAAAGCATAAAATTAGATCTGGCATCACTGCTTTGACTAGGCTATAAAGAAACAGGAATTTGTCAGTATCTATCAAAATTTCAAATGCATATGTACTCTGAACCTCCGATTTCACTTCTAGTGATTTATCCCACAGATATATTTTCACAAATGAGAAATTATAAGGTATTTCTTGTATTGCTGAAAATAACAAATTATTGGGAACAACCTAAATATCCATCAAAAGGACACTAAATTATGATATGTCCATACATTTGGATATGTGTTATGTACTAGTAGCTGTTAACAAAAATGACAAAGTTCCTTATGTTTTAATATTAAGATCTCCGAGATATTTTTTGTTGTTAAATGACAAAAAGGGCAGGAAAATGGTGCAAAATAATGTGTTGGCTTGTATATGCATTAAAGTAGGACAAACTAATTGTTGAGGTGTAAGAAATCAGCAGATGGAAGATATAGGAAAGACTTTTCACTGTTTTCATATTTAAACTTTTGATATTCAAAACATGAGAATGATTTACCTCTTCAAAAAGTATTTTTTAAAAGTTAAATTTGAAAGTTTTTTGGCCCTCCCCAGTTTGTTTCAGTGGATAGAGCATCAGCCTGCAAACCAAAGGGTCCCGGGTTCGATTCCAATCAAGGGCACATATCTCTGTTGCAGGCTCCTCCCCAGCCCAGGCCCTGGTCAGGGCTTGTGCAGGAGGCAACCAATCAATGTGTTTCTCTCACATGGATATTTCTTTCTGTCTTTCCTTCTCTCTTCCACTCCCCCTTAAAAAAATCAATGGAAAAATATCCTCAGGTGAGGATTAACCAAAAAAAAAAAAAAAAAAGTTTTCTTGTATCTCTACTTTGTTATTAAAACATTCAGGCTTCATCTATTTTATCAAATAATTTGCCTGTTTAGAATATGAGTAAAAGGTTAGCCAGTACATATATCAGAGAAACTTTTTAAAAATTCAGTTATTTTCATTAAGTTCAAATTGAACAATATCTATTCCTTACTGTACTAACTTAGGATCCAGGTACTACATGTAAATTTTCAAAAGTACTTTCTTTTTCTTGAAGTAGAGCCTTACTTGAATGAGTTTTAACAACTTAGATCCTCTGTTTTAAATAATAAAATCAGAATTTCATGGACTATTTGTTCATCTATAAGATCAAGAAAACATGTTTGCGGGTGTGGGGGGAGACACTGAAGGCATGTGTTTCTGTGTGTACCTGTTCACCTGCCTACTTTGTAATGTCAACTTCCTCCGTTTCCATGGGTTACACAGATGCTCCAGAAATGATTTTGCCTAATATGTTTCAGTATTTGATTATATTTATTTGTGAACTTAATTTACAAAAATCTCAAAGGGAATTATAGACTACGATCACATTCAAATTTACATGACACCATCTCTTTAAGGATTTTTAAGAGATTTATTTATTTATTTATTTATTTAATCAGTCCTCACCAGAGGATATTTTTTCCATTGATTTTCAGAGAGAGTGGAAAGGAGGGCAGAGGGAGAAAGAGAGAGAGAGAAGAGAAGAGAGAGAAACATCTATTTGAGAGAGACACATTGTTTGGTTGCCTCCCACACAGCCCTGACCTGCAAACCAGGTATGGGCCCTTGACTGGAATTAAACCCTCAGGCCAATGCTCTAACCACTGAGCCATGCCAGCCAGGGCTTAAGAGCTTAAGTAATGTTTTCTTGTGCAATCTCACATTTTTGCTGTATAAGTTTACATGATCAGTTTTTTTACAGTTACTAAAGACAAGTGCAAGCATAAGTAATTAAGACTAAAGGAAAAATTGCCACCTGGAGATTTTTTCCAAAATTATGTAGCCACGCCTGCCTAACACAAGAAAATTCGTAATTGACCTTAAAATTTAAACTATATAATTAGCCAATCAATAATTCAGATATATTTTAATTGGTAATTTGTTCTGCTCATATCTTTTACATATGCATTCATTTTAGTTTTATATATAACTCAGATATAGGCACTAAGGAAATGATCCTAAAATTAATAAAAATCAATAATCAGTAATTCATTATTAACCAATTTATACTGCATGAAAAACCTTTGATATTTGTCACAACTAGGCAGTAATGCAAAGTTTCCATATGAACACAGGTGAGGTAGAAATAATATTTCTTGATTTAAAAATAAAGATATTTCCTTAACTTTGGGAGTAAGGCAAGTTATCTGCTTTCACCACTTCTAGTCAACATTGTACTGGCAGTTCTAGAAGGTATCGAACAGTAAATAAATTTGTAGATAAAACTTTATAAATTTATGTAATTTAGTAAGTAGATAAAACATCCAAGCAAATCACATTTCTTAAATCCATAATTTGGTATATCCTTTTGGGTGGGAGGGGTAAAGGAGATAAAAACAGCTAGCCCAAAACCTTGCATTTGGTAGGTGGTCAGTAAATGATAAAGTTGAAGTTTTGTGTTTTTTCAAATCTTAGTAAAAAAAGTAATTTGTTATAAAGTAGTAGAAATAGACCTTTACAGATTTATATAGGTAGGAGATGAAAATATACCTCTTTCTTAGTTTGGTTTCCTCTAGAACAGTGGTTCTCAACCTGTGGGTCGCGACCCCTTTGGGGGTCGAACGACCCTTTCACAGGGGTCGCCTAAGACCATCGGAAAACACATATAATTACATATTGTTTTTGTGATTAATCACTATGCTTTAATTATGTTCAATTTGTAACAATGAAAATACATCCTGCATATCAGATATTTACATTACGATTCATAACAGTAGCAAAATTACAGTTATGAAGTAGCAACGAAAATAATTTTATGGTTGGGGGTCACCACAGCATGAGGAACTGTATTAAAGGGTCGCGGCATTAGGAAGGTTGAGAACCACTGCTCTAGAAGCTGACCTTGAGGCAAGGATTAAAGTGCAATAAGTTTATTTGGGAAGTGTTGGGAATGAGGAAATGAGAGAGGGAAGAAGGCAATCAATAAAGAGTGCTTAATTGAGCCACTGTGGGCAGTTGGAGGTTAATCCCACTAGGGAAATTCTGGGAGATAACCTCTCCTATCCTATATAATAAAAGGGTAATATGCAAATCAACGAAGGGCAAAACAACCAGTCACTATGACGTGCACTGACCACCAGGGGGCAGACGCTCAACGCAGGAGCTTCCCCCAGCCTGCAGGCCCCAATCGGGTGATCAGGGCCTATCAGCCAACCTCTTGGTCGCTCCCTCACCAGCAGGCTCCAATTGCCTGACGGTGAATGGGGAACTGGGGGTGGGTGGCGGTGGGGAGCAGGGCCAGCTGCTGGTAGCCAGGGAATATGGCTCTGATTGAGGCCAGGCCTAGGGTCCGTACCCATGCACGAATTTCGTGCTCCAGGCCTCTAGTTTTCAAATAAAATTGAGCAGCCCTAAGCTCAAATACAAGCTTGACTTTGTGGGATGTTCAAAACATACAGGATGTCCAAAAAAAATGGATTCACACTTTAGCAGCTGATAGCTCAATTTTGAAAATGAAATGTATTTTAATAAACACTGCCTTTATAATTATTCAAAGTGTGTGAATACATTTTGGGGGCACCCTATATATGTGCAGGATGGACCTGGCCATCATAATCATATTTTCCTGAAGATTTTGGATGAGTCCTCCAGCTCCACAGTAACATGGGCCTAGCACTCTTTTAGTTGAACATGTGAAAATTTAGATGGTTTGCAGTGTATGCATGTACTGCCAACTCAAGCTAATAATTGTGTATAATACTGATTTGAGGGCTCAATCCTACAATTTTTCTCTGTTCCATACTTAGGAAGAAACTTTTATTTTAATATGGTCAGAATTATGTTAAAACTATTAGAATGTTAGAACGCTACATCTTTATCCTATCTAATAAAAGAGAAAGATGGTAATTAGCCATACCTTCGCTACACTTCCCATTGGCTAATCAGGGCGATATGCAAATTAACTGCCAACTAAGATGGCGGTTAACCGCCAACAAAGATGGCGGCTAATTTGCATACTCCGCCATCGGGCCTGCTATCTGTGACCTGGATGACGGGCGACCCCTGTGCTGGCGGGTGTGACCCCAGCGATCTGCCACTGGCCAGGCCCCCAACCGGCTTTCCCTTGGGAAATGCCCCGGCACTGGTGGGGACTGCTACCTGTCAGCCAGCAGTCAGCCCCCAACAGGCCCTCCCGCCAGAGATGAGCAACCGGAGATCCCACAGCAGGATAGGGCGGCCTGCAGCCAGCCCCTGTGTGCACCAGCCCGTGGGATCGAAGAGGCGATCACGGAGCAGGATAAGGCGGCCTGGAGCCAGCCCCTGTGTGTGCCTGCCATGGGATCACCTCGGGGATCATGGAACAGGATAGGGCGGTCTGCAGCCAGCCCCTGTGTGCGCCTGCCCGTGGGATTGCCTCTGCGATCACGGAGCAGGATAGGGCGGCCTGCAGCCAGCCCCTGTGTGCGCCTGCCCGTGGGATCGCCTCGGCGATCACCGAGAAGGAAAAGGCAGCCTGCAGCCAGCCCCTGCATGTGCCTGCTGGTGGGATTGCCTCCGCAATCACAGAGCCGGAAAGGGCGGCCTGCAGCCAGCCCCTGTGTGCGCCTGCCCGTGGGATCGCAGAGGCGATCACGGAGCAGGAAAGGGCGCCCCACCCTGGCCACAGCTCAAGGGAGAGTACAACATGCAGTGGAGGCCAGGAGCCTGAGAGATCAACAGAGAGGGGTGCCTGCTCCAAGCCTCCAGGGTGTGCCTGGGGGCAGGCCCCCAGCAGACACACACACACACACATACACACACACACACACACACACACACACACACACGGGGACGGCTGCACCGAGCCTCTGCTGCCAGACTGTGGCCATCAGTAGGACATCCACTGAGGGCTCCCGGACTGAGGGGCAGGCTTGGCTGAGGGAACCCCATCCCCCAGTGCATGAATTTCGTGCACCGGGCCTCTATTTGCTATATAATATAGATCTTTGTCATTTCCAAGTATCAATCCAAATGTGATTATATGACTATAAAACTATACATCAGATCAACTACAAATCAGCTATCTGCCAATAGAGACTATCCAAATAGCTAAGAACCAAGAAGTAAGAAAAAGAAAACAAAGGGAGTTGGTGCTCAGATGGAACAGAGTTTAAGCACAAAACTTTTAGTCAATTTGAAGTTCTGATGAGTTATGTCTGGTTATTCTCCATTTGCCAAACTACCAGACCCAGATCCAATTCTCTACCCTTCTCTCCTGTCCCATGCCTTGGAGGCTAACCCCTTGGAAATTGCATCAAAATTGGACTCCCTTGCCACATGGCTTTTGGTTGTGAGGCACTGACAGAAGGCAAGGTAAAAGAGAAAGTTCAGGGTACATATTTCCCTCCACTCCCTGCCTTGCCAAGATTTTGGTGGAAAGGTAGCTACTCACCTCCACTAATGCAGTTCCCTTTAACAGCTCTTTCATAGTTCCTGCTCTCTCCAGGCTCTGGAACATTTGGTCTTTAATCATCTACCTAGAGGCCTAGGAGTGGGAATGGCTCCTGACTATACTCATCCCTGAGTGCCCACCACCCCCTATTAGTTCCCTTAGCCCTGTCCACACCCTTGTGAATAGTCCCATGGTTAAATCTGCTTCCATTAAATTCCTCTAAGTGAACCATTCTATAAAATAAAGAGGTAATATGCAAATTGACCCTCACACCCTCACATCACCACAAGATGGCCACCCCCACGTCATCACAAGACAGCCACCCCCACGTTGTCACAAGATGGCCGCCCCCACATTGTCACAAGATGACTGGCAGGGGAGGGCAGTGGGGGGCAAGGGGGTCTACAGGGGAGTGCAGTTGGGAGCGATTGGGCTGGCAGGGGAGCGGTTAGGTGTCAATCAGTCTGGCAGGGGAGTGGTTAGGGGGCGATCAGGCTGGCAGGCAGGCGAGTGGTTAGGAGCCAGCAGTCCCAGATTGGGAGAGGGATGTCCCAGATTGGAGAGGGTGCAGGCCGGGCTGAGGGACACCCCCTGCAGTGCACGCATTTCGTACACCAAGCCTCTAGTTTACTGATAACAACCCTGACTAATATATCAGTGGTTAACTGTTTTCCTAATCAGGAACAGTTTATAAATATTTACAGGTCTTTGATCATTTTTTAAAATAATTGTTTTTAATCCTCACCTCAGGACATATTAATTTTTTATTTTTTTTAGACAGAGAGAGAGAGACAGAGACAGAGAGTGAGAAACAGCAACGTGAGAGAGAAACATTGATTGGTCACCTCCAGCATGGGACCTGACCGGGGATCGAACCTGCAAGCTGGACATGTGTCCTCATGGGGGATTGAACCTAAAACACTCTGGTGTACAGGGCGACACTCCAGCTGAGCCGCCGGCCATGGCTGGTCATTGTTTATGCTACTTGAGATTCGAGAGATCCCAGGGAGCACCTCACAAAAGAAAAATAACCAACATCTGGAGGGGAAGTAAAATGAAAGAAGAAAAACGCTATATAAAAAACAGCAATAGCCTTAGCTGGTTTGGCTTAGTGGATAGTGCGTTGGCCTGTGAACTGAGGGGTCCCGGGTTTGATTGCAGTCAGGGGCACATGCCCAGTTGCAGGCTCGATCCCTAGTAGGGGGCATGCAGCAGGCAGCCAATCAATGATTCCCTCTCATCATTGATGTTTCTGTCTCTCCCTTACTATCTGAAATTAATAAAAAAAATATATTTTTTAAAAAGCAGCAACAAATTCTTGAGCCCAGTTATGAAAACATTGTAAAGTCATTTCAGGAACCCTCAAGGTCATAGAACTTTTTATGATGTTCATTTTGATGGCTCTAAGTGCGCCTTGGTAGTTGAAGCTTCACATAATCCTCCTGATATTGTAAACCTCCCCAAAGTGAGATTTTTAAATAAAAATACGGTTTCACTAGGAATCTCTGCTGCTGCCTCTCAGCTCTCAGTTATGCTTCTAATCACTGAAGATAGAGGAGACGGACAGAACACCTTCCTACAAGATATGAACACTCTATAGGCAAGTTTCTACATGTTTGCATAAATACTGGCATGGGTAATACTAGCCATTAACCGCAAGATGCCAGCTATGCTTAAAGTATTCAAATTTGTTTCCCCAAATTTGAGTTTCTATAATGTTAAGAAAATTTATCAAACTTTTCATTGTTAATTCTACTTCAATATTATTTATTTTCTAAAAATACAATAAACAACATCATGTCTGTCACCGTTCACAAGAAGAAATAAATTCTAAGTAAAAAGATAAATTGTATATTAATATGGCAATGTAGTTAAGAAAAAAAACATTACCAATTCTTTAGATCAGGGGTCCTCAAACTACGGCCTGCGGGCCACATGCAAATACAAATATTGTATTTGTTCCTGTTTTGTTTTTTTACTTCAAAATAAGATATGTGCAGTGTGTATAGGAATTTGTTCATAGTTTTTTTTAAACTATAGTCCGGCCCTCCAATGGTCTGAGGGACAGTGAACTGGCCCCCTGTTTAAAAAGTTTGAGGACCCCTGCTTTAGATCATCTTTGCTAGTTATTAAAGATTTCAAGGATTAAAATAATTGAGATTTTAGAAGGGAAAAAAATTCGACATTCAGGGAACACTGTACTAAAGCTGTTGATATTATCATTATGGCATTTAGGTAATTGTCAGGACAACTACAATGTAATCCTTTATTAGTTTCTTGGAACACCATTCCAGGAAGCAAAGAGAATGATTCATCAGGTGGCATCCTCCTGTTGTGTGAGTCAGGAAAATACCAATGCTCTCATTCAGCCTTGTAGAGGCATCATTATATGAGATGTAAAATGCAGCCACTATGTGATCTGTGATAATTTCCACAAAAACAAACTGGTGACTTCATTAAATATTCCTGTAAGTCTAATTTCGTTATTCTCATAATAGACTGTGAAATAGATTTTTACTTTGTGCTATTTATTTCTCTTCTTTTTGTCTTTTAGGAAATTTACAACATATTCTTCATTTTCATCTTTTGGATGCAAGGTTAATGAGAAAGTAAAATATGTTTCTTTTCTGCCTTACCAGTGTTGTTTGAAATCAAGAGAAGAGATTGAAATTAATGGCTGAAACAAGATAATTTTTATCTTCATTTCCTGGTATAATATCACACAGAATCTAAAATTGTCAGGACTACCAAATTCAAATCCAGAGTTGAGGCACAAGAGTTGTGGTTTAAGCTCTTCTGCTTTGCGTATTGTGTAAAATCAGAATGCTCTGATACACAGAGTATCCATAGTGTGCTAAGTTCAAAGATTATTTTAATAAAAGGAATAAAAATATGCAAATAATATGGCTACTTTGAAAACTTACCAGAAAAGTTCTTACCATATAGTAGAACTTTCTTACCATTTTTTTCTGTTTAACTTTTATTTCATGAATTGTGTGTGTGTGCGTGTGTGTGTGTGTGTGTAGAATGGAAGAGAATTTTGTCTATCTAAATATATATCCTACTTAGATTGGGGAGAAATATATGAAAGAAAGAATGAAAGAAAGAAAGAAAGGAAGGAAGGAAGGAAGGAAGGAAGGAAGGAAGGAAGGAAGGAAGGAAGGAAGGAAGGGAGAAAGAAAGGAAGAAAGAAAGTTCTCTAGTAGTTTAAAAAATTGGGGGAAACAAGAAAACCCTCTCCCCTTGATATGGCAAAGTTAGTCTCAACTTCACTAGTACCACTTATAATTTCATGTTTGAACTCTTGAACATTTGAAAGTATCTACTAATACAATTTGTAATAGCTTCACACACAAAAAACAACTACTTTATTGCAGTCTACTGTATTTCTGCAGAGTTTACACACTTTTTCTTAGCTGAGAAGAAGGGTGTGTCCTCTAAAATCACAAAGATTCCAGAGCCCTCTTCCCTAGTGGCTAACAAATTTATTTATTCTCATATTAATCAATCTGTTGAAACAAGATTGCACACTCTCTGTCAAACTGGTTCCACTTCATTTGGTGACCTTCATTCTCCTATATGTTTGTAGCACTGCATGCCTGATAGAGAAAGGTATTGCACTGCACGTGGTATAAGTTTTCAATTTGATTAAAACCTGCTCTTTGATGCTTATTTCTTAACCTTTAAGACATATAGTGTTTTGTGTTTAAATAAGATCACAGTCTATTATCAGAAAACTTTATGTACATATTTTAGCCTATTTAGCGTAATTACTTTTACTATGAACATAATTTTAACTCATAGAATAAAGGGGGCATTGGAAACAGTTTCTATTAAAGAAGATGAGGAAATAAGATTGAATTCTTTTTTTAAATATATTTTATTGATTTTTTTACAGAGAGGAAGGGAGAGAGATAGAGAGATAGAAACATTGATGAGAGAGAAACATTGATCAGCTGCCTCCTGCACACCCCCCCCCCCCTCGGGGATGTACCCACAACCAAGGCACATGCACCCGACCAGAATCAAACCTGGGACCCTTCAGTTCCCAGGCCGACGCTCTATCCACTGAGCCAAACCGGTTAGGGCTAAAATTGAATCCTTTACTTGAAAATGCTTACTAACTTTCTACCCACTGAATGGGAGGAGAGAAGCAGCAGAAAGATTTCTTAAAGAAATTCAGGACTCCCACACTAGCAGTTTTGCTCTGTCATTAATTAGTAATATAATGTTGTACAAATGTCATCTTGGATGATACCTCTCATAACCTCAGTTTCTTCCTCTGTCAAATGAGAGAGTTGGCTTGGATGATTCTAAGATCCTATTCATTCCCAGTATTCCTTGATTCTTTTTTATTTTTAACTCTTTATGTTCCTTTATTGGAGCAAGATTCCTGACCAGTATACAGTGTTGTATTCACTAAACAGAGACCTGTGCAGAAATTACATACTATCCATCTAGATAGGTTTTATTACACTTTGCCTATTGATGGAATAGTTCCACTTATAAAATGTTTTATACATCAAATAGCTCTGAATTTGACCAGGCTGTCCATTAATTCATCTCTGAAAAAAATTGACTGGCATTTAATTTCAGCTACTATACTTTACAGCATTAAAAAGCTTAGGCATTAGGTAGCTTCTCATAATGTTGTTCTATGCACTATGGCATCTAGCAGGCAGTCCATCATCTCGCCCAGATTCACAGAGGGTTTCATTGGAGAACGGTAAGCTAAATAGCTGGTACTTGAGACAAAAGTACGCCTAACTTGAGTTTCTTAACCACCAATACGGACTTCTTACTCTGCAAGCCTGTCTTCTGGGCCACCTTTATAGTGCCAACGAAGACACGCCAGCAATAGCCCCGTCTGTAACTCGGCATTAGAGCACCAGGTCTGTCTGGTGGTGGTGGCAGGCACTGTTATTATATCCAGGTAAATATAGACCCATTTTTTAAAATGCCAATTTGATATACAAAACTGAAGGTACAACATACTCAGAACTAAGTTTGAGCAATTTGGTATTCCAAATGATTTGAAAATTTTCAGAAACTGACAACAAACTGTAGTCATGATGTTTCCCTGCTATGGAGACATTAATACACTGATTCAAACCCCTTTACTCAGTCCACATAGCCCTGAGATCATCCTGCAAAGTGCGTATAAAATATGGAGTTGACAAAGTTTGGCAATATGTTATACAAGTCAAACTTGAAATCTGTTCTGAGAGAAAAGCATCAAATCCTTTATGTACACATTTAGCTTTATTGTAACAAAGCAAGTTGTACTCTTTTAACATTTATTTTATTTTTTTTTCAAGTTCCATTATTTTATTCTGTACAAATATGATCAATGCCAAAAAAAATTGCTGGTATGTTATAAATTAAGTAAAAACTATAAGTACTCTTATGTAATTATATCATGCATTTGAATTATACTTTGAAATCTAAATTAAAATAATATAAAACCTTAAATTCTGAATAAATATTTTGATACACAAAAAAATAAAATAAAATAAATAAAATGGTATTTTTAGCAATTAGTGCAATCAAAAGATAGATAATATGTTCTATTTTAAAATAGAATGGGTGATGGAGGTGAGAAAGAGAACAAGAGGAAGCATATATTCATTTTACAAATATTTTTTTATCAGCATGTTTTTTAATTTAAAGCCATGTCATATCATTGCAATTTAATATTTTTATGAACAAGAAGATATTAATTTTATATATACTAGAGAATCTTATGAGAAAATTATTATTAATTTTGTTCACACATACTTATGCTGAATAAATTAAGATATTTTTATATGTTCTTACCAACTTTCTGTCACTAGCTTGTATCTATACAGTGTTAAAATGTGTGTGGATATTTAGAGTCTCTTCTTCTAAAGTTCCCTCTAGGGTTCTTGGAAATCTGAGAATAGAGCAGTGCTGAAGAGGATGCCTGCCATCATATTTCTAGATTTTCATAATGTCATTTTGGTCATTTCTGAGTCATCTAGAAAATTCTGTTGTGGACTCTAACATGTTAATGGTCACACTCTATGAAGCATTGGTGAGGACAAGAATGGAATTGGGAATTAAGACATTAAAACTCCCTTTTACTCAGTCATCTGCATTAAGATACTAACTCTTTAAAATTCTCTGAGCCGCTTAATACTTCCTTAATAATTATCAGTGGCATGTAAATAAAAGTCTGAAAATGGAGAAAAATCTTAACTGAATGAGTCTGAAGAAATGATCTTACAGGTCGATTCTATTTCAAATATTCTTTTGTTCTAAAATAAAATTTAAAAATTTCCAAAATCATTTTGGTCAATGGAACTATCCTTGGAAAGGAAGTAAAGCTGCCGTAAATTATTAATTTGCAGATTATAACATTCATTTGAGGGTTAACATTTCAGTATTTTAAAATACCAATAAAAATAATTTTATTAACATTTTATAGGATTTACATATTTTTTTAATTAAATCTTTATTGTTCAGATTATTACATTAGTTACTCTTTTTTCCCACCATAACTCCCCTCCACCCAGTTCCAACCCCACCCTCTGCCCTCACTCCCCACCCACTGTCCTCATCCATAGGTGCACGATTGTTGTCTAATCTCTTCACTCACCCCCACACCCCTTTCTCCCCCCGCCCCAAGAATAGTCAGTCCATTCCCTTTCTATGTCCCTGATTCTATTACAATCACCAGTTCATCAGATTATTTATTCACTTGATTTTTAGATTCACTTGTTGATAGATGTGTATTTGTTGTTCACAATTTGTATCTTTACCTTTTTCTTCTTCTTCCTCTTCTTACAGGATACCTTTCAGCATTTCATATAATACTGGTTTGGTGGTGATGAACTCCTTTAGCTTTTTCTTATCTGTGAAGCTCTTTATCTGGCCTTCACTTCTGAATGATAGCTTTGCTGGATAAAGTAGTCTTGGTTGTAGGTTCTTGGTATTCATCACTTTGAATATTTCTTGCCATTCCCTTCTGGCCTGCAAAGTTTCTGTTGAGAAATCAGCTGACAGTCGTATGGGTACTCCCTTGTAGGTAACTGATTTTCTTTCTCTTGCTGCTTTTAGGATTCTCTCTTTGTCTTTTGCTCTTGGCATTTTAATTATGATGTGTCTTGGTGTGGTCCTCTTTGGATTCCTTTTGTTTGGGGTTCTCTGCGCTTCCTGGACTTGGAAGTCTATTCCTTTCACCAGGTAGGGGAAGTTTTCTGTCATTATTTCTTCAAATAGGTTTTCAGTATCTTGCCCTCTCTCATCTTCTGGCACCCCTATAATTCGGATGTTGGTACGCTTGAAGCTGTCCCAGAGGCTCCTTACACTATCTTCATATTTTCGGATTCTTTTTTCATTTTGCTTTTCCGGTTGGGTGTTCTTTGCTTCTTCGTATTTCAAATCTTTGACTTGATCCTTGCGACCCTCTGGTCTGCTGTTGGGAGTCTGTATAATATTCTTTATTTCAGTCAGTGTATGCTTAATTTCTAGTTGGTCCTTTATCACAACATCGAGGGTCTCATTAGATTTCTTGAGGATCTCACTACATTTATTGGCGGTCTTACCAGTCTTTTCGAGGGCTTCTAAACAGTTCTTTAAAGACCTTAAAAGTGTGGTTTTGAACTCTATATCCAACAGTTTGCTTTCCTCCAATTCTGTCGTTTGTGTCCTGTTTCTTTGTCTCGGCATTTTTTTATGCTTCGCTGTGTCGATAGAGTGCCTTTCTGTGCTAAGTGTCCCAATTACCTAAGGTAGACACTCTTGGTGCACCCCTTTGTGGGCTTTGTGCACAGTCTTGTTGTGGTTAAGCCTTGATTGTTGTAGTTATCACTGTGAGGAATTGACCTCCAGGCCAATTGGCTGTGAGAATCAGCTGTGTCTGCGGTGGGAGAACTTCTGTGCTGGAGACACCCCTCTGGGGCTAGACTTGCTTCGATGGGGCTTTGGTGCTCACTGAGTCTGCCTCCTGAGTGTGTCTTTTATGGTTCCACGGAGCTTAAAGCTGGATGGTCCCACTCTGACCTCTGGGCTTCCTGGCTCCTGGATCTCTAGGGAGGTGCTAATCTAGCCTTTGCCTGAGGCTATCCAGCAAAAGCCTCCCTGCAGGGCTTGGGCGGGGCGGGTCCCACGGGATCAACAGGGCGGGGTTAGCAATTATGGCTGCTCTCAGTCTTGCCCTCAGAGGCTCTGCTTCTCAGTGTCCCAGTAGTCGCTGCAAGCCCCACGGAGAGAAAGCTGCCCTAGGGTTCTGAGCAATGCCAGACAGTCCTGCTTCTCCCGTATGAGTCTGGGTCCTTAGAGACTCGCCCGGAACTGGAGCTCAGAGCCTGAGACTCCCTCCCGATTGAAAACAACCGCGCCCTCAGCCTCCAGCCCGCTCCACATGCACTCCGAACCTTAGTATTTTACTTCAGCACTGCGCCTCCTCTGAGCCTCGGTATGCTTTTCTCTTTCCTCCTAGTTGTAGAACATCCACTCAGCCAGCTTTCCTGTGGTTCTGGATGATGTCCGTTCCGTCTTTTAGTTGTATTTTTGAAGTGGTTGTTCGAGGCAGCAAACTCCCGTGTTTACCTATGCCGCCATCTTGGTTTCTCTCTCTTTTAACATTTAAAACTGAGCATTATCTTTCCTTTCCAGTGAAACAAAAAGAAAATTTAAAAATAAACAGAACAAAATTACAGTAGAAAAATGTCAATTCCAAATAAGATCCTACAGGTTCTGCTGATTCTCCCATTGAGTGGCAGGGCTCAAGTCATCATTAGGAGAGAATTTTATTTTAAAAGTGTCATCTTAGACTGCAAGGATGTCCGTTAAACATCACAATTAAACATGCCAAAGGAGAAGCCATGTCAAAATGCCAGCTTAACCCACCCAAACATCTCAAACCCACCCTTTGTTGACCTTTTATAACCCCCCTTTTAAAAAAAAATTCTTTTTTTAAACAAGAGAAAGTAGACAGATACATGTTGGTAAATGCTAACTGTCCATATTCACATAGAGACACAGTGTAATCTCTGAGCCCAATATACAGAGAAAGGAGGAAAAAAGCTAGAATTCTATGCACTACCACACAGGGGCCTAGCAACCTCCAGCTCCCAGCAGAGCTAAGGGAGCAGAAGGTTTTTCTTTTTTCCCACAGAGCACAGTGGTGTTGATTCCACTAAGTTTTTCTTGAGACAGGAAGGGATAAAAATGAATTTGGAACAGAAAGGGGGAAAGATTCTTTTCCCACAGTATTCTGCTCAAGGTACATCCCCCGCCCCCCCCCCCCCCCAATAAGGTGCGAACCATGGTGTAAAGGAGAGAAAGAAAAAAGACCTCAAAAACAGGGCGACTGAGCACAAGGGCGGCGGGGGGGGGGGAGGGGTGCGGGGGGGGGGGGGGGAGGCGGGGGGGAGACTGCAACTTGCTCCCAGGGACTGGAGAAAATTAAAAAAGGTTGGAATCCATCAGTGTTCATTAGTCATCTTCTCCTTCATCTTCCTCTCCTTCTTCCCCCTCATCATCATCTTCATCTTCTTCACCTTCATCCTCATCCCCTTCTTCATCAATATCTTCCAACCCTTCCTCTTCTTCTTCATCATCATCATCTTCTTCTCCTTCCCCTTCTTCACCATCCATGTCAGGAACCAAGTAGTACTGTAATGGATTTGGCCAAATGTCATCTTTGATGACTTCTCCCAACTCTTCTGCACCTGCATCAGAATGGTCAGTGAACCAGGTAAAGAAGCTTTCTGGTTCCTCATGCTGTCTCCTCCTGCTGGCTTTATTCTGTGTTTGACTTGAACGTTTCGTCAAATCCTTTCCAGAATTCCATTTGATTTCAGTGGACTTTGAAGATGGATCACCACTCTCATTCAGATGAAACTCTTTGGAGAGAACTTTATTTTCGAAGTAAGGATTTTCATCAAAATAAAAATCTATTCTGTAACCTGATAATTCTGTCACTTCAACTCTTGTCAAATAATGCAGCGCCTTTTCATCCTCTTCCCCAAGCAGTGCAGACACTTGTGGATGGTTGACAAATGTTGTTACCCCAAAATTTGGGATTTTGGTGATCAATTCTGACCTCTTCTGAAAAAAATGGTGGGCGGAGTTTGTTATATTTCTGTTCTACTTTCAAAATCTCCTCACTGGCTTGCTCATTAAGTCTATTTCATTTTGTACTTCATCAATATGTTCAATCGCTTCTTGCTGTTCTTTTTCTCCCTTCGGCACTTCTGGAGGGGTGGGCTTCTTCTCCGGCTTGGGGGCTGGAGGCACTTTGGGTTTCTTCGCTTGCAGGCTTGCAGCGGGAGCGAGGACTGGCTTTTGGGGGCCATGCTGCGCGGGAGGGCGGGAGGTCCGAGGAGCTGATCACAGGGAAGTGGCGGGGCTGGAAGGCGCGCTGAGACTGATTCCTTGATTCTCTTTATGACCTCAAGATATTTGGCTTATTTTATAACATTTACTACAATATAATGATAGTTAAGGCTCTTCCTTTCAATCTCAAAATATTTTTTCTTATTATGTAATCTTTAAAATATTTGTTGGATAACAAGCGGGACTATGATCCCCATTTTTCAAATAGGGAACTAAGGGGAGGTTCCTTATTTGGCCAAATGAAACAAGGCAGAGTCATTATTAGCCAGTGCCAAGCCCTGCCATTGCCAGTTATTTGAGCCAGAATATGGATAGTCACCAGCACCAGGTGAAGGCAGTTCAGCTCATCCACCAGGGAGATTGTATTTAAGCCCTTCTGATACTTGCTCTAATTGTATCCATAAGAAAAATTAGGTAAGTGTCAGCCTTTCAAGAAGCAGCTACAGAATAAAGGATGACACTCCAAGTTAAATTAAAACACATCTAATTGAATCATTTTAAAAGATGATCCTGAAGTGGCAACATTTTGTGGAACTACTGTGGCTTCAGAGCTACTCATGCTGAAATGAATTCCTGATACTATATCATACTAGTGGCCCGGTGCATGAAATTCGTGCACATTAAAAGGGAAATAATTATAGAAATATAATTTGGACTCACTATCTAATATCAATAATATGTGAGCGTGAGGCAGTCCGCATTTCTGAAATTCAATGACATGAATTTTAGCTATTATTTTGCCAAATAAATGGAATTTACAGATATCATTTAAAAGAGCATTCAGCTTAATATTAAAAACTCTGGCTTCCAAGTCAGGTCTGTTTTCAACTTTTTGTCAGCATTGTAAACTGTTTGCAATATCTGCCCATTTGGGGTTGCATGTCATAGTTATGAATAAATCAGGCTTGCCATACTTCGTTACAATTGCCATAGCATCCTGGTATCGCTGCTGCATATTTCTGGGACTACCCTCAGAAGATGACGGAAGTATTATCATTTTACCAATCGGCACATTGTCTTTTTCAGATCTAGATTTGAGATAATCCATCAAATCACTATATTTTTCAACTCTCAACTTAGATTGGTTTGCTCTGATAAAATTTACCCGATTGGCCTCCATTTTTGAATACGAATCCACGATAAACTGTTGAGTTAGTTTTCCTGCATTTAAAATAGGATTGAATGTGTCCCGCACAGAGAGATGAAATCCATAATACTGCATTTGTGTGACTCGTGTCCTTATATTTTGTCTAGTATAACTGTAGATTACACTGTTGTCTCTGAGTCTTAATGCAATATCTGTTCCCCAGCCTTTCTCACCATGTGGAAAAAGAATAGGATATGTCATTGCATCTAATGTAGGAAACAGAATATTGATTTGTTTCATTTTAGTGGCATTTGGATTATTGGGATCTGGTTTACAATGAATGAGCAAGTCCCTTTCAAAAGGAGGTTCTCCATCTTCGTTTCTGAATACGACAGCAACCTCAGTTACACGGGGAGAATTATATCTACCTGGGTCACTGTTATGATCGTATTTAATTGCCATTGTTACTTCTGTGGGAGCAATACCTTTTGCTGCTGCTTCAGATTGGCCTTCCTTTTCTACCTCATGTAGCATCTTATATGATTTTGTTAATTCACTTATTTCATGCATGAGGTTGTTGATGTCATGAGTCTTTCTGAGCAGCCTTGTTTTCCCGGCATTGCTAATCTTTTACTCATTGCTTGGGCTGTATCCAAAATACAGAGTTGAGCAAACTTCTGAGAAACACCATCAGAAGAATGTAAAGTTCCAGTATGATGATAAACTTGTCCGTGTATTCTAAAACAGTATGGCCCATATCCTGATGGTGATGCAATATTTGCACCCATGGAAGCAAAAGCAAAAGAACTATTTATGGAATGAATATTTTCCATGAAATTTTTACTGTCAGAATCTTCGTTTGTCATTAACCTTTTTAAATACGCTGGGTAATCTGGAAAATGTTTATCATTTGGACAGACTTTCCCTTTGCTACAACATAGAGTAAATTTCCCAACGGATGGTTTCTCATTAGAGAAATTCAGTGATAGGCAAAATTCACATCGAACAGTCATTCCACCACAACTATGTTCGAGAATTGCATCCTCATGTACTCCATTTTTGCTGAGAAGGCAGTTCCTACCAGTATTGGTAGTACTTATTGATGACTGTTCTCTAGACATATTCTATCATTGCCACCGCCTTCTTTCAACTTCAAAGGCACATTGGTCTTTAGACATTTTCTGTCGATAACACCAGTGTTTTTTGGCATCAGAGTGACGTTTTTCAAGTAGCTGGTGTTCAGATAGATTCTGTTACAGGCGCCGCCTTCTTTCAAGATCAGACACATGCTTCTCTGCAGACATTTCTGTCGATAATGCCAGCATCTTTTGGCTGCAGAGCTATGTTGTATCAACAGTTGTTCTTTAGACATAGTCCCACCTCTTTACTGTCATGGTCTGAGATGCAGATGAATGAGAGTCCTGGCTATCAGGCCGCTAAGAGATGTTTGACCAAAGGCTGATTCTGTGGAGGTGGGACTTCCTCCTCCCTGCTGTCAGTTTCCACAGCTGTGATGAGGAACCTGGGGTGACAGAAGGAGCCTCGCCCTCTAAGCCACCCTCTCTCTCACTCTGCTCTATGTCCAGCTGTCTCCTGCTCTGCTAAGTCCTCCAAACCTCCTGCTCTCTGCCCGTTCTCCCACTCTGCTCTCCACCGGCAAGGTCCCGGAAGCCCGTGGGCATGGTTAGGCATAGGCAGCCTTGCCTCCCGGACTGGCAAAGGTCCCGGGAGCCCACAGGCATGGCTTGGTGCGGCAGGCCTCGCCTCCCGGGCCAGCAATGGTCCCGGGAGCCTGTGGCTGCCGTCACCTCCTGGGGCGCTTGACACCTGCATATGCAAATTAACTTCCATCTTTGTCAGGTTAATTTGCATACTCACTCTGATTGGTGGGTGAGCATAGTAGAGGGACAGTTAATTTGCATGTTTCTCTTTTATTATATAGGCTACTAGAGGTCCGGTGCATGAAATTCATGCACTGGTTGAGGGGGGCGGTCCCTCAGCCTGGCCTGCACCCTCTTGCAGTCCAGGATCCCTTGCTCCTTACTGCCCACCTGCAGTGGATGCGGGAGAGGCTCCCACCACTACTGCTGCGCTCACCAGCCATGAGCCCGGCTTCTGGCTGAGTGGCTCTCTCCCTATGGGAGCACACTGACCACCAGGGGGCAGCTCTGCATTGAGCGTCTGCCCCCTAGTGGTCAGTGCACATCATAGTGACCAGTCTTTCTGCTGTTCAGTCAATTTGCGTATTCGGTTTTATTATATAGGATTGTGTTCTTTGAAAAATAGTCAAAACATATGGAATGCAGTATTAAAATGAATACTGGGTTGAGAAAAAGAATAGCATGCCATTTTACATGCTAACACTTTTTATTTCACTTGTTCACCAGAGAGAAATATATCACTTAGTTTTCCTACTGTTGCTGGTGGCCCCTTAATGTTGCTGTTCAAATGTTCTCTAGAATAACTTAAAGGAGGAATTCCATAGCATTGCATATAGAGGCCTTTCTCTGGGCTGTGCTTGTTAGTCTTCTTAGTAAAGAGTGATAACGAAGATCCCAAGATATGAACAGACAAATGACATAAGTAAACAATTCACAACAAAGGAAATTTAGCTGTTCAACAAAAGTTCCAGTTAACTAGTAATCAAATATATGCAAATTTAAACACTAATGAGAGACCATTTAGCAAATTGTTTGTTTGTTTTTTAATCCTCACCCAAAGATATTTTTTCTATTGATTTTTTTTTTTTTTTTTAGAGAGAGAGAATGGATGGCTGGGACGGAGGAGGGTGGGAGGGAGAGAGAGGAACATCAATGAAAGACACACATAGGTTAGTTGCCACCTGCACTTGGCCAGACCAGGGGTGGAGCCTGCAACCCAGGTAAGTGCCCTTGACCAGGAATTAAACCCCACACCCTTCAGTCTGAGGGCCAGGAGAACACTCTAATCACTGAGACAAACAGGCCAGGGTTATTTGTTTTTAATAATAATATTCAGAAATGGCATCAGTGTGAAAGCTTTTTTCTTGCATGTTGCTTATAGCACTGTAAACCCATTCAGCTGCATTAAAAAGAAAATTGGCAGTAATACAAATCAAAATTAAAGCATTAAAATATTTTATACTTTTTGAACTAGTAATTTCACTCTTGGGAATTTATTCTAACATAGTCTAAATATGGAAAATATTTTGTATACACCAATGTGTTTATCACAGGGATATTTTAATACTGAAAAGGAGAAACTGAATAAATATCCAACATAATGTTAAAGTGTGGCTCATTCTTACCAAAATATTGTGAAGCAATTAAAATTATTTTCTAGGGAGACTGCTGCTGCAAACAACCACTTCAAAAATACAACTAAAAGACAGAACGGACATCACCCAGAACCACAGGAAGGCTGGCTGAGGAGAGACTCTTCAACTAGAAGGAAAGACAACAGCATTCCGAGGCTCAGAGGAGGCACAGTGTGGAAAATTTAAAGGTGCGGAGGTGCGCGCGCAAAGCGGGCTGGTGGCTGAGGGCACGGTTGTAGTTTTCAATCAGGAAGGAGTCTCAGACTCTGAGCTCCAGATCCGGGCAAGTCTCTAGGGACTCAGACTCAAACAGGAGAAGCGGGATTGTCTAGCATCAGTTGGAACGTGAGGGCAGCTTTCTCTCCGGGGTTTGCAGTGGTTGCTGGGGTTCTGAGAAGCAGAGCCTCTGGGAACAGGACTGAGAGCAGCCATAACTGCTCCCTTCGCCCGCCCTGTTGATCCCACCCCGCCCAAGCCCTGCGCAGAGCCATTTGCCGGATAGCCTCAGGCAAAAGCTAGATTAGCACCTCCCCAGAGGACAGAAGTTTTCTGGGCAGACACAGCTGATTCTCACAGCCAGTCGGCCTGGTGGTCAAATCCCTCTAGTATTAACTACAACAATAAAGGCTTAACTAGAACAAGACTTCGCACAAAGACCACAAGGGGGTGCACCAAGAAAGCATAAAAAATGCGGAGACAAAAAAAAACATGACAGAAATGGAGGATATAGAGCTAAAAAACGCAATTTTGAGGGCTTGCAATAATGTGCTAGAAGCTGCCAATAAACTTGATGAGAGCCTCACGAAAACTAATGAGACCCTCGATGCTATGATAAAGAAACTAGAAATTAAGCATACACGGACTGAAATAAAGAATATTATACCCAATAGCAGACCAGAGGAGCGCAAGAGTCAAGCCAAAGATTTGAAATACGAAGAAGCAAAAAACACCCAACCGGAAAAGCAAAATGAAAAAAGAATCCGAAAATACGAAGATAGTGTAAGGAGCCTCTCGGACAGCCTCAAGCACACTAATATCAGAATTATTGGGGTGTCAGAAGATGAGAGACAGCAAGATATTGAAAACCTATTTGAAGAAATAATGGCAGAAAACTTCCCCCACCTGGTGAAAGAAATGGACTTACAGGTCCAAGAAGCGCAGAGAACCCCAAACAAAAGGAATCCAAAGAGGACCACACCAAGACACATCATAATTAAAATGCCAAGAGCAAAAGACAAAGAGAGAATCTTAAAAGCAGCAAGAGAAAGAGACTCAATTACCTAAAAGGGAATATCCATACGACTGTCAGCTGATTTCTCAACAGAAACTTTGCCGGCCAGAAGGGAATGGCAAGAAATATTCAAAGTGATGAATACCAAGAACCTACAACCAAGATTACTTTATCCAGCAAAGCTATCATTCAGAATTGAAGGTCAGATAAAGAGCTTCGCAGATAAGGAAAAGCTAAAGGAGTTCATCACCACTAAACCAGTATTATACAAAATGCTGAAAGGTATCCTTTAAGAAGAGGAAGAAGAAAAAGGTAAAGATACAAATTGTGAACAACAAAAATGCATCTATCAACAAGTGAATCTAAGAATCAAGTGAATAAATAATCTGATGTACAGAATGAACTGGTGATTATAATGAATCAGGGACATAGAAAGGGAACGGACTGACTATTCTTGGGGGGGAAAGGGGAATGGGAGATTCGGGAAGAGACTGGACAAAAATCGTGCACCTATGGATGAGGACAGTGGGTGGGGAGTGAGGGCAGAGGGTGGGACGGGAACTGAGAGGAGGGGAGTTATGGGGGGGGGGGAGAGGAACAAATGTAATCTGAACAATAAAGATTTAATTAAAAAAAATAAATAAATAAAATAAAATAAAAAATTAAAAAAAAAAAAGATAGATAGATAGGTAGAGAGCCAAAAACTAAGAACAGGTGATTGGATAACCAAATTGTGGTATATACCCATACAATGTAATACTATGCAGCAATAAAAACTATTGATATGTGTTCAAAACCGTAATGATGAACAAATGAAGCAAGACATGCTGTATAATTCCATTTATATGAACTTTAGGAAAGATTAATCTGTCGTGACATAAAGTTAATCAGTGTTGTCTACAGCCAGGGGTGTGGCAAGGGGCACGAGGGAATCTTTCGTGGTGATGAAATATGTAAAGAGCTCCTTCATTTAACAATAAAAATTAGAAGCCCATTTTTAAATTATATTTCTTTTTTTAAAAGCCGATGCAAAAGTGTTATAAATAAAAATAAAATTTTTTCAGAGGCACAAAAAAAATAATAATAAAATAAAATTATTTTCTAAGTGTTTCTAATTATAAAGGAAAATACATAAGTTATCATGTGATGTGAGAAATCAGGTTATAAAAACCACAAAAACGATTTTTTAAAATATATTTTTATTGATTTCAGAGAGGAAAGGAGAGGGAGAGAGAGATAGAAACATCAGTGATGAGAGAGAGAATCATTGATCGGCTGCCTCCTGCATGCCCCATACTGGGGATCGAGCCCGCAACCTAGGCTGTGCCCTTGACCAGAATTGAACCTGGGAGCCTTCAATCCGCAGGCCAACACTCTATCCACTGAGCCAGACCAGCTAGGGTGTGAAAACTTTTTTTTTTTTAAGATAAAAACTCATGAAAAAAACCTTAAGAATAAATGTGAATGAAAGGGGCCACATGCTAACCTGACAAGTTCAGGGGAGGCCTGCATGGCAGTCTTGCAAACTCAGAGACCTACTAAAATATCCACAAAAGATGGTCTAAAAATTACATATTTAACTACAAACAGGTTATAGTGGGTAGTCATGTCCTAGGCCATTATTTTCCCTGACAAAGATCAACTTAGATCTTTACTGAGCCCATTTGTCCTTTTGCCTCTAAAAAAACATATCTGCGAAATGTCTGGGTAACTTGTAACTTGCCTTTTTTCCGGACTCCTCAGGGCACAATGGCACCAGGACATTTCCTCATTGTTATTGTTATCAACTGTTAATCATGTTAAACTATCCTCTATCCATCTATGTAAAAGAAGCACATGTCCATCATTTCACTTTTTATCCTATCCCAGAGGTTTCCCCGCTTTCCTTTATCCCACCTCCTTAATCTATCACCAATGGATTTCATGTAACCCACCTATGTCCCTTTCCTTTGATTGCTATGTATAAATACAGATGTAACCCGCCATTCTCCTGAGCATTATCTCAATTCACTGAGGTTCTGCTTCCCGGCATATGTTGACAGTTTGGCTCACAAAATAAACTCATAAAAATTCTTTACAGGTTTCAATGTTTTTTTTACGTTAACATAAAGTACACTAAAATGTTAATAGTTGTCTTCAGTTTGGTAACTCTTTACTTTTCTGTACTCTCAATGTTTTTATATTGATCACTTAAGACTTTTATAATAAAGAAAAAATGTAAAAAATTAAGCAGATACACTTCATCCCAGGCCAGGCAGGAAATACAATTAAATTGGAGAGCATTCACCTGGAATTACCAACTGAGGTCCAGCTGAGGAGGAGATATATCAAGGAAGGACAGAAAACACCTGGAGACTGAAAGGGCGAGGGCTAGGCCCTCCACCTTACCCCAGGGTAAAGGCTAGGGCCTCCACCTTGCCCCAGGGTAAGGGCTATGTCCTCCATCTTACCTTGGCCACGTGCTTGGCAAGAAGGTTCTTCCCGGAAGTCTAAGACTCTGCTAGCCACACCCAGGAACAAGACATCGACTTGCGCCTGGCCAATCGGCAGAGCACAGTTCTTTCTCCTCCCCTTACTCCAACCCCCCCTTTAAAACCCGTCTCTAGGCGGGATTCTGTCTCTCGGCCACTTGGTTTGCCGTTGTGTTGGTGAGTCTGGTGGAGGGGAGTTCAAGCTAGCTTGAAATACAGATTCTTATGCTTTTGCATCGGATTGGCTGGCTCCCTGATGTGGTTTCTTGGGAATCTTGAAATCTGGGCATAACAGAGACCAGGTCCCAAGGGGAGCTGACTCAGCTCCCAGGGGCAGCAGGCCAGTAGGCCAAGAGAGGAGAGAGTGCTGGGCTACAGGAGGGTCTCGTTCCCTCAAAAGATAGAGGTCCAGACCCCAGGCGGTCTCCACAGAGCTGAGACCCAGGGCCCACATAACATCCAGCAGTGAAAGTTGGCAAGGTTGCTGGCTGCGGTTAAGTCTGGAGCACTAGCCAGTAGAAGAGAAAGTCATAGTTTCAGGTTTTTTTAAAATTTCTTTATTGATTAAGTTATTGCATATGTGTCCTTATCCCCACATTACCCCCCCCACCCCCCGTCCTCCCCACTCATGCCCTCACCCCTCTGGTGTCTGTGTCCATTGGTTAGGCCTATATTCATGCATATAAGTCTTTGGTTGATCTCTCCCCCTTACCCCCACCCTCCCCTACCTTCCCTCTGAGGTTTGAAGGTCTGATTGATGTTTCTCTGTCTCTGGATCTTGTTTTTGGTTTTTTTAAAAACCCAGAGGTCAGGAGTTTTCATTTGCAGCTACTCACCCAAGGCTTTGGTGCAAGGAGGGAGATGTGGACTCCAGATGCCTAAGGAGAGGCTGGGGTGGAAAGCATTGCAGGGACACTTGGAAAAACAACAGCCATGAGCATTTAGTTGTAGGCCCCCAAACCAAAATGGCCATTTTTCCTGAAGAAAGCTTAGCCACTCCCAGTAGCCAGAGGGTAGAAGAAAAAATGAAAGAAACCCCGCCTTAGGTGATACAGTCTGCCCCAGCCCCAGGAGCCCTGCATGCCACACCCTATGTTTTGAGCTGTTTTTTTTTTTTTTTTTTTTTTAATTTTTACTTTATTTTTTACAGAGAGGAAGGGAGAGGGACAGAAAGCTAGAAACATTGATGGGAGAGAAACATCGATCAGCTGCCTCCTACACACTCCCCACTGGGGATGTGCCCGCAACCAAGGCACACGCCCCTGACCGGAATCGAACCTGGGACCCCTGAGTCCACAGGCCGACACTCTATCCACTGAGCCAAACCGGTCAGGGCAATTTTGAGCTTTTCAGAAGAAAAAAAAGCAGAGGCCAACCTTATGGGTCTGAACAGTCTCAAGGAGCCCTAAGTGACTGGATTGGGGGAGGGGCAGTCCACCCCATTATCCTGGGAACCAGACTGCTAATTTCCCTACATGGGAGAACTGATAAAAACTCCAGGTTTACAGCCAACTGTGTTGGTCTCCATACAAGTATTTCTGTCCAGCCAAGGGCCGAGTAATATTTTGGGCCACTTCCAGAGGAGTAGCTCTGGGGAAGAGAAAAACACCCACCATATTCCCTGAAAACTAAACAGAACCTCCCCTGCCTAAAGCCCTTTCAGAAACAGACTTTAAAGTGATTAAGATTGACAGCTGGCTAGCAGGCAAAGGGCAGCAGTGGCAGGGCCCTGGGAACCAGGTGAAGATTGCTGGCCCAGCCCTGGACCCTGTGCTGCTAACAAAACCCCCCTACTTTATAGGGCAGATTGGTCCCTCCTGCGTGCAGCCAAGGCTTATGGAGACAGACACAAACGGTGGATTGGTGGATTGCTTGGAACATCAAGCTGGTTACTAAAAGCCAGAAGACAGTGCCTGAGTGTGATTAGCACCTAAGTACCTAACAGAAAGCCCAGAATAGGTGGATAGACAGAAGAGTGGGATCCAAAGTGAACTCCCACTAAACTTTGCTAAAATGAACTGCATTTCACTTAAAAATTTTTTTCTCCCTTTTTTTTCTTTTCTCTATTCCCTCCCTTTTTCTTCTCATTTTTACAATTTTTCTTTCATTCTTTTTTCCTCTTTTACATTTTTCTTCTGTATCTGCTTTAATGATTTGTTTTTCTAGTCTCTGTTGTTTCTTTCATATATTTAATTTTCGTGTTTCCTTTTCCTACTCAATATTTTTATTTTTTTCACTACTCAATTTTTTTCTCTATTTTCTTTTTCTCCTGATTTCTCATCCTTTTTCTTTTTCTTATTTTAGGTCTATCTACTTTCTCCTCTATTTTGCTTTTCCAAATTTATTTCTTGTCTTTTCATTTGTTTTCTCCTCCCTTTATTTTAAACAATTTCCCTTCCCCCATTCCTCTAATTCTTTATTTTCTTTAGTTCAGCTTTGCATCTACATAGTCCAGCCCCCTTTTTGTTGTTTTCTGTTTGTGCTTTTTTGTTTTGTTTTCTCATTCTTTTTTTTTTCTATCATTCTTGCTCTCTTTTCTCTTTCCTAATTCTTCTCTGGTGGTTGCTTTTGGTGGTGCTGTAGGGGTCTTGTGTATTTTTTTTTCTTCTGTTTCATGTTTTGTTGTGTTGTATTTTGTTCTGTTCAATCAGCACGTCCACAACAGTTCACACAACATGGTCAGGTGTGAACCACATAGTCAGCCAGCCTGAGAAGAGACTCTATCCATAAATGGGACAATAACATGCAAGACCTAACTACAACAGGAGAATCAAAATAACTCAAGTAAGGGGCTCTCCTAGAGCACCCAGCTCAGGAGATCAAAGAGATTGCACCACTCATTTCCACAAAGCACCTACTACATAAAACAAAATCTGGGAAGCAAAGCAGTTTGATCTAATACAAAGAAACAAAAACAAAGGGGTAGCAAAAATGGGGAGACAATAAAACAATCCCCAAATGAAAGAAAATGAGGAATCTCCAGAAAAGGAACTAAATGAAATGGAGGTAAACTATTTGTCAGATAAAGAATTCAGAATAATGGTAATAAGGGTGCTCAAATAATTCAGTGAGAACTACAAGCAACCTAAAAGGTTCTTAATGAGAACCACACCAACATGAAAAGAGAGCTTGAAACAATAAATAAGAATGAATTGGAAATTAGGAATGACATAGCTAAAATAAAGAACACCCTGAAAGGATTCAAAGTAGACTAGAAAAGACTGAGGACTGAATCAGCAAATTAGAAGATAAGATAGGAAAAAATACCCACTCACAGCAGCAAATGGGAAAAAATTAAAAAGCAGGAGGAGAATCTAAGGGAGCTTTGGGACAACATAAAATGTAACAACATTCTCATTATAAGGGTGCCAGAAGCAGAAGAATCTGATAAGGGGATAGAGAACCTGTTTGAAGAAATAATAGCAAAAATTTTTCCTAACCTAGTGAAGGGAAAAGTCACTCAAGTTCAGGAAACACAGAGAATCCCAATCAAGATGAATCCCAAAAAACCTACATCAAGGCACATATTAATTAAAATGTCAAACATTAAGGTAAATAATCTTAAAGGCTGCAATAGAGAGACAGATAGTTACCTTCAAAGGAGCTCCCATTAAACTGTCAGTTGACTGCTCATTAGAAAGACTTCAGGCCAGAAGGGAATGGCATGAAGTATACAAGGTAATAAAAACAAAGGGACTTCAAATTGAAGGCCATAACAAGTGATAATGAGGGCCACTTCATAATACTAAAGGGATCAATTCAACTACAAGGCTATTATTAGAAATTGAAGGTGATATAAAGATCTTCACAAACAAAAAAGTCTAAAAGAGTTTTTCATCACCAAATAAGCACTGCAAGGAATGCTAAAGGGACTACTGTAAGAAGAAATGAAAGAAAGAAAGAAAGAAAGAAAGAAAGAAAGAAAGAAAGAAAGAAAGAAAGAAAAAGGAACAAGCATAAAGAATAAAAGTGGCAACAAGTAAGTACCTAACAATAATAACCTTAAATGTAAGTGGCTTAAATGCTCCAATCAAAAGATATAGGGCAGCTGAATTGATTAAAAAAAAAAATGACCCAGCCCAGCCAGCGTAGCTCAGTGGTTGAATGTCAACCTATGAACCAGGAGGTCATAGTTTCATTCCCAGTCAGGGTACATGCCCAGGATTGCAGGCACAATCCCCGGGGGTGGAGGGGGGGGTGAGGGGGGAGGTGGCATGCATAAGGCAGCCAGTCAATGATACTCTCTCATCATTGATGTTTCTATCTATCACTCCCTCTCCCTTCCTCTTGAAGTCAATAAAAATATTTTTTTTAAAAAAAGAAAAAAAACATGACCCATATATATGCTATCTACAAGAGACCCACTTCAGAACAAAGGACTCACACAGAATGAAAGTGAAGAGATGGGAAAAAAAATTCCAGGCAAATTGAAATGAAAAATCAATCAAACAAACAAACAAACAAACAAACAACAACAACAACAAAAAAACAGGTGGGGTAGTAATACTCATGTCTGACAAAATATACTTCAAAGTGAAGGCCATAACAAGAGATAATGAAGGCCACTTCATAATGCTAAAGGGATTGATACAACAAAAGGATATAACTCTGATAAATATATATGCACCTAATACAGAAGCATTCAAATATATATTTTTTTAAATTTCTGGAAGATATCAAGGGAGAGATCAACAGCAATACACTCACAGTAGGGGACTTTAAAACCCCTCTGACTTTACTAGGTAGATCTTCTAGACAAAAAAATCAGCAATGAAACAGCAATCCTAAACTACACACTACATCAATTGCAATTAATTGACATTTTCAGAACATTTCAAACCAAAGCTACTGAATATACATTCTTCTCAAATGCACATGGGACATTTTCAAAGACAGACCACATATAAGGACACAAGCTAAGTCTCTACAAACTCAAGAGGATTGAAATCATATCAAGCATCTTCTCAGATCACAATGGCATAAAATTAGAAATCAACTACCATAAACACACACACACACAAACAAAAAACATTCAAACACATGGAGGCTAAATAGCATGCAATTAAACAATGAATGGGTTACCAAAGAGATCAAAGAAGACATAAAAAACATCCTGGGAAAAAATGAGAAAGAACACACAACAACCCCAAATCTCTAGGACACAGCAAAAGCAGTCCTGAGAGGGAAGTTCATAGCACTACAGACCTACGTCAAAAAAGAGGGAAATTTAATAATAAACTATTTAACCCTACAACTTAAAGAACTAGAAAGAGCCCAGAGTAGGTAAAAGGAGAAAAAATAATAATGACTAGAGTAGAAATAAATGACATGGGACTAAAAAAAAATACAAAAAAATCAGTGAAACCAAGATCTGGTTCTTTGAAAGGATAAATAAGATTGATGAACCATTAGCAAAAGTCATCAAGAAACAAAGAGAGAGGACCCAAATAAATAAAATCAGAAATGAAAGTAGAGAAGTAACCACTGATACCACAGAAATACAAAGAAAATACATATGTCAACAAGTTGGACAATGTGGATGAAATGGACAAATTTCTAGAAAAATACAATCTCCCAAAACGTAATCAGGAAGAAACAGAAAACTTGAATAGGCCAATAACAACTGATGAAATAGAAGCAGTAATAAAAAAAAAAAAAAAAAAAAAAACTCCCAGCAAACAAAAGCCTGGGTCCAGATGGCTTCAAAGGGGAGTCTTACCAAACATTCAAAGAACAACTAACACCTATACTCTTCAAACTATTCCAAAAAATCAAAGAGGAAGGACCACTTCCAAGCTCTTTTTATGAGGCCAGCATTATCCTAATTTCAAAACCAGATAAAGACACTACAAAGAGAGAGAATTACAGGCCAATATCCCTGATGAATATAGATGCTAAAATCATCAACAAAATATTAGCAAGTCAGATTCAGCAATACATTAAAAAGATCATACACCATGACTAAGAGGGATTTAATATGGGAATCCAAGGCTGGTACAATATTCACAAATCAATAAATGTGATACATCACCTAAACATAGTGTAAGACAAAATTCACATGATCATATCAAGTGATGCAGAAAAAGTATTTGACAAAGTCCAACACCTAGTTTTGCTAAAAACTCTCAGCAAAGTGGGAAAAAAGAGATCATATCTCAACATAATAAAGGCCATATATGACAAACCAACAGCAAATATCATACTCAGTGGGCAACGACTAAAACTATTTCCCCTAAGAACAGGAAAAAGACAGGGATACCCACTATCACCACTCTTGTTCAACATAGTACTGAAAGTGCTAGCCACAGCAATCAAACAAGAATAAATAAAAGGCATCCAAATTAGAAAGAGGAAGTAAAACTGTCATTATTCACAGATGACATGATATTGTACTTAGAAAAATCCTAAAGATTCCACCAAAAAACTACTAGATTTAATAAATAAATTCAGGAAAGTAGCAGGATAAAAAATGAACACCCAGAAAGTATGGCATTTTTATATACCAATAATGAACTATCAGAAAGAGAAACTAAACAAACAATTCCATTTACCATTGCAACCAAAAAAATAAGATATTTATGAATAAACTTAACCAAGAAGGTAAAAGACCTGTATTCGGAAAACTACAGGACATTGAAAAAAGAGATAGAGGAAGATATAAAAAAAAAAAAAGAGATAGTGGAAGAACATACCATGTTCATGGATTGGTAGAATCAACATTATTAAAATGTCCATACTGCCTAAAGCAATCTATCAATTCAATGCAATCCCTATTAAAATACCAATGGCATATTTGACAAATCTAGAACAAACTCTCCAAAAATTTATATGGAACCAAAAAAGACCCCAAATAGCCACAGCAATCTTGAGAAAGAAGAACAAGATGGTAGAAATCACAATACCAGATATCAAGTTATACTACAAAGTTACTTTAATCCAAATAGCCTGGTACTGGCACAAGAACAGGCTTATAGATCAATAGAATAGAACAGAGATCCTAGAAATTGACCCAAGCCATTATGCTCAATTAATATTTCACAAAGGAGGCAAGAGCATACAATGGAGTCAAAACTGTCCCTTCAATAAATGGTGATGGGAAAATTGGACAGGTATATGAAAAAAAAATGAAACTAGAGCACCAACTTACACCATACACAAGAATCCTATATAATAAAAGCATAATATGTAAATCAACTGAACAGCAGAACGACTAGTCGCCATGATGCACACTGACCACCAGGGGGCAGATGCTCAATGCAGGAGCTTCCCCCTGGTGGTCAGTGTGCTCCCCACAGGAAGTCGGGCTCATTGCTGGCAAGTGCAGCAGAGGTGACGGGAGCCTCTCCAACCACCTCTGCTGCAGGCAGGTGGTAAGGAGCAAAGGGTTCCAGACTGTGAGAGGATGCAGGCCAGGCTGAGGGAACCATCCTCTGCACCCCACACACACACACAGTGCACGAATCTCATGCACCAGGCCTCTAGAAATTCATAATGGATAAAAGACTTAAATGTAAGTTGAGACTTAAATGTAAGTTGTGAGACTATTAAAACCTTAGAAGAAACCATAGGCAGCAAAATCTCAGACATCCCTCATAGCAATATCTTTACTAATACATCTCTTAGAGTAAAGGAAACTAAGAAGGAAATAAACAAATGGGATTACATAAAAATAAAAAAGCTTCTGCACAACAAAAGAAACCATCAGCAAATGAAAAGGAAACGCACTGCATGGGAGAACATATTTGCCACTGATACATCTGATAAGGGGTTAATACCCAAAATTTATAGGGAATTCATATAACTTAACAAAAGAAAGACAAATAATCCAATTAATAAATGGGCAAAGGACATAAATACACACTTCTCCAAAGTGGACATACAAAAGCCCAAGAGACATGACAAAATGCTCAAAGTCACTAATCATCAGAGACATAGATACAAATCAAAATGATAATGAGTCATCAACTCATACCTGTCAGAATGCTATCATCAACAAATCAACAAAGGACAAGTGTAGGCAAGGATGTGGAGAAAAGGTAACCCTAGTACACTACTGGTGGGAATGCAGACTGCTGCAGCCTCTGTGGAAAACAGTATGGAGTTTCCTAAGAAAATTAAAATTGGAACTCCCATTTGACCCAGTGATCCCATTTCTAGGAATATATCCCAAGAAACCAGAAACACCAATCAGAAAGGATATATGCACCCCTATGTTCATAGCAGCTCAATTTACAATAGTTAAGATTTGGAAACAGTCCAAGTGCCCATTAACAGATGAGTGGATAAAAGATCTGTGGTACATTTAAAGAATGGAATACTGAAACCAAGATGGCGGCATAGGTAAACACCGGAAATTGCTGCCTCGCACAACCACTTCAAAAATACAACTAAAAGATAAAACGAACATCATCCAGAACCACAGGAAGGCTGGCTGAGAGGAAATTCTAAAACTAGAAGGAAAGAGAAAAGCACTGAGACTCAGAGGAGGTGCAGAAGTAAAGTACAGAGGTACGAAGGTGCATGCCGAAAGGGCTGGTGGCTGAGGACCCGGCTGTCTTTTTGAATAGGGAGGGAGTCACAAGCCCCCAACTGCTCTGAACTCCAGATCCGGGTGAGTCTCTGGGAACCCAGACTCATATGGGGAGAAACTGGACTGTCAGGCATTGGGCAGACTCGAGGGCGGCTTTCTCTCAGAGGTGCTTGCAGCAATTACCAGGACACTGAGAAGCCAGGCCTCTTAGGATAGAACTGGGGAGCAGCCATAGCTGCTTGCTCCACCCTGTTGATCCCCAGAGACCCTGCCCCACACAAGCTGTGCACAGAGGCTTTTGCATATGAAAGGCCTGGCCCTTTGCAACCTGAAAATTACCTAACAAACTGCAGCTGAATCAGAGAGACCCAGAACTTCCAAAAGAAGGTCCAAGGCCCCACAGCAGCTTGCATTGCTTCACAGCTGGGCTTCATCTGGGCACCTCCAAACCCCAAACAAAGAAGAGGAATCTCTCTATAGCTCCTGCTGGGTAGCCTCAGACAGAGGCTAAATTAGCACCTCCTCAGAGATCCAAGAGCCAGTGTACCCAGTGGTCAGAGTGGGACCATTCAGATTACAACTCCTCAGATCCATAAGGGACACACTCAGGGGGCAGACTCAGTGAGCACCAAAGCCCCACTGAAGCAAGTCTTGTCCCAGAAGGGTGTCTCCAGCTTAGAAGTTCTCCCACTGCAGACACAGCTGATTCTCACAGCCAATTGGCCTGGAGGTCAATTCCTCCCAGTGATACCTACAACAATCAAGACTTAACTACAACAAGACTGTGCACAAAGCCCACAAAAGGGTGCACCAAGAGTGTCCACCTCAGGTAATTGGGGAGGCTGAGCCACTGGGCCCTATAGGACCCTAACACAGAAAGTCACTCTATCAACACAGGGAAGCATAAAAAATGTGAAGACAAAGAAACAAGTCACAAATGACAGAAATGGAGGAAAGCAAACTACTGGATATAGAGTTCAAAACCACACTTTTAAGGTTTTTCAAGAATTTTCTAGAAACTGCTGATAAATTTAGTGAGACCCTCAAGAAATCTAGTGAGACCATCGAGGTTATGAAAAAGGACCAATTAGAAATTAAGCATACACTGACTGAAATAAAGGATATTATGCAGAGTTCCAACAGCAGACTAGAGGATCGCAAGAACCAAGTTAAAGATTTGAAATATGAAGAAGCAAAAATCACCCAGCTGGAAAAACAAAAAGAAAAAAGAATCCAAAAATATGAAGATAGTGTAAGGAGCCTCTGGGACAACTTCAAGCCTACCAACATCCAAATTATGGGGGTGCCAGAAGAAGAGAGAGAGCAAGATACTGAAAACCTATTTGAAGAAATAATGACAGAAAACTTCCCCTACCTGGTGAAAGAAATAGCCTTACAAGTCCAGGAAGCGCAGAGAACCCCAAACAAAAGGAATCCAAAGAGGACCACACCAAGACACATCATAATTAAAATGCCAAGGGCAAAAGACAAAGAGGGAATCTTAAAAGCAGCAAGAGAAAGACAGTCAGTTACCTATAAGGGAGTACCCATACGACTGTCAGCTGATTTCTCAACAGAAACTATGCAGGCCAGAAGGGAGTGGCAAGAAATATTCAAAGTGATGAATAGCAAGAACCTACAACCTAGATTACTTTACCCAGCAAAGCTATCATTCAGAATTGAAGGTCAGATAAAGAATTTCACAGATAAGAAAAAGCTAAAGGAGTTCATCACCACCAAACCAGTATTATATGAAATGCTGAAAGGTATCCTTTAAGAAGAGGAAGAAGAAGAAAAAGGTAAAGATACAAATTATGAACAACAAATACACATCTATGACAAGTGAATCTAAAAATCAAGTGAATAAATAATCTGATGAATAGAATAAACTGGTGAATATAATAGAATCAGGGGCATAGAAAGGGAGTGGACTGACTATTCTCGGGGGCGGGGGGAAGCGTTGTGGGGGGGGGTGTGGGAAGAGACTGGACAAAAATTGTACACGTATGGATGAGAACAGTGGGTGGCGTGGGTAAGGGCAGAGGGTGGGATGGGAACCGGGTAGAGGGGAGCTATGGGGGGAAAAAGGAACAAATGTAATAATCTGAACAATAAAGATTAATAAAAATAAAAAAATAATAAAGAATGGAATACTATGCAGCTGTAAAAATAGAAAGATCCCTTATCATTTGCAACAGCATGGGTGGACCTGGAGAGCATTATGCTAAGCGAAATAAGGCAACCAAAAAAAGATAAATATCACATGATCTCACTCATTTATGGAATATAATGAACAACATAAACTGATGAACAAAAACAGATCCAGAGACAGAGAAGCATTGATCAGACCATCAAACCTCAGAGGGAAGGTAGGGGAGGGTGGGGGTAAGGGGGAGAGATCAACCAAAGGACTTGTATGCATGCATATAAGCCTAACCAATGGCCACAGACAACAGGGGGGTGAGGGCATGAGTGGAGGGGGGCAATGGGGCGATAAGGACACATATGTAATACCTTAATCAATAAAGAAAAAAAAGAATTCAAGATAATATAATATTTAGCACAGTGATTGTCAATAGAATTTGCTTAATAAATAGTAGCTATCATTACTAAAAAAAAAAAAAAGGAAAGAAATAAGCCAATCAGAGAAAGATAAGTATCACATGATCTCAGTCATATGTGGAATCTAATGAACAAAATAAACTGATGGAAAAAATAGATCCAGAGACACAGAAGCATGGAATAGACTGCAACCTCAGAGTCATTGTATGGAGTGGGGAGTTGGGAAGGGGGTGTATGTGGGAAGAGATCAACCAAAGAACTTCTATGCATATATGTATAGCCCCTGGACGCATACAATAGGGTGCTGAAGGCCTGGGGCGGGGGTGGGGTGGGGGGAGGGCAGGCTACAAGTGGTCAATGGGGGATAAAAGGGGATAAATGTAAAACTTTTAACAATAAAGATTTAAAAATAAAAACATTGTCTAAAGGAAAAACTAAATTCCCTGAATTTCATCTCTCATCACTGTTATATTTATCTTTCTGTTTTGTATACTACCCTCACCTATATTAAAGAGATAATCTATTTACTCAAACAAAAGGAAATGTTTCTAACAGTTTCCTTAGAAGTTTTTATGACTATGCCCTAATAAAAACTTTGTTTAGATTCTTTAACTCTATTTAAAATTTGAATCTCTATCTCACAAGCTAGAACTTTTTAAAATTTAAAGGAGCATTGTCCGGATGGCTGAGTTTGTTGTAGCATTGTCCAGTACATCAAAAGCTTGCAGGTTCGATTCCCAGTCAGGGCACATTGATGTTTCTTTTTCACATTGAAATTTATCTACCTCCCTTCCCTTTTCTCTAAAATCAATAAAAAACATATTCTTGGGTGAGAAGTTAAAAAAATGAATGGAGTGACCATATTATTATTTTTCTAGAAGAAAGAAAAATGGGGAGGAGGATAGATAAAAGTTGATACTATTTAGTCTTCAAAAAAGAACAGTATGGCCTTTTTCAGAGGAATGTCCAGTACTTAGAAAAAAGAATCCAAAGGAGAAAGTGACAGATATTTTGTGGGGGAAAAGTCCTTTCTTGTAAAACCTGTCAAGGAATAGAATCCTAATATATGAAAAGCCAGGGGCTATCATGACTGAAACAACTGGACGGACAACCAAACAGCAGTCTGCGTGGGGCTACCAGGCCGGCAGGAGGGTTAGTGAGGGACAACCAAACGACTGAACAGCAGGCTGCATGGGGCAACCGGGCTGGCAGGTGGGGCAGTTAGGGGCAATCAGGCTGGCAGGCAGAGGTAGTTAGGGGTAATCAGGTAGGCAGGCAGGTGAGCAATTAGGAGCCAGTGGTCCCGGATTGTGAGGGGGATGTCCCCCGAGGGGTCCCAGATTGGAGAGGGTGCAGGCTGGGCTGAGGGGACCCCTCCATGCACGAATTTTGTGCACCAGGCCTCTAGTTATACAATAATTTGGGACCATAGCACACTGTAAATTATTTGCATGCTTTAGTATAGCATTGGGTTGGATTTGTAAGGTAACACCTTCAATCAAAACCAAGTAGATATACTCAGGTAAGCAGATTAAAGACCAGTGAAGAGGTGCCAGCAGGATTCCTCAATAGGTCATGGTGGAGGGGAAGAGAAATGGCCTCCAGCTTTCATCCACAGTTCCTGCTGATTCCTTTCCCCCTCTTTTTTCTTAAAATACTCTCTGAACTTGTGACTTATCTTAGGACCATACAATATCATTTTGGTACTGACTTTGATTAATTTTACTTGATGAGCTGCTCTTTAATATATGATTCTGAAAACAAAGATTGTCACAAATGGTGCAACTTGTTTTATTATGAAATTTTACACTAGTAAATTAAAGGTGAATGATTTAATCCCTTTTATGATGGTAGTTGTTAGTCCTAGCATGCCAAATTTAGCAACTCGTTATTTATCCTCTTTTTCTGGGACTAATCATTTTTTCTCCATTACTACACTGAGAGCTCACAACCCTCTTAGTGCTCATACCCTATGTACATTCCATTCATCTTACTCACCCATTATGTATTATTGTCATCTGGTGAAAAAACAGGATTGATTACCAGATGATAGTTCTGAAATTTCCAGAGGTAAAATGAAGTAGATTTTATCATGGGGAAAAAATGGGGGGAGAGGGGAAAATACAGGTATTTTTTTTTCTTTCATTCATATTCTGCGGTTCTAAAATGACAAGCATTTTTCTATTCCATTTCATGTGGGGAAGTACTAGTTCAGCTATAGTTGAAAGAATTGACCTTCTATAATGATCACACCAGATTAGTGTTTGTGAAAAACTTGGGCCAAATTCTTAAGGAACCCTATGACTATAAAACAAAAATGACAAAACAAAACAGAGCCTAAAATGTCTCAATTGCTTTTTCCTTCACTGGAGAAATGAAGTATTATATATTTTCCACTTATAAGTTCTGTAATAGCATACTTGAATTATGGAGCAATTTTTATTTTTTTAAATGATATTTATTCATATTCAAATTTTAGCAGAGCTTTCAAAGTGTCAGGATAAATATAATTCCAAAATAATGATGAGTTTCTCTTTCCCAAATTGTCTTTAAATTTACTAACACTATCACAATTTTAAAAAATCTTAAGCAAGATAGCACTGAGCTCTTCAGAACTGCCAACATTATAAAATACAGTAATGGTAGGAGGATTGTTTCAGGTAAGAGTGACTCTGGAGTGGATTGTGATTCTAGAAAAATAAAAGGATAATCAGAGAAATTTGATTATGATCTATATATTAGCTAATACCATTGCATCAGTATTAAATTTCTTTTAAAAAATTTCTTTTATTGATTTCAGAGAGGAAGGGAGAGGAAGAGAGAGATAGAAACATCAATGATGAGAGAGAATCACTGATCATCTGTCTCCTGTAGGCCCAATACCAGGGACTGAGCCTGCAACCCAGGCATGTGCCCTTGATTGGAAGTGAACCCAGGACCCTTCAGTATGCAGGCCGATGATCTATCCGCTGAGCCAAACCAGCCAGGGCAATATTAAATTTCTTAAGTAGGATAATGCTATTAGGATTATATAAGAGAATTGTTTTTCTTGGGAGGTGCAAAATAAATATTTAGCTATGAAACTGATTCTTAATTGGTTGAAAAATATGTATACAGAGATAAAGCATATATATCAAAACATTGGTAATTTAAGAATCTAGATCAGTGATGGTGAACCTATGACACGCATGTCAGAGGTGACACGCGAACTCATTTTTTTGGTTGATTTTTCTTTGTTAAATGGCATTTAAATATATAAAATAAATATAAAAAATATACGTCTTTGTTTTACTATGGTTGCAAATATCAAAAAATTTCTATATGTAACACAGCACCAGAGTTAAGTTAGGGTTTTTCAAAAAGCTGACACGCCGAGCTCAAAAGGTTCACCATCACTGATATAGATGAAGGGCTTATGGATTTTCATTGTTCAATTTTTTCCAAATGTTCTATAGGCTTCATTAAAAAGTTAGGAGGAAAAAAATCCAAAACTGAAGAGAATAGTCTTTAAAAACATTGAAAGAAGGAGTGCTTCTTTGTTAGTACATAATATAAAATGTCACTAATAAACAGTGGTTGACTGAGTGTATTCTAATTATAGGCTTGTTTCTCTTATTACTATACGTCAGACTATGAATAAGGTCATTTAGTAGAATCAAAAAGCATGAAGTAGTTTCTGCTTCCAGCCACGATGGAACAAGAATTGGATTTACCCTCCTATCATAACTAAGAAATTGGGCAAAATATATGAGACACTGGTTCACAGATATTGGGCAACAGGAAACTTAGGACACTGTTCCTTAAGAGAAGGAAAACAAATGAGGTGAGCCCTACTGTTGTCCCTGCTTGCTGTCTACAGTTTCCAGGCTACAGCTCAAGTAGTGGGGAACCAAAACAGAGCTCAGTGGATTTCCTGAGTTGAGCCAGAACTGAAAATGACAGAATTGTAGGGAAGGGAGTTAGAATTTGCAGGATGAAGTACTGGAGAAAAAAACGGCATAGAAAGAGAGCTTCGGAGAACTGCAGAGGGTTCCCCTCAGCTCCTCAGCTGAGATTGATCAGCACATACCTGTGGGAAACTACTCCGGGCTGAGAAAGCACCACCAGAAGGGAGGAGGCAGAACAATACTCAGAGATCAAACAGGGCTGGGGAGAGTTTGTGTTCCCAGCAGCCAAAATGAAAACCTCATAACTATTAGATATTAAATACAGTACTCAGAAGGGTATTGCCTCAGATTAGGGACCGAATTAGCTACAGACTAAAGGTTGTTTTGATTCCATCTCACAAAGTGTAAAAGTAAACCTTGAAAGAATCAAATGGTTTCCAAGTTGCTTAATTGCATCCAGGACAATGAGGGGGAAAGGGAGCATCTGTAATGCTTTCAACAATGAAGACAAATTAAAAAAAAAACAAAAAACGTAAGCCCAGCTGGAATGGCTCAGTGGTTGACCATCAACATATGAATCAGGAGGTCACAGTTCAATTCCCAGTCCGGGCACACTCCTGGGTTGTGGGCTTGATCCCTAGTGTGGAGCATTCAGGAGGCAGCCAATCAATGATTCAATCTCATCATTGATGTTTCTGTCTCTCTCTCCCGCTTCCCTCCTCTCTGAAATCAATCAATATATCTATATCTATATTTATCTATCTATCTATCTATCTATTTATCTATCATCTATCTATCCATCCATCTATCTTAAAGATATTTAAAGGGGAAAAAAATCCAGCTTACAACAATGGAAAATTTGCAAAATCTGGCATCTAAAAATTACAGCATAGCCCTCTCCGGGTAGCTAAGTTGGTTAGAGTGTCATCCAGATATGCAAAGGTTGAGGGTTCGATTTCTTGTCAGGACATACACAAGAATCAACCAATGAATGCATGAATAAGTAGAACAACAAATATCGCTCTCTCAAAAAAAAAATCAACTAAAAATTGAAGCATAGCCCTGGCCAGTGTGGTTCAGTTGTTAGAGTGTGTCTTCCCTCAAACCAAAATGTCACAGGTTCAATTTCCAGTCAAGGACACATTCCTGAGTCTTTGCCTGATCTCCTGGGCCTGGGCTAGGAAAAGTTGACTCCGGTGAACATCTTGGTCATTTCCTAAGGCATCCAGCCCCAGCGAAGGAAGCCATAAGCTGTGGATTGTTGATAGCTCCAAAGAGAGTACACAGGACCCGTCAGAAACAGTATCTGACTATGTCTTTCCCTAGAGATTGTGAGGCATAGCAGATCTACCTAATACATAGACACAAACCCAAACAGGCAAAAAAAAAAAAAAAAAAAATGGGAAGACAAAAAAATAACTCCCAAATGAAAGAACAAGAGAATTCCCTAGAAGAAGAGATAAATGAAATGGAGATTTGAAATTCATCTGAGATAGAGTTCAGAATAATGAGGATAAACCTACTCAAGAGCATGAGAAAAGATGTAGTCACTATGAAAAAAGAACAATCAGAAATAATGACATAGCACTAATAAAGTACACATTGGAAAGAATACAGAGCAGATTAGGGGAAGCTGAGGATCAGATCAGTGAATTAGAAGACAGGGTATTCTCAGATCACAGTGGAATGAAATTAGAAATCAACTACCATAAAAACACACACAAAAAAACATTCAAACACATGGAGGCTAAATAGCTTGTTATTAAACAATGAATGGGTTACCAATGACATCAAGAATGAAATAAAAAAATATCCTAGAAACAAATGAAAATGAACAGACAACAACCCAAAATCTATGGGACAGAGTAAAAGCAGTCCTGAGAGGGAAGTTCATAGCACTACAGGCATACCTTAAAAAGTAAGAAAAATTAATAATAAACTATTTAACCCTAAAACTTAAAGAATTAGAGAGAGAACAACAAGAAAAGCCCAGGGTAAGTAGAAGAAAGGAAATAATAATACAGCAGAAATACATGACATAGACACTTAAAAAAACAAAAACAATAAAAAGATCAATGGAACCAAGAGCTGGTTCTTTGAAAAGATAAATAAGATTGATGAACTCTTAGCCAAATAAATAAAATCAGAAATGAAAGTGGAGAAGTAACCACTGACACCACAGAAATATAAAAAATTGTAAGAAAACAGTATGAACCACTATATGCAACAAGGTGGACACTGTGGATGAAATGGATAAATTTCTAGAAAAATACAATCTCCAAAAACTCAATCAGGAAGAATCAGAAAACCAAAACAGGCCAATAACAATAGAGAAAGTTGAAGCAGTAGTCAAAAATCTCCCAGCAAACAAAAGCCCTGGTCCAGATGGCTTCACAGGGAAGTTTACCTAACATTCAAAGAACAAGTAACACCAATCCTCCTCAAACTATTCCAAAAAATTCAAGAGGAGGAAAGACTTCCAAGCTCTTTATATAAGGCCAGCATTATCCTAATTCCAAAACCAGATAAAGACACTACAAAGAAAGAGAATTACAGGCCAATATCCCTGACGAACATAAATGCTAAAATCCTCAACAAAATATTAGCAAATAGGATCTATAAATATATTAAAAAGATCATATGCCATGACCATGTGGGATTTTTTCCAGGGATGCAAGGCTGGTACAATATTTCCAAATTAATAAACACGATACATCACACAAACAAGTTGAAAGAAAAATCACATGATCATGTCAATTAATGCAGAAAAAGCATTCGACAAAATCAACACCCATCCTATATAATAAAAGTCTAATATGCTAAGGGTCTGGTCGTCCATTCGTCTGTTCAACCAATGAAAGCTTAATATGCTAATGATATGCTAAAGCCGCTCAACCACTCGCTATGACGTGCACTGACCACCAGGGGGCAGATGCTCCAACTGATAGGTTAGCTTGCTGCTGGGGTCCAGCTGATTGGGACTGAGGGAGATGGGCCAGACATGCTCTGGAGCCCTCCCGCAGTCCCTCCCCAGCTGGCCAACCTCCCATGTCCCTCCCCTGCCCCAATTGTGCACTAGTGGGGTCCTTTGGCCTGGCCTGTGCCCTCTCACAATCTGGGACCCCTTGGGGGATGTCAGAGAGCCAGTTTCGGCCCGATCCCGCAGGCCAGGCTGAGGGACCCTACTGGTGCACAAATTCATATACCGGGCCTCTAGTTTTTGATTAAAAAATCTCAGCAAACTGGCAACACTTCAACATAATAAAGGCCACAAACCTGCAATGAACATCATTCTCAATGGGCAAAAACTAAAACCATTTCCCCTTAGAACAGGAACAAGACAGGGATGTCTGCTTTCACCACTCTTTATTTTTCAGGGTCTACAAATAATTTTATTGAAATTGAACCAATAACACAACAGCCTTCCTAGATTGAGGGCCACCTCCCCACACCACTTCCCACACTCTAGAAGCATAGAGCTTGCACAGTAAGGAATTTTTTTTTTTTAAGTCATTTCTATGTAGAAGTCAGACTTTGCCCCAACAACATCATGGACTAGACTATTTACAAACGTTCACATTTTAAGTAGTCCTTTTATGATCGTCCTCTCTGTCCCTACCCAGGGTCACTCACACATGGTGGACCCACAGCTGGTTTGCTCTCACATGGCCCTTGCCACCATCCCTATCTTGGCTTCCATTGGCAGGTGCGGCCGCTCTCTTCCCCAGGGTCTACTCCCTCACTCACCATTCTTATTCAACACTAGGGGCCTGGTGCATGAAATTCTTGCACAAGTGCAGTCCATAAACCTGGCCAGTGATTGAAGCGTGAGCATCTGGTGTGAAAGGGCAGGTTCCAGCTGACCTCTGGCCCTGGGCAGCACCTGGGCCCCCGGGGCCCTGCATGCTCCCCTCCACCTGAGTCACGGCACCCGAGTCTCCAAATGGAGATGCAGTGAGTGCAGCCAGATGCCATGGGCCGGGGCACAGCATGGGCCTCTGGGCTACCCAGCAGCCCAGCATGGAAGCCGGGCAGGCAGCACGGGGAGCCTACCCAGCTCCTGCGGTCCTGGAAGAGGCTGTGTGGGTGCGGTGGCTCCTTGTGGGCACTCAGCACTTGAGTGCAGGGGCTTCCCTGGTGTGTGAGCCCTGGCATCCCAGGGGGAAGATAGCAGGGGGAGTGAGAGCGAGCTCAGTGGACACCCCACATTCTCATCGCACCTTCATCCCCGTCACTCCCACCCCAGGTAGTGGGCAAGAGGTCACAGCCCCCCACCTGGGTGCCACAGGAGGTTGGTTGCTGCCACCCACACACAGTTACCCATCCCAGCCCAGGGCCTGGCCCCGATGGGACGATCAGGTCCTGCCAGACCCTGGTTGCCATTTGCAGGGTGATCAAGTCAGCACCAGGCCCCCCCTCCTGGCTCCCTCAGCTCCTGGGAGCTGATGGCGGCTCCACCTTCTGCCACTGCTGCTGGTCAACATCTGCAGAGCGATCGGCAGGGCAATTAGGCCCCCGCTTGCACCTGCCTTGGCCTGGCATTGCCTGCTCACCTGCTCCACCATTCCGCTGCAGTCCCGTTCTCATCGGGGCCCATGGGGGCCAGCAGTGCCTCCACTGCTGCCTGTGCCAGTGCCGCATGGCTGACGCCTTCCATGTTCCACGCCACCCCCAGGTGGTCAGTGCATGTCATAGCGAGCAGTCAAACTCCCAGTTGAACTCCCAGTTGAACTCCTGGTTGAGGGGACGATATGCATATTAGGCTTTTATTATATATGATATCTTCCATTGCTTTCAGAGAAGAAGGGAGAGGGAGAGAGAGACAAAAACATCAATGATGAGAGAGAATTATGGATCAGCTGCCTCCTGCACGCCCCACACTGGGGATCAAGACCACAACCTGGGCATGTGCCCTGACAGGGAGTCAAAGCTGGACCTCCTGAGTCATAGGTCGACGTTCAATCACTTAGCCACACCTGCCGGGCTCTTGTTCTTATTTTAAAGGAGAGAGAACACTTCAGATGTCGACTTGCCCAAAACAGCCAAGTTACACAGTGGCAGAGTCAGAGGGAAGGAGGGGGACCAGTTCTAAATACATACTCATGAGGCCTTAGTGAGTTCAAAACTTCCATCCATGAACAGTACCTCTTTGACTATGCCCCTTGTCTTACATACCTAGGAAATACTTAGTTACATCTGGTAGCGATAGTTGGCCCCATCATCCTTGCTCTGCTCATGTCTGTCTCACTGCCTAATATATTACCTCAAGGATCCTGGCTCTGAATTCTTTTAGGGAAAATGGACGTTGAATTTCTTCTGAAGCTGCTTCGTGCTGAGGAGGGACGGAGTTTTTCTCTCAGAGCCAAGAGATCCTTGCTGTCTGTCAGAGGGACGATGAGGCCTGGGAACAGAAGGAGGAGGGCTTGTGACTTGGCAGAGACAAACTGTAACAAATGGTCCAGTGGAAGGGAAAGAAAACATTTCAGTTTTAATAACCTCTATTGAAATAGAATTTTTCTCCTAAAAATTACCTCTATGTTTATCAAAAGAGCCAAATTAAGACTAATTTATCTACTGTATTCAATATTCAAAATCGAAGGGGAAATAAGGAGTTTCACAGACCAAAAAAAAAAAAAAAGACAAAGGGAGTTTATCACTACCAAGCCAGCAATGCAACAAATGCTAAAGGGACTTGTGTAAAAAGAAGAAACAAAAAGGGAATAAGGAACACAGGCACAAAAAATAAATGGCTACAAACAAATACCTATCAATAATAACTTTAAACATAAACAGACTAAATGCTCCAATTAAAAGACATCGAGTGGCTGAATGGATAAGAAAACATGAACCATATATATGCTGTCTACAAGAGACCCAACTCAGAATAAGGGACTCACAAGACTGAAAGTGAAGGGATGGAAAAATATCTTTCAGGCAAATGAAAATGAAAAAAAGCTGGGGTAGCAATACTTATATCTGACCAAATAGACCTCAAAGTGAAGGCCATACAAAGAGATAAGGAAGGCAACTTCATAATATTAAAGGGATCAATACAACAAGAGGATATAACATATATGCACCCAATGCAGAAGCACCCAAATACATACAAAACCTCCTGGAAGATATTAAGGGAGAGATCAATAACAATACAATCATAGTAGGGGACTTTAGTACCCCACTGACATAACTGGATAAATCCTCTAGACAAAAAACATCAAAGAAACAGCAATCTTACATGACTCACTAGATCAGATTAACTTAATTGACATCTTTGGAATATTTCACCCCAAAGCCATGGAATATACATTCTTCTCAAATGCACATAGGAATTTTCAAAGATAGACCACATATTGCAAACAGGCAAAGTCTCTCCAAATTCAAGAAGATTGAAATCATATCAAGCATCTTCTCAGACCACACTGGCATAATATTAGAAATAAGCTACAATAAAAACAATCAAAAGTCCAAAAACTTGGAAACTGAATAGCATGCTCTTCAATGATTGGGTTACCAAAGAGATCAAAGAAGAAATTAAAAACATACTGGAAACGAATGACAATGAAACCACAACAATCCAAAATCTATGGGACACAGTAAAAGCAGTTCTGAGAGGGAAGTTTATAGTTCTACAGGCCTTCTTCAAAAAACAAGAAAAAATGGTAATAAATTATCTAATTCTACAACTTAAAGAATTAGAAAGAGAGCAACAAGAAAAGCCCAGAGTGAGCTAAAGGAAGGAGATTATATAGATCAGAGCAGAAATAAATGACATAGAGGACAAAAAACAATACAAAAGATCAATGAAACCAAGAGCTGGTTTTTTGAAAGGATAAACAAGGTTGATGAACCTCTCACCAAGAAGGCTCACCAAGAAGCAAAGAGAGAGGACCCAAATAAACAAAATTGGGAATGAAAGAGGTAAAATAAGAACAAACCCCACAGAAATACAAAGGATTGTAAAAAATACTATGAACAAATCTATCCCAACAAACTTGACAACCTAGAGGAAATGGACATATTCCTAGAAAAATACAACCTTCCAAAACTCAATCAGGAAGAATCTAAAATCTCAATAGGCTGATGACTATAGAGGAAATTGAAGCAGTCATCAAAAAGCTTCCAGCAAACAAAAGCCTGGGGCCAGATGGCTTCACAGTGGAGTTTTACCAAATATTCAAAGAAGAGCTAAAACCTATCCTCCTCAGACTATTGCAAAAAAAAAATCAAGAGAAAGGAACACTTCCAAGTTCATTCTACGAAGCCAGCATTACCCTAATACCAAAATCAGATAAAGACAACACAAAGAAAGAGAATTACAGGCCAATATACCTCATGAACACAGATGCCAAAATCCTCAACAAAATTCTGGCAAATTGGATCCAGCATTAAATCAGAAAGATCATATACCATGACCAAGTAGGATTTATCCTGGGGATGCAAGGATGGTACAATATCTGCAAATCAATAAATGTGATACATCACATAAACAAATTGAGAGATAAAAATCACATAGTCATATCAAGTAATGCAGGAAAAACATTTGACAAAATCCAACACCCTTTCTTGATAAAACACCCTCAGCAAAGTTGGAATAGAGGGATCATACCTCAACATAATAAAAGCCATATATGACAAACCTATAGCCAACATCATACTCAATGGGAAAAAACTAAAGCCATTTCACCTAAAACAGGAACAAGACAGGGCTGCCCACTTTTACCACTTCTGTTCGACATAGTACTGAAAGTGATTGCCATAGTGATCAGACAAGAAGAAGAAATAAAAGGTATCCAAATTGGAAAAGAAGAAGTAAAACTGTCATTATTTGGAGATGACATGATACTGTATATAGAAAACCCTAAAGACCCCATCAAAAAAATTATTAGACTTAATAAATGAATTTGGTAATGTAGCAGGATACAAAATTAACACCCAGAAATCTATGGCATTTTTATACACCAATAATGAACTTACAGAAAGAGAGATTAAAAAAACAATCCCATTTACCATCTCACCAAAAAATATAAGATACCTAGGAATAAACTTAACTAAGGAGGTAAAAGACCTGTACTTGGAAAACTACAAGACACTGAAAGAAGAGATAGGGGAAGACATAAACAGATGGAAGAATATACCATGTTCATGGATTGGTAGAATCAACATCATTAAAATGTCCATACTACCCAAAGCAATCTACAGATTCAATGCACTCCCCATTAAAATACCAATGGCATATTTCATAGACCTAGAACGAACTCTCCAAAAATTCATCTGGAATAAAAATAGACTCTGAATAGCTGCAGCAATCCTGAGAAAGAAGAACAAAGTAGGAGGGGTCAACCAAAGGACTTGTATGCATGCATATAAGCATAATCAATGGACACAGACACTAGGGGGGTGAAGGCTCAAGTGGGGGGGCAATGGAGGGATAAAGACACATATGTAATAACTTAATCAATAAAGAAAAAATTATTTGCTCATATACATGTGGTTTTATTTCTGGACTCTCATTCTGTTTCATTTGTCTGTGTCTGTTTTTCTGCCAATACAATGCTGTTTTGATTATTATAGCTCTGTAGTATATTTTGAAGTTAGGGAGTGTGATAACTTTGGCTTCATTCTTTTTTCGTAGGATTGCGTTGGGTATTTATGGTTCAATACAAATCTGATAATTTTTTTGTCCTATTTCTTTAGAAAATTAAGTTAGGATCTTGAGGGGGATTGCCTTAAATCTGTATATTGCTTTGGGTAATATGGCCATTTTAACTGTGTTGATTCTTCCAATCTATGAACATGGAATATCTTTCTATTTCATTGTGTCTTTTTTTGTCTATTTTAATAATGCTTTGTAGTTTTCAGTATATAGGTCCTTCACATCTTTTATTAAGTTTATTCCTAGGTATTTTATCCTTTTGGCTGCAATTGCAAAAATAATTGTGTGTTTTTTCCATTTTTTTCCTGAAGTTGCATTGTTAGTATATAAAGAAGGCATAAACTTTTTGTATATTGATTTTGTATCCTGTAACTAGACTGTATTTGTTTTTTGTTTCTAATAGTTTTTGGTGGTGAAAATTTAATTGAAGGACTGTACATAAAAATTTAGATGCCATTGTTGATATCTATGTTTCAGAAAAAAGAAATTTATAAGAATAAGAAAAAGAGGGTGTCAAAGACACAGGTCATTTCTTGGCAGCGGGGCAGACGGAGAAGCCAGGAGAGGTAATGGGTTTATAATAATGAGTCTTTATTGTAGAAGCCAGTGGCCACATAGCCATCAGACAAAATAGTCTTTTACAGCAAAGTCTCATATACAGACAGGCATCTGGACACCGGCTGGTGAATGGATACAACTTTCTCACAAAGCAGCATTAGTCTGTACCCACAGCTATTATCCGAGCAGCTGCACGCTGCCCCTTAGACTCATTGCCTCACATCATAGCAGTACCTAAGCTCTCTAGCTCAGCAGTTTCTTCTGTCTCTCCTGTCCAGCACACTGGCTGGATAACATGGCAGCTATATCTGAGCTCTCTATGAGCTCTTAGCCTTCCATCATTGAGGTATCAGCTCTCAGCTCCTTCTGAGCTCTCCTCTCTCCTACACACATAGGAGCTACATTCTCTGTGCCCGTTGTCTCACTTCTCTGAGCTCTCTAGCTTCTGCTCTACCCAGCTGCTTTCTCTCTCTGCTCTCTAGCCTCTCTCTGGTCAGTAACCTGTATATATTCCAGAGACAAAGAAGGCTAGTTGCCAACAGTGACATCAATCATTTGGGTTACAGAAGGGCACAGTGTACCATATGTCCTTGCACCCCCTCATGGTATCTTGGCCTGATTACAATTCTCTGGCTCAGAGTCCTTGAACATCCCATTTAGGCTCATGCCAGAACATCCTTGAACATCCCAGTGTATGAATAACAAGGCCTCTGTGCTCTCATTGATGTGGTTCCCACAGAGGGTCCTCTAGGACCCCTCCCTTGGTCCAGAGATCAGAAGCCTGCCCCCGCCTCACCTGGAGCACCCTCCCCCTCACCACACCTGGTCTTCCTCATGTCCCTGCCCTCAGTTGGGTGGTGAGCAGGCCCTGCTCCTGCTTCCTCACCGCTGGCAAGCTTTGGACAGATCATTTAACCTTGGTTTTATTGCTATTATCAGTAAATATGGGGCTAAAGTACATAATTACTTCTATGCTGCCTAGCTATAAAATTTTATAGTTATCAAATGTGAAAATTGGGGAGCATTACTGATTTTTCAGAATATTGCATTAACTAACAATACATCAGTTTCGTTCTGCTCCTATGATAAAAAAAATAAAAGAATTCTAATAGGCAATGGGGGAAAGAATAGCTTAGTGCAGAAAGAGGGAAGCTTCCTGTTTGTTACTGAAGCACAAGCTTCCTATTTGTCACATTCTCAGTCTGGCTGTGTAATGCAAAACCCAGGTAGGAAAGAAAGAAGAGAACAAATTTTGTGTCTTTGTCTTTTTATTTCTCTGTTTTTGTTAGACAAATGGGAGGGGAGTGTAGTGGTTAGGGGGAATGTTAGGTAACAAAGAATGTGTGTGAATAAGAGCATAAAATTAAGAAAGCCCTTTTTGAAATCTTGGGAAAATTCTTCTTTACTGTAACAAAAATGAAGCAGAATTTACAACAATTCAATGACCTGTAATAATAAAATTAAACACAAAATATTTTTTATTGATTAAAGTACTGACCAACTAAGAGCCAAATAATAAAACTAATGAAAACACAAAAAGTCTTTTTAATGACTGAAGTAAGAATTATCCTTAATAACAAACTTTCATCAAAGATTGAAGGAGAAAAAAAAAAAGAAGCACAACACTAGTAAAACAGAAGTAACAGAAAACGTATATAATGGTGTTGCTGATGACAGGAATGGATTAATTCAACAAAGAGTGCACAAACTGATAACCAGCAATTTCCTACTATGGAGAATGAAGATTCTGATAGGTAAGCTTATAGTAATATTTAACGGTAGACAATTGTTATCCTATATAATAATAGAAGAATATGCAAATTAGTCCGGGACGCCCTCACGGTAACAACCAGCAGGAGCGGGTGGGCATGGCTGTGTGCTTCACTAGACCGGCGGATGTGAGGCTGCGTCAAATAAAATAAAATTTGTCCACATGCCCGATTACACAATGAATCTCAATGATTACACAATACACTTATTTTCATCAAAAAAAAAAAAATCTTCATTTAAAGATGCCCCAGTAAGGCTGCTGAGGCTTTCATCTGTCCCTTTCTACACCAAAGATGACAGGGTTCAAGGAGGAAGGACTCCAGTTTCATTTTCTCAGCACTCAGCTAGGAGGCCTCCACGGGGTGGCTCTCCCCTCTGAGCCCTGCACAGGACCTGCTCTCTGCTTCAGCCCAGGAGCCCCAAAGAGAGACAGAGCGAAGTGCTTTCCCTCTGGGACCCCGCTCTCCCTGGGAGTCCAGCGCAGAGGGCGCTCTCCCTGGGAACCCAGAAATCTACCTCCTGGGGTGACTGTGCAGCAGCCAGGCCTGGTAAACCACAGAGAGGGCGACCTACCCATGCGGATGTGTGCGCTGGCAGAGGCCACACAGCTGCCATAGTTGAAGTCATCCTCGATGGAGGACCAGGGGTAGTGGGGATTGGAGTCGGCCATGTCAGCAATGGAACCCCAGCTCCCCATGAAATGACTAGAGCACTTGGACCTCAATGGTGCTTGGTCACTTCCTGAGCAGCAGTCACCCTGACCGGGGATAAAACCCGAAACCTAGGTAGGTGCCCTGACAGAATGGAACCCAAACCTTTGCTGTGGCAGAGGAGCTCCGGCCCACAGCAGGGGCCAGGGCACACCAGAGGGATTTTGTTGAGGGGCCCTGACAGGCAGCCCCCAGTGCAGTGGGTTAGAACCTCCTCCTGATACAGCAAGGTTGTGGGTTGGATCCCTGGTCAGGGCACAGACAAGAAGCAACCAAAGAGAGCATAATAAGTGGAACAACACACTGGTGTTTCTCTCGTTCCCTTCCTCTCTCTAAAATAATCAATCAATAAAAATTAAAATAAAAAATAAATCCTCTGGTTTGCAGAGTTGCTAAAACAGTTAGAAAGCGAAGTCCCATTCCTTTCCGTTCATTCAACAAATACTTCATATGCTCCTTCAATAATCACACTGGAGATGGGTATTTGTTTGTAGCTCCCAGCAGGAGCTACAGAGAGATCTGCAGACTCCTCCTTTTTGTTTGGAGTTTGGAAGTGCCCAGATGAGGCCCAGCTGTGAAGCAAGGCAGGCTGCTGCTGCAGGGCCTTGGGCCTTGTTTTGGAAGCTCTGGGGCTCTCTGACCCAGCTGCAGCTTGACAGGTTTTATCCTGAGCAAGGACAGGCCATTCATATGCAAAAGCCAATGCACACAGCTTGGGTGGGGTTGTAAATTGGGTGGGTTGGGGTCTCTGGGAAACAACAGGGCAGAGCAAACAGCAATGGCTGCCAGTCAGCCCTGCTCCAGAGAGGTCCCCGGGTCTCCCGCATCCCCCACCCCCGTGCAGAAACAATGATCACTGAAGCACCTTTGTGAGAAAGCTACCCTTGTGTTCATGTCCCAATGCCAGACAGTCCAGTTTCTCCCCATATGTGTCTGGGTCCTCCAGAGTCTTGCCCAGAACTGGAGTTCAGAGCAAGCGGGAGCTTGTATCTCCCTCCCAATTAAAAGAGCAGCACATCCAGGTGCCCGCACTTTCCACGCCTCTGCACCTTTTACCAATCCCAATGCGCCTTCTTCACCTCTCTAGTTGTGGAACTTCCACTCAGCCAGCTTTCCCGCAGTTCTGAGTGGTTGTTGTTCTGCCTTTTAGTTGTAATTTTGATGTGGTTGTGAGAGGCAGCAAGTATAGGTGTTTACCTATGCTGCCATCTTGGTTCTCCTTTTTCTCATTACTTTTACTACCTTACGTATGCCAATGATCTTCAAATTTATATCTCCACCCCAGATCTCTCTCCTTAATTCTAGACCTATATATCAGACTGCCTACTTGATATCTCATTTTGGATAGCTCTTAGGTATTTTACGAACTTAAGATGTCCAAAATATAAAAGAACAACTGATATCCTTTCTCATACCTGCCCTGTTTAAGTTTAATAACAACCTCCAATTGCTCTGCCAGAAACTTGGTGTCATCCTCAACTCCTTTTTTTTTTCTCTCCTACACCTCACATCTAATCTGTCAGAAAATCTTATCAGGTTACCTTCAAAATATATCCAGAAGCCATTCACATCTTCCAGGCCCAGGTCACTATCATCTGCTGTCTAGATTAGCTTAATAGTCGCCTACATAATTGGTTTTATTCCTTCTTTCTTCCCTTTTCTCTCCCTTCCCTCTTTTTTTACATTCTTTCCACTAATTCTACTCTTTCTATCAATTCTATTTTTTTTTTAATCCTCACCCAAAGATATTTTTTCCATTAATCTTTAGAGAGAGTTGGACAGGAGAGAGGGAGAGAGGGAAAGAAGGAGAGAGGGAGAGAGGGAGAGAGAGAGAGAAGAAGAAAGAGAGAGAGTAAGAGAGAGAGAAAGAGAGAGAGAGAGAGAGAGATGTAAGAGAAACATATTGATTGGTTGCCTCCTGCATGTGTCCTTGATCAGGAATTGAACCCGAAACTCTTTGGTCTGCAAGTCAACACTCTAACAGCTGAGCCAAACTCGCCATGGCTTCCATCAATTCGAAACACAGTGGCCGTATTAAATAATAGATTATGCTGTTCCTCTGCTCAAAAACTGTCTCCCATTTCACTCAGAGTGCATGCCAGATTCTTCCTAATACTTAGAAGGCTTTACATAATCTGTTCCTCTCAGATCTCTATCTCTGACTTAAACTTCTATTTTTTAATCCCTTTCACTCTATTCCAATCACGCTAAATTTCTCACTATTCCTAAATGCTCCAAGCATATGTCTGTAATTGCTGTTGATTCAATCTGGAATGCTTTTTTCCCTCTCATGGCACACTCTTTCCATTCCATTAGTTCTTTACTTAAAAGCCACTTAGCCAGCCTATATTTTACCAACCCTTCCTCCCACACTTCAAATTTTCATTTCTCTGCTTTAGTTTTTCTCTTCTAGCACGCTGTATATTTTGCCTATTGAGTTTATTGTTATTGTGTGTTTACTAGTACTTCACTCTCAAGGCTAGGATTTTTGTCTGTTCACTGCCATACAGTCTCAGTGCCTAGAAAAGGGCCTAGCAAGCATACAGTATTACACAAATATTTATTGAGTAAATGGAGTTTAATGTATGTGTATTATTTTAAACATTATGTAAATGCTTAAACAAGACACAAGTTTGATGTGGAATCATTCTGACAGTTATACCTGTCAGTTATGTGCATTTTAAATATTCTTTTTGGCTCTTTCTAGTAAATTCTATTCTTTCCACGAATGTTTTACCATTTAGGAAGAAAAGCCCAATATTGTGGTTGCTCACCACTTTTTATTGGTATTTGTTGTAGTTTTAATTATGGTGAAATGGATCAAAGGAATAGCAAACTTCATTTATATTTTATTAAGAAATACAAAATATAATGGTGGTAAATTATCCCAGGACTTTAAAAAATTCTTGCCAAAGGTTAATGAGCCTTCAATAGTTGAAATTAAAAAATGAAGTTGGAATTTGTTGCTCATTGTAGTAGGAGAGCTGTGCTGGTCAGGCAGTGTTTTCTAACACAGTAGCCTGCTCCTCTTATATATGGTTTTTGGAGGAGTGGGGTTTGAGGATTAGTGGACTTTCAAAGACATAAGTGGGATGACATTATCTAAAGCAGCATGGTTTAATTGGGTGAGATGGGTGTTGAATGGTTGTCACTTTGAGGCATGTTTCTTCAAATAAGGTTGTCTCTGATTGGCTTTCTTTCAGAAAGAAGCAGCTGATATTGATTGGTGAGTGAGGTTCTGGTCACTGATTAGTTAAACGCATTTAAAACTGGTTCTGGTGGCTTCTTGTTCCCATGGCAACTTGTCTTTTTCTAAGTTTGAGGAAACTTTAACCAAATGTTTTCTGTTTAAAAATCGCTTTCCATTGCCCTGGTCGGCTGGCTTAGTTGGTTGGAGCATCTTCCTGTGCACCAAAAGGTTGCAGGTCTATTCCTGGTCACCACACATACCTAGATTGTGGGTTCAATCCTGGGTTAGGGAGCGTTTGGGAAGCAACTCATCAATGTTTCCTTTTCTCTCTCTCTCTCAAGTTAATTTAAAAAAACATATGCTTGAGTGAAGATAAAAGTTGCCTTCCAGCAACTATGTTCAAAATGAAAACTATTTCATATTCTATAATTATAGACTTATTTTTGAAGTTTGGATCAAGAGGAATTGTTTAATAATTGCTCTCAGTAAGATCCCCCTCCCCCTTTTTAGATGCTTAGTATAACCAAAAGAGTTATTTGCATACATAATAATCTCTCCGGGGAAATTTAAGTCTTTTTGTACATTTTTGTAGGTATGTAATGATATTCTTATCCTTGCATTTACTACATAAAAAATGTAAATATAAGGCCATGGCTGGGTTCTCACAGGAAGAGCAGCAGGCATGGCTGTGACTCAGTCTCCTGGCTGCATGCAGAGCTGGAGGGCCCTTCTCACACAAGCACTTCACTTCCTCTTGGAGAGGTTGGAGCTGCAGAAGACTCAGGCCTGGGCCACCCCTTCTCTGCTGCCTCCTTCTCTCCCTTGGGGCTCCCCAGTCCACTTTCCCTCTGATGTTGCCTAGGAATTTCACTAGAAACTAAAATTTTTATCAAGAAATATTTTGAATTTGGAAAAAATACATTTTTGAGAGAACCAAGATGGCGGCATAGGTAATCACCTGTACTTGCTGCCTCACACAACCACATCAAAACTACAACTAAAAGACAAAACGGACATCATCCAGAACCATGGGAAGCCTGGCTGAGTGGAAGTTCTACAACTAGAAGGAAAGAGAAAAGCGCATTGAGACCGGTAGGAGGAGCGGAGGTGCAGAAGTGCAGAGGTATGGAGGCGTGCATGGAACAGGCTGGCAACTGGATGTGCTATTGTCTTTTACAATCGAGAGGGAGGTCCAAGCTCCAGATTGCTCTGAACTCCAGTTCTGGGTAAGACTCTGGGGACCCTGACTCATACAGGGAGAAACTGGACTGTCTGGCATCAAGCCAGAACACAAGGGCAGCTTTCTCTCAGAGCTTCTTGCAGGAATCATTGTTCTTGCATGGGGCTGTGGGACACAGAGACCTGGGGACCTCTCCAGTGCACAACTGACTGGCAGCCATTGCTGTTTGCTCTGCCCTGGTGATTCCCTGAGACCCCGCCACACCCAATTTACAACACTACCGAAGCTGTGAGCATGGGCTTTTGCATATGAATGGCCTATCCTTATGCAATCTAAAGCCTAACAAACTGCAGCTGTGTCAGAGAACTCCAAAGCTTCCAAAAGAAGGCCTAAGGCTCAACAGCAGCTTCCATTGCTTCACAGCTGGTCCTCATCTGGGCACTTCCAAATCCCAAACAAAGAGGAGGAATCTGAAGATCTCTGTGTAGCTCTTGCTGGGTGGCCTCAGGCAGTGGCTGACTTTGTACCTCCTTGGAGATACAAGAACAATGTACCCAGTGGTCAGTGTGAGACCATTCCAGATTACAACTCTTCACATCCATAAGCGACATACTCAACGGGCAGACTCAGTGAGCACCAAAGCCCCACTGAAGCAAGTCCTACCCCATAAGGTTGTCTCCAGCACAGAAGTTCTCCCATTGTAGACACAGCTGGTCCTCACAGCCAATTGGTCTGGAGGTCAATTCCTTACAGTGATACCAACAGCAATCAAGGCTTATCTACAACAAGATTGTGCACACAGCCCATAAAGGGGTGCACCAAGAGTGTCCACCTCAGGTAATTAGGGAGGCTGAGCCACTGAGCCCTATTGGACACCTAGCACACAAAGCCACTCTATCAATACAGGGAAGCTTAAAAAAGGTGGAGACAAAGAAACATGGTACAAATGAAAGAAATGGAGGGAAGCAAAATACTGGATATAGAGTTCAAAACCATGGTTATACAATTAATCAAGAATCTTCTAGAAACTTCCGAGAAATTTAGTGAGACCCTCAAGGATATGAAAAAGGACCAATCAAAAATTAAGCATACACTGACAGAAATATAGAATAATATACAGAGAAACCAAGATGGCTGCATAGGTAAACATCGGAAATTGCTGCCTCGCACAACCACTTCAAAAATACAACTAAAAGACAAAACGGACATCATCCAGAACCACAGGAAGGCTGACTGAATGGAAATTCTACAACTAGAAGGAAAGAGAAAAGCACACTGAGACTCAGAGGAGGTGCGGAAGTAAAAGTGCAGAGGTACGGAGGCACAAGTGGAAAGGGCTGGAAACTGAGGACACGGTTGTCTTTTTCAATCGGGAGGGAGTCTCAAGCTCCCAGCTGCTCTGAATTTCAGTTCCAGGCGAGTCTCTGAGGACACAGACTCATACAGGGAGAAACTGGACTATCTCAAATTGGTTGGAACTCGAGGGTGGCTTTCTCTCAGAGGTGCTTGCAGCCATTACCAGGACACTGAGATGCCAGGCCTCTTTGGGTAGGACTGAGGATCAGCCATGTCTGTTTGCTCCACCCTGTTGATTCCCTGAGACCTCGCCCCACCCAAGCTGTGCGCAGAGGCTTTTGCATATGAAAGGCCTGGCCCTTTGTAATCTAAAAATTACCTAACAGACTGCAGCTGGGTCAGAGAGACCCAGAACATCCAAAAGAAGGCCCAAGGCCCTACAGCAGCTTGCATTGCTTCACAGTTGGGCCTCATCTGGGCACCTCCAAACCCCAAACAAAGAAGAGGAATCTCTCCATAGCTCCTGCTGGGTAGCCTCAGGCAGAGGCTAAATTAGTACCTCCTTAGAGATCCAAGAGCCAGTGTACCCAGTGGTCAGACTGGGACCATCCAGATTACAACTCCTCAGATCCATAAGGGACACACTCAGGGGGCAGACTCAGTGAGCACTAAAGGCCCTCTAAAGCAAGTCTTGCTCCAGAAGGGTGTCTCCAGCACAGAAGTTCTCCCACTGTAGACACAGCTGATTCTCACAGACAATTGACCTGGAGGTCAATTCCTCCCAGTGATACCTACAACAATCAAGACTTAACTACAACAAGACTGTGCACAAAGCCCACAAAGGGGTGCACCAAGAGTGTCCACCTCAGGTAATTGGGGAGGCTGAGCCACTGGGCCCTATAGGACACCTAGCACAGAAAAATACTCTGTCAACACAGGGAAGCATAAAAAATGCGGATACAAAGAAACAGGTCACAAATGACAGAAATGGAGGAAAGCAAAGTACTAGATATAGAGTTCAAAACCACACTTTTAAGGTTTTTCAAGAATTTTCTAGAAACTGCTGATAAATTTAGTGAGACCCTCAAGAAATCTAGTGAGACCATCGAGGTTATGAAGAAGGACCAACTAGAAATTAAGCATACACTGACTGAAATAAAGGATATTATGCAGTGTTCCAACAGCAGACTAGAGGATCACAAGAATCAAGTTAAAGATTTGAAATATGAAGAAGCAAAAATCACCCAGCCGGAAAAAACAAAAAGAAAAAAGAATCCAATAATATGAAGATAGTGTAAGGAGCCTCTGGGACAACTTCAAGTGTACCAACATCCGAATTATGGGGGTGCCAGAAGAAGAGAGAGAGCAAGATGTTGAAAACCTATTTGAAGAAATAATGACAGAAAACTTCCCCTACCTGGTGAAAGAAATAGCCTTACAAGTCCAGGAAGCGCAGAGAACCCCAAACAAGAGATATCCAAAGAGGACCACACCAAGACACATCATAATTAAAATGCCAAGGGCAAAAGACAAAGAGAGAATCTTAAAAGCAGCAAGAGAAAAACAGTTAGTTACCTACAAGGGAGTACCCATACAACTGTCAGCTGATTTCTCAACAGAAACTATTCAGGCCAGAAGAGAGTGGCAAGAAATATACAAAGTGATGAATAGCAAGAACCTACAACCAAGATTACTCTACCCAGCAAACCTATCATTTAGAATTGAAGGTCAGACAAAGTGCTTCACAGATAGAAAAAAGCTAAAAGAGTTCATCACCGCCAAACCAGTATTATATGAAATGCTGAGGGTATTCTCTAAGAAGAGGAAGAAGAAGAAAAAGGTAAAGATAACAATTATGAACAACAAAGTGACAAGAAATACTTATCTATCAACAAGTGATTCTAAATCTCAAGTGAATAAAAAATCTGATGAACAGAATAAACTGGTAAATATAATAGAATTAGGGGCATAGAAAGGGAGTGGAGTGACAATTCTCAGGGAGGAAAGGGGTGTGGGGGTGCGGGAAGAGTCTGGACAAAAATATTACACCTATGGATAAGAAGAGTGGATGAGGGTAAGGGCATGCGGTGGGAACCAGGTGGAGGGGAGCTATGGGGGGAAAAAAAGAGGAACAACTATAATAATCTGAACAATAAATATTTATTTAAAAATATATTTTGAGTTTGAAGTCAGACATGTATTAGAGTTTAGATCAGCGGTTCTCAACCTGTGGGTCGCGACCCCTTTGGCGCTCGAACGACCCTTTCACAGGGGTTGCCTAAGACCATCCTGCATATCAGATATTTACATTACAATTCATAATACAGTTATGAAGTAGCAATGAAAATAATTTTATGGTTTGGTCACAACATGAGGAACTGTATTTAAAGGGCCCGAAGGTTGAGAACCACTGGTTTAGATACTTTCATTTGATTAAGCGTTTGACACTGGCCTGCACTAGAGATTGAGAAGCCTAGCAGATCTACCTAATACATAGTCGCAAACACAAATAGGCAGCCAAAATGAGGAGAAAAAGAAACCACCCCCAAATGAAAGAAGAAGAGAATTCTCCAGAAGAGAGAAATGAAAGGAGATAAGAAATTTATTTGAAACAGAATTCAGAATAATGATGGTAAAGATGCTCAACAGCATGAGAAAAGATATAGTAACTATGAAAACAGAAATAAAGAATGACATAGTACAAATAAAGAACACATTGGAAGGAATACACAGCACATTAGGGGAAACAGAGGATCGAATCAATGAATTAGAAGACAGGGTTGAAAAAATTACTCAGTTATAGAACCAAAACAAAAACAAAAACAATTAAAAAAGAGGACAACTTAAGGGAGGTGTGGGACAATGTGAAATATAACAATATTAGAATAGCAGATGTGCCAGAAGAGGCAGAAAGGGAGAATGTGTTTGAAGAAATAATGGCAGAAAATTTCCCTAAACTGGTAAAGGAAAATGTCACACAAGTTCAGGAGGCACAGAGAACCCAAGCAAGCAGAACCCAAACAGGCCAATGCCCAGACACATCATAATTAAAATGCCAAAAATTAAAGACAAAGAGAGAACCTTACAGGCAGCAAGAGAAAAGCAAAGGAGCCTAAAAAGGAGATCCCATAAGGCTGACACCTGATTTCTCATCAGAAACTCAACAGGCCAGAAGGGAATGGCATGAAGTACCAAGGTAATGAAAAGCAAGGATCTGAATCAAAGATGACTATATCCAGCAAAGCTATTATTCAAAATAGATGGTGAAATAAAGAGCTTTCCCGACCAAAAAATAGCTAAAGTACTACATTATCACCAAGCCAGCATTGCAATAAATGCTAAAGGAACTGCAGTAAGGAGAAGAAGAAATGAAGAAGAAACCTAGGCATACATAATTAAAATGTCAAGAAATAAGTACCTATCAATAATAACCCCAAATGTAAATGGATTAAATGCTCCAATCAAAAGGCATAGGGTAGCTGAATGAATAGAAAAACATGACCCAACTATATGCTGTCTACAAGAGTCCCACCTCAGAACAGAAGACACACATAGGATGAGAATGAAGGGATGAGAAAAAATTTTCCATGCAAATGGAAACAAAAAAAAAAAGCTGGAGTAGCAATACTCATATCCAATAAAATAGACTTCAAAATGAAGGCCATTATAAGAGACCACAAAGGTCACTAAATAATACTAAATGGATCAATCAAACAAGACGATATAACCCTGGTAAACATATATGCACCCAATATAGAAGCACCTAAATGTATAAAAAAACTTCTAGAGCAAGCATGTCAAACTCGCGGCCCATGGGCTGCATGTCGCCCACAATGAATATTTTTGCGGCCCAGCCAATATAACGATATGTGAGAAATGTTTTAATAAAAATTTCGTAACATAATTTTTACAGTATCCTGTTACATATAACTAGAGGCCTGGTGCACAAAATTTGTGCACGGAGCGGGGGGCGGGGGGGGGGGGTCTCCTCTGCCCAGCCTGTACCCTCTCCAATCTGGGACCCCTTGGGGGTTGTCCGACTGCTAATCCTGGGGATCAGACCTAAACTGGCAGTCGGACATCCCTCTCACAATCTGGGACCAGTGGCTCTTAACAGCCCACCTGCCTGGTTGCCACTAACTGCCCCCCCACCAGCCTGGTCGCCCCTCACTGGCCCCCTCTGTCAGCCAGGTCACCTCTCACTGCCCCCCTGCAGGACTGGTCACCCCCAACTGCCCCTCCTGCAAGCCTGGTCACCCCATGCAGCCTGTTCGTTTGTCCGTTCAGTTGCGATGGTCACTTTGGCTTATATATATATGGATTAGTAATAACGAACTACAATGTTCGCTAATGACTGATTACTCTAATTGTGTTGCATTCATTTCCCTTACACACCTTATGTGCAGGAGCACCATTGCTCTCCCTTAATACTAGCAGCAAATATTTTAGCAGCTGATTGCCATGTCAGTAGTCTTGTACTGACTTGTTTGGTGTGTACAACAGGAAATATTTCGCTTTTGGAGAACAAGAAAAATAGGTTTATTTGTGTTACACTTGTTAATTTGTGCAGTTATTCAGTGTCTGGTAAGTTAAGAAAAAAACTAATTTTTATTACAATGTTCTATTATTTTATGTTAATTACTCATTTATTTCAGCCCTTTGTATTCAGTCTCTATTGAAATAAACCTACGTTTCTATGAAAATTGAAGCTTTTGTTTTTTTGCAGCCCACATAAACCTTGTTTATTTGGCCCGTGTTAGCCTTTGAGTTTGACATGCTTGTTCTAGAGGACTTTAAGGGAGAGACTGACAAAAATACAGTCATAACAGGGGATTTTAACTCCCTGCTGATTTAACTGGGTAGATCTTCCAGACAAAAGATTAACAAGAAAACAGTGACTCTAAATGACACACTGGATTAGAGGAATTTAATTGACCATTTCACCCTAAAGTATCAGACTATACATTTTTCTCAAGTGCACATGGGTCATTCTCAAAGTCTCTACAAGTTCAAGAGGATTTAAATCATATCAAGCATATTCTCAGATCACAGCGGAATGAAATTAGAAATCAACTACAGTAAAACACCCAAAAACCTCCAAACACATGGAGGCTAAATAGCATGTTATTAAACAATGAATAGTTTACAAATGAGATCAAGAAATAAATAAAAAACTTCCTGGAAACAAATGAAAATGAACACACAACAACCCAAAAAGTATGGGGCACAGTAAAAGCAGTCCTGATAGGAAAATCCATAGCACTACAGGCATACCTAAAAAAACAAAAAGACAAATCAACAACAAACAATTTAACCCTACAACTTAAAGAATTAAAAATAGAACAATAAGAAAAGCCTAGAGTAAGTAGAAGGAAGGAAATAATAAGAATTAGAGCAGAAATAAATAACAGAGAGACTAAAAAAAAAAAAACAATACAGAAAATCAATGAAATCAAAAGCTGGTTCTTTGAAAAGATAAACAAAATTGATGAACTGTTAGCCAGACTCATCAAGAAACAAAGAGAGAGGGCCCAAATAAATAAAATGAGAAACAAAAGTGGAGAAGTAACCACTGACACCAGAGAAATACAAAGGATTGTAAGAAAATACTATGAACAACTATATACCAACAAGGTGGACAATGTGGTTGAAATGGACACATTTCTAGAAAAATACATCTCCCAAAACTGAATCAGGAAAAATCAGAAAACCTGAATAGGCCAATAACAACTGATGAAATAGAAGCAGTCATAAAAAGAACTCCCAGCAAACAAAAGTCAAGGTCCAGACAACTTCACAGAGGACTTTTACCAAACATTCAAAGAAGAACTTAACATCTATATTCCTCAAACCATTCCAAAAATTCCAAGAGAAAGGAACACTTCCAAGATCTTTTTATGAGGCTAACATTATCCTAATTCTAAAACCAGATAAAGATACTACAGAGAAAGAGAATTACAGGCCAATATCCCTGATGAACAAAGATGCTACACTCCTCAACAAAATATTAGCAAATGGAATCCAGCAATCCTATATAATAAAGAGGTAATATGCAAATTGACCCTCATTCCATCACACAGTCACAAGATGGCTGCACCCACAGTGGAGGCAGGGTTCCCGTAACACAACATGGCTGCACCTACAGCGGAGGCGGGGTTCCTGTAATGAGCCATAATGAGCGATCACAGCAGGGATCTGAGGCTGCATGGCACCGGGCCAGGGCAGGGGACCTGAGCCTGTGCGCCCCCTCCCGGTGGGGCTTGATGGGGGACCTCAGGCCACACTCCCCTCCCCAGGCCAGGGGGCCTGAGGGTGCACTGTGGGAACTGAGGCTGTGCTTCACACCTGGAACTGGGCCAGGGGACATGAGGCTGCACCCCCCCACACCTGGCAGGGATTGATGGGAGCCCTGAGGCTGCACCCCTCCACCCAGCAGGGCTTGACAGGGACTTGAGGCTACGCCCCCCGCCTAGCAGGGCTTGATGAGGGTGGAGCCGGCCAGGTCTGGATCTCGTCCAATGGGGTTGGGACTGGCCCGGACTGGGTCTCATGCAATTTCAAGACACACGTGAGTGGGCAGTGACTTGACTCTGGGTCCCACAGCGCGCCCCAGACTCTGACAGGAGGAAGATTTTCATATACATTTTACTAATTTTCTTTCATCTCTGACACTTCTATTATAGAGAAAGGGCAAATAGCAATATTAAAATATTTCCTCTAATTAATTCTCTTTTAATGTGCACAAATTTCATGCACCGGGCCACTAGTATATTAAAAAGATCATATACCAAGACAAAGTGGGATATATTCCAGGGATGGAAGGCCGGTACAATATTCACAATTCAATAAATATGATACATTATATAAACAAATTGAAAGACAAAAAAATCGCATGATCATGTCAATTGATGCAGAAAAAGCATTCGACAAAATCCAACACACATTTTTGATAAAACCTCTCAGCAAAGTGGCAATAGAGGGAGCATATCTTAACATAATAAATGCCATATGACAAACCTACAGAGAACATAATTCTCAATGGGCAAAAACTAAACGGATTTCTCCTAAGAACAGGAACAAGACAGGGATGCCCACTTTCACCACTCTTATGCAACATAGTACTGGAAGTTCTAACCACAGCGACCAGACAAGAAGAATAAATAAAATGCATCCAAATTGGAAAGGAGGAAGTAAAACTCTCATAATTCGCAGATGACATGATATTGTACATAGAAAACCCTAAAGCCTCCACCAAAAAACTACTAGATTTAATAAATGAATTTGGCAATGTAGCAGGATACAAGCTCAACACCCAAAATCAATGGCTTTTTTATACACCAATAATAAATTCTCAGAAAGAGAAACTAAACAAGCAACCCCATTTACCATTGCAACCAAAAATTAAGATACTTAGGAATAAACTTAACCAAGGAGGCAAAAGACCTGTATTCAGAAAACTACAGGATGATGAAAAAAGAGAAGAAAATTTAAACAGGTGGAAGAATATACCATGTTCATTGGTTGGTAGAATCAGCATCATTAAAATGTCCTTACTACCGAGGGCAATCTACAGATTCAATGCAATCTTTATTAAAATACCAACAGCATATTTCACAGATCTAGAACAAGTACTCTAAAAATTTATATGGAATCAAAAAAGACCCCTAATAGTGACAGCAGTCTTGAGAAAGAAACACAAAGTTGGAGGAATCACAATACTAGATTTCAAGTTATATTGCAAAGCCTCCATAATCAAAACAGCCTGGTACTGGCACAAGAACAGGCATGTGGATCAATGGAACAGAACAGAGATCTTAGAAATTGATCCATGCCATTACACTCAATTAATATTTGATAAAGGGGGCAAGACCAGAGCATACAATGAAGTCAAGACAGTCTCTTCAATAATGGTGTTGGGAAAATTGGACAGATACATGCAAAAAAAATGAAACTAGACCAGTGGGTCTGCAAACTATGGCTCGCAAGCCACATGTGGCTCTTTGGCCCCTTGAGTGTGGCTTTTCCACAAAATACCACACTTGGGCACGCACATACAGTGCTATTGAAACTTCGTGGCCCATGCGCAGAAGTCGGTTTTCGGCCAGGGCGAGTCTATTTTGAAGAAGTGGCATTAGAAGAAGTGGGGGGTGTCGGTCGGTCGGCGACGGGAGACGCAGCGCAGGTGGGCCACAGGATACTCAGCGCAGGGGAGGCACGCGTGATTCATGCACGAGTTGAGTGAGCCAGTCAGTCAGCAGTCTCATTGTACAGTGGTTAGTGCTAGTCGCATCCTCAAATCACACGCGGGTGACAAAAGTACCTACTTGAAGCATAAAGTTACCTGTATTTTTCCAACCAGCTGCAAATCCTACAGGTATTTTTGTCATCAATTTAAGAATTGTAATTCTTTTGTGTTGGTGGCTTTATTATTGTAAAATGAAACATTTTTTTAGGTGCCCTGTTTGAGATGGCTACAAAGAAGAAGCAAAGAAAAATGGAAGATGAAAACCGTGAATTTAAAGTTGAATGTACCTACCTATATAGTTTAAGTTTAAAAAATTTGGCTCTCAAAAGAAATTTCAATCGCTGTACTGTTGATATTTGGCTCTGTTGACTAATGAGTTTGCCGACCACTGAACTAGACTACCAACTTACACGATACACAAGAATTAACTCAAAATGGATGAAAGACTTAAATGTAAGTCGTGAAACCATAAAAATCCTAGAAGCAACCATAGGCAGCAAAATCTCAGACATCTCTCATAGCAATATGTTTATGGATACATCTCCTAGGGCAAAGGAAACTAAGGAGAAAATAAACAAATGGGACTACATCAAAATAAAAAGGCTTCTGCACAGCAAAAGAAACCATCATCCAAATGAAAAGGGATCCCACTGTATGGGAGAACATATTTTGCAATAATACATCCAATAAGGGGTTAATCTCCAAAATTTATAGGGAACTCATACAATTTAACAATTGGAAGACAAATAATCCAATTAAAGAATGGGCAAGTAACCTAAATAGACACTTTTCCAAAGTGAACATTCAGATGGCCAAGATATATATGAAACAATACTCAAAGTCACTGATCATCAGAGAGATGCAAATTAAAATGACAATTAGCTATCACTTCACACCTGTCATAATGGCTACCATAAACAAATCAACAAGTGCTGGTGAGGATGTGGAGAAAAGGGAACCCTGTACACTACTCGTGGGAATGCAGACTGTTGCAGCCATTATAGAAAACAGTATGGAGTTTCCTAAAAAAATTAAATATAGAACTGCCATTTGACCCAGTGATCCCACTTGTAGGAATATATCCTAAGAAAACTAAAACACCAATGAGAAAGAATGTCTGCACCCCTATTTTCATAGCAGCACAATTTACAATGGCTAAGATCTCGAAACATAGGTAGGTGAGTAGATAAAAAAGTGGTGGTACATTTATACCATGGAATACTATGCAGCAGTAAAAAGGAAGAATCTCTTATCCTTTGATACAGCATGGACCTGGAGAGAGTCATGCTAAGTGAAATAAGTCAGAGAAAGACAAGTATTATGTGATCTCACTCATATGTAGATTCTAAGTAACAAAATAAACTGAGGAACGGAGTGGATCCAGAGACATGGAATCATGAAACAGAGTGTGGAATCTCAAAGGTAAGGCATGGGAGGGAGGATGGATGGAAGGTGATCAACCAAAGAACTTGTATGCATATATGCATGGCCCATGGAGACAGACAATAAGGTGGTGAAGACCGGGGCAGGGGGTGAGGGCAGGCTAGAAGCAGTCAGTGGGGGATAAGATGGGACATGTATAATATTTTCAATAATAAAGATTTTAAAAAAAGAAGAACCCGTGATTACACCATTTGAGAAGGCTGATTCACTAGCTGGTGGTCTACCTCAAGTGAGTGATAACAGCTGTTTAAGTGAAATAGATCAGGATGGTAAAAGGTGAAATCTATAAATCTTTTAATTCTAGGTGATGGAATATTAACAATGATTACTTTTTCTAGACATAAAGGAGCATAATGTATTATACAGGCCAAGACAAGAGAATTCTCAATTATATCAAACTAGAGGCCTGGTGCATGAATTCATGCACCAGTGGGGTCCCTCTGCCTGGCCTGCGGGATCGGGCCAAAACTGGCTTTCTGACATCCCCTGAGGGGTCCCGGATTGTGAGAGGGCACAGGCCAGGCCGAAGGACCCCACTTGTGCACAATCGGGGCAAGGGAGGGATGCAGGAGGTTGGCCAGCTGGGGAGGGATCATGGGAGGGCTCCAGGGCATGTCTGGCCTGGCTCCCTCTGTCCTGATTGGACAGATCCCAGCAACAAGCTAACCTACCAGTTGGAGCGTCTGCCCCCTGGCGGTCAGTACACGTCATAATGAGTGGTTGAGTGGCCTTAGCATATCATTAGCATATGCTTTGATTGGTTGAATGGCTGACTGGTCAACCGGACACTTAGCATATTAGGCTTTCATTATATAGGATGCTATTGAAAGGTTAAGATGAGTGAGGATAAGTGACTCTGATAAGGAGCAAATAGTTGCCATAGAAGCTACACTGTGGTGAGTAAGTGAAACAACTCCTTAGAGAATTTTTACTGGGAAAGGCAATAGAGAAATGGATGATGACAGAAGACGAATGTGGAGTTCAAGGGAGTTTTCTTTCTTTTCTTATTTTAAGATGGGAGCTTTTAGGGTATGTCTGTATATTGTTGGAAAAGATCCAGTAGAGAAAAACATGTTTATTAAATCTAACTTTATTTGAATTTCCAAGTTTTAGAAAGCTCATCGATTGTATTACACATTTTAAAGATTATAGTAAACTAATTATCCATTGCATTTCTATGATGTGCAGTTTTTAAAATATTTTATTTATTTTTTCCATCACCATTTATCTCCTCTGTGCCCTCGTTCACTCCCCCCCACCCCACAATCATCCCATTGTTGTCCATGTCCACGAGTTCTCTCTCTTTTATTTTATTTTTTGCTCAATTCCTCAACCTCACCCTGCAAACCCACCACCACCTCCAGAGCTGTCTGCCTGCTCTCTATCTATGAGTGTCTCTATTTTGCTTGGTAGTTCAGATGGTTATTAAATTCCACATATGAGTGAAATCATAAGGTACTTGTATTTCTCTGACTGGCTTATTTCACTTAGCATAATATTCTCCAGGCCCATCCAAGCTGTTGCAAAGGGTAATTTCCTTCCTCTTTACGGCCGAGTGGTATTCCATTGGGTAAATGTACCACAGCTGTTTTATCCACTCATCGACTGATGGACACTTGGGCTGCATCCAAACCTTGGTAAGTACAAATAACTGCAATGAACATAGGTGTGCATATATTTTTCAAGTCAGTGTTTTGGGTTTCTTTGTATAAACTCCCAGAAATGAAATTGCTGGTTCATAACGCAGTTTCATTTTTAATTTTTTGAGGTAATTCCATACTGCTATCCACAGTGGCTGTACAAAATCAACATTCCCAACAGTGCACAAGGGTTCCTTTTTCTCCATATCCTTGCCAACACTTGTTTGTTGATTTATTGATGGTAGCTAATCTGACAGGTCTGAAGTGATATCCTATTGTGGCTTTAATTTGCATTTCTCTGATGGTTAGTGATGATCATTTTTTTCATGTATCTATTGGCCATCTATATGATCCCTTTGGAGAAGTGTCTATTCAGGTCATTTGCCCATTTTTTAATTGGATTGTTTGTTTTCATTGGTGTTGAGTTTATAAGTTCTTTACAAATTTTGGATATTAACCACTTATCAGATGTAACATTTCCCATTCAGTGGGTTGTCTTTTCATTTGGTTGATGGTTTCCTCTGTTGTGCTAAAGCTCTTTCTTTTATGTAGTCCTATTTGTTCATTTTTCTTTTGTTTCCCTTGCCCAAGGAGATACGTCAGAAAAAAATATTGCTACAAGATATTGCCAAGAGTCTATCCTTTCTTCTAGAATTTTTATGGTTTCATGTCTAACATTTAAGTCTTTAATCCATTGTGAGTTTATTCTTCTGTGTTGTTTAAGAAGGTGGTCTAGTTTCATTTATTGCAAATATCTGTCCATTTTTCTAACACAATATAGTAAATAGTTCATTATATTTTTTGCCCCCTTAGTCAAATATTAATTAACTATAAAGGCATGGATTTATATATTGGCTCTCTATTCTGTTCCATTGTCTGTTTCTATGCTAGTACCATGATGCTGTTGTTTTTTGTTTTATTTTTCTTTTTACTATTTTTATTTAAAACTATAAAAAAAACGACAATGACAACCAATAACATAATGCTTTTCTTCACATTCGTATGAATTTTAGAAAATTATTGCCCCTGGAGAAATAACTTGATAAAATGTAAAGTAGTACCACACTGTGGAATCTACAAATCCTAGAAGTCAACATCTTGAAGACAATCTCCAGGGGTAGGTGGGGGAAAAAACAAGTGTCACAAGAGATGAGACGAGCACATATAAGGATGGCAAGCTGGGGAAAAGATCATGTCAGTGACGGTGACCCAAAGAGTAGGTACCCTTTTCTCCTGCCCCCCACACTACCACCTCAAATGGGTGATTTTTGGTTTATAGTCTAAGGAACTCTCTTAAAAATGACACAAGAGTTGCTTTGAATAGAGGTGTAACAAGAAAGGTTCAAGTAAAGGGTGCCCCATAATTCACGCAAGAAGTAATTTTGATAGAAAACACAGGTTTATATTTAAAAATTGTAAATTTTTATTGATTCGTAAAGTATACAGTATAGGGTTATGTATGGAATAGCATATCAGGTAAATGGCCTCCATGGCTTTGCTGGCACATATGCACTCTTTTGTTATTGCCTGAGCAGCCGCATTTTCTTTCTTTTTTTTAAAAAAAAATATTTTATTGATTTTTTTACAGAGAGGAAGGGAGAGGGATAGAGAGTTAGAAACATCGATGAGAGAGAAACATCAATCAGCTGCTTCCTGCACACTCCCCACTGGGGATGTGCCCACAACCAAGGTACATGCCCTTGAGCGGAATCGAACCCGGGACCCTTGAGTCCGCAGGCTGACGCTCTATCCACTGAGCCAAACTGGTTAGGGCAGCATTTTCAAAGAAGAATGGTCCGATGATGCCTCCAGCCCAAAATCCGCACCAAACAGTGACACGTTGTGGATGCATTTGTTTCTCAACAATCACTCGTGGATGTTCTGAACCCCAAATGCGACAATTTTGTCAATTAGCCAAGCCATCAAGATGAAAATGAGCCTCATCAAAATTCAGCCACATTTATGCAAAACGGTCATGGAAAATTTCAACAAAAGAGTGCATATGTGACAGCAAAGCCGTGGAGGCCATTTACCTGATATGCTATTCCATACATAACCCTATACTATATACTTTATGAATCAATAAAAAAATTACAATTTTTAATTATAAACCTGTGTTTTCTATTAAAATTACTTCTTGCGTGAATTTTGGGACACCCTTTATGAGTAAGTCATGCCAAAGTCCAAAGTCAGGGAAGAACCCACAGTGAAAAGGCAACTCAGAAGTGTCAACATCTCGCTTTTTCTTTCTTTTTTTTTTTTTTTTATTAAATTTTTATTGTTCAGATTACATTTGTTCCTCTCCCCGCCCCCATAACTCCCCTCCTTCCAGTTCCCGCCCCACCCTCCGCCCTCACTTCCCACCCTCCGCCCTCACTTCCCACCCACTGTCCTCATCCATAGGTGCACGATTTTTGTCCAGTCTCTTCCCGCATCTCCCATTCCCCTTTCCCCCCCAAGAATAGTCAGTCCATTCCCTTTCTATGTCCCTGATTCATTATAATCACCAGTTCATTCTGTACATCAGATTATTTATTCACTTGATTCTTAGATTCACTTGTTGATAGATGCATTTTTGTTGTTCACAATTTGTATCTTTACCTTTTTCTTCTTCCTCTTCTTAAAGGAAACCTTTCAGCATTTCATATAATACTGGTTTGGTGGTGATGAACTCCTTTAGCTTTTCCTTATCTGTGAAGCTCTTTATCTGACCTTCAATTCTGAATGATAGCTTTGCTGGATAAAGTAATCTTGGTTGTAGGTTCTTGGTATTCAGCACTTTGAATATTTCTTGCCATTCCCTTCTGGCCTGCAAAGTTTCTGTTGAGAAATCAGCTGACAGTCGTATGGGTATTCCCTTGTAGGTAATTGAGTCTCTTTCTCTTGCTGCTTTTAAGATTCTCTCTTTGTCTTTTGCTCTTGGCATTTTAATTATGATGTGTCTTGGTGTGGTCCTCTTTGGATTCCTTTTGTTTGGGGTACTCTGTGCTTCTTGGACCTGTAAGTCCATTTCTTTCACCAGGTGAGGGAAGATTTCTGCCATTATTTCTTGAAATAGGTTTTCAATATCTTGCTGTCTCTCATCTTCTGGCACCCCAATTATTCTGAAATTAGTCCGCTTGAAACTGTCCCAGAGGCTCCTTACACTATCTTCACACTTTCGGATTCTTTTTTCATTTTGCTTTTCCAGTTGGGTGTTTTTTGTCAAATCTTTGGTTTGATTCTTGTGCTCCTCTGGACTGCTATTGGGTATAATATTCTTTATTTCAGTCCGTGTATGCTTACTTTCTAATTTCTTTATCGTAGCATCGAGGGTCTCATTAGTTTTCGTGAGGCTCTGCTCAAGTTTATTGCAAGCCCTCAAAATTGCGATTTTTAGCTCCATATCCTCCATTTCTGTCATGTTTTTTTGTCTCCGCATCTTTTATGCTTTCTTGGTGCACCCCCTTGTGGTCTTTGTGCGCAGTCTTGTTCTAGCCAAGCCTTAATTGTTGTAGTTAATACTAGAGGGATTTGACCACCAGGCCGACTGGCTGTAGGAATCAGCTGTGTGGAAAACTTCAGTCCTCTGGGGAGGCGCTAGTCCAGCCTTTGCCTGAGGCTATCCGGCAAATGGCTCTGCGCAGGGCTTGGGCGGGGCGGGCTCAACAGGGTGGGGGGAAGGAGCAGCTATGGCTGCTCTCAGTCCGTCTCCAGGGGCTCTGCCTCTGTCCCCGCAACCGCTGCAAACCTCAGAGGGACCATAGCCAGACAGTCCCGCTTCTCCCGTTTGAGTCTGGGTCCCTAGAGACTCACCCGGATCTGTAGCCCAGAGTCTGAGACTCACTCCTGATTGAAAACGACAACCGCACCCTCAGCCACCAGCCCGCTTTGCGCACGTACCGCCGCACCACTGTAACTTTAAATTTTCCACACTGCGCCTCTGAGCCTCGTAATGCTGTTGTTTTTCCTTCTAGTTGAAGAGTCTCTCCTCAGCCAGCCTTCCTGTGGTTCTGGTTGATGTCCGTTCCGTCTTTTAGTTGTATTTTTGAAGTGGTTGTTCGAGGCAGCAAACTCCGGTGTTTACCTATGCCGCCATCTTGGTTTCTCCAACATCTTGCTTTTTCAACAAACTACCTCTGTGGGACCCAAGATGGAATCTCAAAAAGATATGAGGGAAATTGTGCTTCCTTCAGAATGAATTGGCTTCTTAACTGCCTTTTCTCCCGGTCTAGCAGCTGCTTTCTCCCATGTTGCTGCAGGTGTTTATTGCCTTACGCTTGAAATGAAAAGGTGAACTTTGAGGTGCCAGGACTGGGCAGTCCTGAGAGGGCAGGGGGGTCAGGAAGTACAGTAGTCAGCACAAGCTGTGCTCTCATAATGGCTTGGCCTTCCTTTGTTCCCGAGAACCTATCCCCAAGGTCAGTCTGAAGTTTGTTTGCAAGCCTGGTGACCCCTTGCTGTCCTACTGGGTCAGCGGGATGAGGGCAGTCTCCAGTATTGCACAGGTATGAAATGTCCACCAGTTTAAAAAACAAAATCACAGTTGTTCTTGGGGCTGGGTGGTTCGCCTATCCAGTTTTATCAGGATGTGGCTTTGGCCATAGAACTCCTGCTGAGTTCTGAGACCCTCCTGTGGGTGGGCATTGGCGCCAGCACTGTGGTAAGGAATGTGTAGTAGGAACCCTGCACAACAGGGCTCAGTGTCTGCAAATGGGCTGTGAAGGAAGAGCTGGCTGCCTCTCCTTGGCAGGAGGGAGCCTGGGGAGTGGGCGTGGAAGGCAGGATCTCCGATTCATACTGCAGGAGCTGACCCATGAAGCCAAAGTTGGGCGACACTGCACTCCTGCTCTGCTTGATGTAATCGAAGGCATCCTTCAGGTGAAACTGCCTGGTCTTCATGAGGTAAGCCATGTAGATAGTGGCTGAACAGGAGATCCCAGCCTCACAGTAGACCAGGACCTTGCCTCCTGTTTCCCTGACACAGTCAATGAAGTCTATTGCTTCTTGAAAGTGGGAGCTAATGTCAGCCCTGTGGCTGTCTTCCAGGGGATCCATTTGTAGTGTAGGGGGCTCTTGCAGGCCTCCGAGGTTCCCCAAGAGACATTCAGCAGGGCTGTGATGTGCAGGTTGGCAAGGAACTCGCATTTGGATGCATAGTAGCCACTTCTAAGGTAGAGAAATGGAAGGATTTCAACTGGGCCGCCTTGGTCATAAGCTGGCCTGTAGCTGATGCTGTGTACTGGTTTCCTACACTGGCTGATAAGGGCTCTCTCGGTCTCAATCTTCTCTTCTGAGATGGGTTCTATGTCCATGCAACAATCAGGATATTCTGAGTAGAAAGTCTCGTATCCGCCTTTGAGGAAGCAAACCTGAGGCGGGCAGGCAGGCCAGCAGCGAGGTGAGCAGGCTGTGCATGGCACTCTCCTTGCTCAGCTTCTGCCAGTGGCGCTGCCCATCGCAGCCCCACTGAGCTGAGGTTGACATTGAGCGAGCCACGCAAGCTGGAGGCAGCGAACACCAGGTAGGGCCGGCAGTCCAGCACCACGCATCCCGCGTAGCTCCTTGGGAGCATCTTGCAAAGCCGGCTCCCATCAAACGACATGACCTTCATGTGGCAGCACAGGTGCCCATGGTCAGGGTGGCTAGGCCAGATACAGGAGGGCTGAAGGCCCTCCGGGCTTCCTCCAGCCAACAGAGCCCAGAATCAGAGCCAGAGCGGTAGGTCAACTCTTCTTTCCCGCCCAGAACGCTGGGTGCCTGGCCACTGGCCGCCCCAGGAGCCGGGCTTTAATTGTTTTGATTACTATGGCCTTGTAGTATAGCTCGATATCAGGTAGGGTGATTCCTCCACTTTGTTCTTCTTTTTCAAGATCACTGTTGCTATTTCAGGGACTTTTGTGGTTCCATATAAAAAAAAATTTTTTTTTTTCAAGGAAAATATCTTTACTCCTGCAGGAGAGTGCTGCAGGCACATGGTCTGGGAGCACACACACCTCCATATACATTTTTGAAATATTTGTTTTATATGGCATATTGTTTGAGCGTTGACCTACGAGCCAGGAGGTCACATGGACCCTCAGATGACCATCTGCATATGCCTGTGAAATATGCCTTTGGTATCTTGATAGGAATTGCATTGAATTTGGAGGTTGCTTTGGGTACTTTGGACATTTTAATTATGTTAATTAACTCTTTCTATCCATGAACACAGTTTGTTTCCACTTATTTGTATCTTCTTCAGTTTCTTTCTTCAGTATCTGCTAATTTTCCAAGTACAAGTCTTACATTCTTAGTTAAATTTATTCCTAGATATTTTATTCTTTTTGAAGCAATTGCAAATGAGATTGTTGTTTTTTTGTTTTGTTTTTTGGTTGTTGTTTTTTTAGTTTCCCTTTCTGACAATTCATTATTGGTGTATAAAAATGCAACTGATTTTTGGATATTTATTTGTATCCCGCTATTTTACTGAATTCATTTAGCAGTTCTTGTAATTACTGAATTCATCTATTAGTTCTAGTAGTTTTTTGGTGGAATCTTTAGGGTTCTCTCTATATAATATCATGTAATCTGAAAATAGTGACAGATTTATTTCCTCCTTTACAAATTAGATGCCTTTATTTCTTTTTCTTGTCTGATTGCTGTGGCTAGGACTTCCAGTACTATGTTGAATAAGAGTGGTGAACACAGACATCCCTTTCTTGTCCTTGATCTTAAGAGGAACACTTGTAGTTTTGGCCCATTGAGTATGATATTGACTGTGGGTTTGTCATATATGGCCTTTATTACGTTGAGGTATGTTCCCTCTATTCCCACTTTGCTAAGAGGTTTTATCATAAATGGGTGTGGGATTTTATCAAATGATTTTTCTGCATCTGTTGATATGGTTATGTGGTTTTTATCCTTCATTTTGTTTTTTTGTGTGGTGTATCACATTTATTGTTTTGCAGATATTGTAACAACATTGCATCTCCAGAGTAAATCCCACTTGATCATGGTGTATGATATTTTCATTGTATTGCTGGATTCAGTTTGCTAATATTGTGTTGAGGATTTTAACATCTATGTTATCAGGGATACTGGCCTATAATTTTTATTTCTTTATTGTGTCTTTATCAGGTTTTGGAATTAGGATAATGTTGGACTTATAAAATGAGCTTGGGAGTCTTCCCTCCTCTTGAATATTTTGGAATAGTTTGAGAATGATAGGAGTTAGTTCTTCTTTGAATGCTTGGTAAAATTTACCTGTAAAGCCATCTGGTCCAGGGCTTTTGTTTGTTGGGAGCTTTTTCATTACTGCTTCAATTTCACTAGTTGTAATCTGTCTATTCATATTTTCTGATTCTTCCAGTCTCAGTTTTCAAATATTGTGTTTTTAGGAATTTATCAATTTTCCCCATATTGTTCAATTTTTTGCCATATTGTTGTTCATAATATTTTCTTATAATCTTTTGTATTTCTGTGGTGTCAGTTCTTACTGATTTTAATTCTTTGGATCAACTCTCTTTAATTCTTCATACATCTGGTTAAAGGTTTGTAAGTCTTGTTTATCCTATCAAAGAACCAACTCTTGGTTTCATTGACTTTTTGTATTGTTTTTTAGATTCTATTTCCTTTATTTCTGCTCTGAGCTTTATCATTTCCTTCCTTATATAAACTCTAGGTTGTTTTGTTTTTTCCTTTTTCTAGTTCCTTTAAGTGTAAAGTTAGGTTATTTGGGCTTTTTCTTTTTTCTTGAGATTGGCCTGCAATACTATGAATTCCCCCCTTAGGACTTTTCCCTGTGTTCCACAGATTTGGGGTTGTTGTGTTCTCATTTTTCATTTGTTTCAAGGTCTCTTTGATTTCTTCTTTGATCTAATTGTTAACCATTCATTGTTTAATAACATGTTATTTAGCCTACATGTCTTTGTGTGTTTTTCAGTTTTTTTCTTGTGATTGATTTCATGTTTCATAGCATTAAGGTCAGAGAATATGCTTAATATGATTTCAATCTTCTTAAATTTATTGAGATGTGTTTTGTGTCCTAACATGTGGACTATCCTAAAAAATGTTCCATGTGCACTTGAAAAGAATGTATATTCTGCTGCTTTGGGGTGGAATGCTCTGATGATATCAATTAAATCTATTTGATCCAGAGTGTCATTTAAGGCCACCAGCTCCTTATAGATTTTCTGTCTGAAAGATCTATTCATTGATGTCAATGCGGTGTTAAATTCTCCTACTTTAACTATATTGTCAATCTGTCCCATTATGTCCATCAAGATTTACTTTATATATTTAGGTGCTCCTATGTTGGGTGAGGAAATATTTACAAGGGTTATGTCCTTGTGTTGAATTGCTCCCTTTATCGTTTTCTAGTGTCCTTCTTGTCTCCTACTATAGCCATGGTTCTAAAGTCTATTTTGTCAGATACAAGTATTGCTACCCCAGCCTTTTTTCCTTTCCATTTGTATGAAATATCTTTTTCCATCCCTTTACTTTTATTCTGTGTGTATCTTTCAATCTAAGATGGATCTCTTGAAGACAGTATATATATATGGGTCTTGTTTTCCTATCCATTCAGCTACCCTATGTCTTTTGTTTGCAGCATTTAAGCTATTTATATTTAAGGTGATTACTTATAGGTATATATTTTCAACATGCTTTCATTCATTTTAGAGAGAGGAAGGGAAAAGGAGAGAGGGATAGAAACATCAATGACAAGAATTATTGTTAAAATATATTTTATTGATTTTTTACAGAGAGGAAGGGAGAGGGATAGAGAGCTAGAAACATCGATGAGAGAGAAACATCGATCAGCCGCCTCCTGCACACCCCTACTGGGGATGTGCCCACAACCAAGGTACGTGCCCTTGAGCAGAATCGAACCTGGGACCTTTCAGTCCGCAGGCTGACGCTCTATCCACTGAGCCAAACCGGTTACGGCAAGAATTATTGATTGGCTGCCTCCAGCACGCCCCCAACTGGGGATCAAGCCCACAACCTGGGCACGTGCTCCAACCAGAAATCAAACCATGACCTCCTGGTTCATGGTTCAATGCTCAAGCACTGAGGTACACCAGCTGTACCACTTTTATTTTTTTAATTATCTAACTCTGTTTCTTCCCTCCTCCTCCTTCTTCTTACAGCAAACCCTTTAACATGTAATACTGGTATGGTCTTAACAAACTCCAGTAGCTTTTTCTTGTTTGAGGAGCTCGTTATTTCTCCTTCAATTTTATTTTATTTTTATTTTTTTAAAAATATATTTTATTGATTTTCCACGGAGAGGAAGGGAGAGAGATAGTTAGAAACATGGATGAGAGAGAAACATCGATCAGCTGCCTCCTGCACATCTCCTACTGGGGATGTGCCCGCAACCCAGGCACATGCCCTTGACCGGAATCGAACCCGGGACCCCTCAGTCCGCAGGCCGACGCTCTATCCACTGAGCCAAACCGGCTTCGGCTCTCCTTCAATTTTAAATGATAGCCTTGCTGGGTAAAGTATCCTTGCTTTTTATCACTTTGAATATTTCATGCCAATTTCTTCTGGCCTGAAATGCTTCTATTGAGAAATTAGCTGAGTCTTATATGATCTAACTTGTAGATAACTAGCTGCCTTTCTCTTGGGGCTTTTAAGATTCTTTCCATTTAGTCTTTGCTATTTTAATTATGATGTGTCTAGTGTGGGCTGCTTTGGGTCTATCTTGTTTGGAACTCTGTATGCTTCCTGGACATGTGTGTCTTTTTCCTTAACTAGGTTAGGGATGTTTTCAGCCATTATTTCTCAAATAGGTTCCTTACTCTTTCTCTTCTTCTGGTACTCCTATGATGTGGATGTGTCTTGCTTCATGTTGTCCAAAAGGCCCATTAAACTATCTTTTTTTTTCTTCTGGTCTTATTGGGTGTTTTTCTCAACTTTGACTTCCAAATCACTGATTCCATACTCCCCTTCATCCTATCTATGTTTATTCCTGCCAGTGTTTATTTTTGTTGTTGTGGTTAATCATCACCTGAGGATATTTTTCACAGTGATTTGTAGAGAGAGCAAAAGGGAGGAAGGGAGGGGGAGAGAGAGAAAAAAAAAACATCAATGACAGACACAGCAATTTGTTGCCTCTACATGTGCCCGGCTGAGGCTGGGGATTGAACCTGCAACCCAGATAGGTGTCTCTGACTGGGAATCGAACCCATGACCCTTCAGTGCATGGGCCAATGCTTCAACCACTGAGCCACATCAACCAGAGTCTGCCAGTGTAGTTTTTACTTCAAAGATTGCATTCTTCATTTCTGACTGGCCCTTCTTTATGGCTTCTATGTCCTTTTTCATTCTGTTGAGCATCCTTATAATCATTACTTTGAACTCTATATCTGATAAATTGCTTGCCTCCATTTCATTTAGCTCTTCTTCTGGAGAATCCTTTGTTTTTCAATTAGGGCATGATTGTGTCCCCATTTTGGCTGCCTCTTTGTGTTTGTTTCTATGTATCAGATCTGCTTTCTCCTGGCTCGTAGGTCAACGCTCAAGCATTGGACCACTTTTATTTTTTTAACCATGTAACTCTCTGTTACATAGTAAATCTTGGTAGAGTGACCTTATGCAGTAGGTATTCTTGTGGGACTCAGTGGCGTAGCCATTATGCTCATCTGACTGGGTACTTTATGAATGTTTCTTGAGCACATTATGTGGATCCTCTTTTGTAATTGAGTCTTGATTTCTATTGGCCCATTCATGTGTGGGATTGACCCTCAGGCTGGCTAACAGTGAGGCTCAACCAACACAGCATGCAAGCTGCTGATCACATGAAACAAAATTCGCTTCAGTAGCGTTTGGTTTTGGCCTAGATTTCCCTGTGGATATGCTGCTTTGTGAACCTTATTGGATCCTGCTATATTGTCTGAAGTTGGCCACTGCTTGTATTTGTCCTGGGCCTTTTTGGAGCAACTCCATTGCAGAGCTATATCAGACACTGCCTGTGTCTTGCCCTGGGCAACCTATTTGGAGTAATCTGCAATGTGCAGCTTGTGGATCCCTCTGCTGGGCCTGGGTGCATGTGGAAAGGACCAAGCTGCACACCATGGTCAGCTTTTACCAGCACCACGGGCAAGTCAACAAAAGTCTCAAGCACCTAGAAGTCCGCCTCTGACTGCAGGTTCCTATTAGGCTTAATTACTGAAAGAGCCTGTACCTGTACTCCTCAACCATTGAGCCACACTGGCCAGGGTGCATTTGTTTTCTGTTTCCCCTGATTTGTGACCTTTTATCTCTTCTTGTTTTTCACGACCATGAAACGTTCAGGCATTTTGTACAATGTCCCTCTATTTGGTTTGTTTGTTCTTATGATTAGACTGAGATTATGGGTTTGGGGGAAGAATACAATGGTGAAATGCCCTCATCACATAGTTGGGGTACAAGACATCCACATGTATTACTGGTGATATTAATCTCAATCACTTGGTTGAGAACGAAGTGGTGACATTAACCTTGATCACTTGGTTAAGTGCAAAGTTCAGTATTGGCTCTACAATAAGGCAGGGTTGATGGTAGATACAGCTGTTGTAAAACTATGTTTGCTGATAGCAATGGAGATAAAATTTTAGCTCCTGTAGCAATAAAAGCCAGATGGACACCATGATCACAATGTGCATCAGGACTGGAATGGCAGCTAAGGAGACTAAACCAAGTTACGGCTATGGCTAATAGAACACAGCACATTTCAGGGAACATAGACAGGAAGCCAAATATGATGCTATTCAGCATTCATCATCAGAATATCAGTGATGGAAGACAAAGACGTTAAGGGGAATTACCCTAATTTATTTTCATTATTATTTTAAAAGTGTTTTTATTGATTTTTAGAGGGGGAGGAAGAGGGATAGAAACATCAATGAGAGCAACATCACCAATTGCTTACTAGGGATCGAGCCTGCAACCCAGGCACATGCCCTGACGGTGAAGCTAACTGCTAACTTCTTGGCTCCTTGGTTGAGTCAACCGCTGAGCCACATTGGCTGGGCAAGTTGCCCTAATTTAAAAAGTCATGACCCCGTGCTGTGACCCAAGTCAGTTTTTCAACTCAGAGCACACCGAATGAAGAGGTTGGGTACCCAGGAGGAAGTTCCTTGCAAAACAGCAAGTACAGACTAAAACGTTCACCCATCCTGTGCCCAAAGTAATTATGGCCTTTTACTCAAGTAACTATACATTGAAGGGGACTAACCAAATAATCTGGGGGAGGGCCATTGGACACGGGGTCTAAGGCAATATTGATACCCCAAGATCTGAAGTATCATCATGAGGGGAGGATGTGGAGATGTAGTAAACAGAGTGCTGGCCAAGTTATAAATGTATGTAATAAGTGGTCACATTAAAGTGCATACGCTCTGTGGACCCATCTGGTGTCATTTGTCTCTGTATGTATAACCAGAATTGGCATACTTAATAACTGTCATGACTCCACACATACATTTTTTGCCTGTGGGATACAGGTTATCAAGAAGCCTCTACAACTGCTATACTGTCCTTTCTCACACTGCCAGCAAAGAGTAAATGTGCTTATCACATGACAAGAGGAACAAAAGCAATTCACATGTAGCAGACAACACATGTATAATTTTGGCCCAGAGCCATGTTAACTCTGTCATAACAGTGTGAAGAAATCTGGCTATCTGGTCATCCCACAGAACACCACATTGAAATGGTTGAAATTACTGAGCCAGAAGTGACTAGCACATTGGAGGCCCTGGTAATGTTAGCAGAGTGGGAAGTAAACCTTTAGATTCTATTTAAACTTAAGAAAAAAAATGACTTGGAGGTTCATAAAGTAACCAAATCAAGGGAGAAAATGCACAACTAACTGGTGACCATTGGAAGATGATGAAGCAACTATTTTGAAACTCACAAATAAAGAGAAAGAATCAAGCATTTACCCAATTTTTCCTCTATAACAGTGGTTCCCAAACTTATTTGGCCTACCGCCCCCTTTCCAGAAAAAATATTACTCAGCCCCTGGAAATTAATTTTTTTAAAAATTTTAATAGCAGTTACTCATCGCCCCCAAATGCACCTGTGGCCATCACCGCCCCCCTGGATCGCTGCAGCGCCCACCGGGGGGTGGTAGCGCCCACTTTGGGAATCACTGCTCTATAAGCTACACCATCAAGTAGCCAAATAGTGGATGAGGGCAAGTTTCTAACAATGAAGGAATGATAGAACTGAAATACTGCCATTCTTCAGTCTTTAATAAATTGATGGATTAGGCATTCTGTAACATCAATGGTGGCTAATAATCCAATGAGACAGTTAGATATTATGTACCACCTGATGGAAGAATACCACCACCTATGAGGTAATACTGGCCCCCTCCAACAAAACAAAATCATGAATGACTAAATCTGATTCCAAAGGCAAATTTACAAGAAATACCATAAGGAAGAGGAGTATGTTAAATGATATCAAAGGTATGAAATCAACAAAATCTGGTAAACTCTGCAGGACAAATAACCTTGTTTTCTTCATAAATTAATTTCAAGGCAAAAAGTAAAAAATCGATGGAGGGGAACTATAATGTTAGATCCAATGTTTTAAATTGGATCATGATTCAAACACTGTTTACAAAAAATTAAGTATTTAGAAAAATTATTTTTTTGTGATAATGGTATTTCACTGTTTTAAGAAATACATATTTATTTATAAACTAGAGGCCCAGTGAACAAAATTCGTGTGGGTGGGTGAGTGAAGATGTCCCTCAGTCCAGCCTGCACCCTCTCCAATCCAGGACCCCTTGAGGGATGTCCGACTGCTGGTTGGATCGGACCTAAACTGGCAGTCGGACATCCCTCTCACAAGGACCACTGGCTCCTAATCGCTCCCCTGCCTGGTTTCCCCCAACTGCTCTCCCAACCTCCCCCCACCCCCCCCCACTGGCCTGGTCCCCCCTCACAGCTCCCCTGCCGGCTTGGTCCTCCCACGCAGCCTGCTGTTCAGTCGTTTGGTCGTCCCTCACTAACCACCCTGCCGGCCTGGTTGTAGGCAGCCACCTTGTGAGGGTTAATTTGCATATTACCTCTTTATTATATGATAAAAGTGTATGATACCTGGGATTGGTTCAAAATAATATGGGGTGTGTGCACAAGAGTGGGGTTAAAAATGAAACAAGATTGGCCATGAGTTGATAATTGTTGAAACTGGTAGGTACTTGGAGCTTCATTATTTACTGTCCACTTTCATATATGGTTAAAAATTTCCATAGTAAATAAGTTTAAAAGATAAAAAAAGTCCTAATCACTGCTAGAATTTAGGAAGTTTTAAAGTTTTCTCCAGCTAGATATGAATGACCATTGAAGAATGACCATTGAAGAATGACTTTAGTGCTTCTGATGTTAATAAGTCAGGTTCAGATGAACAGAATAAACTACAATAAAGTAATATAATGAGACTGTCAATTCATTTCTAGCTCTCTAGCATACTTATTTAATGCTTGCTGTCCAAAGAATATGCAATGCATTAGAAAGCAAAATATACCAATGTGACATATTAGTCATTATTCTGTCAAGACCGAAGGCCAAACTCAACCTAATACTTTATCAAGTAAGTTTTAAAAAAGTCATTACATTTCAAAAAATTTTTCCTCTTTATTTAAACATAAAACACATTTACAGCATGCAGGTTAAAAAAAAAAAAAAAGGAAAATTATATGGCATCTTCCCAAATCAATTATCTTCAAATGTATCTTCAAACACTGAGAATAAACCAATATATTCCACAGGTAAACTCGGACTCTTCTATCGCCTTGTGTCAAATTGAGTTATGCACAGTAGTTTTCTTAAGTTAGGCAAATAATTTAATTGCTTATCATGAATAAATATTACTTTTACTTTACTGAGTTACTCTTCTGAACCATTTATCAATACCACTCAGAGGAACGTTAATATATTGAGAACAAAACAGAACAACACACTGCAAATTCAAGTGTCAATGTTTTAGATGATCAGAAATTTTCATTTATAAGAGTAAACACTATGTCTAATAACCTATAGCAAAAAAAGCAGTTCACTGAAACAAATTATGAAATTCTCTGTACACTGCTGTGAAAGTTTGAAATTATAAATAAAAAATTCAGGTGTTTTTAAAAACCTAACATTGTATATTCTGAACCTCATGCTAGCTATAATTCAGTTACACAGCTCCAATACCCGTGATTCATGTAACAAGAATGAAATTCCCATATTCAGACAAAAGAGGAAAAAAATTCTGCTTCATTGATGAATATTGCCAAAGAAGCAAGTTTTCATTTGAAAACAAAATAAAGTTAACTGCATTACTTTAATCTTGCTGCAATGTTTCATGTCAATTTTTGGAGTGTTTCTTCTGATCAATCCTAAAAGGAACACAATCATTTTAAAGGATGCAGACTACAACAGCAAAAATTTTTTACTATTAAAAAAATAAATAAATTTTTACCTTTTAAGTCAAAATTATATAAAAGTGGAAATTACAATAGTTAAGGAAATAGAAAAATAAGCCAATTATGATCTGAGTCTTCTATGATCCAAATTTATTACAAATATCTATATATAAAACTTCTTCAGAAAGTAAATTCTGCCAGCCAGATCCTAACACAGAACTTCCCAAGTTTCTCTGCTGACTGAAACCATTATATCCCCATTCTAGGCAAATTTCTGCTAAAACAGTTGGGAGTCACCACCTCATTGATGAAGCAAATATTGAAATCTCCTTCCCTGTTACTTTTATAGCTCCCTAAAATAAACTGTTGACTTAGTTTTATCAACTTAGGAAAGGGTGGCAAAACAGGTACATTTAGTACTAATTTTAAAATTATGAGATAAAACCAACAAAATAATTTATTTGAGGTTAGTGACTTGCAAACAATTTACTATTTCCAGGTAATATATAAATTATAGTGTATGAATTAGTGAAGGAGGTTAAAAGTACTTCCAAGAACTTGAGACCAAAAATTACCTAAATATTTATAAACTTACCATATATTTATCTGGTTCTTCCACTTTTTTCTAAACTTCCAGTCTATAAACTTAAATCAGCCAATACAGTAGATAATATAAAATTTAATTATATATCTCAATTCATTTCAGTATATTAAGTGGACAAATTAGTGTTTGTTTAATTTTCATATTAACTACTAAGCTCACTGAAATGAAGCGGGGTGTTCATCTCCCCCTCCTCCAATTTTCCCTATGACATTCATTAGTCTGTTCCTTGTTTACATGCCTCTGGTTCTATTTTATTCATCAGTTTATTATGTTCATTAAATCCCACATATAAGTGAGATCATATGGTACTTGTCTTTCTCTGACTGGCTTTTTCTACTTAGCATAATCATCTTTAGGTTCCTCCATGCTGTCTCAAACAGTAATATAGATATGTTTTTTTTTGTGTTTTTTTTACAACTGCATAGTATTGCACTGTGTAAATGTACCACAGCTTTTTTTCAACTGGTCTACTGATGGGCACCTGGGCTGTTGTCAATTGCGCTGCTATGAACATAAAGGCGCACATATTCTTTTTGACTGGTGCTTTGGGATTCGTAGTATATTCCTAGAATCACTGGGTCAAACGGTAGCTCCATTTTTAACTTTAGGAAACTGCACACAGTTTTCAATAGTGGCTGCACCAGTCTGCATTCCCACCAGCAGTGTTCTGGGGTTCATTTTCCTCCACATCCTCACCAGCTCTTGTTACTGACTTAATGGTGGTAGCCATTCTGGCAGGTGTGAGAAGGTACATCTTTGTAGTTTTAATTTGCATCTCTCACTAGTGACACTGTTCTTTGATTCATGTTTGGTGGCCAGCTGTGTGGCCACTTTGGAGAAGTGTCTTAGGTCCCTGGCCCATTTTTTAATTGGACTGTTTTCTTTTTTAAGTTGTATGAGTTCCTTATATATTTTGGAAATTAACCCCTTATCAGATGTATCAATGGCAAATATGTTCTCCCATACAGTGGGATCACTTTTCATTTTTTTGATGGTTTCTTTTACTGCACAGCTTTTTATTTTGATGTAGTCCCATTTGTTTATTTTCTTGTTTCCCTTGCCCTAGGAGATGTATTGGCAAACGTATTGCTATGAGAGATGTTCGAGGTTTTGCTGCCAGTGGTTTCTTCTAGGATTTTTATGATTTCACAACTTACATTTAAGTCCTTTATGCATTTTGAGTTTATTCTTGTGTATAGTGTAAGTTGGTGGACTAGTTTCATTTTTTTGCATGTACCTGTCCAATTTTACCAGCATTGTTTATTGAAGAGACTGTTGTTACTCCAGTGTATACTCTTGCTCCCTTTGTCAAGTATTATTTGAGTGTAAAGGCTTGGTCAATTTCTGAGTTCTTTGTTTTCCATTGATCTATATGCCTATTCTTGGGTCAGTAGAAGGCTCTTTTGACTATGATGGCTTTGTAGTATAACTTGATATCTGATATTATGATACCTCCAAATTTGTTCTTTCTCAAGTCTGCTGTGGCTATCCAGGGTTCCATATAAATTTCTGGGGTGCTTGTTCTAGATCTGTGAAATATGCTGTTGATATTTTTACAGAGATTGCATTGAATTTATAGATTGCTTAGGATAGTATGGACATTTCAATTCTACCAATCTATGAACAGTGTATTTTTACATTTGTTTCTATCTTCTTATCTCCTTTTTCAAAAGCTGTAGTTTACCAAATATATGCCTTTTACCTCCTTGGTAAAATTTATTCTGAAGTACCTTAATTTTTTTGGTTGCAATGGTAAGAGGGTTTTTTTTTTTTTTAAGTTTCTCTTTCTGAGAGTTCATTATTGGTGTATAAAGAAATGCCATGGATTTCTGGGTGTTAATTTTATATCCTGCTACACTGCCAAATTTATCTATTAAATCGAGTTTTTTGTTGGAGTCATTAGGGTTTTCTATGAACAATATCATAACATTCGTGAATGAGTTTTACTTCCTGCTTTCCAATTTGGATGGCTTTTAATTTTTTCTTATTGTGTGATTGCTGTGGCTAAGACTTCCAGTTCTATGTTGAGAAAGAGTGGTGAAAGCAGACATCCCTGTCTTGTTTTTGTTAAGGGAAATGATTTTAATTTTTGCCCATTGAGTATGATGTTCGTTGTAGGTTTGTTACATATGGCCTTTATTATGTTGAGGTATGATCTTTCTATGCCCACTTTGCTGATAATTTTTATAAAAATGTGTTGGGTTTTGTGGAATGCTTTTTTGCATCTAATTCTATGATCATGTGATTTTCGTCTATCAATTCATGTAATTCTAGAGGTCCAGTGCATGAAATTAGTGCACAGATAGGGTCCTTAGGCCTGGCCAGTGATCAGGACCGATCTGTGGGGCGATAGGGGGCCCCCACCTTGGCTGGCCTGGGGCCTGTGGGCAGCTCCTGCGTTGAGCATCTGTCCCCTGGTGGTCAGTGCGCATCATAGTGACTGGTCATTCCACATGTCGTTCTGCCATTCAGTTGATTTGCATATTAGGCTTTTATTATATAGGATAGCACATTGATGGATTTGTGAATACTATACCAGCATTGCATCCCTGGAATAAGTCTCACTTGATCATGGTGTATGGTCTTTTTAATATATTGCTGGATCTGATTTGCTAATATTTTGTTGAGGGTTTTAGCATCTTTTCATCAAGGATATCAACTAATTTTCTTTGTAGTGTCTTTATCTGGGATAATTCCAAAGTCTCATATGAAAGCTCTTGGAAGTATTATGTTGTCCCAAAGCTCCCTTAAATTATCCTTTTTATTCATTTTTTTCTAATTGCTACTCTGGGTATTTTTTCCACCGTGTCTCTAATTTGCCTATTTGGTTCTCAGTTTCTTCCCAGGTATTCCTTCTTCTAGCTACGTCACTGTTCATTTCAAATTGAGTCTTATTCATGGCTTCTACATACTTTTTCATGCTTATGAATTTCCTGCTGAGTTCCTTATAGTTCTCATTAAGTTGCTTGAAGTTTTAATTTGTGAGCCCCATCAAAGTCAGTGGGATAGTTGTCAGGGGCACAGGTTCAGGCTCGCTGGGTAGCATCAGGCTATTACCTTGACCTCTGTATCTGATAAATTGTTTGCCTCCATTTCATTTAGTTCCTTGTGTTGATTCCTCCTTTTCTTGGGGATTATTTCTTTGTCTCCCCATTTAGTAGGTCCAGTCTTCTAGTGCACCAGATCAGGCATGTTAGGTCACAGCGGCAGGTCCACCAGGGGTGTTGGGGCACAGCAGGGTTGGGTCTTCCAGGGGCACCAGGTAATGACAGTGTGGCCTGGTGCAAGGATGTAAGGCTGGTTGTCCAAGGGGCACTGGGTCAGGCATGCTGGGTCGTGATGGCCAGCTGGTGCATCCAGGAGAGTCAGATCATGGTGGTGGGGCCAGGTGAGCCCCATCAAAGTCAGTGGGATAGTTGTAAGGGGCCCAGGTTCAGGCTTCCTGGGTAGCATCAGGCTTGTACATCCTGGGATGCTGGGCTGCAAATGTGGGGCCACACGCACTTGTCTGTGGCCTCAGGGTGTTGGGCCATGGCCGATCCCCAGACTCTGTGGATTCTCCAAAATCTGAAGCAGGAAATTTTCATTCCATCAAGCTATGTTGATTATAGAATTGAAAAAAAGGCAAATATAATTCCTTCTCCAAACTCTTTTGCAAACTGAGATTTGTTTTTGATATTGTAAAATATTTCTATTCAAGAAAATTCAGCAACAGGAATTTCATGAAATAACAATTAAGTAGCCTTACTCAGTCTCAAATGACTACTTAGACAGTTTTATGGTTTCAGTGCTCCAACAGTAGTTTTTAGAAGCAAATATCAGAAAAGATACAAATAAATTTGACTCTGAAATCATTTGTAGTATTGACCTGATATATTGTGTGGGCATGTAGTGTTGTAAGTGGTAAAATTTAAGAAGTTTAATCTAAATGTGTTTACATTTTCCCCTAAAATAAGGAAGACACTTTAATAAGAAAAAAAAGAAAAGTAACAGCAGCTAAGTAATTTGAGATTAAAACCACACATAAAGAAACAAGTACAAAAAGCATAATTCTATGATACAGTTAGATTGGCACAGTGAAGACTAAATGCAAGACACAAAAGACAAATTGTGTAATAAATAGGGCCATAGTTGTAAACTGTCATTTTTCCCTCCTAAGAAGCCAAAATTGCACTCTAACTTTTGTTGGGAAGCAGCAGAGTTTACAAGAAAAGTAGGCAGAAAACAGCTGTACAGGCCAGGTATAATTTATACATTTAAAATAGCTGTAATTCTATAATTCCCAGGGGTAAATTTTATAGTTACTGAATGACTCTGCTTGATATTATGTCTTCTTCATACTTCAATTACTCACAACACCTGAAAATGGGAGAAAACAAAAGAAATATTTTCATTCGCATAAAACTTGTGTTTGAGATAATCATGAAAGAAACAAAGTAGATAAAATATACGAATAGTTTAAAAACACTTTGGCCAATAGTTATGACCACATTCCACAACGTTTTAAAAAAATGGCAACTTTAAATGATTTGATTTCTTCTCTTTTAATTTATTTCAAAAGTAGAGCTACTTACAAGCAGTACAATGTTTAAAAAGAGGTCACCCCACTCTTCATTTGTTTTTATTCTTCCTAAGAGAGCTATGCGTGAGCTGATGCATGAATTACATATTTTTTAAAAAGAAGATGGAAAGGTGTAGACAGTGTCAGTGACCTTCTTAAACTAAGGACCTTTAACAAGAAATGTTATATACATGGAAGCTATTAAAAAAAAAAAAAAAAAAAAAAAAGAGGAGAAGGATAGGGATACGGTCCGTACTACTTACCTATGTGTTTAAAAGAAAAACTCAACTTTCAAAGTATTATATAAGGTACAAGACCAGCCATAAAAAATTGGGTAGTAAAGGTATCAGTAATATTAATACACTACCATAATTCCCTAAAATAAATCCAGTGTTTTAAAATGTTTTTCTTGATAATTAAAACATTAAAAAATTTCTCTACATAAGTTTTAAATTTCCCAGTCATTTATCACTTAAGTAAATCCTATGTTCCCCAATCATGGTTTAAGAGTTAGAAAAAAAAAAAAAAATAAGAACTATTATTTTTGGACTAGCAATGAGACAAGCCTGTAAACTTTATACTTTTATAATTACTTCACATTAGCTATCTCACTCATATGTTAAACTGCCTTATTAGCACTCTATTTCAAGCTAAAACCTAGCTATATTTAACAAAGGCCATGGTCTATCTTCTCTGCTAATGAGATAAGAGTTCAAAGTTTACAGATGAATTTTAATCTGAGCACAATATCAAAAAAAGGATAAACTTTCATCTATATTTGTGCTTTAAAAGGCTCCTTGCCAACCTCCCACTTCTAGAAAAGTACCTGTAGGTAATTACACTTTAACTTGTATAATTCTTAAGAATGACTTCCATTTTACTAATAAAGGAGCTCAAATATAGCAGGACCTTGAATAACATTTTTTCAACAGTTTCATTATAATGTTGCTAAGATGCTATATGAACTTAACTCTTGTGTTTTTTAAAATATTTTTTTATTGATTTTTAGAGAGGCAGGGAGAGAGGCAGAAACATTGATGAGAGAGAAACATAGATCAGGTGCCTCCTGCATGGCAATTTTTAAAGCAGGCAATCACTCTTTAGTCAGGGGCACCGAACTCTTTTCCCTTACATTATCAAACTAATAAATGACAACAACCAAAACAGCAATAGCCATCTGGTGTGAATGAATCAAAATTATACCTTTTTTTTTTTTTTATCAGATTGGCAAAAAATAGATTCTTTGGTGTGCCAAAGAATTTTAGTAATTAGTTTAATGTGTGCCATAGGATGAAAGAAATTGAAAATCACTGGTTTGTCTAGAGAATTTTAAAAAATTGAGGTATCTGAATATAGATTGGTGTTAGATAATATTAGAAATATTTTTAGTTGCTAGATGATTAACAATATTTTGGTGATAATATTGTGGCTATGAAGAAAAATGTTATGATTTAAAGATACATTAAACAAGTCATGAATGCATAATTTATTTTATGTTAACAAATTTTAAAAGGAGTCAAAATGAGAAAGAAATTATTTAAAAAGTAACTTGAAGTTCATGTAAGTTGAAAAGTCAGGATTCAAACTCAGAACTTCAACACCCAAGCTCTTTTCACTATCTTAAAAATCCTATACGGTGTGGACAAAAAATTATATTAAATTGTAAATGTGAATCCTCCATAATATTGCTTAATTCTCCATTCAAATTGAGAACCAATGTTATATAAAATGTGAAAGTATAAACAAGATTAAAATAAAGATTTTAATATTCGTCAGAAACAAGTTAAGCCTAATAATTATCTAGTACTTTTAGTTTCCAAAACAACTACACATCCAGGACTTCCTAAAGAATTAAAATCTGAGTTCCTGCCATATGATGAAATATCAAGCAGCTATTAACTAATCAAGTTGTAGAAAAAAAAATGTTCAGAATATATTACTAAGATAAAGAAGCAGGTTACAAAGTAGCATATGTAGAACAGGAATAGTATGTTATTAAATATTCATCAACAATTTAAACCTTTTAATTTAAAACTTATGAAATAAAGCTCTAGAAAGATAAACACAATATAGTGGGTGGTATCTCTAGAGATATTTATCTTTCTACTTTGTAATAGTCTTTAGTCCCCTACAAGTAACAAGTATTACTTACATAGTTAAAAACAAACAAAAAAGTGTAAGAACTCACACATCTGTTTGAAGAATCACTTTCAATAGGTAAATGGAAAAGGACACAGAAATAACTCATAAGAAAGAAAACACATGTGGGCAATAAGTATAGGAAAAAAATCCAACTTCATTAATCAACCAATGAAATGCTTATGTTGGTTTATCACGTCAGAAGCTTAAAAATGATTAATACTCAATCCTGCAAAGATGCAACAAAATGGACAGTATCCTTGGCTAATATGCAACTTGGTATAATCTTTCAGGAGCCTTAAAAATGTTCACATTTTCATAAAATTCTACTTTTGGGAATCTTCTGAAAATAATCTAAAAGATGAGGTGGTGTAAAAAAGATAATCATACTTTGAATTCCATATATAGAAATTTCAATTTTGGAAAAAATTAACACACTTAAATCATATATCCAATAAAAGAAAATAGTTAATAGCAGTATCTTTTTTAAGTGATCCAGTGCTATGTTAGGAACACAAATTTGGCCCAGCTGGCATGGCTCAGTGGTTGAGTGTTGACTTATGAACCAGGAGGCTGCGGTTCAATTCCCGGTCAAGGCACATGCCCGGGTTGTGGGCTTGGTCTCGGGGGGTGTGTGTGTGTGGGGGGCAGACACACCGCCAGTATGCATGCAGGAGGCAGCCAATTGATGTTTTAAGCTCACATCAATGTTTCTCTCCATTTCTCTCAAAATTAATAAAATATATAAAAATAAATAAATCATGAGAATAATGTGAGAATCTAAAAAAAATGTTTAACAATCAATGGTTGAACATTTCCATTTACAGTTATAATTCAAAAGCGAGATATAAACTACAAACCTGTAGGTAATGTGTCATGCTTATACTTGTTTGCCTCCACCTCGTATTACCACAGGCTGGCTGTTCTGAGTAAATGCACCTCCTCCACGAATTGCACTTGGATGAGTTGGAGAAGCTGCTGGATGTTGCCCAGGACGAATAGGTTTAGCTAATATAAAAACCAAAAACTGGCTTTAGAATAAATCTTAAAACATGCCTGTAACTATTTTTTAGTCTCTTGTCTTTACTTACCACAAATTCTTGTGTTTTGTTTTTCTCTTTTTCCCCTCTCATTAAATTCCTCTCTCTTACTTTTAAGTTACATCTTTTTCTCACATGAATTGTTATTCTAAAGCATGAAATATTGCTGACTTTTCTTTTCATTTTAGAGTATTTTTATTAAAGCTAGGGACAGTGAAACAAGGAAGGGCCTAGAACAGTGGTCGGCAAACTCATTAGTCAACAGAGCCAAATATCAACAGTACAACGATTGAAATTTCTTTTGAGAGCCAAATTTTTTAAACTTAAACTATATAGGTAGGTACATTGTCATTAACTTAATTAGGGTACTCCTAAGGCTTAGGAAGAGCCACAAGGGGCCAAAGAGCCGCATGTGGCTCTCGAGCCTCAGTTTGCCGACCACGGGCCTAGGATAACAGAATTAGGTAGAGGTATGAGCCCAGGCTGGGCTGCTTTGGCTCACTAAGAAGTGAGAGGAAAGGGGGCCTTTGGGGACAGGTTCAGGGAGTTTGCCTGGGATGAACTGCCTATTGCTGTCCTGGTTGTAAGCCTCATGAGGTCCCTTAGAGTTTAGGAGATGCATGTCTTTGGGGAAAGGGGAAGGTCACCCTGGGGATGAGGGTCTACCCTACAGTTTTCAGGAAGGAGAGCATACCCTGGAACCTGTATTTTAAGGGGTTTCAAAGGCTAGGCATTTAGGGTAGGTTTTAGGGGAGCATGACTTATTTTTTTTGCCATTCCTTTTGCTTTAGTAACATTGCTCTATAGTTTATTTCCTATCCCTGACCATTCTTGCTTGCGTGTCTAGTTCTTATTTATCTTCTTGTTCTCTTAATGTGGTTATTACTCAACTCTATGCTGCTTTCCTAACAATGCCACTCTTTGGAAAGTTAGAAAATAAAAACAGACAAATACCACCACCACAGCACATAAGGTTTTTATGTGTTCTACTAACCAATTTGTGCAGAATGCCCTCTTCTGGCCATATTCTTTGACCTGACTGCTTCCTTTATACGATCTACTTCTTGCTGATAACGTTTGCGATCACGAGATGCATTTTCTTTGGCTTCTTTCAGTGCTGACTCCAGAGCTTTCACTCTCTCAGCTGTGGCTCTCAGTCGCTTTTCCAACTTAGGAAGTTCACAGCGAAGATCTGCATTATCACGTACCAACTAAAGGTACATAAATAAGATTAGGATTCTAGCTATAAGAAGATTAAGAAAATATGCAGTTCAGGAGAACCAAGACGGCGGTGTAGGTAAATGCCAGTATTTGCCACCTCCCACAACCACATCAAAATTATAACTAAAATACAGAACCATCATTCAGAACCGCCTGATAGCTGGCTGAATGAAAGTCCTACAACTAGAGAAGTAAAGAAGAAAGCATGTTGAGACTGCTCGAGGGGCAGAGGCTAAGAACGGGTTGGTCCGACACCCATGTGTGCCGTTTTTTTTTTGTTTTTGTTTTTTTTTAACCCAAGGGGATATTGTCCCTGCGGGACCACCATGAGGAGCAATGGGTCCCAGCCCCACACCAGACCCCAGTCCAAGGTCCCAGAGTTGGGAAAATTAGTCTCCATAACTTCAGTTTGTAAAAACCACCAGGATTGTGGCTGAGGGACATGCAGACTGCCGGAGGCCCATGTATCCCTCTTAAAGGGCCCAAGAGGAACATACTTGGACTTGCTTCCTCTGAGCTATAGTGCCAGAAGGCGTTGGGGGACCTAGACAAATATGGGGTTGACCTGGATTGTCTGGCATTGGGACAGGAACTTGGAGCCAGCTTTCTACCAGACAGAAGTGCTCATAGGGGTTACTGTTCCTATGCTGAAACTTACCCTGTCCCAGGGCTGACTGGCAAACCATATCTGAGTCCCCAACAACTTAGAGCACACTATTTGCTCCACCCTATGATTCTGAGACCCCACCCCATCCAATTTGCAGCCCACCCAAGCTGTTTGCAGCAGCTTTTCAATATGAATGGCCTGTCCTGGCTCAGGCTTCAGACTTTGCTAAAATCTCTCAAACAAGCTGCAGCTGGTGTCAGCATGCCCCAAACTTATCAATAAAAAGCCCAAGACCTGGCACCAGCACCAGTCTGCCTTGCTTCACAGATGGGCCTCGCCTGGGCACTTCCAAGCCCAATACAAATAGCAGTCATCTGCAGATCTCTCTGTAGTTTCTGCCAGGTGGCACTGGGCAGTGGGTGACTTTGCATCTCCCAGGAGGCCCGAGAGCCAGTGCACCCAGTGGACAGCATCAGACCATACTCTATACATCCATAAGTGACACACTCAAGGGGCAGACTCAGTGAGCACCATAGCCCTACTGAAGCAAGTCCTGCTCCATACGGGTGTTTCCTGCACAGCAGCTCTTTCACTATAGTTGTTGCTGGTCCTCACAGGCAATTGGTCTGGAGGTCAATTCCTCCCAGTGATACCAACAGTACTCAACTACAAGACTGAGCACACAGTCCACACAGGAGTGCTCCTAGAGGGACCAGCTGGGCACTATGGGACACTTACTACACAAGGCCACTCTACTAACTCCAGGAGACATGACATAGCTGCTCTACCCAATATATAGAAACAAATACAGGGAAGTAGCCAAAATGAGGAGACAAAGAATCATGTCACAAATGAAAGAAATGGAAGAAAGCAAACTACTGGACACAAAGTTCAAAATCACGGTTATAAAATTACTCAAGGATCTTCATGAGACCTTCCAGGGACTTAGTAAGACTTTCAAGGATATTAGTGAGAATGCCAAAAACATGGAAAAGGACCAGTCAGAAATTAAGCATACACTGACTGAAATAAAGAATAATTTGAGGGATTCAACAGTAGAGCAGAGGATTCCAAGAATCAAATTTATGTTTTAGAATATGAGGAAGCAAAAAACACCTAATCAGAAGAGAAAAAAGAAAAAATCCAAAAAATATGAAGATAGTGTAAGGGGCCTCTGGGACAACTTCAAGCATATCAAATTATGGGGTGCCACAAGGAGAAGAGAGAGATCAAGATAATGAGAACCTATTTGAAGAAATAATGACAGAAAACTGTCCTACCTGGTGAAAGAAATAGACTTATAAGTCCAGGAAGCAAAGAGAGTCCCAAACAAGGGGAACCCAAAGAGGACCACCCAAGACACATCACAATAAAAATGCCAAGGGCAAAAGACAAAGAGAGAATCTTAAAAGAAGCAAGAGAAAAGCAGCTAGTTACCTATATAGGACTGTCAGCTGATTTCTCTACAGAAACTCTGCAGGCTAGGAGTGGCAAGAAATATTCAAAGTGATAAAAAGCAAGGACCTACAACCAAGATTACTCTACCCAGCAAAGCTATCATTTAGAACTGAAAGAGCTTCACTAACAAGAAAAAGCTAAAGGAGTTTATCACCACCAAACCAGTATTATATGAAATGTTGAAGGGTATTCTTTAAAAAGAAGAAAAAGATAAAAAATATGAATAATAAAATGGCAATAAATACATACCTATCAACAATTGAATCTAAAAATGAAAATAAATGAGTAAGAAACCTAATGAACAGCATAAACTGGTGAATAAAATAGAATCAGAGGCATGGAAATGAAACAGACTGATGATTCTCAGAGGGAAAGGGGTGAGGGGGCGGGAAGAGATTCAACAAAGATCTCATATGCATATATGCATTACCTTTGGACAGAGACAATAGGATGGCGAAGATCTGGGGTTGGGTGGGAATCAGGTGGAGAAGGGCAATGGGGGGAAAAAGAGGGCCATCTGTAATACTTCTCAAAAATAAGGATTAAAAAAGAAGAAAATATGCTGTTCATAATTTCTCTTTAGAAAAGAGAATTTTTTTAGAAATTTAATTTTAAGGTTTTCCAATTAGCTTAGCAACAAGCAAGAAATTCATATATTCATATATATCGTACACATATATTTCTCACAAAGATTTAATTTTACTTAAATTAGGGTGTGAGTGGATCGTTATTTCCTCCTAGGCAATAATAGTAAGTTAGAACATAGTGTTAGGCTTCTTTAGTAAGATACTCATCTGGTGGAAATGAATATAATTTTAGACCCACAAATACACACAACTTTAGCAAGCCCTTAATTAATATTTTTGAAAGCAAAAAAGGCTAAAATTTCTTTAACCTTACTCTAGTGCAAACATCTAGTGTAAACATCAAGTTTACAACAGCAAAGACATACAATTCAGTGTGCTAAGAAAAAGTAAATAAAGCATGTATCAAACTATAATTAAAAATAAGAAATAGTAAGCAGTACTTTTGAAAAAGTATGAACTGGCCTGGCCGGCGTGGCTCAATGGTTGAGCATCGACCTGTGAACCAGGAGATAACAGTTCAATTCCCGGTCAGAGCACATGGCAGGGGTGCAGGCTTGATCTCCGTGTGGGGGATGCAGGAGGCAGACAATCAATGATTCCCTGTCATCATTGATGTTTCTCTCTCTCTCCCTTCCTCTTTGAAATCAATAAAAATATGTTTTAAAAAAAAAATAGAACTGCCTCATGAACCTGGGGCATTAAATGTAAAAGAACCAAAAAAATTTGTATTTCAGCTGCAAAGACTTATCTACCAGAAGTATTTTAATTAACTTGAATAAATTAAGAAAACTGACAGATTTGAAATCCCAAAAAGGTTTTCAATGGATTTTTGATAGAGGGCTGTTAAAAATATTAACTTCCCTATAAATTGTTAGCAATAATGGAATGGTTCCGAGTATGAACAATGAAAAAATTGCCACTTCTCAATTCTTGCAACTATCACAAAATATATTTTACCTGTTTATGGACTTTAGTGAGTTGTTCAAGATTATTTTCAAGAAAAGAGATTTTTTGCTTCTGAGCAGCACTGCCTCCAGTGTCATCAGAATCGATCTCTGCACTCTTAAGAAAAGAAGGTTGATTAATAATGAACGAATTTTTAAAAAACCTAATCTTAACTAAACAAAAATTGTTATAACAACATAAAACATTTTGCTTATGCATGCAAAGAATTACACACTACAGACACCATTTATTCAAATGCCCACACCTCAGTATAGTTTTGTTACCTTTTTAACTCTGGTGGCTAGATCCTGAACAAAGAGCTTCCGCAGGTTGTGTAAAGTCTGAAGTTCTTTTGCCTTGAATTAAGAACAGCAGTATTTTTGGAGTTCAGACTTCAAATTTAATATAACCAAGGGGGAAAAAACCCATTAAACATTCCCCAATCCTATTTATTTTCAAGTTTTTCTTACCACTGTCTCTTCCAAACCCTTCAAGTCTTGTCTTGCTTGTTCTCGTCTATCTTGCATAATCCTATACAGAGGAAGAATATACATATATTTTCACCTTTGAGTCCATAAAATTCTAGTTTTATTTAGCACAAGAACTGATGCAATTATTTATCTGAAAGAAATTCTTAAATTCAAATAAATGAAAGACACTCATTTTTAAAAGTTTACTCATGTTGTGTCTTTCAAAGAAATTTTTATAATGCTTTATAAATCCTTCTAAATCCATTATTAGAAGAAAATTCTCCTATATAGCAATGGAAAAGATAAAATAAAATGTAGCAGAATCCAAAGAATAAGGAGTGGCTCTTTTTATATTTTAGAATATGTCACATATAGCATACTGCTTTTATTCAAGATAATTCTGATTTAACTGGTAATTACAGAGATTATAAATTACTATAACCCTAGCTTAGTTGGTGAGAGCTCATCCCAATAAGCCAAGGTTGTGGGTTTGATCCCTGGTGAGGGCACATACACAAGAATGAATGAATGCATAAATAAGTGGAACAGCAAATCGATGTTTTTCTCGAATATCAATAAGTTTTAAAAAAAATTTTAAATAAATTATTGATATTAAAATATTCTACATATTTTATTTAAAATTATTCTCAATAAATTATGCCTAAGTTTCAGCAGATTATTTATAAAATCAACTTTGAGATGGTATTGATGGTGTTACCTTGTTACCTTTCTAACAATAGTAATTCATTTCTAAGTTATCTCTCAAAAATTCAAGGAATGTGAAAAATTATAATCCTGAGTTTTCTATCTGCTCAGATTGTAGAAAGCTGAGCACTGACTAAATATACTCTTAGTAAATTAGAAAAAGTAATTAGTAAAAAACCTCTGTTCAAGAGGCAAGGCTAAAATAATAATGTCCTTTTATACAAGATCAGTTCTGACAAAAATTCAGTTTTTATGATAGATCTTGAAGTAAAATGGCGGCACAGAAACAGTAAGCAGGTTGATAAATAGGAATCATAAATCTTGATCATCACTGAAATACAAGACCTTGCTTTTACTTAAGTATAAGGATACACTGCAAGTTTTTAGGTATACATTAAACCAATGAAGAAAAACACAAAATGAAAAAATGTACCCACTGAATATATCTGATAGTAATACCCACAGTCCCTTAGTTTTAAATTTAAAACTTGAATTAAAACATTAACTCACGTAAGTTCATGTAGTTTTCTGCTCTTTTCCTGATCTGTAGCTTTCAACTTCTCATGTTCTACTCTCAGGCGTTCCTGTTCTAACATCATTTTCTGGTTTTGGCTGACAAAAGGAAAAGAAAACCCCTACAACATCAATCAACACCACCATTTTCTGAATGTTGTCATTAAGACTTTCAAACTCTTAAATTCTATAATCTCACTAGTCAAACAACCAAAGCCTCCTGTGGTCCCTCCCTCACTTCCCCGTAGGTGGAGTTAAGAGGACCTGGCTACATTCAGCAATACTAATGTTTTTCATATTTTGGTTTAAAACCATGATTTTAGCCGTCTATATCTTTCATTTCCCCAAATCCTTGTTCCTAAATCCATTAAGTATCAACAGTAAGATACATGTCCCAAACTTTGTCTTCATTTTTTTTTATGCTCCTTTGGTTCCTCCTACTCAAATCATGATATAAGTACAAATCTCCAATTTCCATAAATTCTATATTATATGCATATGGCTACAAAAGTGGAAAAAATGTCTTTTTGATAAATGAAGAAGACAACTTCTACTTTTTAAAAAATTTAAAGCCCACAATTTCCAATACAGTTTTTTCAGTGAAGAATATCTTTTAAAAGGAATGAAATGATTTGAAAAAGACTGTGGTTTCTATTTGCAATAACGGTTAAAGTTTTGTGTGTTTTTTTTCTTTTTACTGAATAGTTACATCAAAAGACCCCAAAAATATTTTCCCCAGGAACTTAGAAGTTAGAAATGAACAAATTTATTTTCAAGTCAAATATTACAATTTCAATGAAAAATGCCAGGTATCTAATAGAACGTATTATCTACCGGTAACCAATTATTTCCTTTTACCTAAATAGTCAATCTTTCTGAGTTAGTTTTTAATATTTAGAGGAAAGAAAAATATACTTACTCTTGAAGATCAGTAATAAGTTTTTCTTTTGCCTCAACTTCATCTCTCAAGCTACTAATTTGTTTCTGATGAGTTTCTCTGTGGCTTTGGATCTGTTGTTCAACAGCTTGCTAAAATTATTGCGGGGGAAAGGATATTAAATCAGACTAATGAAAATAAATAATGATGAATTAAAGCCATTAGAATCCAATTACATTACACTTGCCTTAACTTCATTTGCAGTCTGAACCTTATTTAAGTGCTCTTTTTCCATTTCATGCATTTTCTCTGTTTGGACAGGGAGAGAAAACAAGAGAGGAAATAAGCCTTAAAGTTCTTCATATAAACCAAGGAGAAAATGGCTTTTACGAGGGACATGTTCCTTAGCAGTTCTTGACTTTAACCTATCCAAATGCCACACAGTAAATCTTGCTAAGCTCAGCAACATATTGACTTAGATCCTTTGTGTTGATTGATACTATGGTTACCTTTATTTTCTTTACCTAATCCCAGAAGAAATGGGTTAAGGCACGGTAGGGAAATGAGACAGCTTTGTAAGTTCCTATGTTAAGATATGTGTGTGTGTATAAACTTCATATGTATGTGTGACCTCGTAACTTCGTGGGAAATTCCCAGATTGGCTACTTCATATTCAAACACAACTTCAAAAATGTTTCAAAGCCATATTAAAACACATTATTTGTTCTCTATTTCAAGTTATCCTGATTCCTACTATTCATTATCAGTGCAAATATAAATTTACAATTATACTAAAGGATAAATTAATATATATATAACTCAAATAATTAGAAGTTAATACCTTGTGCTCGAAGCTGGACTAGTTCTTCACTGAGGGAATCAACAGATTCCTCCAGCAGTCTTTTCTTTTGTTCCACATTTTGAAGGTATTCAGTCAATGATTTAATTTTGGCTTCATGCTTTTGGGAAAAATGTAATGATATGAAGTGGGAAAATTCTCATGTACGCTTTTTATTGTTAAGAATATTTGAAAATAAGCAAGTTTTATCGATGTATTAATATATAATACACTCAAAGACACAAACCTAAAATGTTCAGAGCACAATTCTACAATGAAAAAGAATTTAATCAATAAAATGGTCATCTGTATAGCTTAAAACACTTGTAAGCAAAGGCACTAAAGGCTGAAAAAAAGAGATATTGTTTTCTCCATATGGTATTACCTTCTTCCCTCCATATACAATTCCTATTCTTGGTGACTGGCCTCATTCAATAAACTGGAAAAGCCAGAAAATTGGCCCTGCAGTTTTGCCTACCCCAGAATTCCTCTAGATTCTTCAACAGTCACATCTTTCTAGTAAATCTATATACTTAACATACATGTTAGCAAATACAACCCAGTCAAATCATTCATGTTATTATTAATGCAGCTAGACTAGGAAAAACTGATAAAATTAACCTATTTTGTTACTCAAAATAACCTATGGAAGTTTGTTTTTCTTAAAATTTTTACAGTAAATAAAACTCATATGTGGCTATTAAAAATAGAAACTTTTTTGTTAATACATACTTGAGAGATACGAAGCTGGCATGCTGCTAACTCCTTTTCATTTTCTTCCATTTTTTGGTTACTCTCAGTTTGTGTGCTTTCTAACTGTTTGCAACGTTTTACCATTGTTTTTACTTCTGACTTCATTTTGCTAATGTAGAGCCTTGCAACGGTGAACTCTTCATCTATCATGCCAGTTCCCTCAGGCTGCTATGAGAAAACAGTGAAGTAAAAAAAATAAATAAATAAAGGAAAAATATCCAGTGCGATTACCAAATTAGACTCTAAAACTTAGAACAAAATTAACTATATTTTAATATTACTCAATATTCATAGGAAGTCTGGAGTTTTTCTTTTATGAAATATATTTGTTTTTAAAAAGGGCAAATAAAATAGAGCTTAATTTTTGCCTTCCTTCTTTCCTTTCTAAACTTAATGTTAATATATGTCTACACGGAAAAAAGAAACACCCACCTAGCAAATATACCAAAAAAACCCTGATCAATTCTACCTCTTTCAATATTTGGATTTCCTCTTCCAGGCTCTTTTCAGTAAATTTATTGTTAATCACATGTAACTTCCAGTTTAAAACTTAATAGATAAGAATGTTTAGGTGGCATAGAAATGATGACTTTGAAGTTCACCAAAGAGGAACTATGGTCACTGTACATTCTATACTTTCATTATAAAATTCCAGTATAATACTTAGTGTCAAAATTAAGTGGAGCTTGAGAAGGAACAAATAAAACTGTGTTTGTTCACAGATGACATAATTATTAAAGAAACTCCAGGCACTAATAAGCCATTATGGTAACATCGCAGGATACAAGGTTAACATACAAAAGTCAATCACTTTCCTTTCCTTTCCTTTCTAACAGCAACAAACAACAAAAATTTGAAATGAAAAACACAGTGTCATTTACATTAGTGCCAAAAAGAAAAAACACTCAGGAGAAACCAAGATGGCGGCATAGGTTAACGCCGGAGTTTGCTGCCTCGAACAACCACTTCAAAAATACAACTAAACGACGGAACGGACATCATCCAGAACCACAGGAAGGCTGGCTGAATGGAAGTTCTACAACTAGGAGGAACCGAGAATCAGAGGAGGCGCAGTGCTGAAGTAAAATACTAAGGTGCGGAGTGCGCGCGGCGCGGGCTGGTGGCTGAGGGCGCGGTTGTCTGTTTCAATCCGGAGGGAGCCTCAGACTCAGAGCTCCAGATCCAGGCGAGTCTCTAGGGACCCAGACTCAAACCGGAGAAGCGGGACTGTCTGGCTACGGTCCCTCCGAGGTTTGCAGCTGTTGCTGCGACAGAGAGGCAGAGCCCCTGGGGACGGACTGAGAGCAGCCATAACTGCTCCCTCCTCCGCCCTGTTGATCCCGTGGGACCCGCCCCGCCCAAGCCCTGCACAGAGGCATTTGCCGGATAGCCTCAGGCAAAGGCTAGATTAGCACCTCCCTAGAGGACACAAGTTCTTCCACTGCAGACACAGCTGATTATCACAGCCAGTCGGCCTGGAGGTCAAATCCCTCTAGTATTATTATAACAATCAAGGCTTAACTACAACAAGACTGTGCACAAAGACCACTAGGGGGTGTACCAAGAAATCGTAAAAAATGCGGAGACAAAGAAACAGGACAAAACTCTCAAGGGAGGATATTGAGTTCAGAACCACACTTTTGAGGTCTCTCAAGAGGCTTCTAGAGTCTGTCGATAAACTTGATGAGATGTACAGGAAATCTAATGAGACCCTCGATGGTGTGATAACGGACCATCTAGAAAGTAAGCATACACTGACTGAAATAAAGAATATTATACAGACTCCCAACAGCAAACCAGAGGAGCGCAAGAATCAAGTCAAAGATTTGAAATGCGAAGAAGCGAGAAACACCCAACCGGAAAAGCAAAATGAAAAAAGAACCCAAAAATACAAAGATAGTGTAAGGAGCCTCTGGGACAGACTCAAACGTACCAACATCAGAATTATAGGGGTACCAGAAGATGAGAGAGAGCAAGATATTGAAAACATATTTGAAGAAATAATGACAGAAAACTTCCCCCACCTGGTGAAAGAAATAGCCTTACAAGTCCAGGAAGCGCAGAGAACCCCAAACAAAAGGAATCCAAAGAGGACCACACCAAGACACATCATCATTAAAATGCCAAGAGCAAAAGACAAAGAGAGACTCTTAAAAGCAGCAAGAGAAAGAAACTCAGTTACTTACAAGGGAATACCCATACGACTGTCAGCTGACTTCTCAACAGAAACTTTGCAGGCCAGAAGGGAGTGGCAAGAAATATTCAAAGTGATGAATAGCAAGAACCTACAACCAAGATTACTTTATCCAGCAAAGCTATCATTCAGAATTGAAGGTCAGATAAAGAGCTTCACAGATAAGGAAAAGCTAAAGGAGTTCATCACCACCAAACCAGTATTATATGAAATGCTGAAAGGTATCCTTTAAGAAGAGGAAGAAGAAGAAAAAGGTAAAGATACAAACTATGAACAACAAATATGCATCTATCAACAAATGAATCTAAGAATCAAGTGAATAAATAACCTGATGTACAGAATGAACTGGTGATTATAATAGAATCAGGGACATAGAAAGGGAATGGACTGACTATTCTTGGGGGGAAAAGGGGTGTGGGAGATGCGGGAAGAGACTGGACAAAAATCGTGCACCTATGGATGAATACAGTGGGTGGGGAGTGAGGGCGGAGGGTGGGGTGGGAGCTGGAAGGAGAGGAGTTATGGGGGGAAAAAAGAGGAACAAATGTAATAATCTGAACAATAAAGATTTAATTAAAAAAAAAAAAAGAAAAAACACTTAGGTATAAATGTCATATAATATATGTAAGATCTCTATGAGGAAATTATAAAACACTGATGAAAGAAATCAAAGAACTAAATAGATGGAGATATTCCACATTCATGGATAGGAAGACCATACTGGTAAAATATCAGTTCTTCCCAAGTTGATCTGTGTATTTAATATAATCTCAATCAAAATCCCAGCAAGTTATTTTGTGGATATCAACAAATAGATTCTAAAGTTTACATGGAAAGGCAAAGACCCTAAACAGCCAACAATATATTAAAGAAGAGCAATGTTAGAAGACTAATGCTACCCAACAACAAGAATTACCATAAAGCTACAGTAATCAAAGTGATGTGATATTGGCAAAAGAATAAATAAATAGATCTCTGGAACAGAATATAGCCCAGGAATAGATGCACGCAAAGACAGTCAGTTGATCTCTGACAAAGGGGCAAAGGCAATTCAATGGAGAAAGAATAGTCTTTGCAATAAATTTGCTGGAGCTAGTGGTCATCCCCATGTAAAACAATGAGTTCTGACAGACATACCTTTCAGGAAATTTAACTCCAAATAGATCATAGACATACATGTAAATGCAAAACTAAAAAAAACTTCTAGAAGGTAACACAGGAGAAAATCTAGATGACCTTGAATTTGGAGATGAGTTTTCAGAAACATCAGAAACATAACCCATGAAAGAAAAAATTGGTATGTTGTACTTTGTTAAAATTTCTGCTTTGTAAAAGATACTGTTATGAGAAGAATAAAAAGATAAGCCACAGACTGGTAGAAATATATGCAATTCAAATGCAAATTAAAGCAACAATGAGATACCACTAGACATCTATCAGAATGGCTCCAAACCAAAAAGTAATGACATCAAATACTGGTGAAGATGTGAAGTAACAGGAACTCTTACTCATTGCTGATGGGAATGCAAACTGTTATGGTCACTTTGGGAGTTTCTTACACAGCTAACATAGTCTTACCATACAACCTAACAATCATACACCTAGGTATTTTTATCCAATTGAATTGAAAACTTATGTTCATAGACAAAGTTGTACATGAATGTTTACAGCAGTTTTATTTATAACTGTCAAAAACTGAAAGTAACCGAGATGTTCCTCAATAGGTGAATGGTTCAACAAACTGGTATATCCATATCATAGGCTATTTATTATTCAGTGATAAAAATAAGCTACCAAGCCACAAAAAGATATGGAAGAACCCTTAAATGAACACTAAGTGAAAAAAGCCAGTTTTTAAAAAGGCTACATACTATATGCTTCCAACTATATGAAATTTTGGAAAAGGCAAAACTATTGAGGATTTTTTTAGATCAGTGGTTATTAGGAGTTCAGGGGAGGGGTATGAATAGAAAAAGCAAAGGAGATGATAGGTGATGTTAAGAGGTAAAACTATGCTATGATACTGTAATGGTGAATCTATATTATGCATTTGTCAAAATCCTTAGAACTGTACCACAAAGAGTGAACCATAATGTAAAAATCACAGAACAAGTGGAACTCAGCAGGGTTTAATTGATGATGTTAACAGGAAAAGAATTACGTGCAAATGACAAAAATACTGAGGATCCATAGATTTCTTTTTAAAGAACCTATCTGCAAGGATGACCTGCTTTCAAATGCTATAATAGTGGGGGGGGGAAAGGAGTCTAGGAGTCAGGAAACCTGTATTCTATCACTTTGCGACTCTTTATTTTCTGTCTTTACCACTTTTATTTTCTGTCTTTACCACTCTTTAATATCTGTCTTTACCACTTTTTCACTTAAATTACGATTATTTTAACATGAAACAAAAAGATTTTTCTAAAAAGAAGTTGAAAATCTACAAAGCAAATTTTGAACAACAGCTTTCTAGTGTTCAATGATATAAAATAAATCTACTTTTCCAACCCCAAAGATTCCCACATAGCTCCAACATCTCCCATTACTTTACCATGAAAAGGATAGGACAGAATATTCAGACTGCTGTTGAAGAGATCAAATGAAGTCACCAGTATTTAACAATAACACTTTTTCTTTTTTTCAGTGAGGTTGAGCTGACATTAAAAAATGACATATGAGGAGAGAGGTTGTAAGAATCTTTGCCTCCATCAATAGACAGCAGCTCTGAATAACAACCAATAGAAGGAATGTAAGCTCCATACTGAAAACCTTTACTTCATTTCCAATTCTTGTTAAATTTGGCCTTTAGTATGCTCTCACTATAAACCCAAGTATAAATTTGTTCTGTTTGTAACTATAAGTAGGCTTTAATGAAAAAGGTGAAGTCCCAACAGATAACTTACTGCAACATACAAATATTTCATGCTCTATATGTTTTTGCAGTTAAGAGTCTTAGTTTACCTTTTGGTCTAAGTTTCAAAATCTACCAGGTCACTCACTTTTATTTATTTTTTTTAGTACATGCCTAGTGATAACATACCAATATTATTATCCAAAAATAAATGTAATAGAAAAGAAAAAAGCATAGATAAAATAAGTGTGGCCAAATTTTGACAACCGATAACTCTGAGGTTCACAGTATTTTCCTCAGTTACATGTTTGAAATTTTTCATAATAAAAGTTAAAGAAAAAAATTAATTAGTGGTGCTCACCTTTTCCTTTTTAAATGGTAAAGCAACTACGGGCCAATTCATTTATGAGTTTATTCCCTGAGCTAATTTTCACTATTGTTTCAATTATATACTGTCATGTATTGTAATCTATTAGCATAATTTCTAAGGGCAAAATCTTTATATAGAACATGTAGTTCAAATAAATGCTACTTACTGAATATTCATCTACTTGAATACCCCATCCTTTTTCTTTTTTCTCATCTATTTAAAATGAATACAATACCATCCCTCTACTACACATGACTATTATGAGGATGTGATAATGGGTAAGAAAAGAACTTGGCCCAACCGGGTGTGGTTCAGCAGTTGAGCATCAACCCAGGAACCAAGAGGTCACAGGTTCAATTCCTGGTCAGGGCATATGACCAGGTTGTGGAATCGATCCCCAGTAGGGGCATGCAAGAGGCATCTGATCAATGATTCTCTCTCATACCTTCCTCTCTGAAATCAATAAAAAAATATATTTTTAGAAAAAGAACTTTGTAAAGAAATAAGAAGTAATAAGAAATAAACAAAAGAATGAGCTGCATCCCGATAATTACACTTACTGTTTGGTTATTATTATTTACCTTTACGTCATTATTTCCTACAGCAATTCCTATTTCTGCAAGGTCTTTTAGTAAAGATGCCATCATCTCAGCTGCTCGTTTTTTCTGGTGGTTAGTCATTTCCTTGAGTTTCTGAAGCTCAGCATCTATACTTGCTAAAGTTGCCTAGTAGATAGGCAAAAATAAAAGTTAAATAATCTATTAAATAAAAGATCAATTCAAATATCAACAGGTATTGACACGTCTAACACTCTCAAAAATATTATTTTTTTGCTTTCATTTTCTTGAACTATCTAGTTCTGGAATAGCTCCCAGTTTAAACTTAAGACATATTTTAGACTTCATAAACAATGTAAAGTTGCCATACTGTGCTCCATTAAGAACAGTAGTCTGCATTACTTAACTAGAGATTGAGTAATGTTTTCTGCCTTGAAATGGCCAACTTCCAAATTAATTAGATTCCATTTTCATTTACTGCCATAAGTCTGAGCAAATTAATGTTAGAATGGAACTGACAATTTTCTAGATGGTTGGTATATTTTCTTTGCCTTCTATATACCTACTTATCAAGTCTTAAGAAAGAAAAAAACTGTATCTTACTGATTTCTGATTCAGTTCATCACTAAGCAATTCATATTCCTTAGTTTTGTCTTCAACTTCCTGAGACTTCTGATCATAATTGACAGCAAGTTCCTCTAAGGCTTGTAAAACTTCCTTTACTTCTTCTTTAGAGGCATCGTTTTCTGCTTGAAGGCGATTCAGTTCAGCTTGCATATTATCTTGATCCCTTCTGGTAGATGCCAGAAGCTACGTGAAAGAGTCAAGTTACCAAAGTACTATATCAGTTATAAAAAAAACACACCTATTTGTTAAGCACAAAGGGGAGGAAATGTAGACGCTATTAAGTGTGGTAACAACATGAATTCATTCAACAGATTTACTGAATGTTACTATGTGTAGGATGGTGCTAGACACTGTGGAAGAAAATCAAATAAAAACATTGTCATGAAAAACTCTAATAAAATAAAAACTCTGCTATTGAGGAATATAGACGAGAAGATGTACATAATAAATGGATACAAGATGATATGTAGGAGCCATAAAGGTGGGACAGGAGATGACAAACAGAGCTTGGTAGTAAATAAAAGGGGTGAGGATATTTTTTGTAGGGAAAGCAGAGGGAATGGAGAAGGTGCCAAGGACAGATAGAGTTTAGTCAAGTGCAAATTAATGTACTAGAAAGACACAGGCATTCTAGCCTCATGACTTGTGTGCATAGAAATGAAAGGAATTAATAGATGTTTAGAAAATTTGCTTTAAAATGTAGATTTTGGGGTAGCTTCTGAGCTATGCCTCAGCAAAACTTGGTATTCGCATAAAAAATCTGAACTGGAAAGAAGCCAAGAGACTAGCAATTAGGAGGACATTGTAATCATCCAGTTAGTCAATGGTTTTTAAGTAGGGACATATGGAAATGTGTGGGAATTATTAATAACTAGAGGCCCAATGCACGAAATTCGTGCACGGGTAGGGTCCCTAGGCCTGGCTGGCAATCAGGGCCGATTGGGGCCTTCTGGCTGCCAGCCAGGGTTTCCCGTCCCCAGCTGCCAGCTGCCAGCCGAGGCCTCCCTTCCCCAGCTGCCGGCCAGGGCCTTCCTTCGTTCTGTGCCACCCCCTGGTGATCAGCACATGTCATGGCAAGCAACTGGTCTCCAGGTTGAACTCCTGTGGGGACAATTTGCATATTAGGCATATATATATATATATATATATATATATATATATATATATACACACACACACACACACACACACACACATATATATGGAGCAGAATGCTACTGGCACTTAGAAGCAGGATCCAGGGATGCTAAAAAATAGTACAATGCACCAGACAGAACAATATAATGAAGAATTAGGCAGATGGCCATAGGGAAGAGGGCGGGGAGGCAAGGGCTTGTGTGGAGGTAGGCAAGGGGGGATTGGGGGGGGGGGGGGGAGAAGAGGACATCTGTAATAATGTAAACAATAAAAAAATGTAAAAAAAAAAAAGAATTGGGCAAATTCGACCAGTGCCCTTTGAAAAAGAATGCTATAGTTGAAATAAGTATAAAGATCATCTGATTGATGGTGGTTATTTCTTTGTTATTGAACCTGTACAGTCTTTGCCACCCTTCCCCCAAACAAACCTTAAATGAAGGACCATTTTTAAATTATTCCCCTGCTTTGCAGGTGAGATAAAATGAGGGTCCAAGCTAGGTGACAAACTATGGAGGAGAAACTCTGAAGTAAAGATGGAAGAAATGAACAAGAGGTTAGATGAGGGTAGAAATGTGAAGATGTAAAAAATGACTATTCATTGACATTCTCATTTCCCTAGAGTTATACCCCAACTTATGCAATTATTAAAGACAAAGTCAATGGGATTTAAAAAATCAATATTTAGACCTAACCTATATCTCTGTGTTGAAGTGAATGCATGAGACTAAAACACTGTTTTTTATATTCTTTCTTCATTTTCACTGTAAACACTGAACTTTTCATTAAGGGAGAGGGAGTCTAAAGTTGTTACAGCTCACAGTAAAAGTCTTTTCCAAGTATCAATAAGAATGTTTGGGGGAGAATAAGAAGACAAAACAGCACTGTACCTTAAGCAAGTAAAGTAGAAGACAGTTAAAAAGAAATTCAGGAGATGTATATTAGAGTATATTTTTTTAAAAAGTTATCCTCTCCCCTCTAGTTAGAATTCAACATTAAACTTTAACAGAAAGTCATTCTATGCTTCAACCACATGATCTATCAATCTTATAGGATATTCACAATGAAGCATTCCCATATTAAAATTTTTTTTAATGTATTCAGTATATTTTGAGCTCTGTAGATTTGTCTTTTTCTGGAAATAATATGAAAAGCATACAAACTACCTCTTACTGATCCAACATTTGTGTCTTCAATTTCAATGACAAATTATAAAGTTTTTCTGAAAACAACATGAAAAGTATTCAACTTACCTCTTCCTGATCCAACATTTGTGTCTTCAATTTCTCTACCAACTGGCTCTGTTGATTAATTTCCTCATCCTAGAATTTCAATATAACAAGTTGCTCACAAGCTGGTTGTAATTGTTTCCTAACACAAAATTAAGATAACTATCACCCCTCCAAATTATTTCAAAACCATATTTTATTCCGATCTCTTAAGAAAATGTAAAAACAGATATAATCTCTTTCAATTATCAATAATTGTAACACTTCTTTTGCAGTAAGAAAAGAAGCTGATAAACATTTATCATGCAATAAGAAAAAAAGCTATTCATTAAATATTTTAAATGCAAAAAGTAATGAACAAGTTCAAAGTTATTACTGAAAATAATGGCCATGAAGCCACATCAAACCTGCCATCTCTGCTTAAAACATATAAATAATACCACCTAAGAACAAAAAGCAAAACTAGAACTATTTTCTTCTAGTCTCTTATTGCTTTTCCCTCCATTCCTCTCTATTTGTTCGTAATTTGTTATTTTTCACACTACTGATATAATCAATGCAGGAAGATATTTTTACTGTTATGTTCCACTATCTAATCTTTTACATTATCTTTTATCAGTCTTCAGATCCCCAATTCTAAGAGGCCATTTTATTAAGTCTCTCCCATGATCCAATGCCAAATTTCCTTCAGAAAGTTATTTTAGCTTAAAAATGAGGGGGTGGGGAAACATGTCTCATACAATCTCTGCATAGAAACAGATTGTGATTTGTTTTTAATACAATGATTGTCAAAAGGCTAACAGATATCAAGAGAGATGTATATAGTCATGAGGACCAATATACATTAAATTAGAAAATAAAAATACCTATAATGATAATACTCTACAACACAATAGAACATGAACAATACCTACCTTGTCATCAAGTTGTTTGTACAATTTAGCAATTTCTTCTTCACACTTTCTTCTTTCAGCATCAGTAAAGTTTCCAGTAACTCCAATTGTGGCTGCTGGTTTATCATTGGTAATAACAATATCTTTATCCACTGTGAAAGCTTCCAAGTTGGCTTTCTCTTTGTCAAATTGCTCATCAATAGGTACTGTCTCTCCTAAAATAAGACAAAATAGTTAATAAAATTCACCTGTCTAAAACTAATTTCAATTTTATTCAATTTCAGCAGCTCCTAACCAGCTTTATCTGCTCAGTCCCTGAGATTTGAAAAGATGCAATTACCTTTATTTCCCCATCCTGTAATCCAGTCATCAAATCTTTATTACTTCCACCCTAATCTAGGCACCTTGCCATCTTGTGACTTTTATAGCTTCCAAGTTGGCCTTTGTCCCTCTATTTACTATTTCAGGTAAAATCAGAATTTAATGTAAACACTTTATTCATTTTTATTTGATGATGCCTAATGCCTAAAAAGTGAAAATGGATATGCTTTGTTATTTTATTTATATTTATACCTAAATCTCAAATTTATAAAGTAGCTCTAAATCTTTATCCAACAACTAAAAATGACAGCTTCCTAAGTTATTACCATTACGCCATCGGTTGAGTTCGTTTTCAAGCCACTGAATGGTGTTACGGAGGGTCTTATTTTTTTCTTTTTCTCTTTCATACTTCTTTTTCCACTGTTCTGCAGTTAATTCTACATTGACACAAACTGTATTCTTAATTGTTTTGGCCCTAAGAAAAGTAATTGGGAAAAAAAAGAATGTGACTGAAATTATTTTCAATTGACAGCTAATCTCTCTAGGTAATGTATGTATATATAGCTAAGTAACTTAACTTTCCTTGTACAGTTAACCTAACTATTCTTGGAGCTATAATTAGTATAGTACTTATTCACACCCCAACTAAATTGGGGTCAGCCCTAACATCTGTTAATAACTTAAAAAGAAAAATCAGCAACCTGATGAGGATAAAACATGAGGGCCTATATTTTCCAATTTATTTGCAAGGTTGACTTAAGAAAGGAAATTGTTGAAGTTTAAAGATAAAGCCATCATTATCTTCTTAGGCTAATCATATCATACAGATTATGTGAATCCGCTCACTTATACCAACAGGTTTAGCATAGGATTTTATATATATATATATCAGCTTTGTACTGTATTACCTGATTCAAATGTTTATTTTCTTTTATGCTGAGTTGCAGCTTCTTACATAAATTTGACTACATTTTACTTTAATGTGTGCTAAAACTTAATTCAAATCCAAGCAGTCTAAAAAATGGACCTGTACTCATGTGAACAATATCTATTAACAATTTTCCTAGATTTAATCAATAAAAGGCCTATCTATGTTCAGACTTTGTAATTGCTTAACAACAAACCTTTGGCCAAAAAGGAGTGTCGATTTTGTTTCAGATTCATTGTATGATGATGGAGAGCAGCAAATTACAATAGTGGTTCTACAGTTCCCCCCTAATGAATCTTGAAGGATTCTTGTCATTTTACTATCTCGATATGGAACATATGTCTACATATAGAAACAAAAAAGATAAATAAAATGTCAATGGGTTTCTACATAATAAAATCTATTACATAAACATGCTATTTTTAAAAAAACTACAAAATGACTTCAGTTATTTATACTAATAAAAGGGTAATATGCTAATTAGACCGGGAGACCTTCTGGGAGACCTTCCGGACAAAGCCATGGTGGCAGGGCTGAGGCAGAGGCAGGTTTGGGGTGATCATGCCGGCAGGGGGAGGCAGTTGGGGTGAGCAGGCTGGTGGGAAGGGGGGCAATTGAGGGCGAGCAGGCCAGCAGGGGGTGGCAGTTGGGGGCAAGCAGGCCGGCAGGGAGGGGCAGTTGGGGGCAATCAGGTTGGCAGGGGGAGGCAGTTTGGGTGAGTTGGCCGGCAGGGGGGGACAGTTGGGGGTAATCAGGCCAGAAGGGGGAGCAGTTGGGGGCGATCAGGCCAGCAGGCAGAGTGGTTAGGGGTGATCAGGCAGGTGAGCAATTAGGAGCCAGCAGTCCTGGACTGCAAGAGGGATGTCCGACTGCCAGTTTAGGCCCGATGCCTGTGGGATCGGGCCTAAATCGGCAGTCGGACATACTCCGAGGGGTCCCAGATTGGAGAGGGTGCAGGCCGGGCTGAGAGAAATCCCCCCACATGCATGAATTTCGTGCACCGGGCCACAAATCATATATAATAAAGTGATAATATGCAAATTAACCCTCACACTCTCACAAGATGGCTGCCTACAACAAGGCTGGCAGGGGGGTTAGTGAGGGATGACCAAACGACTGAACAAGCAGGCTGCGTGGGGCGACCAGGCCGGCAGGGGGGACAGTTGGGGGCAATCAGGCCGGCGGCAGGGTGTGCGTGTGTGGCAGTGAGGGGAGACCAGGTCGACGGGGGGGAGGGGAGTTAGGGGCGACCAGGCAGACAGGCAGGTGAGCGATCAAGAGCCAGTGGTCCAGGATTGTGAGAGGGATGTTTGACTGCCGGTTTAGGCCCGATCCCTGGGATCGGGCCTAAACTGGCAGTTGGACATCACCCGAGGGGTCCTGGATTGGAGAGGGTGCAGGCTGGGCTGAAGGGACCCCCCACCCTGTGCACGAATTTCGTGCACCGGGCCTCTAGTCCTATATAACAAAAGGCTAATATGCAAACAGACCGAACAACCGGTTGCTATGAAGTGTGCTGACCACAAGTGAGCGTGCGCGGAACATGGCGTGCGTTGGCCACAGCGGGATGGTGGAGCAGGTGTGCGGGGGCACCAGATGAAGGTGGGGTGCCGGTCACTGTCATCGGGGCGAGTCTCTGATAGTTATTGAAAATTCTTTGCTCCTGCCCGTGGCGGTCCTGCCTGGCGCTTGCACCTGCTGATGGTGCTGGCCCCACCGTTCACATCCACTGCCGGTCCCGATCACTTGGCGCTGTCAGCTGGTGCGAGTGGCGGTTGCTGGCCCCAATCGCTCAGCAATATCAGTGGGTGTGAGTGGCAGCTGCTGGCCGTTATCACCCCTGAGGGCTTCTCCACTTTCCCCTGCTCCTGAGGGGTGATCAGGGCAGCAGCTGCTGCTCACACCCACTGACAGTGCCAGCCCCGCTCACACCTGCTGCTGGCACCAGCCTCAATCGCTCTGTGCCTTCAGTGGGTGTGAGCCAGGCCAGCGCCGTCACTGTGTGTGAGTGGGGCTGCCAACAGACAAGAGATGGGGGGCTGTGGAGGGAGGGGTCAGGCGGGGCCAGGGAGGATGGGCTGAGACCCACACCTGTGTCTACTGCAGCCTCACAGCCCATAGTTCTTTTCAAGGTGCATGAATTCATGCACTGAGCCCCTAGTTTGTTTATTATTGAGAACAAGGGTATACATACTAATACTATAAAATAAGTTTCTAAGAGACAAGGAATTCACACATAGATTCTAACAAACACTCTTAAGTAATTCAGTAATTCCCCATAAGAACAGGGAAATAGAAGACATACTTACACTACCCTCAGCCAAAGCAGAAATAACATTTCCAAGAGCAGAAAGTGACTTGTTGATGTTCTTAGCTTCATCCAGCACAGCACCTTCAGCTCCAGTTTTACTAACCTATCCATAAGATTAAAAAGATTTTTTAAGTTTAAAATGAATTTTTGAATTTTCTACAAAGTTCAGAAGTCATCAATAATCAGCAAAAAAGAAAGAAAGGCTTCATGACTTTATTTGCCAAGTGTTTACTCTCAGTTACCACTATTTCTCAAGTATTATTCTTTTGAGAACTTGGTTAAATAACTATCTGCATAACAAGAACGTAATTAAAAGAGACACCAAATTTTATTTTTAGTTTGCGCTCTTCAAAATAACCAATTTACATGTGTATTTATATTTTACTAATTTGTTAGTACCCTTTGCTACATCAGAAAAGAGGAACCTTTTAAAATTTGTTAGAGCATAATGTTTATTGTTGATGGAACTGTTAGAAAACAGAGACTGAATTTAAATATATAAGCAAACTTGCTTCTTTTTAAAAAATGTAAAATACATATATTAAGTATAGGATAGTATAATACGTTGCAATGTTGGTGGAAGAAATGGCCTCTCAGAATATGCAAAATAGAGACAGGCTTAAAAGGATGGATGTAAGACTTTTGAGTAGTAGCAAATAGGTACATTATTCTAATCAGAAGAAACAAAATTAGTGAAATAGCAAAAATGGTCATAGAGGTCAATATTAAAACATTTGAACTTATTCTGAAATAAACTAAAGTAAGATTATATAGGACTGTAAAAATGAAATAATCAGCCCTGGCGAGTGTTCAGTGGTTAGAGCAGTGGCCTGCAGACCAAAGTGCTGTGGGTTTGTTTTCTGGTCAAGGGCATGTACCTCACTCAGTTGCAGGTTAAATTCCTGTCCCTGGTCAGGGCTCGAGTAGGAGGCAACAAATTAATGTGTCTCTCTTGAGTGAGTCAGTCTCTCTCTCTCTCTCTCTCTCTTCCCCCATCCACCCCTCCCTTCTCCTTTCTACTCTCTCTAAATATCAACAGAAAAAATGTCCTCACTCCTGAATGAGAATTTAAAAAAAAAAAAAAAAAGAAAAATAATCATCCAAAGAAAGAAATAAGTACACCCAAACTAGAAAGGACTAAAGGATAGTTACCAGTTTTCACAGGGAGCCCTTTGCCAATATGGATAAAAAGATAACCAAAAATTAGGAGGATACCTAATAAAATTCATAATGACATAAGCTAAAGAAATCCTTAATAAAAACATACATCTTAAGTCAAAGGTAACACCTACTGGTTGAACTGGACTATAGTCCAAATAACAGTGATTTGAACTGATTATTTAGTTTATGTAATCATAAAGTATTGACATCGATGCTTGCAACTCTCAAAAATGCTTAGATATGTAAAAAGATTTACCTTTTCACTACCCGCTAAATCAACCAGATAAAGTTTTCCACTCAGCTTTTGCTCCGTTTGTGTGTTCTCTTGTTTTACATTAATAAGAAATATACTGTGACTTCTAGAGCTATGTTCATTCATATCTGCAATGAAATTACACAACTATAAATAAACATGGCTTTCCTTTACCAATAATTTCTAAAGCATTAACATAAAAATTTCACAACTAATCAGCTTGATAAAGATAATTTAAGGCAGTTTTGTACCTTAACTAGCGTTAATAAGTATTTGACTTACTTGTAACTGCTACATGTCTGTTGGATTTTCCTTCATCTATGGTATCCATAACTTCATCTGGACTACATACAAAACGCTCTGTGCAACCCTATAAAATAATTTTAAGTATGTTGATATCCTTACAAATTTTTATTTCAGTGCTTTCCTAAATAATCATTCTATATTATTTTAACAGTACCTTTACATAGGGAACGCGGTTTTTATCTTCATGAACTGAAAGGTTGGTCTTTGAAACTGAAAAAAAGAAATAATATTAGTTAGCAACACTTTCCTAACTCTAACACTGGCTATGAAATTCAATTGTTTCCTTCCCAAATATGAAAAGGTCACTATTAAAATAAGACCGTATAGAAATAGTAGGAGATTTATATAGAAACCCATGCAGCAATATAGAATTTTAGGTCCAGTCCAACTTCTACCACCCACATGTTGAAAATGAAAACATTAAGCCAGAGTGGTTCAATGGTTTGCCCTAAAACAATGGTGGTAGCAGGAGTGGGACTGCTGGCAGACAGGGGACTGGGGCTACATGGGAAGGGCCAGGTGGGGGCGTGTAAGATGGGCCGAGACACGCCCCTGTGCCCACCACAGCCTCGAGGCCCACAGTTCCTTTCAAGGTGCATGAATTCGTGCACTGGGCCCCTAGTTTATAATAATAAAAGCGAAATATGCTAATTGGACCAGATATTCCTTCCAGACGACCTTCCAGACAAAGCCAAGGCTGTGAGGGAAGCCAGGTCCCAGGTGCCTGCCAGCAGCCAGAGGGACACCCGGGTCCCGGGTGCCAGAGGGAAGCTGGTGCCAGCACCTGGGGGAAGGCCTACTCTTGCACAAGTTTCATGCACTGGGCCTCTAATCCTATATAATAAAAGCCTAATATGCAAATTGTCCCATTGACCAGGAGTTTGCTCGATATGATGTGCGCTGACCACAGAGGGGTGGGGGGATGGGAAGAATGGAACATGGCTGGCGTTGGCGATGCGGCGCTGGCAGCGGCGGCAATAGAGGTGCTGCTGGCCCCGATGAGAGTAGGACTACGGTGGGATGGTGGAGCAGGTGAGCGGGTGGTGCCAGGCCAAAGCAGATGCGAGCGGGGCTCAATTGCCCCGCAGATGGCGACCAGTGGTGGTGGCAGCTCCCAGGCGCTGAGGGAGCCAGGAGGGGGGCGTGCGGGAGCTTGGGGGCCCAGAGGTCAGCTGGGACCTGCCCTTCCACTCCAGACACTCACGCTTCGATCACCGGCCAGGCCTAGGGACCGCACCTGTGCATGAATTTTTGTGCACTGGGACTCTAGTGTATCTAACTAATTGACAGCTGATGGAAAACCAGAACTCAAGATCTCTAACTCGAGTTCAATGCTCTAATTAGTACTTAAGAAGCATCGATAAAGAGCTGCTTTAAATAAGTTACTCCCATGTGTCAAATGACATTTAGTTAAAACTTTAAAAGAAAAAATATTAAATGTCTGTTTCCTATAACTTAAGTCAATTTCATATAAATTAGCTTAAAAATGGTCTCACATCTACTATTAAAAAAAAATAATAGCCCTGGCCGATGTTTCTTAGTGGTTAGAGCGTCAGTCCCAGTCAAGGGCACTTACCTGGGTTGCAGGTTTGATCCCTGGCCCTGGTCTGGGCAAGTGCAGAGGCAACCAATCAATGAGTCTCCCTTACATTGATATTTCTGCCCTCCCCCCCGCCCCGCCCACCACTTTCTCCTCTAAAAATCAATGGAAAAAATATCCTCAGGTGAAGATTAACAAACCAAACCAACAAACAAAAATAACACATGCTATTTTAAAATAAGTAAAGGGCAAGAAGGTAACTTACCATCTAATAGGTCCCTTATCTTATCCAAATAAATTTCAAAATATGAAACCTAAAAGGCAAATAAATAAAGGAAAGAAGATCAACCAATTAAAGTTATAAAATAATTTATTCACTTACTCATTAATATTGAAGAGTGAGTGCCAGACATCATCTAAACTAAGGGGACAGAGTTATCAGTAACAACTCAGCCATAGTTCATATTCTAATCAGAAGACCTAATTTCACTAACCTGCTTATATAACTAAAAAGCAATTTCCATTATGTATCTTCATCTAATATGAACTAGATTAGAGAAGTAAGAACCTTTAAGTTCTATAGTAAAACAAATTCCTTTATTTTACAGAGAAGGAAAATAAGGCAAAAGAGACTTGGCTAACTTGTTTAAAGTTATCTAATGACAAATGAATTAACTATATCTGTCCATAAAATAATTCTCAAATACTTTAAAATGTTTTAAAAATAAAATTAGCATTTATTACTTTTTAGAACAGAATTATTCTAGGTATAAAATAAAATACAACCTTTCCCCAAGGATTTTACCTTAATATGAAATTCCAAATTTTCATCCATGGAATAAATATAATTAAAAATATCTTGCACTATTCTTGGAATAATTCCCATGCCTTCTGGATCATGAAGTTTTCCCTAAACAGAAAACAAGACTAGATTTCTTCAATAAACTGTAAAGTATGAATTAAAATTCAAAATTTCAATGTATAATTATAGTCAATAGAGAATAGGAATTGTAATGATTGTCATTTTTTGGTGAAAATGGCTCTACAAGGATCTAAAAAACCCAATTCTACAATTTACATATTTTTGTAAGTTACATATAAATATTGTATATAAATACATATACAAACTTAGGTAAGCTACATAAAGAACTGTATAACCACATGGGTTACCAATTAATCTTAGCCTTTTATTTAATCCTTAGATTTAGGTTATCCACATTTGTAAATGATCATCTTCTATGAAAAGTTTCTAGCTTCTTTATATATCTGCACTGTTCCTTCTACTTCAAGTCAAATTCCTGGATATGCTAAATGTCCTTGTTCTCAGACTTTAAAATGAAAATGAGTTAATAGAATTAAATAAGCTGTCACTTACTTTATACAGTAAGCTCAGATAAATGATAAAAGCAGATGCTCTGTAGCAGCAGCAAAAGCTCTGCAACGGTGGTAAAAGTCTTCTAGAAGCAAAGCTCAAACATGTCTACATCTACTAATAACAGCAATGATAATTATGGAAACGTTCTTATCAGAAAGGAATGGCAGTTATAGGGGGAGGAAGGGACCAAGGAGAGGAGTAGGAAATTAAATTACCTGAGTAGAATTGAAAACACACAAACATTCAAATTTTCCCATTATGAAGTAATGGAAAATTCTTGTTTAATTCTAAAATGTTATAATTTCATGGTTATGCTAATTGATAAAAGAAAGCTAGATATGATTTAAAATATACAACATCACTATTCAAACTCAAGAAAGAACCAGATTCTATCAATGAAGTTATTCATGTACTACCATGTGAGAAAAAGCAAAGAATAAATAAGGAGAATAAATAAATTGTTTAAGCATGGCTAAGTTATTTCACAAATAATGACTGAATGTTCTGTCTGTACTGCAAACTACATCCAAGTACACACTACAAAATGTTACCTCCATTGTGTGTGTCTTCCCAGACGATGTCTGTCCATATGCAAATATTGTTCCATTGTATCCCTCAAGTACATCTATAAGATAGTAAGAGATTTTATACTTTAGGGAATTCTTTTCCTTAAGTAAAATTCTTAAGAAATTACTTAATGTTAGGAAATATTCTAAAAAAATGCACACACACACATTAAACCTATTTCTTATCCATGCATAAACATAATAAAATATTCATGGGAAGAATGGTAAGGAAGATTTCAGATTTTCTTTATGCTAATATGAAAGTAAAAATTTAGTACATGAAAGATTTATAAAGACATTAAAGAAAATAAATAATATATTTAATAGTAACTTTCTTAATGACGATCAATCTAAGCAATTACTTTCTCTCCAGCCCAGATTACTTTCTGTGGTTAACAAGAAACAAATTTTATATTCTGTTGCTTATAATCATTTATGCCAGGGTACATCTCAAATGTAGGAAATAAGTCTTTGTTCTTGTCATGACATCTGTATGCTAAAGCTTTATATGACCTAAAAGAAAAATAATGTTCTATTTACAATGCAGATATGAATGAGTTTTAGAAATAGGATTAATGATTGGTGATTAACTGGTGGTTAAATCTCACAAACCTATACATTCCTCATATACAAAGTATAATAAGCCCAGTCCTACCCTAAAATCGGTTATTAGAAAGTTTCCTGTGAAATTAAAAACATTATTTTCTAGCCCTTTGTTTACCCCAAATCTACTATTAACATCTAAGTATTTTCCTCCAATAGGATGAAGAGGGGGAAAGAATAGAGTAAATAAGAAGGTGAACTTTTGATTTCCAGTTTTCAGAAATTCAGTTTGTTCTGTCTTGGTGACAAGGAAAATATTATGAAATTATACTCTACTCTAAAGGAAGCCTAAGTTAAGAGAAGCCTCTGTTATAAATAGGAGATGGTAACAGTGAAAAGTAAATTTGTCAACAAGCCAATCCTTGTTTTTTCAACTGATTTTTTTTTAAAGGGGTAAAAGTTGTCCCAACACTGGACACAACTAACAAGGTAAGAGACTGCCCTCTTGCAATCCCAGACCCTCAGGGGATATTGGACTGCCGGTTTTGGCCAGGTCCCCACAGGCCAGGCCGAGGGACCCAACTGGCGCATGGACTGGGCCTCTAGTATGCATATAAGATCTTTGGTTAATCTATTCCCACCCTTCCCCCTCTCCTCTTCCCTCTGAGATTAATCAGTCTGTTCCATGTTTCCATGCCTGTGCATTGAGTGTCTGCCGCTTCGTGATCAGTGTGCGTCATAGCTACTGGTGGAACGGTCGCTTAGACTTTTATATATAGAGATACATAGTGCATTTGTATTATGTGAAACTGTATTATCTGAGGCCTTCTAGGATAATAAATGTATGCAGCACAATTGTATTTGGGACTTCAAATACAACTTCAAGAATTTTATATGATTATAGAGATTAGGGAATATTCAACATTCAAATATTTACTGAGCACCTGCTACGATCTAGGCCAGTGATGGCTAACCTTTTGAGCTTGGCATGTCAGCATTTTGAAAAACCCTAACTTAACTCTGGTGCCATGTCACATATAGAAATTTTTGATATTTGCAACCATAGTAAAACAAAGATTTATATTTTTGATATTTATTTTATATATTTAAATGCCATTTAACAAAGAAAAATCAACCAAAAAAATGAGTTCACGTGTCACCTCTGATCTAGGCTCTGCTCTGGGTGCAGGGGATTTAACAAGGACTGATTAGGTGATTTCTAAATATGTCACATGTCACCCAAAGTAATAAGATTTGTATCAATTAGAAAAATAATTCCTTTTTGTCTATCTTAGTATCTATCTCTAATTTTGATTTCTATAGTAATTTAACTCCCAATATTTTAAAAAATTTAAACATACAGAAAAACTGAATGAATTTTACAGTTAACATTGGTATTTAATCATCACCAAGATTCTACTATAAACATTTTATTATTTTACTGTTTGCTTTAACCACGTACCTGGCCTTCCATTTTATTTTTTAATGTATCTCAAAGTAAAATGCAGACTTCCACCTATATACTTTGCTTTGCATATACTATTAACTAGAATTCAATATTTTACAGTTTCATTCCTCTGAGGTAAAATTTACATACAATGAGCCCGACCAGCATGGTTCAGTGGTTGAGCATCAATCTATGAACCAGGATCATGGTTTGATTCCTGGTAAGGGCACATTCCAGGTTGTGGGATTGATCCCCAGTGTGGGGCATGCAGGAGGCAGCTGATCAATGATTCTCATCATTGATGTTTCTATCTCTCTCTCTCCCTCTCCCTTCCTCTCTGAAATCAATAAAAGTACATTTTACAAAATTTACATACAATGAAGGGCACATTATTTTGAGTATAGATCTTTAAAAAATAATTATCTACTTGAAAGAGACATGTACTCTAAAGGAGTACATATCTATGATCAGATAAAATTAGGCACTTTGTGACCTGGCTCTTTTTCAGCTCCATCTCACCACCCTTTCCCTCACATTACTATTTTTGTTGATAATAATAGACAAATCTGACAATTTCATATGGTTCAACTTCACAGTCACACCATAATGTATGTTGTTCCCCCCACAGGCGATAACCTTCTCATATGGGTATGCATTAATGATTAATCCATGTGACCCCTCTCTCTGCATGGAAGGCAAACCTCTCAGTCCCTACTCTTTATGTATCTTTAAGACTAACTCAGGATTCTTGAGAAGTGACGTCAGAGGAATGGAGGTATGAGAGCACACCTTGTCCTCTGTCCCTGAAATTTCAACAAGTTAACCAACTATAATTCAACAAAGAAATCCCTGCTCAACACAGACACATGCCTGAGAGACCCGCTCATTGAAACATCTAAAGGTGGACAACCGGGAATAAACGGGAGATGAGAAGGGAGAAAAGTGCAGACCACCAGAAACCACCAGCAAATGCAACCCTGTAACCGGGAGCTCGTGGCTTGGCTGGCGGGGAGAGGGGAAAAAAGCCAAGGTAGCAGGCTCTTCCTTCGGTTAGGAGGAACAGAGCTGCAGGAGGGCAGCCCAGTGGCAAGGAAGCAAACAGTGTCAGAGTCAGCAGATACCTGACAGAGCACTGGATTCTACCATGCAGCTCTCCACTATCCGGCTGGCAGCAGTGTTTTAGACAAAGAAATAGAACAACAGAGTCCTGCTGCCACTTAAACTCCCAAAACTTGCCTCCTGTTGCCCTAGGTGTTGGGACCAAGACCATATTAACTTCAAACAAAGAGTTATTTTAGTAGGAATACTGTTTCCTTCTGTGACTGATCTCCTGAAGGGGTGCTTGGAGGGGAACAAGACAGAAGTCAGGAATCGCCATTATGGTGATAGCAAAACAAACCCCACCACAAGTAGTGCAGCTGTATTGTCTTATGGAAGCAGTGGAGGTTCAAGACTAGGAGATCACAGAAGTAAAAAGTCTTGAGATTCAGCACCATATATTTCAAAGTAGTAGAAAGAACTCAAGAGATAAACGCATAATCAAAGGAGACCAGCATACACCATGAAAAACGACAGTAATAAGGATGACCAGAAAGAAAAGGAAAAATCACAAGAAAGCAAGCTTGAACACATGGAAATATGTGATATAAATGACAAATTTCAAGATTGCAGTTCTAAATAGACTCTACAAGATGTAAGAAAACACTGACAGGAAATTCAGTGCACTCAGAAAATAAATCAACAAACAAAAGTAGTTTACCAAAGAGGATGAAACTTTAATAAAGAACCAATCAGAAATCTTGGAAATAAAACATGAAATTAAGTGTGAACTGAGCTGGGGAGAAACCAAGATTGCCGCACAGGTAAACACCTGAAATTGCTGCCTCGTACAACCACTTCAAAAATGCAACTAAAAGACAAAACGGACATCATCCAGAACCACAGGAAGGCTGGCTGAGTAGAAATTCTACAACTAGAAGGAAAGAGAAAAACACTGAGACTCAGAGGAGGTGCAGAAGTAAAGTGCAGAGGTACGGAGGCGCATGTGGAAAGGGCTGGCAGCTGAGGACTGTTGTCTTTTTCAATCGGGAGGGAGTCTCAAGCTCCCGACTGCTCTGAACTCCAGTTCCGGGTGAGTCTCTGGGGACCCAGACTCATACAGGGAGAAACTGGACTGTCTGGCATCGGGCAGACTTGAGGGCGGCTTTCTCTCAGAGGTGCTTGCAGCGATTACCGGGACACTGAGATGCGGGGCCTCTTAGGATAGGACTGGGGAGCAGCCATAGCTGCTTGCTCCACCCTGTTGATCCCCTGAGACCCCCCTCCACACAAGCTGTGCACAGAGGCTTTTGCATATGAAAGGCCTGGCCCTTTGCAACCTGAAAATTACCTAACAAACTGCAGCTGAATCAGAGAGACCCAGACCTTCCAAAAGAAGGTCCAAGGCCCCACAGCAGCTTGCATTGCTTCACAGTTGGGCCTCATCTGGGCACCTCCAAACCCCAAACAAAGAAGAGGAATCTCTCCATAGCTCCTGCTGGGTAGCCTCAGGCAGAGGCTAAATTAGCACCTCCTTAGAGATCCAAGAGTCAGTGTACCCAGTGGTCAGACTGGGACCATCCAGATTACAACTCCTCAGATCCATAAGGGACACATTCAGGTGGCAGATTCAGGGAGCACCAAAGCCCCACTGAAGCAAGTCTTGCCCCAGAAGAGTGTCTCCAGCTCAGAAGTTCTCCCACTGCAGACACAGCTGATTCTCACAGCCAATTGGCCTGGAGGTCAATTCCTCCCAGTGACACCTACAACAATCAAGACTTAACTACAACAAGACTGTGCACAAAGCCCACAAAGGGGTGCACCAAGAGTGTCCACCTCAGGTAATTGGGGAGGCTGAGCCACTGGGCCCTATAGGACCCTAACATAGAAAGTCACTCTATCAACACAGGGAAGCATAAAAAATGTGGAGTCAAAGAAACAGGTCACAACTGACAGAAATGGAGGAAAGCAAAGTACTGGATATAGAGTTCAAAACCACACTTTTAAGGTTTTTCAAGAATTTTCTAGAAACTGCTGATAAATTTAGCAAGACCCTCAAGAAATCTAGTGAGACTGCCGATAAATTTAGTGAGACCCTCGAGGTTATGAAAAAGGACCAACTAGAAATTAAGCATACACTGACTGAAATAAAGGATATTATGCAGAGTTCCAACAGCAGACTAGAGGATCGCAAGAATCAAGTCAAAGATTTGAAATATGAAGAAGCAAAAAACACCCAACCGGAAAAACAAAAAGAAAAAAGAATCCAAAAATATGAAGATAGTGTAAGGAGCCTCTGGGACAGCTTCAAGCGTACCAACATCCGAATTATGGGGGTGCCAGAAGAAGAGAGAGAGCGCAAGATATTGAAAACCTATTTGAAGAAATAATGACAGAAAACTTCCCCTACCTGGTGAAAGAAATAGCCTTACAAGTCCAGGAAGCGCAGAGAACCCCAAACAAAAGGAATCCAAAGAGGACCACACCAAGACACATCATAATTAAAATGCCAAGAGCAAAAGACAAAGAGAGAATCTTAAAAGCAGCAAGAGAAAGAGACTCAATTACCTACAAGGGAATACCCATACGACTGTCAGCTGATTTCTCAACAGAAACTTTGCAGGCCAGAAGGGAATGGCAAGAAATATTCAAAGTGATGAATAGCAAGAACCTACAACCTAGATTACTTTACCCAGCAAAGCTATCATTCAGAATTGAAGGTCAGATAAAGAGCTTCACAGATAAGAAAAAACTAAAGGAGTTCATCACCACCAAACCAGTATTAGATGAAATGCTGAAAGGTATCCTTTAAGAAGAGGAAGAAGAAGAAAAAGGTAAAGATACAAATTATGAACAAATACACATCTATCAACAAGTGAATCTAAAAATCAAGTGAATAAATAATCTGATGAACAGAATAAACTGGTGAATATAATAGAGTCAGGCGCATAGAAAGGGAGTGGACTGACTATTCTGGGGGTGGGGGGGAGGGGTGTGGGGGGTGCGGAAAGAGACTGGACAAAAATTGTACACCTATGGATGAGAAGAGTGGGTGGCGGGGTTAAGGGCAGAGGGTGGGGTGGGAACCGGGTGGAGGGGAGCTATGGGCGGGAAAAAGAGGAACAACTGTAATAATCTGAACAATAAATATTAAAAAAAAAAGGAGTGAACTGAGCATAGAAAACAGAACCAAACTGATGGAGGAAAGATTTAGAGATACTGAAGACAGGAATCAAGAAATGACACAGAGGAAAAAATACACCTGAGCATAAAGAAAAATAAAGAGCTCGCCCTAGCTAGTTTGGCTCAGTGGATAGTAGGCCTGTGGAATGAAGGGTTCTGGGTTCGATTCCAATAAAGGGCACATGCCCAGGTTGTAGGGGGTGTGCAGGAGGCAGCTGATTAACGGTTCTCTTATCATTGATGTTTCTATTTCTCTCTCCCTAACCCTTCCTCTCTGAAAGCAATAAAAATATATATTTAAAAAATAGCTCTACAAGACCTATCTGAATCCATCACAAAAAGCAATATTAGAACTATAGGCATTGCAGAAGAGAAAAGAAACATGAGATGGAGAGTCTATTAATGGGAATAATAGTGGGAATCCAATGTGGCACTGGAGTAAGTGGATGCCACACTGACACACTCCCAGGATCAAACTGGAGAAACAAAATAAAAGAAAAACCAACCTAAATAATCAACTGAAGACTAGCTGGAGTGAACCCTGATAACCAAAGATGGAAAGCAGAGACCACATAAAAACCGATAGGAAGTGAAAGGGCTGGGCAGGCTTTCAAAGGCAGCAGTTAAAGTTCCAGAGGGATATCTTAGCTGTGAAAACCCAAGTTGGTCTATCCAGCCCAGAACACCACAACTGAGAAATGTGCCCATATAACATCTGGCCATGAAAAGCAGCAGGGTTGCTGTCTGTCAGGGAGAGATGACTGGAAATGCAGGCACCCTCTTAAAGAGCCAATGCATGAAATTTCAGGTACAGCACTCACTTTGGGCTTCAGCAAAGGGAGGACTATGGACTGCAGCTGTGTGAGCAGAAGGCAGGGTTGGGGGCTCTTTAGTTAGACCTCAGAAGGCAGGCACCCCAGTTTCCTGTGCTGAAATATTCCCTCACACTGAGGAGAACATCTTTCTCCAGCAGATGTTTGCTATCCAGGTGGTTTTCGCCTGGGGGAAAGCAGTTACTCCATGCTTTGAAAGACCCCGTACAACATCCTGTGGCATTTCTGAGGCCCATTAAGAGACTGAGAATAATAATCAGCCTGCAAGCAGAAGCAATTGCCCCACCCTGTTGGGAAACTGTTCAACCCACCCTGTGGTTGATAGCCACAGGATGATCAAGACTGATAACAGCAGGATTTGCCAGATCTAATTTGGGGCCCAGGGCTGGGAAAAGCACACCTTGATGCACATCATGGTCCTTTCCAAAGGAACTCAGCCCCAGCAGAGAAATCAACGTTGATGGTAACTCTAAACAGAATACACAGGGCCAGTGAGAAACAGCATCTGAAACTGTCCTGCACTAAAGCTTGGGAAACATAGCAGATCTACCTAATACATAGCAACAAATGCAAACAAGCAACCAAAATGGGAAGAAAAAAGCACCTACTGAAAGAACAAGAGAATTCTTCAGAGGAAGAGCCAAATGAAATGGAGATAAGAAATGATCAGACACAGAGTTTAGCATAATGATGGTGAAGATACGAAACAGCATATAGAGAATAACACAGCACTAAGAACACAATGGAACAAATAAACAGCAGACTAGGGAAAGCCGAGGTTGGATCAGTGAATTAGAAGACAGAGTAGAAAAAAAATCAATCAATCAGAGAACCAAAAAGAAAAACAAATAAACAAAAGGACAGCTTAAGGGAACTGTGGGACAACAGAAAATGTACAACTATTCTCATAATATGAGTGACAGAAAGGGAAGAAAGTAAGCAAGGAATAGAAAACATGTTTGAAGAAATAATGGCAGAAAACGTCCACACCAGGTGAAGGAAAAAGTCACACAAGTTCATAAGGCACAGAGTCCCAACCAAGGAGAACCCAAATAGCCCCCCACACAGACACATCAGAATTAAAATGCCAAAAATGAAAAACAAAGAATTTTAAAGGCAGCAAGAGAAAAGCAATTTTTTACCTACAAAGGAGTTCTCATAAGGCTGTCGGCTGATTTCACATCAGAAACTCTACAGGCCAGAAGGGAATGGGATGAAGTATTCAAGGTAATGAAAATGAAGGATATGAAACCAAGATTACTATATCCAACAAGGCTATACTATTCCAAATATAGATAATGAAATAAAGAGATTCTTAGACAAAAAACAAAAAGGCTAAAGAAGCTTATCACCACTAAACCAGAACTGCAAGAAATGCTAAAGGGACTGCTGTAATAATAATAAGAAATATATAGAGAGAAACACAGGTTTAAGGAATTAAAATGGCAATAAATAAGTATATACTAGTAATAACTTTAAATATAAATGGGTTAAATGCTGTAATCAAACAACTTTGGACATGAAAACATGACCCAAATATATGCTGTCTACAAGAAACCCACCTTAGAACAAAATCCTCACACAGAATGAGTGAAAGAATGGGAAAAATTTTTTTATGCAAATAGAAACAAAAGCCTGGGATGGCAATACTCACATCTGACAAAGTAGACTTCAAAATGAAGGCCTTCACAAGAGACAATAAAAGTCACTAGATAATACAAAAGGGATTGAGCCAACAAGAGGATATAACCTTGGTAAACATGTATACACCCAACAAAGGAACACCTAAATCTCTCTATATAAAAGTCTAACATGTAAAGTGTCCCCTAAGGAGTTTGACCGACCGGGAGTTTGACTGGTCGCTATGACATGTGCTGACCACCAAGGCACGGAATGAAGGCTGGCCCAGGCTGGCAGCCGCTAGGGACCCTACCCATGCGCGAATGTTGTGCCATGCACTGTGCCTCTAGTATGTATATTAAAAAAGCCTTCTGGAAGACATTAAGGAAAAGATCGACAGCAATATGCTCATAGTAGGGGACTTAAACGCCTGCTGACTTCCCTGGATATATCTTACAGGCAAAAAATTAGCAAGGAAACAGTGACTCTAAATGACACACTGGATCAGAGGAATTTAATTGACCATTATAAGACATTTCACCCCAAGGTGCAGAATATACATTCTTCAAGTGCACATGGGTCATTCCCAAAGACAGACCACATGTTAAGACACAAAACATGTCTCTACAAGTTCAAAACTGAAATCATATCAAGCATCTTGTCAGATAATAGAGGAATGAAATTACAAACCAAGTATAGTAAAAATACTCAAAAACATTCCAATACATGGAGACTATATAGCATGTTATTAAACAATGAATGGGTTACCAATTATTTCAAGAAAGAAATAAAAAACTTCCTGAAAACAAGTGAACACAATCACACAACCACCTAAAATCTATGGGATACAGCAAAAGTAATCCTGAGAGGTAAGTTTACAGCACTACAGGCCTATCTCAAAACACAAGAAAAATTTCTAATAAACTACTTAACCCTAGAACTTAAAGAATTAGAAAGAGAGCAACAAGAAAAGCCCTGAATAAGAAGGAAATAATAAAGATTAGAGCAGAAATAAATGGCATAGAGAATAAAAAAACACACACACACAATACAAAAGTTCAATAAAACGTAGAGCTGGTTCTTTGAAAAGATAAACAAGATTGTGTATATATATATATGTGTGTGTGTGTGTGAGAGTGTGTGAGTGTGTATGTGCGCATATATATATATACACACACACAGCTGAGGCCTCAGAGCTAAAGCTGGCCCAGAATAAAAAAAAAAAGAAAAAAAGGAGCACTTGGGAGCTTCGGTCACCCGTCAGCCTGAAAATGGCCCTCAGCCCCTCACCCAGGCTGGCCAGGCACCCCAGTGGGGACCCCCACCCTGAAGGGTGTGTGACCAGATGCAAACAGCCATCATCCCCTCATCCAGGCTGGCCAGGCACCCCAGTGGGGACCCCCACCCTGATCCAGGACACCCTTCAGGGCAAACCAGCCGGCCCCACCCGTGCACCAGGCCTCTATCCTATATAGTAAAAGGGTAATATGCCTCCCGGCACCGGGATCAGCGTGACAGGGGGCAGCACCCAAACCCCCTGATCACCCTGCGGCTCTGTGTGTGACAGGGGGCAGGGCCACAACCTCCCTATCTGCCCTGCTCTGTTCATGACAAGGGAAGGTGCCCCAACCCCCTGATCAGCCCTGCTCTGTGCCTGATAGGGGGGAGCTCCCCAACCCACTGATCGCCCTGCGGCTGTGTGACAGGGTGCGGCACCCCAACTCCTTATCGGCCCTGCTCTGTGGGTGATAGAGGGCGGCGCCCCAACCCCCTGATCCACCCTGCTCTGTGTGTGACAGGGGGCGGTGCCCCAACTCCCCTATCGACCCTGCTCTGTGAGTGACAGGGGGGAGCTCCTCAATCCCCTGATCGCCCTGCGGCTCTGTGTGTGACAGGGTGCGGCACCCCAACCCCCTGATCCGCCCTACTCTGTGGGTGATAGAGGGCGGTGCCCCAACTCCCCTATCGACCCTGCTCTGTGTGTGACAGGGGGGAGCTCCCCAACCCCCTGATGGGCCCTGCTCTGTGCGTGACAGGGGGGAGTGCCTCAATCCCGATTGGCCCTGCTCTGTGCGTGACAGGGGGTGGCGCCACAACTCCCTATTGACCCTGCCTTGAGTGTGACAGGGGGCGGTGCCCCAACCCCCCAATCGGCCCTACCCTGAGCGTGACCAGAGGCTGCACCTAGGGATTGGGCCTGCCTTTGCTACCCGGGAGCAGGCCTAAACCAGCAGGTCATTATCTCCTGAGTGGTCCCAAACTTCAAGAGGGTACAGGCCGGGCTGAGAGACCCCCTCTCCCCCTCCCCCCGAGTGCACAAATTTTTGTGCACCAGGCCTATAGTACATATATAAAGAGCCAGGGCCCATAACGTCCAAAACAACCAAAGGCTTGACCAAACGCCAAGCTGCGCGCGCATCAGGCTTGGATGGGAGGGGACTGGTGAGCGGGCTGAACTGCTGACCTCTTGGGGGGAGAGGGAGGGAGGGAGGGAGGGAGAGTGATAGAGAGAGAGAGAGAGGCAGGTCTTGCCAGCAGCCGAGCCACACTCTCTCTCTCCGAGAGGTCAGCAGTTCAGCCCGATTGCCAGCAGCCTAGGGCGGCTGATCAGCCCCGCCTCTCTGGTCAGGCCCGGAGACACTGACTGGCATAGAAACCGACCAATCAGAACCAAATCTGGGTGAACTGTGAGGAGCCAATGGCTGCCTAGGAGGTGGAGCTTTTGACACTGACTGGCATAGAAACCGACCAATCAGAACCTAATCTGGGTGAACTGCAAAGGCAGAACCTAAGGTGGGGGCTGAGGAGGGGTTTTAAGAGCAACAGCTGTTTGGTGTAAGGTGTAAGAAAGCGGTTCAATTTTTTAATGACCAGTTTGGCAGTATAGTGCATATGGCTGGCTATCAGTCCAGATATAGGGATTATGTGTTTTTGTCTGGCAAGAGCATCTCCTCCTGCTGAAAAAGGCTCCCCCCACCCCATTTAAGCAATCCTATCCTATATAATCTATCTATACTAACAAAAGGGTAATATGCTAATTAGACTGGGTCGACCGGCCATCTTCCGGACGTCCAACTTCCTTCTGAACAAAGCCATGGTGGTGGGGGGGACTGAGGCAGAAGCAGTTAGGGGCAAATCAGGCCAGGAGGGGAGGGCAGTTGGGGGCAAGATCAGGCTGGCAGGGGTTTAGGGGCGATCAGGCAGGCAGAGGCAGTTAGGGGTGATCAGGCCGGCAGGGGAGAGCAGTTAGGGGTGAGATCAGGCCAGCAGGGGAGGGCAGTTAGGGACGATCAGGCAGGCAGACAGGTGAGTGGTTAGGAGCCAGTGGTCCCAAATTGTGAGGGATGTCCAACTGCTGATTTACCGGTAGTCAGACATCCCCCAAGGGGTTCCTGATTGGATAGGGTGCAGGCTGGGCTGAGGGAAACCCCCCCTTGCCATGCACGAATTTTGTGCACCGGGCCACTAGTCCAGTATAACACCCACATGTGGCGTTTTCTTAATTGGGAGGAATATCTTCTCCAAGGCTTCCTGTGAGAAGCAGAGAGTCTCAGCCCCACACCACACCACCAGCCCAGGGTTTCAGAGTGGGAAGAGAAGTCCCAGTAACTTTGACCTGTAAAAAGCAGCAGGGATTGTGACTGAATTACACGAAAGCTGCTGGAGTCCCAGGTATTCCTCATAAAGGGCCTACACACAAACTTACAAGGTCCCACTTCCTCTGAGCTCCAGTGCCAGGTGGTGGCTTTGAGGGAATCCAGGGAGATATGAGGAGGAACTGGACTGTCTGGCATTGGGGCAGGAACTTGGGGTCAGCTTTCTCGCAGAAATAGGTGCATGCAAGGGTCACTGGTTCTGTGCTTGGATCTCACCCATCACAGAGCTGATTGGCAGTCATATCTGAGTTTCCATCAGTGTGACCACATTGTTTGCTCCATCCTGGTGATTCCCTGAGACCCTGCCCTATCCAGTGTGCAACCCTACCCAAGCTGATTGTAGCTGCTTTTCCATATGAATGGCCAGTTCTGGCTCAGACTTCAGACTTTGCTAAAATCTCTTCCAAGCAGCAGTTGGAATCAGCATGCCCCAAACCTATCAATAAAAGGCTCAAGACCCAGCACTAGCAACAGCCTGCCTTGCTTCACAGTTGAGCTTCACAGGGGCACTTCTAAGTGTAATACAAGTAGCAGTCATCTGCAGATCTCTCTGTAGCTCCTGCCAGGTGGCCCTAGGCAGTGGCTGATTTTGCATCTCCCAGGAGGCCTGAGAACCAGTGCACCCAGTGGATAGCTTCAGACCATACCAGATTTACAACTCTACATATCCACAAGTGACACACTCAAGGAGCAGACTCAGTGAGCACCAAAGAAAACCCAACTGAAGCAAGTCCAGCTCTTTGGCATGTCTCCTGCACAGCAGCTCTTCCATTGTAGACACAGCTGGTCCTCATAGCCAATTGTCCTAAAGCAGTGGTTCTCAACCGTGGCTGCACATTAGAATCACCTGGGAATCTTTTTAAAATCCTGATTTCTGGGCCTCACCCTCTGGAAATTCTGTTTCTTTGTTACTAATGTTGTGGCCCCACCCCATAACAAAGAAACAGAATTTCCGGAGAATGAGGCCCAGAAATCAGGATTTTAAAAAGATTCTCTTTCTCAACAGAAACTATGCAGGCCAGAAGGGAGTGGCAAGAAATATTCAAAGTGATGAATACCAAGAACCTACAACCAAGATTACTTTATCCAGCAAAGCTATCATTTAGAATTAAAGGTCAGATAAAGAGCTTCACAGGTAAGAAAAAGCTAAAGGAGTTCACCACCAAAACAGCATTATATGAAATGCTGAAAGGTATTCTTTAAGAAGAGGAAGAAGAAAAAGGTAAAGATAAAAATTATGAACAGCAAATACATATCTATCAACAAGTGGATCTAAAAATCAAGTGAATGAAAAATCTGATGAACAGAGTAAACTGGTGAATATAATAGAACCAGGGGCATGGAAAGGGAGTGGACTGACTATTCTCGGGAGGAAAGGCGTATGGGGGGTTCGGGAAGAGACTGGACAAAAATCGCACACCTATGGATGAGGACAGTGGGAGGGTAAGGGCAGAGGGTGGGGTGGGAACTGGGTGGAGGAGAGCTATGGGGGGGGGGGGAAGAGGAACTGTAATAATCTGAACAATAAAGATTTAATTTTAAAAAAATAAATGTATTTTTCATCATAAAAAAAAAAAAAGATTCTCAGGTGATTCTAATGTGCAGCCAAGGTTGAGAACCACTGGCCTAGAGTGACACCAACAGCAATCAAGGCTCAATTACAACAAGACTGCACATAGCCCACACCAGGGTGCAGTGAACCTAGAGTGCCGAGCTCAGATGACTGGGGAGGCCTGAGTCACTGGGCCCTATAGGACACCTAATAAACAAGGCCACTCTACCAATTCCAGGAGACATAACAGCTCTACCTAGTACGTATACACAAACAGAGGGAAGCAGTCAAAATGGGGAGACAAAGAAACATGTTACAAATGAAAGAAATGGAAGCAAGCAAACTATCTGATACAGAGTTCAAAACAATAGTTATAAAGTTACTCAATGATTTCAATGAGAGCTTCAATGGACTTAATGAGAGCTGCAAGGGACTTAAGTGAGACTTTCAAGGATCTTAGTGAGAATGTCAAAGACATGAAAAAGGACCAGTTGGAAATTAAGCATACACTAACTGAAATAAAGAATAATTTAAAGGGATTCAACAGTAGAGCAGAGGATGCTGAGAATCAAATCAACGATTTGGAATATGAGGAAGCAAAAAACACCAAAGCTGAAGAACAAAAAGAAAAAAATAATCCAAAAATATGAAGATAGTGTAAGGAGCCCCGGGACAACTTCACAGGTACCAACATTCACATCGTGGGGGAGCCACAAGAAGAGAGAGAGAGCAAGATATTGAAAACCTATTTGAATAATGACAGAAAACTTCCCCTACTTTGTGAAAGAAATTGACTTACAAATCCAGAAAGCAGAGTCCCAAACAAGATTAACCCAAAGAGGCCCACACCAAGATAATCATAATTAAAGTGTGAAAGGTTAAAGACAAAAGAGAATCTTAAAAGCAGCAAGAGAAAAGCAGTTATTAGTCACCTACAAGGGGGCACCCATACAAAGGTCAACAGAAACTTTGTAGGCCAGAAGGGAGTGTCAAGAAATATTCAAAGTGATAAAAGCAAGGGCCTACAAGGAAAATTACCCAGTCAAGCTATCATTTAGAATTGAAGGTCAGATAAAGAACTTCACAGATAAGAAAAAGCTAAAGGGGTTCATCACCACCAAATCAGTATTACATGAATTGTTGAAGGGTATTCTTTAAGAAGAGGTAGAAGAAGATAAAAAATATGAACAATAAAATGGGATAAATACATATCTAGCAACTATTGAATCTAAAAATCAAAATAAATGAACAAGAAATCGAATGAACAAAATGAAGTGATGAATAAAATAGAATCACAGGCATGGAAAACATGGAACAGACTGAGGAATCTCAGAGGGGTTGGGCTGGAAAAAATTAACCAAAGATCTTATATGCATACATGCATTACCTATGGACACAGACAATAAGGTGGTGAAGGCCTGGGGTGGGTGGGAACTGGGTGGAGGGGGTCAATAGGGAGAAAAGAGGGGGACATCTGTAATACTCTCAACAACAAAGATTTTAAAAAGAATAAAAAAAAGTTAAGTTTAAATAAGTAAAAGAAAGAGAACCACTGTTCAGAACTTGATTCCAAACAAGAAAGCAGGAACTTGCTGATGAAGTAAAAGAGACCAACATTTTGAGAAAAGGAAGAAAAATTCAGGGAAAAAAAATGATGTCACCTTAGAATTGTAAACAGTAATAAGACAGAACAAAAGGAGTAGAAACATGTACCCTAGACTTCAGGACAATAGATTTCAAAGAGTTCTCAGAAAGTTACATATGAGATTATGAAAAGACTAATTGAGCATATACAAAAGAGATAAAAATCAATGAAATAGTATAAGAAAGGTGAAAACCCACTATAATTATACCTTACAAAACAAAACAAAAATTAAGGCCCTAAAAAGAGCTTTCAAAATATGCAAAAAAAAGAATAATGAATGAAACCTGCATTACCTAGAAAAGATGACAAAATATTAACATATGACCTAATACAGAAGAGGTATTCCTATTTTATTACTATCTTCTCCAACAATGTCTGAAAGTGGCACAGGATAAACACTGTCAAGAGACTTTCAGGTTGAGGTAGGACAGTCAAAGAATAGTTTTAAATGAATCAAAGTTTGTTTGCTGTTTTTTTAAATATATTTTACTGATTTTTTTTTATAGAGAGGAAGGGAAAGGGATAGAGAGTTAGAAATATCGATGAGAGAGAAACATCAATCAGCTGCCTCCTGCAACCAAGGTACATGCCCTTGACTGGAATCGAACCTGGGAACCTTCAGTCCGCAGGCTGACGCTCTATCCACTGAGCCAAACCGGTCAGGGTGAATCAAAGTTTTTAGTTATAAGAAAATAGACCAAAATTTTACAGCTACTGTATGTAAGTTTTAGAAGCCATAGACATTATACTTCTTTCAAAAGAAGGGAAAATTATTCTAGGCACTGCAGACAAGATATCAAAATTCCACCAAGGAAAACCTATGGATGAACTAACCTCATTTCCTGTTTGGATAGAGTCACTCAATTGGTACTTTGGAGAAATACCAGTCGTGTCCCACAATTTCATAAAATCCAAAATTTTCATCATATTCTTGTGCATATGTTGAGAGCTAAGAACTAAATAACTGTATAGGGGAGAGAATCTGAAGGTGGTTGAATATAAAGTATGATTTATTTAACTGACAATAATCTTGTCCAGTTTTTAGAAGATTTGGCTAAGGACCATGGTCCATTAAGCATTTTATAAATGACTTTAGAGTAACATTTTTCAAGCTTCAATGTCCTTAAAGAAAGACCTTATTAAAATAAAAACAACCTTCACCCAGTAGGTGTTGCCCAGTGGTTGAGGTTCGACCCATGAACCAGAAGGTCATGTTTCAATTCCCAGTAAGGGCACATGCCCGGGTTGCAGGCTCCATCACGGGGGCATACAAGAGGAAGCCAATTGATGATTCTCTCTCATCACTGATGTTTCTATCTATCTCTCCCTCCCTCTCTCTCAAATCAATGAAAACATACTTTAAAAAAACCTCCAATGTCCTTGACACGATAATAGACTTATCAAATATCCTGATAGCCGACTTAGAACCTAGAAAGATAATTATAAAAACAAAACTCAAAATACCATCAAGAGTTAAAATGAGCCCTAGCCAGTTTGGCTCAGTGGAAAGATCGTCGGCCTGTGGACTGAAGGGTCCCGGGTTCGATTCCGGTCAAGGGCATGTACCTTGGTTGCGGGCACATCCCCAGTGGGGAGTGTGCAGGAGGCAGCTGATCAATGTTTCTCTCTCATCGATGTTTCTAACTCTCTATCCCTCTCCCTTCCTCTCTGTAAAAAAATCAATAAAATATATTAAAAAAAAAAAAAATGAACTGGAACTTGCACCTAAAAGACCTGCACTCAGATTGAAAACTTCAATATTCAAGTGTGGATTGGGGTTTCATGTTGGTTCCAACAGATGTAAAAAAGACCTGAACATTTAAATTGTCCAGGAGTTCATCTGAATCATTTACTTTATAATATTAGAAAAAACTAATATAATCTTAGGTTTTACTGATAACAAATTTTATCACAAAGAATGTAATATAATTGTGTTCCATCATGGAAAACCATTTGATGATTATAACAAAAATTGTCACTGCTGGTTCCTTTGTTGCAATCATTTACAGAATCACAATTTAATTCTCCCTCTTTTTATGAAGATTTCAGCATCCAGAACACTGTCTCCCATCAATAACATTTGTATTTTAATTCTTGGTGGTTTCAATGTCAATATAGATGATTCCACTAAAATACCCTGGCTTTTCAGATACTTGATGCAATTTTCTCCATGATCTTATTCTTTACTCCTTTAGATGCCAACTCTACAGTGTCACAATGTAGGGCCTTTTCATTAAACTGTACTGCCTCCCTAATCACAATTTCAAGTATCTACCTCCCATTATTCCTTCTTGGACCCTGATTTCAACAAATTTTTGACTCTACTGAGGCAATTACACCACCTTTCCCTCATATGTGCCTCCTTTATGTCCTCCTTCCTCTCACCCACCTTAGATGCCATGGTTCACCATTATCATCACTCTCTTGACAACATCTTCAATTCTCTTGTCTCTTCCCCTTTTGTACTCACCTGGCAAAACCCCAATTGGGTAAAGTCAACTCTTCTGGGAACTAACCTCAAGTGAGCCCTTCATGCTACCTGGCAATATTTCCATATTTTCCTAATGCACTCACTTCTATACTGGCAGACAGCTGACTTCATACCCTTTCCTGGAACCTCCTCCCCCATCCTCACTCTGTGATGACTTTGCTTCCTATATAATAGACAAAATGAAATTAATATGAAGAGAACATCTACATTTTCCCTCCATCGTATCTATAAACCTACTTCTATCAACAAACTCTACCTTCTCTCCTGTTACTGTCTGTGCTCCTACTAAATCCTAACCTCTGAATCCCAACCTAGCTACCCTGGTGAATGCTACAAAAAGATAAATTTTGCCCCAATTTAAGCAGAACTTTTTTAACAATTAGAGCTTTCAAAAAATGGGATAAATCATAAAATAATGGCTACTTAACTGTAAGATCTCTTTGAGAAAAGGGATTTATGTCACTAGAAGTCCAGATAATCACTTAACACCCACTCAGCTCTAGAGTTCTATGGTTTTAGAAAATAAGTTAACAGTATTACCTGGAATGTAAATACTTTTCTCACCCCTGGTGACTCGGGTTAATTACTCAAAGATTTCTCTGCTGACTACAAGTCTTTACGGAAGGAATAACAACGAAATGGAAGAATGACTGCCATTATCGACTATTTTTTAGAAACCCATCTAGCTATCTTATTTTCATTCTCATGCTGCTGTATTTCTAAAATTGCTACCTTAGAAACTAACCTGGGAATATCTAATAGAAATGCATCTTTCAATAACAGTACAGTATAATACTATAATTCTTACAACACCACCATGCCCTAAGCACTGTATATAAATTAAGTCATGGAATTTAGGCAAATGCTAATTATATTTGACCTTTTTACTAGTTAATTGCTGAAAAAAAGTTGTTTAAATAAGAAAAAGGACAATTAAAATGAAAAAGAGAATGTTGGGTAAATGGCAAGATTGCAAACAAAATTTTACTTATTGCCGGGACAACTTAGCAGATTAAATATATTCACCTTTAACAATCTTCTTTGCACAGTCATTATACACTTGCTCTTGCGATGTGTTTGACTGGAATACCCGATCAAATGCATAAGGCTTGGTCTGAAAAACAAAAATAAAAGTTTCAACTACACAAATTAAAATGGATTTCTAAGCTTCTTTAAAGATATCAACATATATTTAACCTTCACAACAGAATACCTAGTCTACATCACTTCATGTCATAGAATCTTTGTGGCACAAACCTTAGGGATCACCAAGAACAGATCCACTAAAATAAACTCTACAAAAATAAAAATGTCTGCTTTAGTCTTTGTTATATTTCCAGGGCCTAACACACTAATGATAATTAGCACTATTATGGTAGGCACTTGAATACTGCCAGTGAATTCTGATTTGATGAGTGTCTATGCTGGCAGTGGTTGAGACTGTATTTTCACTACTAATATCATGCTTGGCTGATGTGGCTGTGGTTGAGCATTGACCCATGAACCAGGAGGTCACAGTTTGATTTCCCTTTCAGAGCACATGCCCACGTTGCGGGCTCAATCCCCATTAAAGGGTTTGTGGGAGGCAGCCAATTGAGACTTTCATTATGGATGTTTCTATATCCCTCCTTCTCCTTTCCTCTCTCTGAAATAAATAAAAACGTATCTAAAAAAAAAAAAAGTTAAAAAAATACTAATAACATTTTGCAGATAAAGAAATTCAAATCCTGAAAGATACAAAAATTGGGAAAAAATTAAAATTCAAACCCAAATCTCTAGTCTTTCATTTCAGGGATCTTTCCATTAATCCATTCAGCTCCACAGTTTACTGCAACAGCTTTTCAATCATTCATTCATTGAAAAAACATTTATGGAATGCCTATGATACTAGAATGACATGCAAGAATGACAACCAAGACAGATTCACTCTCTCTTTTAGTGGAACATAAGCAATAGTGGGATTAACATCAGACAAATAATTAACTGACTAGAATTCTGACTCATTCAACAAAGTGTTATGAAAATACTATTATTGAAAAGGAAAATGGGGGGTGGGGGGGCTTGCAACCTAGTTCAGTATCTGGTTAAAAGCTATAGTCTTACTTCCCCACGCTGACTAAACTTGGGCGGAGCTGCAAAGCCTAACCCCAGGGCCCCACCACAGCTGACTTGGGCGGAGGTGTGGAGCATGCCCCCAAAACCCCGCCAAGACTGACTTGGGTGGAGCTGCAGGGACCCTCAGGGGCCCACTACAGGAGGAGATATATAGGTCAGAGCCTCCCCATGAGTTCAGTTCAGGCTTTGGATCCAGAATTCCCCTGGACTAGCAGATCTGCCAAATAAAGGTTAAACTTTCCTCCTTCAGAGGGCTGACTGATTGTTCTTCCGTGCATTCTGCCACATTTGGTGCGTTGGCTGGGAAGCATCAGTTGAGCTGGCTCTTAGGTCACTGCTGACAAGAGCAGACTTCGGGGCACTTGCTTCAGGCTCCAGGACCCAAGGAAGGCACGCCACCAGCACATTCGCCAGTTCCTGAACTCATAGGGTCTGGAGGGACTGCGGCAACTCCACGCTCTGGCGGACCCAAAAGAGGCAGAAAACACCTTTCTGGGACTTCCCGGGAGAGAAGTCAAAATCAGACATCTGAAACTGTAAGTTTTTCCCCGGGGAAACGGGTCCGAGTTTTGGCCTGTCCTATGGGACAGAAGAGATAGCTCGCCTCTACCTCAGGATAGCTCGGATCATCTGGAGCAGTGGTCGGCAAACTGCGGCTCGCGAGCCACATGCGGCTCTTTGGCCCCTTGAGTGTGGCTCTTCCACAAAATACCACGTGCGGATGCGCACGTACAGTGCGATTGAAACTTCATGGCCCATGTGCAGAAGTTGGTATTCTGTGGAAGAGCCACACTCAAGGGGCCAAAGAGCCGCATGTGGCTCGCAAGCTGCAGTTTGCCGACCACTGATCTGGAGGAACGGCTTCTAGACGGTATTCACCATCTTCAGGACTTCCCAGGAGGGAAGTCAAAACTCGAACTGGCTAAGGGTTCGAGTCTGGCCTGTCTTTTAAAAAAAAGGTAGAAGAGCCCTGGCTGGTTTGGCTCAGTGGATAGAGCATCGGCCTTCGGACTGAAGGGTCCCAGGTTTGATTCCAGTCAAGGGCACATGCCTGGGTTGTGGGCTTGATCTCCGGTCGGGGGCATGCAGGAGGCAACCAATCAATGATTCTCTCTCATCATTGATGTTTCTATCTCTCTCTCCCTCTCCCTCCCTCTCTGAAATCAATAAAAATAATTTAAAAAAAAAAAAAAAAGGTAGAAGAGAAGTGTTCCTAGGCAGTTTTCTACTGCCTCTGATCAGGGACTTGTTCTGTATCTCTGCGCAATTGAAACTGATTTGGTGGTATTCTGTGGTGTAAATGTGGCGACTGCTGGTGTAAAAGTGTTTTTGTTTGTTAATATTTCCGTTTTGTTTTTTAAAAACCCTTCTAAACCTCTCCCGAGTTTCCATGGTGATTCAAAGTTTTTATAAAGTTTTTAGTGGGGAATGTTATCTGTCTTTATTGTTTAAATATGTCTTTGTTGTTTGTTTCAAATTGTTTAGCTAGTGAAATTTGTGTCTCTTAAAAAATATGAATGCATTGCTAATCTGAGGAATGTTAATTATTTACATGTCACCTAAAAATTAAGGCTAAGAGTTCTAACTAACTGGGAAGTATGGCTTTGGTGTAATGGAGGAAGGTAAAGAGAAATGTTGAAAGAAAGTCGAATGGATGACAGGCCAGTAAGCCAGGACAAGTAGAATAGGGAAACTGAACAGAAATGCTGTCTTCCCTAAATCAAGGACATTGGAGCCATCTTGTAAATCCTGTCTTCCCTAAACCAAGGACACTTGGGAGTAAATGATTTGCATTGCCTCCCTAACCAGAGGTTAAATAGTTTATGTCAATGTACTCAGGGAGACTGATAGAAATCTGATTAGTGTCATTTGCTGTCCACACCCAAGGACAAATGAAGTTAGAAAATAAGGTTTATTTTGATTAGTTCTTTTATTCACGTTTTTTTTTTTTTTTTTAAAGAGGAGGCAACCTGGTCCCTCCCTGCAACATGGGTAATAGCTCCTCCTCAAACTCTGTCTTAGAATGTATGTTAAGGAATTTTAAAAAGAGGTTTATTGGGGACTACCGAGTAAAACTAGTCCCCTGGGAATTAAAAAAGGATGTGTGAAATAGACTGGCCATCTTCTGGAGTAGGATGGCCACCAGAGGGCACATTGGATGTCCCCCACAATCAGGAATGTTCACAGAATTATCACAGGAGACCCAGGTCATCCCAACCAGTTCCTATATATTGACCAAGGCTAGAGATAGCAGAGCTTAAGCCGTTTTGGATCCAGTTTTGTGTATAAAAGGAAAAAGGGCAGGACCCTCAGAAGGGGAATAAGCCTCCTATCCTGCAGGAACACCCTGAGGAAGCCCTGCCAGTTCTAACACCTCCATATGTGCCTCAAGTGGTACCCAGTGCCCCTTTGCCTAGCCAGGGAAGCTTAGATACACCACCTCCTTCCATCTCCCCGCAACCGGACTCTCCAGAGCCAGTTGGACGATGTTTGCACTCAGCTGATCAGGGACCCAAACCACTCCCGGCTTTCCAGATGGTTCTCCGAGAAATGCAGGGTCCTCATAAATTGGAGAAAACAGGACCCCACAAGAGAAGGGATCGGTCATTTACTACCAGCCTTTCACTATGACTGATATCTTAGATTGGAAGCATCACACTCCCATTTATTCTTAAAAACCTCAAGCCAATCTTTCAGACCCATAAGCCCACTTGGATCGACTGCAAGCAACTCCTTCTCACACTCTTTAACACTGAGGAGCACATGAGAATAATAACAGAAGCTTGGAAATGGCTCTAGACCCAGGCCCTGCCAGGGACATTAGACACAGACAGATGGGCCAGGGAGGCTCTCCCAGGTGTGGAACCCAGATGGGACCTGAATTCGGTGGATGGGAGGGCCAGATAAGAGAGATATCGGTTGGCCTTCGTCCAGGGGCTCTGGGCTGGGGCCAAGAAGCCTACTAATATGGCCAAGACCTCTGAGGTTTTCCAGAGGCCTTATGAAAGTCTGGCAGCCTTTTATGAGAGACACTGTGAAGCATATTGAGTTTACACTCCCTTTGACCCAGAGGCCTTGGAGAATCAAACTATGGTCAATGCAGCCTTCGTTAGTCAGGCTCAGCCAGACATAAGGAGAAAGCTACAGAAGCTTGAAGGATTTGCGGGAAAGAATGCAACTGAGCTACTAGAAATAGCAAACAAGGTTTTCATTAATTGGGACAATGCGGCTAAAAAAAAGAGGCTGAGCAGAAACTAAAAAGGAAAGTGACGCTGATTGCTGTAGCTGTTATAAAACCTAACTTCCAGAAAAGGGAGACAGCAAGGAGCCAAGTCAGGAAAAGAAAGGATGGATCTTAAATGGGACCAGTGTGCCTAATGTAAAGAAGTAGGGCACTGGAAGAATGAATGCCTGAGCCACCAGAAGCAGGCAAGGCCATCCAAACCACCCAGCCGCTATCAGCCAGAGCCACCTGAGGCAGACCTCATCGGACTGGCGGCAGCTGACTTTGACTAGGACAGACTGGGCTCTTTCCAACTGGGCCCCTATGAGCTCCTGGTTGAAATGAAAATCGAGAACCAGACTGTAAACTTTATGGTTGATACAGGGGCAGAGCACTTGGTAGTTACTCAGAAAGCAGGTCCCCTCTCAGGACGGAAAGTCACCATTATTGGAGCTACCGGGGACCACAGCTGCAGACCATTCTACTGCCCCTGCTGATGTCAGTTAGGCGGCCACCCGGTGGTTCATGAATTCCTGTATCTAGGGAGGAAGAATGGAGACTTTATACCTCCCAGTCAAAGGACTCACCATTAGATCCTGAACTAGAGAAGGAATTCCCGCTGGTATGGGCAGAAGGAAATCCCTGGGGCCTGGCTAAGAACCACGCCTGAGTGCTAACTGACTTGAAGCCTGGGGCACCGCCTGTATAACTTTCTTTTTCTGCCTTTAGCTGGCACCCTCCAGTCAGCCCCTGTTTGCCTTTGAGTGGGAAAACCCAACCAAAGGGATAAGGAACAGTTCACCTGGACCAAACTGCCACAAGGGTTCAAGAACTCCCCAACTCTTTTTAGTGGAGCACTAGCAGCAGATTTGCCCAAATTTCCAGGACAGGACATGGGGTGCGTTCTACTCCAATATGTAGACAACCTCCTACTGGCTAGCTCCACGTGAACTTAGTGTTGGGAAGGAACACGAACCCTTCTAAGACTCTTAACTGAAATAGGTTACTGGGTGTCCAAAAGGAAGGCTCAAATCTGTCAGAGGGAAGTCAAATACCTAGGTTTCTGAATTACCCAAGAGAAACGAAGACTAGGGACTGAAAGAAAACAGGCAGTATGTGCCATACCAGTCCCCGGCACCCGGCAATAGATTCGGGAATTCCTAGGGGCAGCAGGGTTCTGTCAAATTTGGATCCCAGGATTCTCAGATCTAGCTAAGCCCCTCATGAAGCCTTCGAGACCATAAAGACAAAGCTCACCAAGGTGCCGACCCTAGGGCTCCCAGATGTGACATGGGACTTTAGCCTTTACCTTGACAAGAACAACAGGGTAGCCCTAGGAGTTCTGACTTAGGAGTTGGGACCCTGGCAGAGGCCAATAGCCTACCTCTCCAAACAGACTGACCCGGTTGCCTCTGGGTGGCCCCCATGCCTCAGGGTCCTTGCAGCCACAGCCTTATTAGTCACAGGCAGATAAGTTCACTCTGGGACAGAACTTAAATGTTAAAGTGCCTCATGCTGTTGTCACCCTAATGCAGTGGTTCTCAACCTGTGGGTTGCGACCCCTTTGGTGGTCGAAAGACCCTTTCACAGGGGTCGCCTAAGACCATCCTGCATATCAGATATTTACATTACGATTCATAACAGTAGCAACATTACAGTTATGAAGTAGCAACGAAAATAATTTTATGGTTGGGTCACAACATGAGGAACTGTATTTAAAGGGCCAGAAGGTTGAGAACCACTGCCCTAATGGAAGCTAAGGGGCAACACTGGCTGACTTATGCTCGGGTGACTCAATACCAAGGGCCTATGTGAAAATCTACGAATAAGATTACAGGCAGTAAGAACTCTTAATCCTGCCACTTTCCTACCCATTGCAGAGGGAACCCTTGAGCATGATTGTCTAGAAGTCCTAGAGGAGGTTTACTCCAGCCAGCCAGATCTAACAGGCCTCTACAGAATCCAGACTTAATATTGTTCACGGACAGCAGTAGCTTCCTAGATGAAGGAAAAAGACAAGCCGGGTATGCGGTGGTATCAAAAATTTGAGATAATAGAGGCACAGGCCCTGCTTGAAGGATGGTTAGTACAGAGGGCAGAACTTTGGGCCCTAGTCAGATCCTTAAATCTCAGTAAGGATAAGCATGCCAACGTCTACACTGACTCACACTATGCCTTCGCTACCCTGCATATCCATGGGGCCATGTACAAGGAAAGGGGTTCCTGATGGCTGGAGGAAAAGGAATAAAAAAATCAGAATGAAATCTTGAAGTTACTTAGAAGCAGTCTGGGAGCCCAAGGAATTAGCAGTCATCCATTGTAGAGGACATCAAAAAGGAAAAGACTCAATGTCAGAAGGGAACCCTCACGCAGATGCAGCGGCAAGGCTAGCTGCTAAGGAGCGGGCAGTGCCATCGCGGATCATGCTGGTTCCTGAATTACCTGAACCTCCAAAATACACCCCTCAAAAAGAAGAATGGACCCAATGAGAAGGGGTAAAAGGATGAAGGAAGGTTGGTGGATATTCCCAGATCATAGGGTCTACGTTCCAGAACAGTTAGCTCATAGAGTAGTCCTCCAACAGCATGAACTTATCCATTTAGGGAAGACGGCTCTAGAAATCTTGTTAAGCAGATACTATCTAAATGCCCATCTCCCCTCCTTATGCACCTCAGTCTCTCAGCACTGCCCCCTCTGTGCACAGAACAATGCAAGGCCGGGTCCTTTTGAAGACCTAGAGGTAGACTTGACAGAAATAGGGCCTAGTAGAGGAAATAACTATCTTTTAGTTTTTGTCTGCACCTTTTCAGGCTGGGTTGAGGCATATCCTACCGCACGGAGAAGGTGAGAGAAGTCACTAAGGTGTTACTGAAGGACATAATTCCTCGGTATGGAATGCCATTAACCATAGGGTCAGATAATGGCCCAGCCTTTATAGCTGAGGTAGTACAGCAAGTAGCTAAGACCTTAGGAATTAAGTGGAACTTAATACAGCCTACAGACCCGAGAGTTCAGGAAAAGTAGAACGCATGAAATGGACTCTCAAGCAGGCTATGGCTAAGCTATGCCAGGAGGTGAAATTACCCTGGACAGATACCTTACCACTTTTGCTCCTGCAGGTGCACTGTGCCCCGAGAGCCAGTGTAGGGTTCTCCATTTGAAATTCTATATGGCAGACCCCCTCCCTTAATTCAGCCAAAGGGAGATTTCAGGGAAATAGGGGACTCAGAAATTCAGAAACAGCTATAAGGACTTGGGAAAACTATTCTTGAAGTCTACAGATGGGTTACTGATTGATTGCCCATCTCTCATGAGAGAGTGAGTATGGGTAAGTAGTCTAGGCATTGGCAATAGGATGCTTAAAGATCCTAAGACAGAAAGGAGCTTGTAGCATTCAAGAAACCAAATGATGCCCAACCAGTGTGGCTCAGTGGTTGAGTGGTGACCTATGAACCAGGAGGCCGAGGTTTGGTCAGGGCACATGCCTGGGTAGCGGGCTCAATCCCCAGTGTGGGGTGTGCAAACATCGTTGATGTTTTGCTCTCTCTCTTCCTCTTCCTCCTCTCTGAAATCAATAAAAATATATTTTTTAAAAAAGAGAAAGAAACCAAATGAAGTAACATCCTCAGTAATTCAACCCGGAGTTTGATTGCTTACTATGATTTGCGCTGACCACCAGGGGGAAGCGTGGAACATGGAGGGCAACCAGCGGTGGCAGTGGGGTGCTGAGGGAGTGAGGTAAGGAGGCGGCGGGGAGGCTGGGAACCTGATGAGCCCTGATCACCGGCCAGGCTTAGGGACTCTACCCATTCATGAATTTTGTGCACCTGGCTTCTAGTTTAAAGTATAAGAAGCAAAGATCAAATGCAAATGCCAACACAGTAAAAATGGCAAATATAGTTTTGACCTTGTGGACACTGAAAAAGGATCTTGGGGACTCTACCTTGGGTACCACATTTAGAGAACTTCTAATGTAGTCTGAGGAACAAGAGACATAGAATGAAAAGGCAAGTGTATAATGTCCATGCAAATCAAGGAGGAACTTTCAAGGAGGGACTGCTTATGTCAAATATAACTGTGAGGTCAAGACAAAACTAAAAGTATCCAAAGACAAAGATCAGATTGTAATGGGTTGAAAAAAGAATGGAAGGCCAGGACCGGTTTGGCTCGGTGGATAGAGCGTCGGCCTGCGGACTGAGGGGTCCCGGGTTCGATTCCGGTCAAGGGCATGTGCCTTGGTTGCGGGCACATCCCCAGTGGGGGGTGTGCAGGAGGCAGCTGGTCGATGTTTCTCTCTCATCGATGTTTCTGACTCTCTATCTCTCTCCCTTCCTCTCTGTAGAAAATCAATAAAAATATATTTAAAAAAAAAAAAAAAAGAAAGAGAAAAGAATGGAAGGTAACGAAGTAGATTTCTATCTGGCTGTGGATCTAAGATAATTTTTTAAGATGGGCAAGACCTGAGCAAGTTTTAATGCTCAAAAGAACTGATCTAGGAAAGTAAGCATCTATAGATGAAAAGAGAAGGGAGTTGGACCCTAAAATACAAAGTAATCATGACTCCAGAAAAAATCCTTAACATCATAGAATACTTCCTGGGTCTTATCTTAAAACACACACATACACACACCCCAAAACCTTACTTTTTATCCCACAATCCCCCTCCTCAAAGTAACAATGAAGCAGACACTCCTAAAGGCTATCTGAAGCCATTCCCAATTCCCATTAGAAAGTCTGCAAAGCTAACCACTTGTTAGCCTAGTTTTCTTGCAACCAGTGGCCACTTGACCCAGTTCTGGATACTGTGAAGTAAGTGATGGTTTGCTGGAAGGTCTTGGAGAAGACTTGTTTTCCTGATGAAAAGAACCATTCTCAGCTGAGACTGCCCTTTTTCCTTTCTGGAATAAATGTCTGGAGTTGTAACATCCATTTTTCAAACATAACAAAAATGATGAAAAGTCAATCTAAGGAAGACAAAGGATAAGAATCAAATAAGTACTAGCAGCAAAGGCCTATCTAAACTTTTTTTTTTTTGGTGGTGGTGGATCTCTAAACTTTTTATGAGAGAAATAACCTCTTATTTAAACCTCTCTTTGTTGTTTGTTTTCACTCTGCAGCTGAAAGCATTCCTGATGGATATACTAAGACTAGAGGCCCAGTGCATGAAATTCATGCACGGGAGGAGGGGAGAAGGAGAGGAGGAGAGAAGGAGAGAGTCCATCAGCCCAGCCTGCACCCTCTCCAATCTGGGACCCCTCAGTGGATGTGCAACTATCTCTCACAATCCAGGACCACTGGCTCCTAACTGCTTGCCTGCCTGCCTATCGATCGCCCCTAACCACCTCTGCCTCACCCTGCACCTAGGACCCAGGCTTCCCTCCCTCTGGCCGGCCGCAGGCAGCCAGGACCCGGGCCGGCCACAGCTGCAGGGGACCGTGGGCGGGTGGCTTTACCTAGGCCGCAGCCGCAGGCGCCCTGGAACGCGGGGCAGGCGGCTTGTCCCTCTCCCAGGTCACAGCCTGGCTGGTGGCCATTCCTCTCTCGCAAGCTCATTTGTGCCTGGCTGGTCCCCATTCCTCTCTCCGCAGTGTTGAGTGTCTGAGCCGTGAGGGTGTGAGGACCATTTGCATATTAGCTCTTTATTATATAAGGGTGATCAGCTCTGGCGTCAATTAAAAGACATCTCAATGTCTGATTACTCTTTGGCTAAGACATACATAAACGTGTTCTTTTGCTAAGATACCACTGAGACATTAACATTTAAACCTACAGGGGTGTGGCTAAAAAAAAAAAAGCACCAATCTATTATTTTACTGATTGTACAAGATGTATTCATAATAAACAATTTTGGAAACAAACACAAGTACATTCAAAAGAACAATCATCACCCAGTGATAAACCATGCTATTTTTTCTATGCAAAAAAAAATATATTAATTTCCCCTCTTCATTTATCCAGCAAATATTTACCACCTAAGAAGGCAATGGATATTGTAAATGAGTAACAATTTTAGAAATAATATTTTGGTACAGACTGCAGTGTTCAAAGAATAGAGGATAATAATAGTCTTGAATAATTAATATAAGTGATCAAGTAATGATAACTGACTTGAAATGGAGACAGTCTCTAGCTTTAAAGAACTCACAACCTGGAAAGGAGTCAAGAATACATTGCTACTAGCCAAATATACATTTAATAACAGGTCAATAGAAAACATACAGCATGAAGACAACTATATTCTTCCAAAATAAATCAAATAACAAAATTTTATTAAAATAAACATCTAAAAAAAACAGAATGAACACTACTGAACTTTAACTCCTTATCTCCATTTTTATATCAATTAAAAAAAAGAGTGCTTATAAACCATTTAGAAAGAGATATGCTGAAGATAATAAGTAATAGGAAAGCCCACCTCAAAAATACATTATGTAGCTACTTACTCTGGAATCACCACATAGCAAAAATGCAAACTACCTATACAACCTTCTTAAAGCAGGACTATGAATATGCAAACAAAAATAATCAAGCTGGGGTTGAGTGATTCACTTAGAAATTATATCCTCGTTAAATAAAAACTTTGTGCTTAGCATCAAGTCAAGAAATTTTAATTCCAAGGCTAAATTAAAATTTTAGCGAGGCAAATTTTTTATTAGAGATCTACCCATAAAGTTACTAACTGACCCTGGCTTCCTGAAAAGAGACTTGTGAAACATAAAATCTATTTCTAATGGCTAGAATTAAGGCACATTTCCAAACTAATAATCTTTCAAATAAATTTAAACAAAGGAAACCTCAATATCTGGACATGTGTATATTATATGGGTTTTTTTCTTAAAAAAATTTTTTTTAACATCTATACTTTAAAACCTGGTTCTTGGCATTGAAATATACTCTCTATTTCTATGTATCTTCAAAGACACTCCAAGTCACAAGATTCATTGACATGTGACTTAGACTTCAAGGGGACAAAATGAAATAGAAATGTTTACGCCTACTTGATATCTCTTAAGGCGTACGTATGTAAAGAACCTTGAAGAAATAATAAAATTCATTCGAGCGACAAAAACACAGTATATGATGATGAAAAATACATTTATTTTTTAATGTATACATGTACATTGATAGTCCGACAGAAAACTTTGACTCTGTTTGATATTATCAGGGGGACTTTTGCTGCTGCATCACTGATGACAGAGATTTTACATCAGGTTTATATTTCGTGACCTTCAGAGATATGCACGAGCTACTACTTTCATCCGTCAGGCTACTCTACTCCTATTACGAGACTTAACAAAATTCATCACTGAGAACAAAGATTCACAAGCGTATGTGGATGAAAACATGGAGAGTAACGCTGTTGCAGTTTTTTAAACAGAAAAAATTTTCTGGAATGGCATTCCAAGTCCTCAATAGTTCGTTTTCGACACTTCTCTCTGGTACTCCTGTCTCTTAATCGCTTTTTTTCAATGTTTTCCAAGTCAACTCTAAGGTCAATAAATTTCTGCTTCCAAATTGAGCTACTCTGAAATTCAATCAACTGCATTTCAAAATCAGCCATGTCTATCCATGAAAACATTTGTAAGTTTAGTTTCTCCAGTTTCATGCTGTCTGGAAACCTCATGAATTTTGCTGTCTCTTCCAGTTCTCTGAATTTCGAAAATCTTGAGAAGAACCGCTCAATAGTTAACTCGATGATGTTTAAAAACAGCTTTTGAAGGCTTTGACAGTCTGTTCTGTCATCTTTTGGGAGGTCTTTGATGTGCCTCTTGAGGTTTGGGAAATATCTAAATCTCTCACCATCCACATCCCTCTTAAAGACTTCCAGTTTCTTTTCAAAAGTCTTTATGTAACCAAACATAACATCAAGTGTCTTGCCAGTTCCTTGTAATTTAACATTTAAGTCATTCAAATGTTCACAAAAATTGTAAAGGGAAGATTATAAGAGAAGTTTTTGCGTGCCAGCAAAAGTTACTGGCGTGCCATGTTTGGCACGCGTGCCAAGGGTTGCCCACTCCTGGACTAGGCTAAAGACCAAATTAGGTTACAAAGGAGACCCTTCTGGCATGGATACACCTCTTTTGGATTTCTGAATAGTAATCACAGGAGATTATAGGATACTATATTTTCCCTAGTTTGACACAGATTATGGGCTAACAACCCAAATTGTAAAGGTATGGGATGATGACTCCTTATTCTCTTTTAATTTTCACTGTTAAGGTGAACAGGATCAGCCCTGGCCAAGGAACTCAGTTGGGTAGAGTGTCCCCCTGATTTGCCAAAGTTGCGGGTTTGAGCCCTGGTCAGAGCAACAAGGATCAACCAATGAAAGCATAAATGAGTGGAATAACAAATTGATGTTTCTCTCTCTCTACCTTTCTCTCTCTAAATTCAATAAATTTAAATATAAAAAAGGTAAATAGGATCAAACACCAAATCATCATTCACTTAAAAAGGGAAATCCTATTGTACTGAAGGCAAGGAACTGGACAAGATAATCTAATTAGGTTTGTTCTCTACTTTCAATTAACTAAGTACAACAGCCTGTTTTTGGTTCTGGCAGCCTATACAGTATACTATATAAAGAACAATGACTAGTAAAGACACTTAACACAAGTGTGAATGTTCCACTTTTATAACACATAAATATAGGAATAATTTTTTTCAATGGATTTTTTTTCTGCTTTCAGCAGGTTCATGAGAATTACATAAGGAGTTTCCCTATCCTCCTTGTGAGATATCAAGTTTCTTTTATTTAAAGCAAATATATTCTAGTATCATTTAAAGGTTTTCATAAAAGAATTCGCTTACTTCATTCAATATGTGATCATTATAGAACTTCGAAAACTAAAAAACAAACAAAAAAAACTGTATGAAAAATGGAACAGGGAAACATGGTAAGATTACAAGATTTGCCTGCCATGCAGTCACATAATCTATCTATATATATAAAAGCCTAAGCAACTGTCTGACCGTCCGACCGTTAGCTATGACCACCAGGGGGCAGACGCTCAGCACAGGAGCTGCAGAGCTGCCGTGACTTGGCAGCTGCAGTTCTCAGGTGACACACCCGGAACCAGAGAGGAGAGCCCAATTCCGGGGTGCAGTCACCCAAGAACCGCCCTCTCTCAATCTGGGACCCCTCGGGGGATGTCAGAGAGCTGGTTTCGGCCCGATACCCGCAGGCCAGGCCGAGGGACCCCACCAGTGCACGAATCCGTGCACTGGGCCTCTAGTATTAAAAATAATTACTTGAGTAACAGGAAAAAATTTGGACAAAATATTGGAAAACAAACTAAGATAAAAATCAGAATCCTTAAAAATGACTTTCTACATGAGCACTGAACATACTTATAATTTAGTAACATTATAAACCAAAATATTTATTCTTTAAATTTGATTCAAATAAAAGACAAAAAACTTTTTATTTTTTATTTTTTTAATATATTTTATTGATTTTTTACAGAGAGGAAGGGAGAGGGATAGAGAGTTAGAAACATCGATCAGCTGCCTCCTGCACACAACCCCTCCTGGGGATGTTCCCATAACCAAGGTACATGCCCTTGACCGGAATCTAACCTGGGACCCTTCAGTCCGCAGGCCGACGCTCTATCCACTGAGCCAAACTGGACAGGGCTGTAAAAACTTTTTAAATGGCCTGGCCAGTGGGGCTCAGTGGTTGAGCATCGACCTATGAACCAGGAGGTCATGGTTCGATTCTGGGTCAGGGCACATACTTGGGTGGAAGCAGCCTATTGATGATTCTCTCTCATCATTGATGTTTCTCTCTCTCTCCCCCTTTCTCTTCCCCTCTCAAATCAAGAGAAATAAATGTTTTAAAAAACTTTTAAAATGTATAGAATATTTGTTTTAAATTCTGCATTGCAGCAATTCCTTCTTAAACTATATATTTTGAATCAGGATCAAGATCCAAACAAAACAAACCGGAAGATTTTATTTAGAGGCTAATTTACTTTCCCCAATAGCTCTTATAAATTCCCAAACAACCTTTAAAAAAATAATACAATTAATTTTAAAAAGTGAACAAAAATGAGAACTGAGTAATTAATGACATATTATTCTGTGCAAAATATTAGTTCCTGAAAATAATGAACTAAACACATTGTTTTATATATCTAAAGGCTTTGTCACTCAGTTGTAATGTATTTCTGCTTATACAAATTTTAAAACTGGACTAAAATGTTTGCCTAAAGGCCAACTTAACTGTTCACTGTTTCACAGCTCTATCATCTATCCATTATTTATATTACTATTGATATTTATTTACTTTATTAAGTAAACATGTAAGACACTTAAAATAACTCTATCCAAAGGAAAAAACCTAGCATAAATGTGTGCTTCTTGTGGTAATCACTTGTTTTAACTATTTCATTTTGTCATTGTTGGGCTGCCTTTTAACCTAATCTTAAAACATTTTGTGAATCCTAAATTCTAATATAAAAAAAAACAACTTGGTTATACTTATAGATTTGTGTAAGCACACACTAAAAATCACTCCTAATACAAGTCGAAAAGGAAAACAGCTTTACGTCAAGCACTGTTAAGGTTGAGTAATCACACAAACTCGAGAAACTAGTAGCCTCATGTTTGCCAACTAACAATCCAGGCCTTGTAAACCTTCTGATTCCATGTAAAATACATCATTCTAAAGGAAAAGGATGACTACTATTGTATTTAACTTCTTGGCCTCACTATGATGTCATTTATAATGAGTTTTTCTTCTGGACTTTGTTAACAAAGAACCAGCTTGCAGTCTACACACAGAACTGGCAGTTGTTAGTAACCTAATAACTTGTTTGTCAAATGCCTAACGAGCAATATGAATCAACATTCATTCACTAGACCTAAACTTTCACATAAAAACTATAAAGAACTTTAAACTTTAGTCCTGTATAATATGCCAATGCTTTTAATTATCACTGTCCCGTGACTCCTGTGTCCTATTTCCAAATTAAACTGTGCAAATAATATATTAAATATGAAATGCAATTAGGAAAAATTAACATTAAAATGTTATGCCATGATAACAATGTAGAAAAAAAGTCCTGCTATATGGCATAACCAAGAAAGATTTAATTTTTAATTACACTGCTCTGTATGCAGTATCTTAGTTTCCATTTTAACCTCCTTGAACTGGGAGTGCTATTTGAGACTTGTCAATACCAGAGATGATCTCAAAAAGAAAGAGAAGAGAAGAGAAGAGAAGAGAAGAGAAGAGAAGAGAAGAGAAGAGAAGAGAAGAGAAGAGAAGAATCAACCTTACATTCTCATCTCCCTAACAATGATTAGCCAACCTTGGTTATGTTATTTTTTTATACTACAAAGGAACAATATCTCACCATCCTTGGGATTATCAAAATCAACTTATTTTTTTTAATCCTCACCCGAGGATATTTTTCCATTGATTTTTAGAGAGAGTGGAAGAGAGAGGGAAAGACAAAGAGACATATCGATGTGAGAGAAACATCCAATGGTTGCCTCCTGCAAGCGTCCAAACAGGGGCCAGGCCGAGGAGGAAGGACCTGAATTGAACCTGGGACCCTTGGGTCTGCAGGCCCACGCTCTATCCACTGAGCCAAACCGGGTAGGGCTCAACTTTCTTGAGGATAGATATTAATTACAGAAGTAGGAATCTAATACCAACACGAAATCTAATTTATCGGTCAAATTTTATCTTTTTAAAAAATTTTCCTTTTACATAAGACACTGGGGGGTAAGGGAGGGTAGGGGTTTGTCAAGGGCGGGGGGGAAAAAAGGACACTTATGTAATACCCTTTGTAATACTTTAAGCGAAAAATAAAAAAAAAAAAAAATTTTCCTTTTAGCCCTAGCTGGTTTAGCCCAATGGGTAGAGCGTCAGCCTGCGGACTGAAGGGTCCGGGTTTGATTCTGATCAAGGGCACATGCCCGGGTTGCAGGCTCAAGGCACCCTGCAGGAGACAGCCAATCAATGATTCTCTCTCATCATTAATGTTTCTATCTCCTTCTCCCTCTTTCTCTGAAATCAATAAAAATATATTTTAAAAAACAAAACAAAAACCTTCCTTTTACATTACTCTGATATACACAGAAAAAGTTAACACTCTCACCTAGACTGTTACCAAATAAAACCCAGCAAGAATGAGATTATGGGTCTTTCTGAGCACTTGTTTGACCCAACCTGAAGTAACCACATTTGCAACAAACTTGATCACTCCGATTTTAAAAGAAAACGCACTATTTCTTTTTATATAGTTCCTATTAGTCTTTCTCAATTGTTAACAAAAGGTTGGTAGGTAAACATTTTGAGGTAAAGGTATTATTTGTAGTTTTTTGGTAGTTTTTCCTCCTCCCGCGGGGAAAACAATAGGGTTCAACACAGTTTCTATAAAACTGTCTTTAATATTTAAGATACCGCCACGTTACTAGCTGAATTTTAATCTTAGATATTTTATATATGGTAAATTGGGGGTAGTCCAAAACCCCAACAGCCAACAGCAACAGTAAACACACACTAAACTTGCTCCCGAAACAGTTCCTCCAGCGCCCCAGGTGAGGGAGTGTCCCGGACTGAGACCAGGCGCCTCCCATCACCCTGCACGGAAGCCCGGGGTGGGGGCGCCCCGGGAACACCTGCGGAGCTGCGCAGTCTCCCGGTGCCGGGTTATCTGACCCGGAAAACACCAGGGACGGTCGGGGACACGACAGCTCCCTCTACATTCTGCACCCCACCACTCCCCGGAACTTCCAGGCCCAGCCAGGCCCGAAAGCGGGACGGCGGCAACTCACCGCGATCATGACCGTGTCTTCTCCCTGAAACTTGGCGATGTACTTATCGCCGCGGTTCACTTCAGACTCGTTGAGAGGTCTGAAGCGACACATCACTTTGATGTTGCACTCTGCCGGGTCCGCCATCTTCCTCGCTGCCGGGGCCGGAGGCCGGGAGCCACTCCCTGCCGCTCAGTCCGGGAGGACGCAGGCCCGGGCTGAGGGTCTAGGGTCGCGAAGGTCGAGAGAATCAGTCCCCGGGGTCGCACTTTCCCCGGAGGGGGCGGAGGAGGACGGAGACTGGAACCGCCGGCGCCGGCAGCCTCGCCCAGAGGCTCACTTCCGATCCATCATGGCAGCCGTGGCAGTGGCGGCGGCGGCACCGGGTGGAGCGTCCACGGCGCAGCTCCTCGGCTTCCCCCTCACCGGCCTGGGCAGGCTGCAGGCTCTGGGAGACAGGAAAGCGGTCCCCTCCTTCCTTGGAGGGAGAAGGATGGCCCACCGCCTCCTCGCTCGGCTGTCTGCTTGACGGCTGACCCCAGTCACTTCTAGAGCCACAGACTCGCGACGCGGCGGCGGGAGGGGCGGCGCGCAAGGATCACTGCGCAGTCGCGGAGGCCCGGCCCGGCGACCAATCGTTGCCCGCGCCGGGCCGCGCCGTCGCTTTTCGCCCGGCGGTCGCGGATTCAAGTTTTGCTGGCAGCTCGCTCCAGGTTTAGTCACCCGGCCTCGGCTCCCGCTGGCGCCAGGCGGCAGCAATCCCGAGCTGAGGCAGACCGACGCACTTAGCTTTCTCTAGGGAACAATGGATTTGTTAAAACCACGTTGTCATTTTTTTTTTCATTTGTTTAAGTAAAATACTATATTCCAATAAGGAATGTTTGCTTTCTCTTTGGTCTGGAGATAAAATGGATCCGTAGCCAGCCTTGACCAGAAAAGGGAAGATTTGAATGAAGGGTGGGACATGCTCTCTAGTTTAATAGTTGTTCTTTCCTGAGAGAGTGGTTTCAGAAGACAGGGAAAAGAAAAGAAAAGAAAAAAATGTCTTCTGAGGAGAAATGTGGAAGAATAAATAGTGTGAGGTGGGAGAAGGCTGTCAATCAATCAGAGGTCCTTCCTCCTCCGTAATGAACAAAAGGAACTTACCAGTTTGAACACTGGAAGAATGAGGACCCTGGAGTGTGAAGATAGCTTCAAAGGGCCGGGATAAATTTGTGGGTTACATATCTAACCACTCCACAGTTGATTTTGCCTTCTATTTTTAGAAGGATGCCATAATGGCTCTCCCATGGAAGTGGCTCTGCAGTGCTATGAAAGAACAGCGAAAGATCATTAGAAACCCTTCCTCTGGTTTTGACTTTGTGTGTAGGCTCGGGCTATGAAAACCTTCAATGCTCACTGCCCTTGCCCAATCATCCTAATACCTCCAAAAATAAAACCATTGTTCAACAGATTCAGGTTTGATCCATTGCAATGAGGGAAATGTCACACCAGGGGATCTGTGGGGTATCTATCCAAACAAAGGTGTCGACCAATGTTGGTGCCAATGCAATGGGTCCTCCCAATTTTGGATGCAGTGAAGAAGAAAACTTTATTTAGTGCCACAGCTCAACAATAATACAGTATAGCTGTGAAAATAACACTGCTATGAAACAGCTCAATACAGAGTGAGGCAAAAGTATGTTTACAGTTGTTTGTAGGGGAAATAATGCAGTAAATTATAAACAAAATACAAGAATGAACTGGCTTTTTTGCAAAGGGTTTGCTGCCATAACACAGATGTTGTGAAAACCACCACTAAATTAAACCCAAAATAGGAAAGGAAAAGACTCATATAAACATCTTCATCATTGGACAGGTGTAGATTCTAGAAAGTCTACCACTACTGGCTATCTGATCTATAAATCAGAGTGGGATTTTTTAAAAAACCATTGAAAAATTTGAGAAAGAGGCTGCGGAGATGGGGAAGGACTCCTTCAAGTATGCCTGGGTCTTGAATAAACTGAAAGCTGAATATCACCATTGATATCTCCCCATGGAAATTCAAGACCAGCCAGTATTATGTGACCATCATTGATGCCCCAGGACACAGAGACTTCATCAAAAACATGATTACAGGCATATACCAGGCGGACTGTGCTGTCCTGATTGTTGCTGCTGGTGTCTCCAAGAATGGGCAGATCCAGGAGCATGCCCTTCTGGCTTACACACTGGGTGTGAAACTGATTGTTGGTGTTAACAAAATGGATTCTACTGAGCCACCCTATAGCCAGAAAAGCTACGAGAAAATTGTTAAAGATGTCAGCACCTACATTAAGAAAATTGGCTACAATCTTGACACGGTACCATTTGTGCCAATTTCTGGAGCCAAGTGCTAATATGCCTTGGTTCAAGGGATGGAAAGTCACCCGTAAAGATGGCAATGCCAGTGGAACCACACTGCTTGAAGATCTAGATTGCATCCTGCCACCAACTCGTCCAACTGACAAGCCCCTGAATCTGCCCCTCCAGGATGTCTATAAACCTGGTGATATGCCTACTGTCCCTGTGGGCCTAGTGGAGACTGGTGTTCTCAAACCAGCATGGTGGTTACCTTTGCTCTAGTCAACGTTACAACTGAAGTGAAGCCTATTGAAATGCACCATGAAGCTTTGCATGAAGCTCTTCCTGGGACAGTGTCAAGAACATGTCTGTCAAAGATGCTTGTCATGGCAGTGTGGCTGGTGACAGCAAAAATGACCCACCAATGGAAGCAGCTGGCTTCATAGCTCAGGTGATTATCCTGAACCATCCAGGCCAAATCAGTGCTGGCTATCCACCTGTGCTGGATTGTCACACCACTCATATAGCTTGCAAATTTGCTGAGCTGAAAGAGAAGATTGGTTGTCGTTCTGGGAAAAAGCTGGAAGATGGCCCCAGGTTTTTGAAATCTGGTGATGCTGCCATCATCTATATATATGGCTCCTAGCAAGCCCATGTGTGTTGAGAGCTTCTCTGACTACCCTCCTCTGGGCTGTTCTGCTGTTCGTGACATGAGACAGTTGCTGTGGGTGTCATAAAAGCCGTGAACAAGAAGGCAACTGGAGCTGGGAAAGTCACCAAGTCTGCCCAGAAAGCTCAGAAGGCTAAATGAATATTATCCCCAATACCTGCCACCCCAGTCTTAATCAGTGGTGGAAGAACAGCCTCAGAAATGTTTGTCTCAATTGGCATTTAAGTTTAATAGTAAAAGGCTGGTTATTGATTACAATGCAACATAAAACCTTCAGAAGGAAAAGAAAATGTTTTGTGGACCAGTTGTGTTTTTCTTTGTGTGTGTGGGGGGGGGGCAGTTTTTAAGGTGTTAGTTTTTAAAATCAGTACCTTTTAATGCAGTGGTTCTCAACCTTGGCTGCACATTAGAATCACCTGGGAATCTTTTTAAAATCCTGATTTCTGGGCCTCACCCTCCAGAAATTCTGTTTCTTTGTTATGGGGTGGGGCCACAACATTAGTAACAAAGAAACAGAATTTCCGGAGGATGAGGCCCAGAAATCAGGATTTTAAAAAGATTCCCAGGTGATTCTAATGTGCAGCCAAGGTTGAGAACCACTGTTTTAATGGAAACAATTTGACCAAAATCTGTCATAGAATTTTGTGACCATTAAAACCAATTTTAATAAGAAAAAAAAATCTGTATCCACATATTCACACTTGTAAACCTATTTTTGCCATACTTTGCAATGTTACAGCACAGGCCAGGGGTCCCTGGGGCCAGGCCCCTCTTCGGCTAGGCAGCTCTGCTCTGCCCCACCCCATACCTGCTTGTCTATCTGTGTGGCCCACTTCAAGTTTCTCAGTAGGCACTCCAGCTCCAGCCTGGAGCTGGTTCTAAACCAGCAAGGAGCTGACATATATAGATAGAAGTCCTGGACCCTGATCCCTGATTGGTCAGAATAGAGCTGCCCTGATTGTCAGAGTTGCACAGCTTTGATTGGATGGGTAAATTATAGTTGAACTAAGACTCTAGAAACTTCTTTATAAGGCTGGCTCAGAAACCCAGTTCAGGCAAACAGTTTAGTAGCACAGAGGCAGTTAGCCTAGTGTAGAGGCTTCTCTGCAAAGTGCAGTTTGCTGAGAAAATCCATGTGCAGAAATGACTGCTAGGCTTTGCTTCTTTTCTTTTTCTTTTCTTCTCTTCTCTTTTCTTTTATTTTCTTTTCTTTTTTCTTTCTTTTCTCTTTTCTCTTCTTTCCTTTTCTCTTTTCTTTTCTTTCTTTTTAAAAAAATATATTTTATTGATTTTTTTACAGAAAGGAAGGGAGAGGGATAGAGAGTTAGAAACATCCATCAGCTGCCTCCTGCACACTCCCCACTGGGGATGTGCCCGCAACCAAGGTACATACCCTCGACTGGAATTGAACCTGGGACCCTTCAGTCCGCAGGCCGACACTCTATCCACTGAGCCAAACCGGTTAGGGCTCTTTTCTTTTTTTGCCAAGTTAGCCACCAGTAACCCTTCTTAGTCCTCAGGGTTCACAAAGGAAAAGGTGTAGTTGTTACAGGGTTTTGGGGAAAAGTGTGGAGTTCACATAAAATTTAAGCCCTGGCTGGTTTCGCTCAGTAAATAGAGCAGTGGCCTGAGGACGGAAGGGTCCCAGGTTGGATTCCAGTCAAGGGCACATGCCCAGGTTGTGGGCTCAATCCCCAGTGGGGTGTGCAGGGGGCAGCTGATCAAGGATTCTCTCTCGTCATTGGTGTTTCTATCTCTCCCTCTCCCTTCCTCTCTGAAATTAATAAAAATAGATTTTAAAAATTTTAAATGAAGCTGTATTTTAATAGTGTTAAAGAAAAAGAGAACCACAGGTATAACTGCAGATTCAGTTCAAACTGGCCTTATTCTGTTCCTAACAAGATACTGAGTCTTTTTTCAGAGACAACAGGACAAGCTTAAGTAGAGGATGGAATTTTGACCTCCAATAGCACCTGGAACCAAAGTTTCAACCTTTCTCCCCTCTCCCGCCTCAAGGAACTAAAGAACCCCTTTTCAGAAGCTAAGAATCTGTTTTCCAGGAAGATCCAATAATAAAGTCCGTTACCATATCTTACCATAAATGCCCAAGTTCCAAAGTTCTCCCATTGAAACTTGCCCTGCCAGCGCTTCTGCAAACCAGCCTGTTTCCCTCAACCTCTTAAATCTCACTCTCACCCTAGCCGGTTTTGCTCAGAGGATAGAGTGTAGGCCTGCGGACTCAGGGTTCCTGGGTTTGATTCTGGTCAAGGGCATGTACCTGGTAAGCCAGTTGCAGGCTCAGTCATGTGCAGGGGGCAACCAATCGATGTGTCTCTCTCACTTCAATTTTTCTATCTCTGCGTCTCTCTCCCTCCCTTCCACTCTGTTTAAAAGTCAATGGAAAAAATATCCTTGAGTGAGGCTTAAAAAAGAAAAAAATTTTTTAAAAGGAAGAAGAATAAAAATTAGGAAATAGATTCCCCTCCCTTTAAAAAAAAAAAAAATCTCACTCTGAACCAGGGACGGGGAAACAGATTTGAGCTTTGCCTCTTGTTTCCTTGCTGGTGGACCTTTTTTCCCCCCTCAAAATCTGGGGCCAAAGTATTGGTTTCTATGCAACTTGGGCGGTGAGCCCTTGCTTGAAAGCAGAGGCCGCAAATAGCTTCACTGGTGTTAAAAGCCCAGGATACCAAACTTAGTTTAATACCTGATCTAATTGTAGTTTCAATCTCTTCCAGAAACATAATCTTAATCAACCAATATGAAATTCTCTGGTCAAGGACCAGTAAGGTAATGTCACATAGCCCTTCTCCATTCCTCATAAAAATAAGAGGCAATCTACACAATAAAAATTCTTCCCCTTCTCTTCCCTCAGGGAAAAGATGTATTGGTCCAAAAATAATCCTTTGTTTCCTTTTGATAATAACTCCTTTGCCCCACTATTCTTCCTATAAAATCCTTCCATTTTGTACAATTCCTCAGAGCCCCCTTCTAGTTGCTCAAATAGAATGCTCCCTGATACATGAATATCTTAATAAAGCCAATTAGATATTTGAATTTACTTAGTTTAATTTTTGTTTTGTTTTGTTAGCAGTGGACTCCAAATAAAGCAGACCTGTGACATCAGGTCTAAACTACAAATGGACCCAGGGCTCTGTTTCCTTGGGAACTACAAAGTTAAGGTAGATGTGAAATGTTGTCTTTAAAAACCGCTATCCTGAAGCTCTAACTTGGCTTAAAAATCAATATGACTTATATCCTTCAGGCAACTGTGGGAAGGTTTCTTCCTACTGATGTAATTTCAAACTGTTTGTAATAGTCTATGTTTTAGTGAACAACATTTTCAGTGTGTAAGGAAGCAATAGTCACTCAAAGAAGAAGGTTGTGGCCGGTATGCCACCTCTTTTCCACCTTTGCAGCAGGATCTCATGAAAGGTTCTGTCCTTAGCCCTATACTCTTTTCTCTTTGAACTCAGTTCTTCAATAATTGCTGGAATCCCTCATCTACAACTCTGAACTTTTCACTTGTGTGGCATTTCCATCAATCCAGCAGCTTATAGGCCACCTTATTTATAATGTTCTACCTATGGATAAAAAAAAGGAGTTTTACAACAAGTAACCTCCCAGTGTGATCTGATCATAAATTCCTAACTGATCATGGTGGGTAGTCATGCCCTAGGCTTGTAACTTCTTTTTTTTTTTTTAATTAAATCTTTATTGTTGAAAGTATTATATATGTACCCTTTTCTCCTCCATTGACCCCTTCTAGTACCTACACCCTCTTCCCCTGCCCCAGGCCTTCACCACTCTATTGTCTGTATCCGTGGGTTATGCATATATGCATACAAGTTCTTTGGTTGATCTTTTCCAAACCACCCACTCACCTCCACCTTCCCTCTGAGATTCCACCACATGATACAGTTTAAACCTTCAATAACTAAATCTCTTGCCATAATTCTTTACAAGTATAAGAGTATAACAGTGAATTGTTATTTAGATGACCACACATCCACCCAGATAGGGTTAAATCCAAGAGGATTTGTTCCATCTATTCAAGCTATCATTACAGAAGTAAAATCTAAAATCTATATACCACTGCCCTAGCTGGTTTGGCTCAGTGGATTAGAGCATTGGCCTGCAGACCGAAGGGTCCTAGGTTTGATTTCAGTCAAGGGCACATGCCTGGCTCGATCCCCACGGGGTTGGGGGTTTGGGGGGAGGGAGGCATGCAGGAGACAACCAATCAATGATTCTCTGCCATCATTGATGCTTCTATCTCTCTCTCCCTCTCCCTTCCTGTATCTCTAAAAAAAAATCAATAAAAAATAAGATAAAATCACATCAAATCTATACACTATTAGAAACAAAAGAGTGGGGGAGTTTGAGGTAAAGGGGGCCTAATATATGGTGATGGAAGATGATTTAATTTTGGGTGGTGGTCACACAGTGCAATATACAGATCTTGTAACATAGAAATTTACACCTGAAACCTATATGATCCTATTAACCAATGTCACCTCAATAAATTTAATAATTTTTTAAAATCTTAAAAAAAAGAAACACAGAGAGGAACCCTCAAATGCATGAAGATAAAGAGAAGTACATAGGTATTTAATTTAACTTATTTATTTACTTATTTTTAAAGTATTTATTGTTGAAAATATTATATATATATCCCATTGATCCTTTATTGCCTGCCTTCCACCCTGCCTCAGGCCTCCATCACTCTATTGTCTGTGTCCGTGGGATATGCATAAATGCGTACAAGTTTTTTGCTTGACCTCTTTCCACCCATGCACCCACCCCTGCCTTCCCTCTGAGAGTACACAGTCTGTTCCATGCTTTTATGTCTCTGGATCTATTTTGTTCAACAGTTTATTTTGTTCATTAGATTCCACATATGAGTGAGATCATGTGATCTGACTGCCTATTTCACTTAGCATAATACTGTCCAGGTCCCTCCACGCTGTGTCAAAAGCAAGATATCCTTCTTTTTTACTGCTGCCTAGTATTCCATGGTGTAAATGTACAACTTTTTTATCCAAAGTGTCTATTTAGGTCGCTTGCCCATTTTTAATAGGATTATTTGTCTTCTTTTTGTTAAGTTGTATGAGTTCCTTATATATTTTGGATATTAACCCTTTATCACATGTATCATTGCAAAATATGTTCTCTCATACAGTGGGCTCCCTTTTCGTTTGGATGATGGTTTCTTTCACTGTGCAGAAGCTTTTTATTTTGATGTGGTCTCATTTGTTTCTTTTCTCCTTAGGTTCCTTTGCCCTATGAGATGTATTCATAAATATATTGCTAGGAGAGATGTCTGAGATTTTGCTGCCTATGGTTTCTTCTAGGATTTTTATGGTTTCACAACTTACATTTAAGTCTTTTATCCATTTTGGTTTATTTTTGTGTATGGTTATCAGAGCACAGCCAGAACCCTGCACAAGCTCTAGTGCTCTGAGTAGCTGTGAGTCTGGGCAGAGCTTGTCAAAGGGTCTTAGGAGACAGAGAAGCCATGAGAAGTTGTGGGTGTATAAGAATGAGTCTTTATTGCTGAAGCCAGTGGCCACATAGTCATCAGACAAGAACAGTCCTTACAGCAAAGTCCATAAAAGAGGCAGCTGGACACCGGCTGGTAAATACATATCTTTCCCATAAAGCAGCATTAGTCTCCGTACCCACAGCTATTATCTGAGCAGCCACATGCTGCCTTCTAGACTCACTGCCTCATATACTGGTGATACCTGAGCTCTCCAGCTCAGCAGCTTCTCCTGTCTTTCCTGCCCAGCTGCTCTCTCTAGCAAACTTCTTCCCACACTCCATCCTAGCTGCTCTCTCTTCATACTTGAGTAAACTAGCTGGTCAGTAACCTACTTTTACCCTACTTAGACAAAGAAGGCTTCCTGCCAATAGTGACATCAATCATATTGGTTACTGAAGAGCACAGTGTACCGTGTGTCCTTGCACCCACTCATGGTTTCTTGGCCTGATTTGGATTCCCAGGCTTAGAGTCCTTGAACATCATGTGTAGACACATGCCCAGAGCAGCCTTTGGCCATTCTGGTATACTGATAACAAGGCCTCTGTGCTCCCACCAGCCTTGACTATCTGGGGACCTGGCACGGTTCCCACAATGGTGTCCAGTTTCATTTTTTTGCATGTCTAATTTTCCAACACCATTTATTAGAGTTTGTCTCCATTGTATGTTCTTGCCTACTTTTTCAAATATTAATTGAGCACAGTAGCTTGGATCGATTTCTTGGGTCTTTGTTCTTTCTCCAACTTTGTTCTTCTTTCTCAATATTGCTGCAGCTGTTTGGGATCTTTTTTGGTTCCACATAAATTTTTGGAGTATTTCTTCAGAATCTGCGTAATATGTTGTGGGTATTTTAATAGGGATTGCATTAAATCTGTAAATTGCTTTGAGTAGTAAAGACATTTTAATTACACTAATATACCAATCCATGAACATAGCATATTCTTCCACTTATGTATATCTTCCTCTATCTCTTTTTTCAATGTCCAGTAGTTTACCAAGTGCAAGTCTTTTACTATATCCTTGCTGAACTTTATTCCTAAGTATCTTGTTTTATATTTTTATTTTTTGCTGCAATGGTAAATGGGAATATTTGTATAGGTTCTCTTTTTGAGAATTCATTATTTTTATTGATTAAATCTTTATTGTTCAGATTATTACATTTGTTCCTCTTTTTTCCCCCTATAACTCCCCTCCTTCCAGCTCCCACCCCACCCTCCGCCCTCACTCCCCACCCACTGTCCTCATTCATAGGTGCACGATTTTTGTCCAGTATCTTCCCGCATCTCCCACACCCCTTTTCCCCCCAAGAATAGTCAGTCCATTCCCTTTCTATGTCCCTGATTCTATTATAATCACCAGTTCATTCTGTACATCAGGTTATTTATTCACTTGATTCTTAGATTCATTTGTTGATAGATGCATATTTGTTGTTCATAGTTTGTATCTTTACCTTTTTCTTCTTCTTCCTCTTCTTAAAGAATACCTTTCAGCATTTCATATAATACTGGTTTGGCGGTGATGAACTCCTTTAGCTTTTCCTTATCTGTGAAGCTCTTTATCTGACCTTCAATTCTGAATGATAGCTTTGCTGGATAAAGTAATCTTGGTTGTAGGTTCTTGCTATTCATCACTTTGAATATTTCTTGCCACTCCCTTCTGGCCTGCAAAGTTTCTGTTGAGAAGTCAGCTGACAGTCGTATGGGTATTCCCTTGTAAGTAACTGAGTTTCTTTCTCTTGCTGCTTTTAAGAGTCTTTCTTTGTCTTTTGCTCTTGGCATTTTAATTATGATGTGTCTTGGTGTGGTCCTCTTTGGATTCCTTTTGTTTGGGGTTCTCTGTGCTTCCTGGACTTGGAAGTCTATTTCTTTCACCAGGTAGGGGAAGTTTTCTGTCATTATTTCTTCAAATAGGTTTTCATTATCTTGCTCTCTCTCTTCTTCTGGCACCCCTATAATTTGGATGTTGGTACGCTTGAAGCTGTCCCAGAGGCTCCTTACACTATTTTCGTATTTTTGGATTCTTTTTCATTTTGCTTTTTCGGTTGGGTGTTTTTTGCTTCTTCGTATTTCAAATCTTTGACTTGATTCTTGCGATCCTCTGGTCTGCTGTTGGGAGTCTGTATAATATTCTTTATTTCAGGCAGTGTATGCTTAATTTCTAGTTGGTCCTTTATCACAACATCGAGGGTCTCACTAGATTTCTTGAGGGTCTCATTGAGTTTATCGGCGGTTTCTAGAAAATTCTTGAAAAACCTTAAAAGTGTGGTTTTGAACTCCATGTCCAGTAGTTTGCTTTCCTCCATTTCTGTCATTTGTGTCCTGTTTCTTTGTCTCAGCATTTTTTATGCTTCGCTGTGTCGATAGAGTGGCTTTCTGTGCTAGGTGTCCTGTAGGGCCCAATGGCTCAGCCTCCCCGATTACCTGAGGTGGACACTCTTGGTGCACCCCTTTGTGGGCTTTGTGCACAGTCTTGTTGTAGTTAAGCCTTGATTGTTGTAGGTAACACTGGGAGGATTTGACCTCCAGGCCAATTGGCTGTGAGAATCAGCTGTATCTACGGTGGGAGAACTTCTGTGCTGAAGACACCCTTCTGGGGCAAGACTTGCTTCAGTGGGGCTTTGGTGCTCACTGAGTCTGCCCCCTGAGTGTGTCCCTTATGGATCTGAGTTGTAATTGGATGGTCCCACTCTGACCACTGGGTACACTGGCTCTTGGATCCAAGGAGGTGCTAATCTAGCCTCTGCCTGAGGCTACCCAGCAGAAGCCAGCTGTAAAGCAATGCAAGTTGCCCTGGGACCTTGGGTCAGCTGCAGTTTGTTAAGTAATTTTCAGATAACAAAGGGCCGGGCCTTTCATATGCAAAAGCCTCTGCACACAGCTTGGATGGTGCGGGGTCTCAGGGGATCAACAGGGCGGGCTGAGCGAGCAGTATGGCTGCTCTCAGTCCTGCCCTCAGAGGCTCCGGCAATCACTGTGAGTGCCTCCGAGAGAAAGCTTCCCTCGAGTTCCGACCAATGCCAGACAGTCCCATTTCTCCCGTATGAGTCTGGGTCTCCAGAGACTTGCCCAGAACTGGAACTCACAGCCTGAGACTCCCTCCCGATTGAAAAAGACAATCGTGTCCTCAGCCTCCAGCCCTCTCCGCATGCACCTCCGCGCCTTTGTATTTTACTTCCGCACCGCACCTCCTCTGATTCTTGGTATGCTTTTCTCTTTCCTTCTAGTTGTAGAATTTCCACTCAGCCAGCCTTCCTGTGGTTCTGGATGATGTCCGTTCCGTCTTTTAGTTGTATTTTTGAAGTAGTTGTGCCAGGCAGCAATCTCCAGTGTTTACCTATGCCGCCATCTTGGTTTCTTTCTATTTTAGGTTTTATGATTCTTCCTGATTAAGTTTTGGGAGAGTGTATTTTTCTATGATTTTTTCCATTTCAACCACATTGTCCAGGTTGTTGGCATATTCTTGCTCATAGTATTTTCTTACAATCCTTTGTATTTCTGTGGTACCAGTTGTTACTTCACCACTTTTATTTCTGATTTTGTTTATTTGGGTCCTCTCTCTTTGTTTCTTGATGAGTCAGACTAATGGCTCATCAATCTTGTTTACCTTTTCAAAGAACCAGCTCTGGTTTTATTGGTCTTTTGTAGTGTTTATTATTTTTTTAGATTTTATTATCATTTTTTTATTGTTTAAAGTATTACAAATAGTAGTACATGTGTCTCCATTTTTTCCCCATTGACCTTCTCCTGGTCTCCCCTACCCCCACCACATACCCTCACCCCACCACCCAATGTGTTTTGTGTCCATTGGTTATGCTTATATGCATGCATACAAGTCCTTCGGTTGATCTCTTATCTGCCCCCCCTTACCCAGACTTCCTAGCCTTCCCGCTGTAATTTGACAGTCTGTTTGATGCTTTTCTGCCTCTGTATCTATCTTTTTGTTCATCAGGTTATAGTGTTCTTTATTATCCATAAATGAGTGAAATCATGTGGTTGTTGCTTTTTTTACTGTCTGGCTTATTTCACTTAGCATAATGCTCTCTAGTTCCATCCATGCTGCTGCAAATGGTAAGAATTCCTTCTTTTTTATAGCAGTGTAGTATTTCATTGTGTAGATGTACCACAGTTTTCTAATCCACTCATCTGCTGATGGGCATTTAGGCTGTTTCCAGATCTTAGCTATGGTAAATTGTGCTGCTATGAACATAGGGGTGCATATATCTTTTCTGATTGGTGCTTCTGTTTTCTTGGGATATATTCCTAGAAGCGGGATCACTGGGTCAAATGGAAATTCCATTTTTAAATTTTTGAGAAAATGCCATACTGTTTTCCACAATGGCTGCACCAGTCTGCATTCTCACCAGCAGTGAAGAAGGGTTCCTTTTTCTCTACATCTTCAGCACTTGTCATTTGTTGATTTGTTGATGATAGCCATTCTGACAGGTGTGAGATGGTACCTCATTGTTGTTTTTATTTGCATCTCTGGGATGATTAGTGACTTTGAGCATGTTTTCATATGTCTCTTGGCTTTCTGAATGTCCTCTTTTGAAGAGTGTCTATTTAGGTCCGTTGCCCATTTTTTGATTGGGTTGTTTATCTTCCTTTTGTTAAGTTGTATGAGTTCCCTATAAATGTTGGAGATTAAACCCTCATCGGAGATAACATTGGCAGATATGTTCTCCCATGCAGTGGGCTTTCTTGTTGTTTTGTTGATGGTTTCTCTTGCTGTGCAGAAGCTTTTTATTTTGATGTAGTCCCATTTGTTTATTTTCTCCTTAGTATCCTTTGCTCTAAGATCTGTGTCTATAAAGATATTGCTATGACATATGTCTGCAATTTTGCTGTCCATGGAGTCTTGTGGGACTTTTATGGTTTCCCGTCTTACGTTCAAGTCCTTTAGCCACTTTGAGTTTGTTTTTGTGTAAGGTGTAAGTTGGTGATCTAGTTTCATTTTTTTGCATGTATCTGACCAAATTTCCCAGCACCATTTATTAAAGAGGCTGTTTTGACTCCATCATCTGCTCTTGCCTCCTTTGTCGAATATTAATTGAGCATAATGGCTTGGGTCATTTTCTGGGTCCTCTATTCTGTTCCATTGGTCTATATATCTGTCCTGTGCAAGTACCAGGCAGTTTTGAGAACAATGGCTTGGTAGTATAGTTTGATGTCTGGTATTGTGATCCCTCCAACTTTGTTCTTCTTTCTCAGTATAGCTGTGGATATTTGGGGTCTTTTTTTTATTCCAGATGAATTTTTGGAGAGTTTGTTCTAGATCTTTAAAATATGCTATTGGTATTTTAATAGATATTGCATTGAATCTATAGATGGCTTTAGGTAGTATGGACATTTTAATGATATTGATTCTACCAATTCATGAACATGCTATATTCTTCCATTTGTTTATGTCTTCCTCTATCTCTTTTTTCAATGTCCTGTAGTTTTCCAAGTACGGGTCTTTTACTTGGTTACGTTTATTCCTAGGAATCTTAATTTTTTTTTTGGTGCAATGGTAAATTGGATTTTTTTTTTTCATTTCTCTTTCTGTGAGTTCATTATTGGTGTATAAAAATGCCATAGATTTCTGGGCATTAATTTTGTATCCTGCTACATTGCCAAATTCATTTATTATGTCTAGTAGTTTTTTTATGGAGTCTGGGGTTTTCTATGTATAGTATCATGTCATCTGCAAATAAGGACAGTTTTACCTCACTTTTTCCAATTTGGATGCCTTTAGTTTCTTCTTGTCTGATTGCTGTGGCTAGTACTTCTAATACTATGTCAAACAGGAGTGGTGAAAGTGGGCATCCCTGTCTTGTTCCTGTTCTTAGGGGAAATGAATTTAGTTTTTGCCCATTGAGTATGATGTTGGCTATAGGTTTGTCATATAGGGATTTTATTATGTTGAGTATGATCCATCTATTCACACTTTGCTGAGAGTTTTTATCAAAAAGGGTGTTGGAATTTGTCAAATGCTTTTTCTGCATCAATTGATATGATTATGTGATTTTTGTCTCTCAGTTTGTTTATGTGATGTATCACATTTATTGATTTGCGGATATTGTACCATCATTGCATCTCGGGAATAAATCCCACTTGGTCATGGTGTATGATCTTTCTAATGTATTGCTGAATCCAATTTGTTAGAATTTTGTTGAGGATTTTAACGTCTATGTTCATCAAGGATATTGGCCTGTAGTTCTCTTTTTTTTTGTGGTGTCTTTATCTGATTTTGGGGTTAGGGTAATGCTGGCTTCATAGAAAGAGCTTGGAAGTGTGCCTTCCTCTTGATTTTTTTGGAATAGTGTGAGGAGGATAGGTTTTAGTTCTTCTTTGAATGCTTGGTAGAACTCGCCCATAAAAGTCCTGTACCAGGACTTTTGTTTGCTGGAAGATTTTTGATCGCTGTTTCAATTTCTTTGGTAATTATCAGCCTATTCTGGTTTTTTTATTCTTCTTGATTGAATTTTGGGAGCTTGTATTTTTCTAGGAATATGTCCATTTCATCTAGTTTGTCCATTTCGTTGGAATAGAGTTGTTCATAGTATTTTTTCATAATCATGTGTACCTCTGTGGGATCGATTATTATTTCACCTCTTTCATTTCTGATTTTATTTATTTGGGTCCTCTCTCTTTGCTTCTTGGTGAGCCTGGCTATAGGTTCATCAATTTTGTTTATACTTTCAAAGAACCAGCTCTTTGTTTTGTTGATATTTTGTATTTTTGGGGGGGGTATCTATTTCATTTATTTCTGCTCTGATCTTTATTATTTCCTTCCTTCTGCTTATGCTGGCCTTTTCTTGTTGTTCTCTTTCTAACTCTTTGAGTTGTAGGGTTAGGTAATTTATTACCATTGTTTCTTCTTTTTTGCTGTAGACTTGTAGAGCTATGAACTTCTCTCTCAAGACTGCTTTCGTTGTGTCCCATAGATTTTGGATTGTTGTGTTTTCATTGTCTATTGTTGCCATGATGCTTTTTATTTCTTCTTTGATCTCTGTGGTAACCCAGTCATTGTTTAATAGCATGCTATTTAGTCTCCAGGTGTTTGATTTTTTATTGTTCTTATTGTAGTTGATTTCTAGTTTTATGCCATTGTGATCTGAGAAGACGATTGATATGATTTCTATCTTCTTGAATTTGAAGAGACTTTGTCTGTGACCCAATATATGGTCTATCTTTGAAAATGACAAATGTGTACTTCAGAAGAATGTATTTTCTGTGGCTTTGGGGTGAAATGTTCTGAATATGTCAATTCATTCCATCTGATCTAGTGAGTCATTTAGTATTGATGTTTCTTTGCTGATTTTTTGTTTAGAGGATTTGTCCGATGGTGATAGTGGGGTATTAAAGTCCACTACTATGATTGTATTGCTGTCAATCTCTCCCTTGATATCCTCCAGAAGTTTTTTTTATGTATTTGGATGCTCCTCTATTGGGTGTGTATATGTTTACCAGAGTTATTTCTTCTTGTTGGATTTCTCCATTTAGCATTATGTAGTGGCCTTCCTTATCTCTTGATATGTCCTTCACTTTGAGATCTAATTTTTTAGATGTAAGTGTTGCTACCCTAGCTTTTTTTTCATTTCCATTTGCCTGAAAAACCTTTTTCCACCCCTTCACCATCAGTCTGTGTGTGTCCTTTTTTCTGAGGTGGGTTTCCTGTAGACAGCAGATATATGGATCATGTTTTCTTATCCACTCAGCTACCCTATGTCTTTTGATTGGGGCATTTAATCCATTTACATTTAAAGTTATTATTGATAGGTACTTGTTTGTCGCCATTTTTTTTCTTTATGCCTGTGTTCCTTCTTTGCAAGCTCCTTATTTCCCCCTCAATTTTGATTGATAGCCTTGCTGGGTACAGTATTTTTGGATTCAGAACTTCCTTTGCATGACTTTGTATATTTCATTCCATTCCCTTATGGCGTGATGTGTTTCTTTTAAGAAATCACTTGCTAGTCTGATGGGGGATCATTTGTAGGTAACTTTCTGTCTCTCTCTGGCCACTTTTAATATTCTTACTTTGTCGTTGGTGTTTGCCAATTTAATTATAATGTGCCTTGGTGTTGTTATGGGTTGGCTTAACGAGATAGACCATCGACTCAGAATTTAAATTTAATAGCCATTATTAAGCTGGCCAGCTCACCACAGCCTGTACCTTCCCCCTCTGGGAAGCCTCGCGGCATGTGGTAGAGACCAAGGGTGCAGTATGATCCTTTATAGCAAGACAGTGTTAAGAAAAGTTAACTACAAAGCATTCCATTAAGGTTAAACAGAGTCATACCTGGCTGGAGCATATCATAACACATTGTTTTTCTAAGACAATCTAACAATCCTTTTTCCATTGACCCTGATGCACTTCTTACTCATACATCCCCCCTCTCCCTCCGAGCACATTCAATTTCTCATGTTTCATCCCCCCCCCCTTAACACATTTTGTAACCTTTTATTTTATAACATTGTAACATTTTGTAACTTTTTTATGACTCAGTCCCCTATTCCATAACATTTCTTACTGGTCTTATGCCCGAATCAAATCTTTGATTCAGCGTTCTCCTCTAAGATTCTGGTGTATTGGGTGTGTGAAACCATTAATTTTACAGCCTGTATTTGATTTTATATGAAGTTGAGGAGGCATCTGGCAATGCAGGGGCCAAATATTAGCCCTAGGAGGAGTATAATGACTGGTCCTGCTAGTGCAGAGAGCAGGGGGACCAAGAAAATAAATTTTCATATCAATTGCCTTCTGCCCTTCTAGCCTCTTCTCGGTTGGCCAGCCGTTTACGTAGCTGGCTAAGGCTTTCCCTGATTACCCCCGAGTGGTTGGTGTAAAAACAGCAAGTTTCCCCTAGGGCCAGACAGAGGCCTCCCTGCTTTAGGAAAAGCAGATCTAGACCTCTTCTGTTTTGTAACACCACCTCTGCAAGTGAACTGAGGGAGTCCTCCAGTTGGCTAACAGAGTTCTCGAGAGTGCTTACATTTTTATTTATTTGCTTGCTTAATTTTTTATAATTTTGGTGGCCAGTTGCTAGGGCGGCTGTTCCGACTGTTGTGGGTCCTGCTAGTCCTATTCCCACAAGAAGGGGAACTAGGATGGGGGCTCTTCTAACTCTTTTGTTTGTCTAGGGGAAGTAAGGGGCCAATCGGATTGAGCCACCGGGGAAGGGCCTGGGGCTGAATGGTGAAGAGCTGGCCAGGGTCTCGGCCGCTTACTTAGAGTCTTAGTCCCCACGTCTTTCCCCCTTCCCATTAGTCAGTCCACCAGGCAAGAGGCATGAGGATGACGGGGTTGAAATCTCCGACAATGCAGTTCTTCTTTGGAGCCCCAGGTCGAATCTTTCTGGTCAGACGGAGGAGCTTGTCGGTGGGAGGTTTTTTCCATGGGGCTAGGGTCTCACAGACCCAAGAGGCACAATAGAAGTCGCCCTTTCCTCCACAGTCACTACTCCCTTCCCGGGGGCAGACACAATGTTCAGTGTGCCATAATCCTTGATCTAGGGCCAAGGTTCCGCACCCATAACTTTTGCCTCCGGTGGCCCAGGGTTGGTCCCCCCAGCCATACCTGGTCGACATGTATTGACTATGGGAATTTCCCCAGTTTTTTCCAAACAGTTTGCAGAGATCGGTCCGGTTATCAGGCGCCCCTACTTCTATAACAGAATCTATAATAGTCTCATCAATAGTCCGTGTGACCTCCCAAGAGTAATTCTTGGTGTTGGAGTCCAACCCCAGCAGGTCCAGGGGTCCGCAAAGGTGTGGACGGAGTCGGCGAAGAAGGAATGACACAAAGACAGCCTTCAGTTGATCAGCAGCCTAGTCAGGACCTCTAGCCAGGATCTCCAGCCAAAGTTCTGGTTGGGATCTCCAGCCAAGTTCTGGTCAGGATCTGATTAGGATCTCTAGCCAGGTTCTGTAGCCAGGTTCTGTTTAGGTTCTCCAGCCAAGTTCTGTAGCCAGGTTCTGTCCAGGATCTTTTGCCATGTTCTCTTGCTAGGTTCTGTCTCTAGGTTCTGTCTAGGATCTCCAGCCAAGTCCTGTCTCTAGGTTCTGTCTAGGATCTCCAGCCAAGTACTGTCTCTAGGTTCTGTCCCTAGGTTCTTGGAAGGGCAAGGGCTAGGCCCTCCACTTTGCCCCAGGGTAAGGGCTGGGCCCTCCACCTTGCCCCAGGGTAAAGGCTACACCCTCCATCTTGCCCCAGGGTATGGGCTACGTCCTCCATCTTACCTTGGCCACGTGCTTGGCAAGAAGGTTCTTCCCGGAAGTCTAAGACTCTGCTAGCCACACCCAGGAACAAGACACCGACTTGCTCCTGGCCAATCGGCAGAGCACAGTCCTTTCTCCTCCCCTTACTCCAACCCCCACTATAAAACCCGTCTCCACACAGAGTTATCTCTCTCTCTGCTTCCTGCTGCTGTGTCGGCAAGGTGGGGGAGCCGAGCTAGCTCAAATAAAGACTCTTATGCTTTTGCATCGGACATGGCTGGCTCCCTGATGTGGTTTCTTGGGGATCCTGAAATCTGGGCATAACATTTGGGGGCTCGTCCGGGATTCCCAAGACCATCCAGGGACCCCCAGTTCAAAGAGTCTGACTGGCCGCGGTAAGTGTCTGTGTGTTGTGTATTCTGTTCTGTGTGATATCGCTAAGGGACTCATACTGTATCTGGAGGAATGGCTTCTAGATGGTACTCACCATCAAAACTTGGACTGGCTAAAGGTTCGAATCTGGCCTATCTTTTAAAAAAGGTAGAAGAGAAGCATTCCTAGGCAGTTTTCTACTGCCTCTGTTCAGGGACTTGTTCTGTATCTGTTCTGTGTGAGCTCACTTCTGAAATCTGTAATCGCCCGCAATGATCTAAGTGGACGCACAGGGGGATCAAGGGCGGGAGGAGTCGGGGGACGCCTCGACCCTCCATCTGGAGGGGTGTAGTTTTGCTTCCGCGGAGTCGGAAAGTCTGTAGGAACCCCCTCAATCTGAGACGAGGCGGGCCGCTCCCACCGGTTTGGTGTAAGGCCATCATCTAGTTGCTTCCATGGAGTTGGAAGGCTGTTCTTTGGGGCCCTCTGTTTGTCTGTGTCTGTGTTTTGCTGTTTTCTGTGGACTTACTGGACGGATGTTATGGGACGGACTCAGACTGCTCCTTTGGGTATTGTGATTGATCATTTCAAGGAGATTGGGAGAGGCTGTAGAGCTCCCTCAGGAGTTGGGAAGTTGTTATTGTTTAAACTCTGAGTGAATGTCTGGTGAAAGTGTGTGAGTGTGGAGGGAGGGGGCCTGCCCTCTCCCCCCGTTTGTGTGGCTCCACGACTTCGGTCAGGTGGGCATCTGAGTGAGGATCTGTGAAAACAGGTCACCCCCTCCCCAAGTAAATGCGTCTGGGATTTCTGTGCACGTGTAGAGAGAAAAGCTGGCTTAAAACTAATGCGCTCACTGTCCGATTTTGGATAGAGTTTTGAGCTAGAGTCTCTTTGCAGATGTGCAGGATGGAGCCCAAGACTGATCATTCACCCAAAGAAAAAAATGGATGCTAGCTAGATTCTAGACTGATTGAGAAATGCTGAATATTTTGACTTGCTGCTCCCCTGGGGGCTGCCATCTTGAAAGAGCAAAGGCCCCTCCCTCTGATTTAGTCAAGGGTGGAGCTTTAAGGCGGAGTTTTATGGGGCAGGAAGTGTGCTTGCCTCTCGGATTTATTTAATATGTCAAAGTCTTTAAAAGGGACTAATAGCAATAATCCAATTTCTAAAGTAAAGTATGATTATTTCAGGTAGAAACTGTGGTTTCATACTGGGCTTAGAGGGCACATTTTTCCTTTGCAGGATCGGAGGGCTCCAGTTAACTTATCAACTCAGTGTTCTGGAGACCCAGGACTGTAATTTAGATAACATGCCTAAGTTTAACCCAGGTTACCCAAGGGCTCTAGATAATATGTTAATCAAACTAAGTTATCTGTTGGTATTTTGTGCTGTAAATGTGGCATGCGTCTGTGTAAAAGTGTTTTTGTTTATTTCTGTTTTGTTTTGTTTTCTCCTGTGGTGATTCAAAGTTTTTAATGGGAAATGTTATCTGTCTTTATTGAAAATTGTTTAGCTAGTGAAATTTCTGTTTGTGTCTAAAAAAAAAAAAACCCACAGGCTTGATTTCTTTGAGGCTGAGTGCTCTGACCAACAGCAAAGTACCCTGAGCGGCCGCTGGGATCTTTCTCTAAGGGTGCTTGCTCTCTGTCAGAGGTGGAATCAGCCTGCCTAACTAGTAAACATCTCTGTCTGTTTGTTTGCTGGGAACTTTGGTTTGCTATGTGATATTCTGTGCTGGGTTGGGATTTTGGAATTCTGAGGTAGATTTAAAAGGTATTTGTGGCTTTTCTAGTCTGATTGGGACATTTAAGGGTGGGGCTCACAGTTCCTCAGGGCAGAGATTTCATGGGCCCTTCCCCCTGCCTGTGAAAGGAAGGCAACGGGCCCTAGAATCTGTATGAGACCAACCCAACCCCAACTCCTCCTCATCAGCACAGACCAGGAGATTGGGTCTACAGCAGAAGGCACTGCCAGGAGACCCTCGAGCCACGTTGGAAGGGTCCCTACACTGTGGTGCTGACGACCCCCACCACTCTCAAGGTAGACGGCATCGCGACCTGGGTCCATCTGTGATCCAGGAAGACTTTGTCACCAAATGGAGCGTCGATCGAGATCAACGCAATCCGCTCAAGCTATGGCATGCTCGACCTGCCTGATGCTGGTAACATTGCTCGTGATCACTCCTGCTACTGGGAGCCCCCACAATACTGTGTAATAGACTGAGATGATGCCTGCATCTTCATGGACATGGCTCCAAAGAGACAAGGATAATTCATAGGAAGGTCAAGAATAGACTTTAGTAGGATTTGGCTGCCTGAAGCGGCCATGATGCCAATATTATGTTTCATTGTATTGATATGTTATATTGACCTTTGATTCTCTTGCAGGTTTGAATGTATGTTGGCTGTCCTGGAAGGGGACTGTGTGGGGTGAACCCCAAGAGTAGAGGGTGTCTGGCTGCCAAGAGGGCAGGTGCCCAACTGGGCAGGGGAGGGTGCCCATCAGGTTTTGGTCTCTGTTGAGAGACAGTTGATGGTTGGCAGCCTGTATATTGTCTTGCAGGCCTGCGTAACCATGCCCATGTCAGGGGTAGTACAAACCTCAACTGTAGAAAGCTGGGAAAGGCCTGTTTGGAATAGGAGGTCTAAGGCATGGTTATGCATAGAAAGAAAGTTTAATGCCAACAGTTACTGTTTTGTTATAACTCCATGAAAAGGAATTGGCAAGGAAAAATCAGAAAATCTTAGAGCAGATCAGTATGTTTTTCTCCTTACATAATTCCTCTGAAATATTGGCAATGCTAAATAAGTCATGGCAATACATTTCTTTGCATAGATTCAATAAGACTGGTTCCTAATAGTGGTTTTATTAATGGAAAACTTTGACTGGAGTATCATGTTTAAAAGAGCCCTGTCTGAGCTCTAAAGACTTGAAGCCAGTAAGAATGCCACAAAGAAAGCCTGGTATCCTGCTTGGAAGCCCTGAAGATGGCTGGCCCTGGAGCATCAGGCCCATGCCCTACCATCACTGGCGGTTGGTAATAGTAGAAGGGGAGCAATAAGGATGCCTCTGCATCCCTGTGGAACCCCCACACGCTCTGGGCTGCAACGAGTAGGAGGGCTACTGAGATGGGCCTTAAAGCCTGGAGCGTGGGCTCAGGTGGAGTTGCTACAGATGAAGGATTCACCTAACTCAGCAGATACTGCAGGCAGGCCTGATGGCAACTGGATGGCTTGGCTTCCTGGCCCTATGGGGCACATTAAGATTCAACCATGAGATTCCAGCAAAGGTGGTTGGTTACCATTCTTGTTGTGTTTATGCAAACATCAGGCCAAATTGAATACAGTAGATAAATTAATCTTGATTTGGTTTTTTGATAGCCATGAAGGAATTTTAAGAAGAAAAATCCTATTTCAATAGAAGTTGTTAAAGCTAAAATGGTTTCTTTCCCTTTCACCGGACCATTTGTTAAGCATATAGGGATAGTTCAGTTGATAGTTCTGTGTGCCCAGTTCGGGCCTCTAGCAACGGTGGAATAGAAATGCAGTCCGTCTCATGATTGAGCCGGAAGTTCCAAGACAAAGGGGGGAATGGAAGGGCGAGGGCTAGGCCCTCCACTTTGCCCCAGGGTAAGGGCTGGGCCCTGAAAGGGTGAGGGCTAGGCCCTCCACCTTGCCCCAGGGTAAGGGCTACGCCCTCCACCTTGCCCCAGGGTAAGGGCTCCATCTTACCTTGGCCACGTGTTTGGCAAGGAGCTTCTTCCCGGAAGTCTAAGCCTCTGCTAGCCACACCCAGGAACAAGACACCGACTTGTGCCTGGCCAATCAGCAGAGCACGGTCCTTTCTCCTCCCCTTACTCCAACTCCCCCTATATAACCAGTCTCCACACAGAGTTAGCTCTCTCTGCTTCCTGTCGCTGCGTCGGCAAGGTGGGGGAGCCGAGCTAGCTCGAATAAAGACTCTTATGCTTTTGCATCGGACTGGCTGGCTCCCTGATGTGGTTTCTTGGGGATCCTGAAATCTGGGCATAACATTTGGGGGCTCGTCCCGGGATTCCCAAGACCATCCAGGGACCCCCAGTTCGAAGAGTCTGACTGGCTGCGGTAAGTGTCTGTGTGTTGTGTATTCTGTTCTGTGTGATATATGTTATCTCTAAGGGACTCATCCTGTATCTGGAGGAATGGCTTCTAGATGGTACTCACCATCAAAACTCGGACTGGCTAAAGGTTCGAATCTGGTCTATCTTTTAAAAAAGGTAGAATAGAAGCATTCCTAGGCAGTTTTCTACTGCCTCTGTTCAGGGACTTGTTCTGTATCTGTTCTGTGTGAGCTCATTTCTGGAATCTGTGCCTGAGGGGTCTAGGGCGGACGCGCCCGTGAACGACCACAGGCGGGGAGAGTTAGAAGATGTTCTGCTCCCCACGAGGGATGTGTATTCCCCTCATGAGAGATGTGTATTCCTCTCGCGGATTTGGACGGATGTGTATTCCCCTCATGAGAGATGTGTATTCCTCTCGCGGATTTGGAGGGATGTGTATTCCCCTCATGAGAGATGTGTATTCCTCTCGCGGATTTGAGACGAGGCGGGTCGCTCCCGCCGGTTTGGCGTAACGCCATCGTCTGTTGCTTCCATGGAGTTGAAAGGCTGTTCTTTGGGCCCTGTTTGTCTGTGTCTGTGTTTTTCTGTTTTCTGTGGACTTACTGGACGGATGTTATGGGACGGACTCAGACTGCTCCTTTGGGTATTGTGATTGATCATTTCAAGGAGATTGGGAGAGGCTGTAGAGCTCCCTCAGGAGTTGGGAAGTTGTTATTGTTTAAACTCTGAGTGAATGTCTGGTGAAAGTGTGTGAGTGTGGAGGGAGGGGGCCTGCCCTCTCCCCTCGTTTGTGTGGCTCCACGACTTCGGTCAGGTGGGCATCTGAGTGAGGATCTGTGAAAACAGGTCACCCCCTCCCCAAGTAAATGCGTCTGGGATTTCTGTGCACGTGTAGAGAGAAAAGCTGGCTTAAAACTAATGCGCTCACTGTCCGATTTTGGATAGAGTTTTGAGCTAGAGTCTCTTTGCAGATGTGCAGGATGGAGCCCAAGACTGATCATTTACCCAAAGGAAAAAACGGATGCTAGCTAGATTCTAGACTGATTGAGAAATGCTGAATATTTTGACTTGCCAGTTAAAAGTTTAAGGTTCGGATTGAATTGGGAAAAATTGTGTTATTGTGGTAACTAAATGCCTTTGCTTATTGGTACAGCCACCATTTTGGGCTGCATGACTTGGCAGCTGCCATGTTGGCCGCATGGTTTGCCGCTCCCCTGGGGGGCGCCATCTTGAAACAGCAAAGGCCCCTCCCTCTGATTTAGTCAGGGGTGGAGCTTTAAGGCGGAGTTTTATGGGGCAGAAGTAAGCTTGCCTCGCGGATTTATTTTTAAGCTAATCTCTTAAATCTAGAAAACTCTGCTTTCCTTAAACTAAGGACAATCAAAGGTTATGTCAAAGTCTTTAAAAGGGACTGATAGCAGTAATCCAATTTCTAAAAGTCAGATAGAGACTGTGGTTTCATGCTGATATTCAAGGGCATATTTTTCCTTTGCCTGGGAGGGACAGTGCAGCTGTCCCAGGGTCGGGAGGGCTCCAGCTAACTTGCAACTCAGTGTTTGGGAGACCCAGGATATGCCTAAGTTTAACATAGGTTACCCAAGGACTCTAGATAATGTGTTTACCCACAGCTGTGGTTTGGATTGCATGCTGTCTCTGCTTCTGTAAATTAATCTGTCCTTATTGCTTAAATATGTCTCCTTGTTGTTAAATTTGAATGTATTGTTAATCTGAGGAATGTTAATTATTTACATGTCACCTAAAAATTAAGGCTAAAAGTTTTAACTAACTGAAAAGTATGGCTTTGGTGTGATGGGAGGAAAGAAATTTTGAATGGATGGTAGGCCAGTAAGCTGGAACTGGTCACTGGTGGTGGATTGTGAGAAGGGCTGGACACTGCCTAACTTCTCCTTCCTTGGTACCCCTGAAACATCAGAGGGTACTTTTGGCCTTGGTTTTCTTGGTTTCTGGTTTTGGATTTGTTTGTTTGTTTGTGATGAAAACCGTTTCTATCTGAATGAGACATAGGTCAAGAATCCTGTCCTGGAATGTGGGAAAGGGAAGACCCCCACATCTGTTCCTGTCAGGCCCCCATCAGGGGACTTGGGCGATGTTCCTGTTATCAGCTCAAGAGCCCAAGACTGTAAAAATACTTGTTCACTGAAAAGGTGTAAGTGTAAATGTTTATTTGATGTTTGTAAGCATCTCTGTTTGTTTGCTGGGAACTTTGATTTGCTATGTGGTATTCTGTGCTGGGTTGGGATTTTGGAATTCTGGGGTAAATTTAAAAGGTATCGGTGGCTTTTCTAGTCTGATTGGGACATTTAAGGATGGGGCTCACAGTTCCTCAGGACAGAGATTTCATGGGCCCTTCCCCCTGCCTGTGAAAGGAAGGCAACGGGCTATAGAATCTGTACGAGACCAGCCCAACCCCAACTCCTCCTCATCAGCACAGACCAGGAGATTGGGTCTACAGCAGAAGGCACCGCCAGGAGACCCTCGAGCCACGTTGGAAGGGTCCCTACACTGTGGTGCTGACGACCCCCACCGCTCTCAAGGTAGACGGCGTCGCGACCTGGGTCCATCTGTGATCCGGGAAGACTTCGTCACCAAATGGAGCGTCGATCGAGATCAACGCAACCCGCTCAAGCTCAAGTTACGGCATGCTCGACCTGCCTGATGCTGGTAACATTGCTCGCGATCACTCCTGCTACCGGGAGCCCCCACAATACTGTGTAATAGACTGAGATGATGCCTGCATCTTTATGGACATGGCTCCAAAGAGACAAGGACAATTTATAGGAAGATCAAGAATAGACTTTAGTAGGATTTGGCTGCCTGAAGCGGCCATGATGCCAATATTATGTTTCATTGTATTGATATGTTATATTGACCTTTGATTCTCTTGCAGGTTTGAATGTATGTTGACTGTCCTGGAAAGGCACTGTGTGGGGTGAACCCCAAGAGTAGAGGGTGTCTGGCTGCCAAGAGGGCAGGTGCCCAACTGGGCAGGGAAGGGTGCCCATCAGGTTTTGGTCTCTGTTGAGAGACAGTTGATGGTTGGCAGCCTGTATATTGTCTTGCAGGCCTGCGTAACCATGCCCATGTCAGGGGTAGTATAAACCTCAACTGTAGAAAGCTGGGAAAGGCCTGTTTGGAATAGAAGTCTAAGGCATGGTTATGCATAGAAAGAAAGTTTAATGCCAACAGTTACTGTTTTGTTATAACTCCATGAAAAGGAATTGGCAAGAAAAAATCAGAAAATCTTAGAGCAGATCAGTATGTTTTTCTCCTTACATAATTCCTCTGAAATATTGGCAATGCTAAATAAGTCATGGCAATACATTTCTTTGCATAGATTCAATAAGACTGGTTCCTAATAGTGGTTTTATTAATGGAAAACTTTGACTGGAGTATCATGTTTTAAAGAGCCCTGTCTGAGCTCTAAAGACTTGAAGCCAGTAAAAATGCCACGAAGAAAGCCTGGTATCCTGCTTGGAAGCCCTGAAGATGGCTGGCGCTGGAGTGTCAGGCCCATGCCCTACCATTATTGGCGGTTGGTAAGAGTAGAAGGGGAGCAGTAGGGATGCCTCTGCGTTCCTGCGGAACCCCCACACACTCTGGGCCGCAACAAGTAGGAGGGCTACTGAGATGGGCTTAAAGCCTAGAGTGTGGGCTCAGGTGGAGTTGCTACAGGTGAGGGATTCACCTAACTCAGCAGATACTGCAGGCGGGCCTGATGGCAGCTGGGTGGTGCGGCTTCCAGGCCCTATGGGGCACATTAAGATTCAACCATGAGATTCCAGCAAAGGTAATCAGTTACCATTCTTGTTGTGTTTATGCAAACATAATCTTAATTTGGCTTTTTGATAGCCATGAAGGAATTTTAAGAAGAAAAATCCTATTTCAATAGAAGTTGTTAAAGCTAAAATGGTTTCTTTCCCTTCCACCAGACCATTTGTTAAGATATGCCCAGTACGGGCCTCTAGCAACGGTGGAATAGAAAAGCAGTCCGTCTCATGATTGAGCCGGAAGTTCCAAGACAAAGGGGGGAATGAAAGGGCGAGGGCTAGGCCCTCCACCTTGCCCCAGGGTAAGGGCTAGGCCCTCCACCTTGCCCCAGGGTAAGGGCTCCATCTTACCTTGGCCACGTGTTTGGCAAGGAGCTTCTTCCCGGAAGTCTAAGCCTCTGCTAGCCACACCCAGGAACAAGACACCGACTTGTGCCTGGCCAATCAGCAGAGCACAGTCCTTTCTCCTCCCCTTACTCCAACTCCCCCTATATAACCAGTCTCCACACAGAGTTATCTCTCTCTGCTTCCTGTCGCTGTGTCGGCAAGGTGGGGGAGCCGAGCTAGCTTGAATAAAGACTCTTATGCTTTTGCATTGGACTGGCTGGCTCCCTGATGTGGTTTCTTGGGGATCCTGAAATCTGGGCATAACAGGCCCTCCATCTTGCCCCAGGGTAAGGGCTGAGCCCTCTACCTTGCCCCAGGGTAAAGGCTACACCCTCCACCTTGTCCCAGGGTAAAGGCTACACCCTCCATCTTGCCCCAGGGTATGGGCTACGTCCTCCATCTTACCTTGGCCACGTGCTTGGCAAGAAGGTTCTTCCCGGAAGTCTAAGACTCTGCTAGCCACACCCAGGAACAAGACACCGACTTGCTCCTGGCCAATCGGCAGAGCACAGTCCTTTCTCCTCCCCTTACTCCAACCCCCACTATAAAACCCGTCTCCACACAGAGTTATCTCTCTCTCTGCTTCCTGCTGCTGTGTCGGCAAGGTGGGGGAGCCGAGCTAGCTCAAATAAAGACTCTTATGCTTTTGCATCGGACATGGCTGGCTCCCTGATGTGGTTTCTTGGGGATCCTGAAATCTGGGCATAACAGTTCTTCAGCCAGGTTCTCTCACTAGGTTCTGTTTCTATTTTTAATTTGTTTTATCCTGCTTTATTGTGCTTCACATGCTGGGGTCCAACTCCAGCACGTACAGGAGAAGCCTTTAAAGATGTAAGTCAACATTTATTCCAATGTTTTTCCTACCTAGGTATACCAAGGGCACTTAAAACAGACAATGGGCCTGCCTATACCTCTAGAGCTTTTAAAAACTTATGCTCTACATTTGGCATTGCACATACTACAGGAATACCTTACAATCCTCAAGGCCAAGCAATAGTAGAAAGGGCTCACCAAACTTTAAAAACACAAATTAAAAAATTACAAGAAAATGAGTTTAAATATTCCTCTCCTCATCATGTTCTACAACATACTTTATTTGTAATTAATATACTAAATGTAGATTCTGAGGGAAATTCCCCGATGTACAGGCATTGGAACCCTGATCTAACTAAACCTAAAGTCCTTGTCAAATGGAGAGACTTGCTTACAGGAGCCTGATGTACTTTTAACCCGGGGGAGAGGATATGCTCCTATATTTCCACAGGACGCAGACTCACCTGTGTGGATTCCAGACCGTCTAGTCCGACCTTATGTCTCACTGCCCTCCATCTCCACCTCACCCTAGCACACCTGACCAGTGCCCACCTGCAGGAGATGTGCAGCCCTGAGCTGGAACAATCTGTCCATTGGGAGGATCACATGTGCCTCCTTTTTGTCTGTCCAAGTTCTGTTGTTCTGTTGTCTTGTTACATCTGTATTTATACCAGTTGATTTTAATCCTGTCAATTTCTATTGCAAGGGTTAGGGCGTTTCTTATCTCCATTCCAGGGAGTAAAGATTATGTAGCTTAAGCGTGATTGTTTGTAGTTAAAGTGATTAACTACCCGCCTGGCACTTAGTTAAGGGGTTGTATCCCCTCCCTAACCTCAGGGGAAAATCCCCACCTGGGGAAACAACCTTTCTCGGAGAGGTGACCTTGGTTAAAACACATAGCGCCAAGAAGGTGAGCAAACATATTAAGAACAGTATGCCATATATGCCAGGTCCCTTGAAACAGCAAGGATGGATCGGCTCCCGGCATCTTGGCTGAATGGGGATTTCCCAATCCTGGCTGCATGCAGATGAGAAGAGTCAGGATGAACACCGAGTGAGTCTGACCTTTAACGGGTCTCCGGTCCTCTGGACCCGCCATCTCTCGACGCTGTCATTCGCCTTCTTGACCTGTGTACGATGGATCCAGTGCTTTTTTCCTGCAACTTTGATGGCGGTTGGAGTGCTCAGCACCACTTGGTAGGGTCCATCCCATCTAGGTTCCAGGCTGCCAGGGTCACCCGGAGAGAAGGCAGGCTGCGTCGGACTGGTTTTCGGTGCGTCCTCTTCTCGTACGGCTCTTACCACCCGTTGTGCTGACGTGGCGCTGCTCTGCAAAGCCTGTAAGGACTTAGGCAAACTTCGGGTAGACAGCTGGGCAATTTCTTCCTCCCTTAGGCGGGGAAGAAGAGGTGGCGGCCTGCCAAACATAATTTCAAAAGGGGTGAGTCCTTTTATATACGGGGTACATCTAGCTCTGAGGAGGGCAAAAGGAAGGAGACTTACCCAGTTTTTGCCAGTCTCTAATTTTAATTTAGTTAATGTTTTTTTTTAAGGTCCGATTCATCTTTTCTACCTGTCTAGAACTCTGTGGTCTATAAACACAATGTAATTTCCAAGTTACTCTCAGGGCCTTAACTATGGATTGTGTAACTTTGGCGATAAATGCTGGACCATTATCAGACCCCACATATAGTGGCAGGCCAAACCGGGGGACAATTTCAGAGAGGAGTTTCCTAACTACTACCTGTGCTGTCTCTGCCTTGGTTGGGTAGGCCTCAGGCCATCCAGAGAAGGTATCAACAAAAATCAGCAGGTATTTATATCCTCCTCGTCCTCCTGGTATCTCAGTGAAGTCCACTTCCCAGTGTCCTCCGGGGTTCTGACCTCGCAATCGCTGTCCCGGCGCAGCCACAAGAGAGGGTCCTTGGTTCACCTGGGCACATACTTGGCACCTTCTGGCCAAGTCTTGGGATATTTTCTGAAGCCCTGGGATGTAGAATTCTCTTCCCAATAGTTCTGATAGCTTCGTTCCCCCCAGGTGGGTGCTTTGGTGGGTCTGGGAAGCGATAGTCCACCCCAGGGCTTCTGGTATTATAGGCCTCCCATCTGGCAGAATTAGCCATCCAGCCTCTCTTTCCTGGGCCCTTAGTTTCTCAGCTAGCCTCTGCTTCTCTGGCAGATGAGTAGGCTTCTCTGGGAGCCTTCGTGCTGGCAGGGCTACGAGAACTTCTAGGGGCCCTACTGGTCTTTTAGTCAATTCCTTGGCCCCTATATGGCTGCCAGGTGATTAAGTATCTCAGGAGCTTTTTCCTTTCCTCCTGAGGTTAGGAGACTTCTTTAAGGTGGCTCCCGTGTCCTCCTGTAAGGGCAGTGTGAGGAGATATATCCCTGTAGTCCCTGGGTAGGTCTGGCAGGGCCAGTGCCGGGGCGCTTACCAGGGCTTCTTAGATCTCCCCTGGCTCCTCCTCATGTGCCCCCCGCTACCGGGTACCTTCCTCTACAAAGCTGCTCCCGTCGTCCTTGTAGAGGGACGCATCCGGATTCTGCAGGGCTGGTCCACGAGGTCCTCTTGGAGGGAAGTGAGGGTAGTCAGTGTCTCCTCGCAGTCAGGCAAAGGGGCCTCTGCCTTCTTGTCAGGGAGGAGTGTGGCAGGGTTCAAGGCGGCTGTTTTCAGGAAGCTGAAATGTTTACTCTTTTTCCCTTTCCCTACCAGAGGGCCTGAGTGAGTGCTATGAGTTCCACAAGGAAGTCCACCTTTTGGTCCCCCACTGTCAGGGTTATTCTGGGCTCCTGGGAGCCAGCTGAGCCCCGACAACCCCAATCCACCTCCTCCACCAGCATGGGAGGGATTCGGTTCCCCCGCACGTTCAGGGCACTCCCTTTTCCAACGTCCTTCCTTTCTGCAAAATGCACATTGATTTTTCCCAAGCCTGGGTTGGACTCCTTTTCTTCCGCGAGGCTTTTCTTTGCCCTTGTTGTCTCTCCGGCCCCTTGGGCCTTTTTCCTCATTTAGGGCCAGGAGGACCTTGGCCATCCGGGTGTTTAAACCTGCTGTTGGGTCCTCCTGATTGTCAAAAACCTTCTGGGCCACCTCAACCAATTTAGAGTTTGATTTTCCCTCAAAGCCTTCTAACTTCTGTCATTTTTTCCTAATATTTGGGGCTGACTTGGAAACAAATGCAACATTGACAGCCCTCTGACTTTCTGGGGCATCAGGGTTAGGTCCCTGGACTGTCTCTGTCACCTTAGAGAGGTTTGTGGGTCTCCAAGCAGCAGCTCGGATGCCCCCTAATAGAGTCTGGCGATACCGATCGAGAGCCTCCTTTCCCCTGTCACTATAGGGGTTCCAGTTGGGTTGCCTGGAGGGAAACACAGCCTTTAATCTGTCTTTTATTTGTTCTTTCAGAATGGACTAAAGGAGCTTTATTTCCCTACAGGGTCTTATATGTCACAGGACCTCACAGGATCTGTAATTCCTGTAACAGAGGGCTAGTATTCACCACTTTATTAACCCCCTCTGTTCTAGACAGGCCTTCCCCAGTTTCCTACAGTTGAGGTTTTGTGCCACCCCTGACATGGGCATGGTCACACAGGCCTGTAAGACAGTATACAGGTTGCTAACTGTCAACTGTCTCTCAATAGAGACCAAAATTTAATGGGTATTCTTCTTTGCCCACCTGGGCAACTGCCTTCTTGGCAGCTAGACACCCTATACTTTTTGGGTTCATTCCACATAGCCTTTTTCCAGGACAGTTTACACATAGGTCAGTTCTTTCTAGCCACAAATACAGTTTGTCCAATTTCCTTTCTGGCACAGGAGAAAGTTGTTTTGCTGTACACAGGTAGCTTAACCCCTATACAACTGGGATTGGACCTCTGCCTAGCAAATTGCAGTCTATAAGTTCAATATGCAGCCTCCGGTCCTCCTAACCCAATGAGGTTTCGGCCAGTCTCTGAGTCAGACTTCTCCTCTCTTGGAGAATTTCAAAGTCCTGATGGCTTCCAGGTCCAGGGAGAGTGCCCTTTTCTTAACTCTGTTTATTAGTTACAGGGCCCTGCTTTCCTTGTCTTCCCACCAGTCCCCTTTATGGCAGAGCAGCAACCAGGACTCTTTGAAGGGAGTGTACTGGAAGGGGATATCAGCCCCTCCTCTTCCAGCAGCAACAGGTACTAAACCCTTTCAGTACATTTGCAAGCAGGGAGCTTTTACTAGCTCTATCTGCAGCTTTCATAGATCCCAGGCTTGCTGCTCTATTCCTGGGGCTGTAGGAAGGCTAGTATTAGTCACTGGCTTCTGGCTTAACTGCTGTAGCCTGCAAGCCAAAGGCCCAAGTCTTGTACTGCTTGTTGTAAAACACTCATTTCTCACTGTGCAGCAGCAGCGAGGCAGCTCTAGTGTCAGGTAAATTTCTGCTGTTCTTCACTTTCTTGCTGCTGCTGCTGCTGCTGCTGCTGCTGCTTCTTTTTTTAGGGCCACTGCAGGCAGCTCAGGCATCCAGCCCCCCTTCTTTGATCATTTACTCCCCATCTGGTCTGGAGCTGGGAATAGTGCCTCGGTCTGCCTTGCTTCCCCAGAGGGCTGCCCGTCTGGCCCCAGATCTAGAGGGCCTGCCTGCTGTAGTGGCAACATAGGAACTGGTGGATGTCGCAAGGTCCTGCAGGTTCTTGCCCGCCCCCCTCCCCATATGCTAGTATGGGACGGACTGAAGGGGTTGAAGGACGACAAAGCCCCTCCCGTCGGTGGGTGCGGAGGGAAGACAATTGGCATCAGTGGAGGCAGGGGCTCTGGGTCAAGAGCTGGTGGCATGGCCTGGGCCTGAGGCCTGGGCTCACCCGAATCCTGCGCCAGGGGACCATAGGGGGTGGCTGGCTAATGGGTTCTTCCTGCTCTCCCTGAAGGACCAGGGGAGCCTTTCCCTTCTGGGCCTAGCCAAAAGAATTGTCTGTCTCTGTCCCAATTTTTCCCTTGGGAGGCAAGCCCTCATACACCGGGGTTTCTTGGACAATATGTCAACTCAAACCTGAATATAAGGAATTTGATTAGGATACCCTGGGCAGCCGTGTATGACGTAATGGACCCGGCAGGCAGTGGTCAGATCAAAAGACCCTGCATTCGGCCACCCCTCCTGGAAAGTGGGCCACTCTCATTCACAGAATCGCTGTAAATCAAAAGCATTAACATCATAACCTTTAAATTTACCCTAGAACTTCAGTTTAATACAGTAAATTACAACCTAGGTAAGAGCAGCTGATAGACAGAAATCTTTATTAACTAAGTGGGCTAATTCTCCTTAACAGTGAGCAAAAGACTCTGAGAAAAATAATTCTCTCAGCTGCCGAGAGACTATTTGCATACTGCTAAGGGGCCAGCCCAAACGTTCAGCCAAGCATATCAACAGAAAGCAGAATAAATCAAAGTAGTTTTTACTTCATATAGACCAGTAATGATTTACACTTTCTTAATAGACCAGCCCAGGCTGAAGCTGTATCCAGTCTCCCTTCTCTGTAGTAATTTGGCTAGTCCCACACAAACAAACTTTGACCCGAGCCCATGATGATCGGTGGCGAGAGACAGACAAGGGAGGGGGTGACCTGTTTTCACAGATCCTCACTCAGATGCCCGCCTGGCCGCGTCCCTTGGGAGCTTAGATTCGTCGTAGCTAAGGTGCACCCGTATAAACCCTGGGCCTGGTCACCTCCACATGGGGGTGAGTCACCGTTATGCCATATGACGAATCGTGGAACCGCAGGTTGGGGCCCACTCGGACTCCGTAACCGAAGTCGTGGAGCCACATAAAGGAGAGGAGAGGGCAGGCCCCCTCCCTCCACACTCACACACTTTCACCAGACATTTATTCAGAGTTTAAACAATCCATCCAATTTTTAACAATTTCCTAATTCCTGAGGGAGCTCTATAGCTTACCGGGAGGTGATCAAGCTCCCCTTCCACTCACCTGGAGTGGGCCTGACTGATAGGGGGTTGACAAAGATGACTGACCCTATCCCATTTGACAAAGACAAAGACAACAAAGAACAAAGACAAAATAAATCAGCCAAATGCAACCTAAGGTTTCCCGGAACCTGCAGCTTGCTCCTTGAAGTCCTGAAATTTTTCAAAAAAACATTGCAGCAGGGTGTACACAGAAGCAGACAACTTTTTAACAATAAACAGCAAGACAAACAAATACCAGACAGACAAACCCGGTGCAGCCTACAGCCGCACGAACCAGGGACCCCGGCCACCGTCGTGGCCGCGGGTCAGGACCAGGAGTACCGCTGCGTCCAGCCCTCCGTATAGGTCTTTCTGTGGGACGTCCCAATTCCTGTTTAACGACCAGTCCTTACCTCTCTCGAGAGTCCAGGTGGCTCAGTTTCCGAATTGAAAGTTTTGGGTGGACTGGAGGCCTCCTTGGTAGTCGTTCTCCACAGGTGTGGGCTATCTCGCTGAGTGCCCGGTGACAAGTGGGGGAGAGCCTCCTGCCTTGAATAGGGGGTCCCTCTCCTCCCTTTCGGGGGAGAGCCTCCTGCCCTAAATAAGGGGTCCCTCTACCCCTGCCAGGGGAGAGTCTCCTGCCTTAAATAGGGGGTCCCTCTCCTCCCTGCCGGGTATCTCGCTGGGGCCTCCAAATGTTATGGGTTGGCTCAACGAGATAGACCACCGACTCAGAATTTAAATTTAATAGCCTTTATTAAGCTGGCCAGCTGACCACAGCCTGTACCTTCCCCCTCTGGGAAGCCTCGCGGCATGTGGTAGAGACCAAGCGTGCAGTATGATCCTTTATAGCAAGACAGTGTTAAGAAAAGTTAACTACAAAGCATTCCATTAAGGTTAAACAGAGTCATACCTGGCTGGAGCATATCATAACACATTGTTTTTCTAAGACAATCTAACAATCCTTTTTCCATTGACCCTGATGCACTTCTTACTCATACATCGCCCCTCTCCCTCCGAGCACATTCAATTTCTCATGTCTCATTTCCCCCCCTCAACACATTCCGTAACCCTTTATTCTATAACATTGTAACATTCTGTAACTTTTTCATGACTCAGTCCCCTACCCCATAACAGTGTCGGCCTTTTGGGGTTCATTTTGTTTGGGACTCTGTGAGCTTCTTGGACTTGTGTGAGTTTTTTCTTCCCTATATCAGGGAAGTTTTCTGCCATTATTTCTTCAAACATGTTTTCTATTCCTTGCTCAGTTTCCTCTCCTTCTGGGACCCCTATTATGTGGATGTTGTTTCTTTTCGTGTTGTCCCAAAGTTCCCTTAGGCTCTCGTCCTGTTTTTTAAGTTTCTTTTCTAGATGCTGCTCTGTTTGGGTATTTTTTTTTCTACCTTGTCTTCTAGCTCACTGATGCAGTCCTCTGCTTCCTCTATCTACTGTTGATGCTTTCTATTGAGTTCTTTATAGCAGCGATGTCATTTTTCATATCTTCTTGGTTCTTCTTCATCTCCTCTTGGTTCTTACACATATTGTTGAATTTGACTTGCATTCTTTTCAGCAACCTTATGACCATTTCTCTGAATTCTTTCTCTGACATATTTCTTTTTTTTTTTAAATCTTTATTGTTCAGATTATTACATTTGTTCCTCTTTTTTCCCCCCATAACTCCCCTCCTTCCAGCTCCCACCCCACCCTCCACCCTCACTCCCCACCCACTGTGTTCATCCATAGGTGCATGATTTTAGTCCAGATCTGACATATTTCTTGCCTCCATTTCGTTTACTTCTTTTTCTGGTGATGCCTCCTTTTCTTTCATATGTGGGCTGTTTCTTTGTCTCCCCATGATCTCTCTTCTCTGGGTATCTGGTTATGTAGCTCTCTCTCTCCTTTACCTAGGCAAAATCTGACCTCCCCGTGAGATGGTGGAGAGCTCCCCCAAGTCCGTGTATTTGCGCTACTTGAGATCCGATGTTCCTGCATTCATAGCTATCCCCTGGGTGATGGTGTTGTAGATTCCCGGGATGTATAGGATTCCAATAACAGCCACTCTCCCCTTCAAGATGGCACGTTCTCTGCATCAGAGCCAGTTGCTCTGGAGAGATTTCAGCAGCAGTAGAGGCTGCCCAATCAGGGGATCCCGGTCCAGCCATCCCCGACAGTCCCTTGGAGTATAGGTGTCTCTCACCCACAAATATACACTCCCTGTGTGACTACACACTCTTCTTTCACTCTATCACTCACACACTATCTTACAGTCTGCCTTTCCATCGGCAGCCATCTTCCCAAATCCCCTGTTTTGTTTTTTAACCTCCATGTCATTTATTTCTGCTCTAATCTTTATTATTTATTTCCTTTTACTTACTTTAGGCTTTTCTTGTTATTCTCTTTATAATTATGTAAGTTGTAGTTCGAAAAAGTTTATTATTAATTTTTCTTGTTTTTTGAGGTAGGCCTGTAGTGCTAAGAACTTCCCCCTCAGGACTGCTTTAGCTGTATCCCATAGCTTTGGGGTTGTGGTGTATTCATTTTCATTTGTTCCCAGGAAGTTTTTTTTTTTTATTTCTTTCTTGATGTTGCTGGTAACCCACTCATTGTTTAGTAACATGCTATTTATCCTCCATGTGATTGAATGTTTTGAGTGTTTTTACTGTAGTTGATTTCTTTTTTTAATTAAATCTTTATTGTTCAGATTATTACATTTGTTCCTTTTCCCCCCATAACTTCCCTCCACCCAGTTCCTTCCCCACCCTCCGCCCTCACACCCCACCACTGTCCTCTTTCATAGGTGCATGATTTTTGTCCAGTCTCTTCCCGCATCCCCTACACCCCTTTTCCCCCCAAGAATAGTCAGTCCATTCCCTTTTTATGGCCCTGGTTCTATTATAATCACCAGTTCATTCTGTTCATCAGATTATTTATTCACTTGATTTTTAGATTCACTTGTTGATAGATGTGTATTTGTTGTTCATAATTTGTATCTTTACCTTTTTCTTCTTCTTCCTCTTCTTAAAGGATACCTTTCAGCATTTCATATAATACTGGTTTGGTGGTGATGAACTCCTTTAGCTTTTTCTTATCTGTGAAGCTCTTTATCTGACCTTCAATTCTGAATGATAGCTTTGCTGGATAAAGTAATCTTGGTTGTAGGTTCTTGGCATTCATCACTTTGAATATTTCTTGCCACTCCCTTCTGGCCTGCATAGTTTCTGTTGAGAAGTCAGCTGACAGTCGTATGGGTATTCCCTTGTAGGTAACTGACTTTCTTTCTATTGCTGCTTTTAAGATTCTCTCTTTGTCTTTTGCTCTTGGCATTTTAATTATGATGTGTCTTGGTGTGGTCCTCTTTGGATTCCTTTTGTTTGGAGTTCTCTGCACTTCCTGGACTTGTAAGTCTATTTCTTTCACCAGGTAGGGGAAGTTTCCTGTCATTATTTCTTCAAATAGGTTTTCAATATCTTGCTCTCTCTCTTCTTCTGGCACCCCTATAATTTGGATGTTGGTACGCTTGAAGCTGTCCCAGAGGCTCCTTACACTATCTTTGTATTTTTAGATTCTTTTTTCATGTTGCTTTTCCAGTTGGGTGTTTTTTGCTTCTTCGTATTTCAAATCTTTGACTTGATTCTTGCAATCCTCTGGTCTGCTGTTGGGAGTTTGTATAATATTCTTTATTTCAGTCAGTGTATGCTTAATTTCTAGTTGGTACTTTATCACAACATCAAGGGTCTCACTAGATTTCTTGAGGATCTCATTACATTTATCGGCGGTTTCTAGAAAGCTCTTGAAAAACCTTGAAAGTGTGATTTTGAACTCTATATCCAGCAGTTTGCTTTCCTCCATTTCTGTTATTTGTTTCCTGTTTCTTTGTCTCTGCATTTTTTATGCTTCCTTGTGTTGATAAAGTGGTTTTATGTGCTAAGTGTCCTCTGCGGCCCAGTGGTTCAGCCTCCCCAATTACCTGAGGAGGACACTCTTGGTGCTCCCCCTTGTGGTCTTTGTGCACAGTCTTGTTGTAGTTAAGTCTTGATTGTTGTAAGTAACACTGGGAGGGATTGGCCTCCAGGCCTATTGGCTGTGAGAATCAGCTGTGTCTGCAGTGGGAGAACTTCTTTCCTGGAGCTCTAGGGAGATGCTAATCAAGCCTCTGCCTGAGGCTATCCAGCAAACGCCTTCATGCAAGACTTGGGCGGGGCGGGTCCCAAGGGATCAACAAGGCGGGTGGAGCGAGCAGTTATGGCTGCTCTCAGTCCTGCCTTCAGAGGCCCCGCTTCTCAGTGTCCTAGCAATTGCTGCAAGTACCTCCAAGAGAAAGCTGCCCTCGAGTTCTGACCGATGCCAGACAGTCCCGCTTCTCCCGTATGAGTCTAGGTCCCCAGAGACTCGCCCGGAACTGGAGTTCAGAGCCTGAGACTCCCTCCTGATTGAAAATGACAACCGCGCCCTCAGCCACCAGCCCGCTCCACGTGCGCCTTTGTACCTTAGTATTTTACTTCCACACTGCACCTCCTCTGAGTCTTGGTATGCTTTTCTCTTTCCTTCTAGTTGTAGAATTTCCATTCAGCTAGCCTTCCTGTGGTTCTGGTTGATGTCCGTTCCGTCTTTTAGTTGTATTTTTGAAGTGGTTGTGTGAGGCAGTAAACTCCAGTGTTTACCTATGCCGCCATCTTGGTTTCTCTGTAGTTGATTTCTTATTTCATTCCATTATGATCTGAGAAGTTGCTTGATATGATTCAATTTACTTAAACTTGTAGAGACTTGTTTTGTGTCATAACATGTAAGTCAGTCTTTGAGAATGACCCATGTGCACTTGAAAAGAATGTATATTCTTTAGCTTTGGAATGAAATGTTCTATACTAGTAAATCTCAGTTAAGTCCATCTGTCTAATGTGTCATTTAGAGTCTCTGTTTCCTTGTTAATTATTTGTCTGGAAGATCTATCCAGTGAAGCCAATGGGGTGTTAAAATCCCCTATTATGACTGCATTGCTGTTGATTTCTCCCTTAAAGTCCTCTAGAAGTTTTTTTTTTTTAAATGTATTTAGATGCTCCTATATTGGGTGCATATATGTTTACCAGGGTTATATCCTCTTGTTGAATCCATCCCTTTAACATTATGTACTGACCTTTGTTGTTTCTTGTGATGGCCTTCATTTTGAAGTCTATTTTGTCAGATGTTAATATTGCTACCCCAGCTTTTTTTTTTTTCATTTCCGTGTGCATGGAAAATTTTTCCATCCCTTCACTGTCACCCTGTGTCAGTCTTTTGTTGTGAGATGGGTCTCTTGTAGACAGCATATACCAGTATCTAGGTTATGTTTTCATGCCCATTCAGCCACCCTAAATCTTTTGATTAGAGCATTTAAACCATTTACACTTAAGGTATTTATTTATTTATTTTTAATATATTCATTGATTTCAGAGAGGAAGGGAGAGGAAGAGAGAGATAGAAACATCAATGATTAGAGGGAATCATTGATTGGCTGCCTCCTGCACGTTGGACCGAGCCTGCAACCCAGGCATGTGCCCTTGAATGGAATTGAACCTGGGACCCTTCGGTCTGCAGACCGATGCTCTATTCACTGAGCCAAACCAGCCAGGGCAATATGGAACAAGCAAGGTTACTATTGATACATAGTTATTTGTTGCCATTATAATTTTTTATGCCTATGTTTCTCTCTATTTCTTATTATTATTACAGCAGTACTTTTAGCATTTCTTGCAGTTCTGGTTTGATGGCAATAAATTCCTTTAGCCTTTTTTTTTTTTTTTAAAAAAATAATTTTTTATTGATTTTTTACAGAGAGGAAGGGAGAGGGATAGAGAGTTAGAAACATCAGTGAGAGAGAAGCATTGATCAGCTGCCTCTTGCACACCCCCTACTGGGAGGAGATGAAAACATAAAAGATCTCCTTGAATAAATACCAGCAAGTATATAAAGGAAAAAAAACACAAAACAAAATAAATAAAACAAAAATATACACAAGACCCCAACAGCACCAACAAAAGCAACCACCAGAGAAGAGAGAATTAGGAAAGAGAAAACAGAGCAAGAATGATAGAAAAAAAGAAAGAAAGAAAAAATGAGGACAAACCAAACAAACAAAAAAATCACAAACAAAAAAACAATAAAAAAGGGGTGATGGAAGGAATAGGGAGATACAGAGCTGAAATAAAGAAAAATAAGAATAAAGAATTAGAGGAATAAGGGAAGGAAAACTATTTAAAATAAAGGAGGAAGAAAAGAAAAGAAGGAAAACTTTAAAAAGGAAAATAGAGGAGAAAGTAGATAGACCTAAAATAAGAAAGAAAAGATGAAAAAGCAGGAGGGAAAAAAAAGAAAGAAAGAAAAGAAAAAGAAAAAAATTGAGTAGTAAAGAAAAAATTGAGTAGGAAAAGAGAAGAGGAAAATTAGATATATGAATAAAAAACCAGAGAATAGAATAATAACAAATCAATAAAGCAAATAAATAAAGAAGATACATTTCAAAAGGAAAAAAGAAAGATAAAAACAAGAGAAGAAAAAGGAAGAAAAAGGGAGAAGAGAAAAAAAGGACAGAAGTGGTGTTTCTTTCAGCAGAATTTAGTGTCCCATGGGAGCCCCCTTTGGATCCTACTCTTCTGTTCTGTCTGCAAATTCTGGGGTTCCTGTGAGGTGCTTAGGTGTTAAACCATTGTTAGGAACTGTCTTCCTTTGGCTTTCAGCAACCTGCTTGAAGCTCCAAGGGATCCACTGATCCGACATTTGTGTCTATCTCCACAGGCCTTGGCTATAAGTAGGAGGGGACAATCTGCCCTCTAACTTGATTTGTTAGCAGCATGGTATCCAGAAAATTTCCTGCTTTGCCTGCTAGGCAGCTGTCAATCTTAATCCCTCAAAAGTCTGTTTCTGAAAGGTCTTTATGCTTAGCTTTTAGGAAATGTGGTGGGTGTGTTTCCCTGTCCCAGAGCTACTGCCCCGTGAGTGGCCCAAAATATTACTCTGCCCTCGCTGGACAGAGATCCTTGTATGGAGACCAGCAGGGTTGGCTGCAGTCCTGGAGATTTTATCAGTTCTCCTGTGCAGAGAAAGTGCCAGTCTGGTTCCCAGGATGGAGGGGCAGATGGCTCCTCTCTCAATCTAGTCACTGATGCTCCTGAGATGGTTCAAACCTGTAGGTTGGCCTCTGCTTTTGTTTCCTCTGAAGAGGTAAAAATGCAGGGTGTGCAGGCAGGACTCCTGAGAATGGGACAGGCTATATCACCTAGGGCAGTGGTTGGCAAACTGCGGCTAGCGAGCCACATGCAGCTCTTTGGCCCCTTGAGTGTGGCACTTCCACAAAATACCATGTGTGGGTGCGCATGCACAGTGTGATTGAAACTTTGTGGCCCATGCTCAGAAGTCGGTTTTCGGCCTGGGCGAGTCTATTTTGAAGTAGTACTGTTGATATTTGGCTCTGTTGACTAATGAGTTTGCCGATCACTGACATAGGGTGGTTTTTTTTTTTTTTTCTTTTCATGTCCTGCAGCTACTGGGAGTGACTAGCTCTTTCAGGAAAAATGGCTGTTTTGGTTTTGGGGCCTACAACCTAATATTCCTGGCTGCTCCTTTTCCACATCACCCCAAAATGCTTCCCACCCCATCTTCTCCTTTGGCACCTTGAGTCCTCGTCTTCCCCTCTGCACCAAAGCTTCGGATGAGTGATTGCAAATGAAAACTTCTGTGCTCTGGGTTTAAAAAAAAACAAAAAATGAATCTGTGGCTTTCTCCTGTTTGAGACTGGCTCCTGTTTGAGAGACTCCACCTTGGCCAGCAACCCTCCCACTTTTAACAGCTGGATGTTACACGGGACGCTGGTCTCCGCTCTGGTGCAGCTCTGGTGCTCCATAAGGGAACAAGGTCTAAGCATAAAGACCTCCTATAGCTGGGAGTACCATCCTCACTCTCAGGGTGTGCAGTGAAACTAACTAATAGAAAAGTAGTGGAACTAACTACTTTAGTGTATTATAATACTAAAGTAGCATATTATAATTTAACAAAATAAAAACTAAAGTGTTTTATTTCTTTGTAAAAACCTTATCAAGCATAGTCTGGATAGTGCTTGCCTTCTTCATATAACTTGCAATATGGAACAAGCAACTTTCCATGCCTTGGTGAATTGTCACATTCGCTTTTAAGTCTCAATCAGGTTCCATATTTTTATCCTTTGTGTTTTCTGTATCGTGCGGTGTCTCTATGAGATTTTTTAGTGTGAAATTTTTGCCAGCCTCATGTACTTTGGGGCATCTTCATCTTTTTTTATTTTATTGCTTAAAGTATTAAAAATAGTAGTACATATGTCTTCTTTTTTTCCCCATTGACCTTCCCCAGCCTCCCCTATTCCCTGGCACATGCCCTCACCCCCAACCCCCAGTGTCTTGCGTGCACTGGTTATGCTTATATGCATGCATACAAGTCCTTCGGATGATCTCTTACCTCTCCCCCGCCCCAAACTCTCCCCAGCCTTCCTGCTGTAGTTTGACAGTCTATTCGATGCTTCTTTGCCTCTGTATTTATTTTTGTTCATCTGTTTATAATGTTCTTTATATTCCACAAATGAGCGAGGTCATGTGGTATTTTACTTTTTTTTTGACCACCTATTCTTGTTGCTCCACTAATTCTCTTCCCACAGCTCTTTTTTTAAAATATATTTTTATTGTTCAGATTATTACAGTTGTTCCTCATTTTCCCCCCATAGCTCCCCTTCACCTGGGAGCTATGTCCCACCCCATGTCCTTACCTTCACTCACTCTCCTTATCCATAGGTGTAATATTTTTGTCCAGACTCTTCCCGCACCCCCACACCCCTTTCCCCCTGAGAATTGTCAGTCTAATCCCTTTCTATACCCCTAATTCTATTATATTTATCAGTTTATTCTGTTCATCAGATTTTTTACTCACTTGATTTTTAGAATCACTTGTTGATAGATAAATATTTCTTGTCACTTTTTTGTTCATAATTGTTATCTTTACCTTTTTCTTCTTCTTCCTCTTAGAGAATACCCTTCAGCATTTCATATAATACTGGTTTGGCGGTGATGAACTCCTTTAGCTTTCTCTTACCTATGAAGCACTTTGTCTGACCTTCAATTCTAAATGATAGGTTTGCTAGGTAGAGTAATCTTGCTTGTAGGTTCTTGCTATTCATCACTTTGTATATTTCTTGCCACTCTCTTCTGGCCTGCATAATTTCTGTTGAGAAATCAGCTGACAGTTGTATGGGTACTCCCTTGTAGGTAACTAACTGTTTTTCTCTTGCTGCTTTTAAGATTCTCTCTTTGTCTTTTGCCCTTGGCATTTTAATTATGATGTGTCTTGGTGTGGTCCTCTTTGGATTCCTTTTGTTTGGGGTTCTTGTAAGTCTATTTCTTTCACCAGGTAGGGGAAATTTTCTGTCATTATTTCTTCAAATAGGTGTTCAATATCTTGCTCTCTCTCTTCTTCTGGCACCCCCATAATTCGGATGTTGGTACACTTGAAGTTGTCCCAGAGGCTCCTTGCATTGTCTTCATATTTTTGTATTCTTTTTTCCATTTGCTTTTCTGGTTGGGTGTTTTTTGCTTCTTTGTATTTCAAATCTTTGACTTGATTCTTGGGATCCTCTATTCTGCTGTTGGATCTCTGTATATTATTCTTTATTTCAGTCAGTGTATGCTTAATTTCTAATTGGTGCTTTTTCATATCCTTGAGAGTCTCACCATGTTACTCAGAGGTTTCTAGAAGATTCTTGAGTAACCTTATAACCGTGGTTTTGAACTCTATATCCAGTAGTTTGCTTTTCTCTATTTCTTTCATTTGTGACCTGTTTCTTTGTCTCGCATTTTGGCTGCTTCCTTGTGTTGATAGAGTGGCTTTGTGTGCTAGGTGTCCTATTGGTCCCAGGGGCTCAGCCTTCCTAATTACCTGAGGTGGATACTCTTGGTGCACCCCTTTGTGGGCAGTGTGCACAGTCTTGTAGTTAAGCCTTGATTGCTGTTGGTATCACTGGGAGGAATTGACCTCCAGGCCAATTGGCTGTGAGGACCAGTTGTGTCTACAATGAGAGAACTTCTGTGCTGAAGACACCCTTATAGGGCAGGACTTGCTTCAGTGGGGCTTTGGTGTTCACTGAGTCTGCCCCCTGAGTGTGTCTCTTATGGATGTGAAGAGTTGTAATCTGGATGGTCTCACTCTGACCACTGGTTACACTGGCTCTTGGATCTCCAAGGAGGTGCAAAGTCAGCCACTGCTAGAGACCACCCAGCAGGAGCTACAGAGAGATCTACAGATTCCTCCTCTTTGTTTGGGGTTTGGAGGTGGCCAGATGAGGTACAGCTGTGAAGCAATGCAGGCTGCTGATGAGCCTTAGGCCTTCTTTTGGAATCTCTGGGGTTCTCTGACCCAGCTTCAGTTTGACAGGTTTTTAGGTGGACAAAATGCCAAACCATTCGTATGCAAAAGCCTCTGTGCACAGCTTGGGTGGGGTTGTAAATTGGGTGGGGTGGGGTCTCAGGGAATCATCAAGGCTGAGCAAACAGCAGTGGCTGCCAGTCAGCCCTGCATTGGAGAGGTCCCTGCGTCTCTACATTCCACGCCCCCGTGCAGGAACAATGACCGCTGCAAGCACCTCTGCAAGAAAGCCACCCTCACATTCTGGCCCGATGCCAGACAGACCTGTTTCTCTCTGTATGAGTCTGGGTCCCCAGATTCTCACCCAGAACTGGAGTTCAGAGCAGTCGGGAGCTTGTATCTCCCTCCCAATTGAAAAACAAAACAGCGTACCCAGTTGCCAGCACCTTTCGCATGCACCTCTGTACCTCCACACTTCCACACCTCTGCACCTCCTACCGGACTCATTGCGCTTTTCTTTTTCCTTCTAGTTGTAGAATTTCCACTCAGCCAGCCTTTCCCATGGTTCTGGATACTTGTTTTGTCTTTTAGTTGTAGTTTTAATGTGGTTGTGCGCGGCAGCAAGTTCAGGTGTTTACCTATGCCACCATCTTGGTCCAAGGATATTGTTTAATGAGCAAAGGGAGCAAGCTTGCAAGATGGTATTACTCCTGAGAGTATGCCTGGCTTGCTCCACAATTCTGCCTTTCCCAAAGTTTCTCCCCCAGAAAGACTGTCCTCCACTTCCCTTCCTCTCCTCATTTCCAAATACCACATGTCCTTTAAACTCCCAGGTTATTGGCTGATTACCCAGGGACCCATGTCAAGGTGGTAGCCATCGTTTGGACAGTTAGGACCAGCTACATAGTATGTAGTGTCTAGTGAAAAAAAGAAAATACTGGGGGGCTCCTTGTTCAAAATTTAAGAATTTTAAGGTACTGACAGCAAAGCACTAAAGCAAGAGTAAGGCATAGCACATAGCCCTGTGAAACTACATTGGTTACAGATCCATGAAGTTAGTCCTGAGTGCAATGATTATCTTCTGCAGGTTTGCCTCTCCCAAGACACCAAATTACTGATCAAAAGATGACTTGGTGCCCTAGCCAATTTGGCACAGTGGATAGAGCATTGGCCTGCGGTCTGAAGAGACCTTGGTTCCATTCTGGTCAAGGGCACATACCTCGGTGGCAGGCTCAATCCCTGGGCCCTGGTCAGGGTGTGTGCAAGAGGCAACCAATCAATGTGTCTCTCTCATCAATGTTTCTCTCTCTGTCTCTCCCCCTCCCTTTCATCCTTTCTAAAAAATAATGTCCTCGGGTGAAGATTAAAAGAAAATGTTGACTTGGTGAGCATAGAGTCAGATGAAGGTAATCGGGTGTTTCTGAGAAGTTGTTTGTGCCCTATTAACTTAGTGTCATGAGTTTTCTACTGGTGCCTGTTAGACAGCTAAGGGGCAGTGAAAGCTATGCTCACCTTAGAGTCAGATCACTCCTAGTTCTGCCCCTCACTGCTAGTGTGACCCTGGAAAGTCACTTGGCCTCTCAGACTCCATTATCTCTTCAATAAAACAGGAGTGATAATCATACTGAGTTTATTGAACAATTGGTATTTTAATGGGGATCGCATTGAATCTATAGATTGTTTTGGGTAGTATGAACATTTTGATGATGTTGATTCTACCAATTCGTGAACATGGTATGTTCTTCCATCTGTTTATGTCTTCCTCTATCTCTTTTTTTAGTGTCCTCTAGTTTTCCACGTATAGGTCTTTTACCTCCTTAGTTAAATTTATTCCTTGGTATCTTAATTTTTTTGGTGCAATGGTAAATAAGATTGCTTTTTTAGTCTCTCTTTCTGTGAGTTCATTATTGGTGTATAAAAAAGCCATAGACTTCTGGGTGTTAATTTTGTATCCTGCTACATTGCCAAATCCATTTATTAAGTCTAATAGTTTTTTGATGGAGTCTTTGGGGTTTCCTATGTACAATATCATGTCATCTGGGAATAAGGACAGTTTTACTTCTTCTTTTCCAATTTGGATACCTTTTATTTCTTCTTCTTGTCTGATCGCAGTGGCTAGTACTTCCAGTACTATGTCGAATAGGAGTGGTGAGAGTAGGCATCCCTGTATTGTTCCTGTTCTCAGGGAAAATGGTTTTAGTTTTTGCCCATTGAGTATGATGTTGACTGTATGTTTGTCATATAAGGCTTTTATTATGTTGAGGTATGATCCTTCTATTCCCACTTTGCTGAGAGTGTGCTAGGGTGAGGGACTGCGCCATGGAAGGGTTACAGAATGTTACAGAATGTGCTGGGAGGGGGGACTGATGTATGAGGAAGAATTGTGTTGCCAGGATATGAGGATTGTGTATGTGCTGGGAGGAGGGACTGACGTATGGAGGGGGGTTGCAGGGTTAGGAACCATGGAAGAAAAATTGCTAGATTGTCTTAGACCAGTCAGGTGTGACTCTGTTTACCCCCCCTTTGTGCTTATGAACTTTCTGTGAGCTTCTAAGGTAACACTGTTTTGCTATAAAAATCATAATGCACACTTGCTCTTTGCCACATGCCGCGAGGCTTCCCAGAGGGGGAAGGTACGGGCTGTGGTCAGCTGGCCAGCTTAATAAACGGCTTTCAAATTTAAATTCTGAGTCGGTGGTCTATCTCGTTGAGCCAACCCATAACATTTGGAGGCCCGCAGTGAGATACCCAGCAGGGAGGAGAGGGACCCCTTATTTAGGACTGGAGGCTCTCCCCCGGTAGGGAGGAGAGGGACCCCCTATTTAAGGCAGGAGGCTCTCCCCCGGCAGGGGTGAGAGGGACCCCTTGTTTAGGGCAGGAGGCTCTCCCCCGGAAGGGAGGAGAGGGACCCCCTATTCAAGGCAGGAGGCTCTCCCCCACTGGTCGCCGGGTACTCAGCGAGATACCCCACACCTGTGGAGAATGATTACCAAGGAGGCCTCCAGTCCACCCAAAACTTTCAGTTCGGAAACCGAGCCACCTGGACTCTCGAGAGAGGTAAGGGACTGGTCGTTAAACAGGAATTGGGACGTCCCACGGAAGGACCTATACGGAGGGCTGGACGCAGCGGTACTCCTGGTCCTGACCCGCGGCCACGACGGTGGCCGGGGTCCCTGGTTTGTGCGGCTGTAGGCTGCACCGGGTTTGTCTGTCTGGTATTTGTCTTGGTGTTTATTGTCAAAAAGTTGTCTGCTTCTGTGTACACCCTGCTGCAATGTTTTTTGAAAATTTTCAGGACTTCAAGGAGCAAGCTGCAGGTTCCGGGCAACCTTAGGTTGTATTTGGCTGATTTACTTTGTCTTTGTTCTTTGTTGTCTTTGTCTTTGTCAAATGGGATAGGGTCAGTCATCTTTGTCGACCCCCGATCAGTCAGGCCCACTCCGGGTGAGTGGAAGGGGAGCTTGATCACCTCCCAGGAAGCTATAGAGCTCCCTCAGGAATTAGGAATTTGTTAGGAATTGGGTGGATTGTTTAAACTCTGAGTGAATGTCTGGTGAAAGTGTGTGAGTGTGGAGGGAGGGGGCCTGCCCTCTCCTCTCCTTTATGTGGCTCCACGACTTCGGTTACGGAGTCCGAGTGGGCCCCAACCTGCGGTTCCGCGATTCGTCATATGGCATAACGGTGACTCACCCCCATGTGGAGGTGACCAGGCCCGGGGTTTATACGGGTGCACCTTAGCTACGACGAATCTAAGCTCCCAAGGGACGCGGCCAGGCGGGCATCTGCATGAGGATCTGTGAAAACAGGTCACCCCTTCCCTTGTCTGTCTCTCGCCACCAATCATCATGGGCTCGGGTCAAAGTTTGTTTGTGTGGGACTGGCCAAATTACTACAGAGAAGGGAGACTGGATACAGCTCCAGCCTGGGCTGGTCTATTAAGAAAGTGTAAATCATTACTGGTCTATGTAAAGTAAGAGCTACTTTGATTTATTCTGCTTTCTGTTGATATGCTTGGCTGAACATTTGGGCTGGCCCCTTAGCAGTCTGCAAATAGTCTCGGCAGCTGCGAGAATTATTTTTCTCAGTCTTTTGCTCACTGTTAAGGAGAATTAGCCCACTTAGTTAATAAAGATTTCTGTCTATCAGCTGCTCTTACCTAGGTTGTAATTTACTGTATTAAACTGAAGTTCTAGGGTAAATTTAAAGGTTATAATGTTAATGCTTTTGATTTACAGCGATTCTGTGAATGGGAGTGGCCCACTTTCCAGGAGGGGTGGCCGAATGCAGGGTCTTTTGATCTGACCACTGCCTACCGGGTCCATTACGTCATACACGGCCGCCCAGGGCATCCTAATCAAATTCCTTATATTCAGGTTTGGGTTGACATATTGTCCAAGAAACCCCGGTAAATGAGGGCTTGCCTCCTGAGGGAAAAATTGGGACAGACAGACAATTCTTTTGGCCGGGCCCCAAGAAGGGAAAGGCTCCCCCGGTCCTTCAGGGAGAGCAGGAAGAGCCCATTAGCCGGCCGCCCCTATGGTTCCCAGGTGCCGGATCTGGGTGAGCCCTGGCCTCAAGCCCAGGCCACGCCACCAGCTCTTGACCGGGAGCCCCTGCCTCCCCCGATGCCAATTGTCTTCCCTCCACACCCACCGACGGGAGGGGCTTTGTCATCCTTCAACCCCTTCAGTCCGTCCCATACTAGACAGGGACAGCGTATGGAGGGAGAGAGAGAGGCGGGGGAAACTGCAGGACCCTGCAACATCTGCCAGTCCTGCAGTTCCTACGTTGCCACTACGGCAGGCCGGCCCTCTAGGTCTGGGGCTAGACAAGCAGCCCTCTGGGGAAGCAAGGCAGACCGAGGCGCTATTCCCAGCTCCAGACCAGATTGGGGAGTGAATGAACAAAGAAGGGGGGCTGGATGCCTGAGCTGCCTGCAGTGGCCCTAAAAAAAGAAGAAGAAGAAGAAGCAGCAGCAGCAGCAGCAGCAGCGAGAAAGTACTTGGGCTTTTGGCTTGCAGGCTACAGCAGTTAAGCCGTAAGCCAGTGACTGGTACTAGCCTTCCTACAGCCCCAGGAATAGAGCAGCAAGCCTGGGATCTATAGAAGCTGCAGATAGAGTTAGTAAAAGCTCCCTGCTTGCAAATGTACTGAAAGGGTTTAGTACCTGTTGCTGCTGGAAGAGGAGGGGCTGATATCCCCTTCCAGTGCACTTCCTTGAAAGAGGCCTGGTCGCTGCTCTGCCATAAAGGGGACTGGTGGGAAGACAAGGAAAGCAGGGCCCTGTAACTAATAAACAGAGTTAAGAAAAGGGCACTCTCCCTAGACCTGGGAGCCATCAGGACTTTGAAATTCTCCAAGAGAGGAGAAGTCTGACCCAGAGACTAGCCAAAACCTCATTGGGTTAGGAGGACCGGAGGCTGCATATTGAACTTATAGACTGCAATTTGCTAGGCAAAGGTCCAAGCCCAGTTGTATGGGGATTAAGCTACCTATGTAGAGCAAAACAACTTTCTCCTGTGCCAGAATACATTTTAAGGAAATTGGACAAACTGTATTTGTGGCTAGAAAGAAGAACTGGCCTATGTGTAAACTGTCCTGGAAAAAGGCTATGTGGAATGAACCCAAAAAGTAAAAGGTATCTAGCTGCCGAGAGGGCAGTTGCCCAGGTGGGCAAAGAAGAATACCCATTAAATTTTGGTCTCTATTGAGAGACAGTTGACAGTTAGCAACCTGTATACTGTCTTACAGGCCTGTGTGACCATGCCCATGTCAGGGGTGGCACAAAACCTCAACTGTAGGAAACTGGGGAAAGCCTGTCTAGAACAGAGGGGGTTAATAAAGTGGTGAATACTGGCCCTCTGTTACAGGAATTACAGACCCTGTGAGGTCCTGTGACATATAAGACCCTGTAGGGAAATAAAGCTCCTTTAGTCCATTCTGAAAGAACAAATAAAAGACAGATTAAAGGCTGTGTTTCCCTCCAGGCAACCCAACTGGAACCCCTATAGTGACAGGGGAAAGGCGGCTCTCGATCGGTATCGCCAGACTCTATTAGGGGGCATCCGAGCTGCTGCTTGGAGACCCACAAACCTCTCTAAGGTGACAGAGACAGTCCAGGGGCCTAACCCTGATGCCCTGGAAAGTCGGAGGGCTGTCAATGTTGCATTTGTTTCCCAGTCGGCCCCAAATATTAGGAAAAAATGACAGAAGTTAGAAGGCTTTGAGGGAAAATCAATCTCTAAGTTGGTTGAGGTGGCCCAGAAGGGTTTTGACAATCTGAAGGACCCGACAGCAGGTTTAAACACCCGGATGGCCAAGGTCCTCCTGGCCCTAAATGAGGAAAAAGGCCCAAGGGGCCGAAGAGACAACAAGGGCAAAGAAAAGCCTCGCGGAAGAAAAGGAGTCCAACCCAGGCTTGGGAAAAATCAATGTGCATTTTGCAGAAAGGAAGGACGTTGGAAAAGGGAGTGCCCTGAACGTGCGGGGGAACCGACTCCCTCCCATGCTGGTGGAGGAGGTGGATTGGGGTTGTTGGAGCTCAGCTGGCCCCCAGGAGCCCAGAATGACCCTGACAGTGGGGGACCAAAAGGTGGACTTCCTTGTGGAACTCATAGCACTCACTCAGGCCCTCTGGTAGGGAAAGGGAAAAAGAGTAAACATTTCAGCTTCCTGAAAACAGCCGCCTTGAACCCTGCCACACTCCTCCCTGACAAGAAGGCAGAGGCCCCTTTGCCTGACTGCGAGGAGACACTGACTACCCTCACTTCCCTCCGTGAGGACCTTGTGGACCAGCCCTGCAGGATCCGGATGAGACCCTCTACACGGACGACGGGAGCAGCTTCATAGAGGAAGGTACCCGGTAGCGGGGGGCACATGAGGAGGAGCCAGGGGAGATCTAAGAAGCCTTGGTAAGCGCCCCGGCACTGGCCCTGCCAGACCTACCCAGGGACTACAGGAATATATCTCCTCACACTGCCCTTACAGGGGGACACGGGAGCCACCTTAAAGAAGTCTCCTGACCTCAGGAGGAAAGGAAAAAGCTCCTGAGATACTTAATCATCTGGTAGCCATATAGGGGCCAAGGAATTGACTAAAAGACCAGTAGGGCCCCTAGAAGTTCTCGTAGCCCTGCCAGCACGAAGGATCCCAGAGAAGCCTACTCATCTGCCAGAGGAGCAGAGGCTAGCTGAGAAACTAAGGACCCGGGAAGGAGAGGCTGGATGGCTAATTCTGCCAGATGGGAGGCCTATAATGCCAGAAGCCCTGGAGCGGACCATCGCTTCCCAGACCCACCAGAGCACCCACCTGGGGGGAATGAAGCTATCAGAACTACTGGGAAGAGAATTTTACATCCCAGGGCTCCAGAAAATATCTCAAGAGTTGGCTAGAAGATGCCAAGTGTGTGCCCAGGTGAACCAAGGGCCCCTGTTGTGGCTGCACCGGGACAGCGATTCCAAGGTCAGAACCGCGGAGAATACTGGGAAGTGGACTTCACTGAGATACCAGGAGGACAAGGAGGGTATAAATACTTGCTGGTTTTCATTGATACCTTCTCTGGCTGGCCTGAGGCATACCCAACCAAGGCAGAGACAGCACAGGTAGTAGTTAGAAAACTCCTCACTGAAATTGTCCGCCGGTTCAGCCTGCCACTATACATGGGGTCCGACGATGGCCTGGCGTTTATCGCCAAAGTTACAATCCATAGTTAAGGCCCTAAGAGTTACTTGAAAATTGCATTGTGTTTATAGACCACAGAGTTCTGGACAGGGAGAGAGAATAAATTGGATCTTAAAGGAAACTTTAACTAAGTTAAAATTAGAGACTGGTGAAAACTGGGTAAGTCTCCTTCCTTTTGCTCTCCTCAGAGCTAGGTGCACCCCATACATCCAAGGGCTAACTCCTTTTTGAGATAATGTTTGGGCAACCGCTGCCATTGGTGACCAGGTTGGGGGAGGAAGAAATTGCCCAGCCGTCTACCCGAAGTTTGCTTAAGTCCTTACAGGCTTTGCAGAGCAGCGCCACGTCGGCACAACAGGTGGTGAGAGCTGTACAAGAAGAGGATGCACCGAGAACCAGTCCGACACAGTCTGCCTTCTCTCCGGGTGACCTCATCTGGGTGAAGCACCACGACCCTAGCAGCCTGAAACCTAGATGGGATGGACCCTACCAGGTGGTGCTGAGCACTCCAACCACCATCAAAGTCGCAGGAAAGAGGCACTAGAAATTGTAACTCCATCCTCCTCATGCCTCTCGCCTGGTGAACTGACCAATGGGAAGGAGAAAGACATGGGAACTAAGACTCTATGTCAGTGGCCGAAACCCTGGCCAATTCTTCACCATCAAATGCCGGACTCTTCCCCAGCGGCTTGACCCCTACATTGCCAAATGCCTCCTCAATTTCATATCGTAGAGGAGGGCGCTGAATCAAAGATTTGATTCGGGCATAAGACCAGTAGGGAATGTGCTAGGGTGAGGGACTGCGCCATGGAAGGGTTACAGAATGTTACAGAATGTGCTGGGAGGGGGGACTGATGTATGAGGAAGAATTGTGTTGCCAGGATATGAGGATTGTGTATGTGCTGGGAGGAGGGACTGACGTATGGAGGGGGGTTGCAGGGTTAGGAACCATGGAAGAAAAATTGCTAGATTGTCTTAGACCAGTCAGGTGTGACTCTGTTTACCCCCCCTTTGTGCTTATGAACTTTCTGTGAGCTTCTAAGGTAACACTGTTTTGCTATAAAAATCATAATGCACACTTGCTCTTTGCCACATGCCGCGAGGCTTCCCAGAGGGGGAAGGTACGGGCTGTGGTCAGCTGGCCAGCTTAATAAACGGCTTTCAAATTTAAATTCTGAGTCGGTGGTCTATCTCGTTGAGCCAACCCATAACAAGAGTTTTTATCAAGAAAGGGTGTTGGAATTTATCAAATGCTTTTTCTGCATCAATTGATATGATTATGTGATTTTGTCTCTCAGTTTGTTTATGTGATGTATCACATTTATTGATTTTTGGATATTGTACCATCCTTGCATCCCCAGAATAAATCCCACTTGGTCATGGTGTATGACCTTTGTAATGTAATGCTGGATTCAATTTGCTAGAATTTTGTTGAGAATTTTGGAATCTATGTTTATTAGGGATATTGGCCTGTAATTCTCTTTCTTTGTAGTGTTTTTATCTGGTTTTGGTATTAGGGTAATGTTGGCTTCATAGAAAGAGCTTGTAAGTGTTCCTTCCTCTTGAATTTTTCGGAATATTCTGAGGAAGATAGGTTTTATTTTTTCTTTTAATGCTTGATAAAACTCTGCTTTGAAGCCATCTGGTCCAGGGCTTTTTTTTGTTGTTGTAAGATTTTTGATTACTCCTTCAATTTCCTCCATAAATATAGACCTATTCAGATTTTTTTGATTCCTCCTGGTTGAGTTTTGGAGGACTGGCATCATTTACCTATTAAGAGAAAAGTTCTGAGCTGTCTTAAATTTAATTATAGCAGGCAAGAAAATGGGGGAGAAAGACAAGGGCTAAACAGGTAACCTCTATTGGCAGAAACAAAAGTTTCCTTAAATTCCTGAATATACGTTGAAACTTTGAATCAACTTCCAAGTGGAAATTTCAGCTTTTATCTAAAGGAAGTAGCCAAATATCAAAAGCCACCATATCTTGCACATGAACTTTCTGGATTGTTGTCCACAGCCAATCCAAAAGCAGCAAACACTTTCTCTTTACGGACTATGCACCTTTCCCAGAACTGTCTCTGCTTCACTTTTTCCTGCCCCTTATCTATAGCTAATGTAAATTATTTCAAAACAACTTACATTTTTTCTTTCCCAAATCCATTGTATAAGAAAGTTCCCTCAGCTCTAAGATTGCAGACATGTTTGTCTTTTCCACCTAGCTCTGTTGCTGATGTTTTAGACTGCATGCTCCAGGACTTTGTGCTAGCATATGGCTCAATAAACCATTTCTTTCAGAAAAGGTTTGGAAACTTCAGGTTGAAATGTAAGCATTATATCATTGGAAGGCAAATAGAGGCCATGTGGAAAGAAAGCTCTAAATTGGCAGGGATTAGACAGCTTCTAATATATTGCTGAATGTTCAGGAAACAATTGAAACAACAATAAAGATCTGTTCTATGGAACTGTTACTAGTAATTATTGTTATTGACACTGTCCTTCCAGGATCTGCCTGAGAATAAATGACTATATGTAACATATACAGGAATCTCCAAGATGTTGATAGATATAAGAGCACTCTGTATTTAAGGAACCGTTTCTGGAATCTTGATTTCTTTCTGTTAATGATGAATGAGTGATATAGCATCTCCATTGGAATCATTCTCACTCTTCCTTCTCTAGGGGTGAAATTTTAATTATCAACTACAGAAAAAATACTCCAAGATCTCAGAGATAATTGATAGAATCTCTTTAGAAGATATAATTAACTTCAAAGCCACTTATTTCTCAACGTCAGTTTCTATGGAAATTCTGATTATCACCACATAAGTAGGAAGAATCTATAAATAAAATCTCAATTCTCTCTTTTTTTTAAAGAAAGACCTATTTTAGCTTGAGGATTCCTTGACAGCTTAGCTGAGACTTCCTTATATTATGCAGTGATCTAAATGCCTCTACCCAACATTCTCTCTTCCCTTTACTCTGGGTCAGATTTGCTCATCAGTGGAGTGCTCTCCCAGATTTCCTTGCCTCCCTCCCTACTTTCCTTCATTTAGTCCTTTCCCTTAATAAAATCATTGCACATTTAATCCCATCTTGGCACCTGGACTAACACATCTTTCAATGGTATTTCTATTTCTATTCTCTTTGTTTGCCATGGGTCTATGCTATGTCAAGCCATTAGAATAGACAGAAAGAATGTGAAGATAACTCTGGCCGGTGTGGCTCAGTTGGTTGAGTGCCACCCTGTGCATCAAAAGGTCTCTGGTTTGATTCCCAGTCAGGGCACACGCCCAGGTTTTGGGTTTGGTCCCCAGTCCAGAGCCTGCAGGAGGAAACCAATCAATGTTTCTCTCTCTCTCTCCCCATTCCTCTCTCTAAAAAACTCAATTAGAAAATATTTTTAAAAATTTGAAGATCATGAGATTTCAGCCAAGAGAGTTTCACTCTAACCATGAAGGAATCAAAAGCAATTATTTCCTGTCCATACTACCCAAAGCAATCTATAAATTCAACGCACTTCCCATTAAAATACCAATGGCCTTCCTCAAAGATCTTGAACGAACTCTCCAAAAATTCATCTGGAATAAAAAAAGACCCCGAATAGCTGCAACGATCCTGAGAAAGAACAAAGTAGGTGGGATCTCAATGCCAGATATCAAGCTGTATTACAAAGCCACTGTTCTCAAAACTGCCTGGTACTGGCACAAGAACAGACATATAGATCAGTGGAATAGAATAGAGAGTCCAGAAATTAGCCCGAACCAATATGCTCAATTAATTTTTGACAAAGGAGGCATGAACATACAATGGAGTCAAGATAGTCTCTTCAATAAATGGTGTTGGGAAAATTGGACAGATATATGCAAGAAAATGAAACTAGACCACCAACTTACACCATACACAAGAATAAACTCAAAATGGATAAAGGACTTAAATGTACGACAGGAAACCATAAAAATTCTAGAAGAATACAAAGGCAACAAAATCTCAGACATATGCCAAAACAATTTCTTCACTGATACAGCTCCTAGGGCAGTTGAAACTAAAGAGAAACTGAACAAATGGGACTAATCAAAATAAAAAGCTTCTGCACAGCAAAAGAAACCATCAACAAAACAACAAGAAAACCCACCTCGTGGGAAAACATATTTGCCAACGTCATATCTGATAAGGGCTTAATCTCCAAAATTTATAGGGAACTCATACAACTTAACAAAAAGAAGATAAACAATCCAATCAAAAAATGGGCAAAGGATCTAAATAGACACCTTTCAAAAGAGGACATTCAGAAAGCCAAGAGACATATGAAAACATGCTCAAAGTCACTAATCATCCGAGAGATGCAAATCAAAACAACAATGAGGTACCATCTCACACCTGTCAGAATGGCCATCATCAACAAATCAACAAACGACAAGTGCTGGAGAGGATGTGGAGAAAAAGGAACACTTGTGCACTGCTGGTGGGAATGCAGACTGGTGCAGCCACTATGGAAGGCAGTATGGAGGTTCCTCAAAAAATTGGAAATGGAACTCCCATTTGACCCTGTGATCCCACTTCTAGGAATATATCCCAAGAAACCAGAAACACCAATCAGAAAGGATATATGTACCCAGATGTTCATAGCAGCACAATTCACCATAGCTAAGATCTGGAAACAGCCTAAGTGCCCATCAGTAGATGAATGGATTAGAAAACTGTGGTACATCTACACGATGGAATACTATGCTGCTGTTAAAAAGAAGGAACTCCTACCATTTGCAACAGCATGGATGGAACTGGAGAGCATTATGCTAAGTGAAACAAGCCAGTCAATGAAGGAAAAATACCACATGATCTCACTCATTCATGGATAATAAAGACCATTACAAACTTTTGAACAATAATAGATACAGAGGCAGAGCTGCCTCAAACTGATTGTCAAACTGCAGTGGGAAGGCCAGGGAGGGTTGGGGGGGAGGAGAGGGGGGATTAAGAGATCAACCGAAGGACTTGTATGCACCCATATAACCATAACTAATGGACATAAGACACTGGGGGGTAAGGGAGGGCAGGGGCTTGTCAAGGGCGGGGGGGAAAAAGGACACTTATGTAATACCCTTTGTAATACTTTAAGCGAAAAATAAAAAATTAAAAAAAAAAGCAATTATTTCCATTAGAAAATATTATACAAACATAAAAAGGTTGGGTGCTTGGAGATTTGGGAGACATAGGGTTGAGTAGTCTCTTTTTAAATGGTTCCCAAACTTTGTTTGTATTGAAATTTTAGTGGTTCCTGCCCTAACCGGTTTGGCTCAGTGGATAGAGCGTCGGTCTGCAGACTGAAGGGTCCCGGGTTAGATTCTGGTCAAGGGCATGTACCTTGGTTGCGGGCACATCCCCAGTAGAGGGCGTGCAGGAGGCAGCTGATCAATGTTTCTCTCTCATCGATGTTTCTAACTCTCTATCCCTCTCCCTTCCTCTCTGTAAAAAATCAATAAAATATATATTTTAAAAAAAGAAATTTTAGTGGTTCCTAAACTTTATTGGTGTGCACAAACATGCACATGTGTGTATGCGTGCATGTGTGCATGTGTTTAATGAAAATAACTGAGTTCTCTCTCCAAGACCTACTGAAACAATATCCAGAGATGGAGTCCAAACATATGCACTTTAAAAAAAATTTTTATTGATTTTTTAGAGAGAGGAAAGGAGAGGGGGAGAAAGAGAGAGAGAGAGAGAGAAAGAGAGAGAGAGAGAGAAACATCAACATCAATCAGTTGCCTCCACAACCTGACTGGGAGACGAACCCAAGACCCGTTGATGCACAGGACAATGCTCAACCAACTCAGCCACACTGGCCAGAGCCAGGCATATGCACTTTTTACAAAATATTTTCATGACTCTAATTTACACCAAAGTTTGAGAATTATTGAACATCACTGCCCTGTTGCTCCAAAAGTTGTTTTCCTAGCTGTAATAATAATTTAAAAACTTCTTGTCCTAACTGGTTTGGCTCAGTGGATAGAGCATCAGCCTGCGGACTCAAGGGTCCCAGGTTCGATTCCGGTCGGGGACATGTACCTTGGTTGTGGGCACATCCCCAGTGGGGGGTGTGCAAGAGGCAGCTGATCGATGTTTCTCTCTAGTTGATGTTTCTAACTCTCTATCCCTCTCCCTTCCTCTCTGTAAAAAAATCAATAAAATATATTAAAAATAAATAAAATATTAAAAAAACAAAAACAAAACAAAAAAAACTTCTAACTAGTTTCCTCCCCTTCTTACAGTCTTGACTTTCCTACACTTGTGTTATCTGATTCTTTGGAACCTGAGATCTTTAAGACATCTGATGTACAGAAAAACTTGGTTTTACATGAATCATTTGTTCCAGAAAAGTTATGTATATACCTAATTGTCTTAAATGCAAAAGTAAATGAAGATGAAGAACCACAACCTTGTTTAGCTGTGTCTTCAGGTTTTTAGGTTTTACCTCAGACTTTCCTAAGGTGAGGCTCATGTGCACATATTTTCAAATAGTTGATGCTAACTACTGATGTTTTACTTTGACATGTCACTTTCTTTTTTAAAAAAATATATTTTATTGATTTTTTACAGAGAGGTAGGGAGAGGGATAGAGAGTTAGAAACATCCATCAGCTGCCTCCTGCACACCCCCTACTGGGGATGTGCCCACAACCAAGGTACATGCCCTTGACCAGAATCGAACCTGGGACCCTTGAGTCCACAGACTGACGCTCTCTCCACTGAGCCAAACCGGTTAGGGCAGACATGTCACTTTCTAGAGAAATGGTTAATCTAAGTTCTGGAAGTTGGCCCACCTTGCCTATCTCTTTCACAATGATTACTATACTTGGGGTCTTGATAGAAGTGGAGTGGAGGAAATGAGTTCCAGCCAGTTTCTGTGTTGACTGTTAGATCTGGGTAGATAAATGGGAAGGCCTCCAGACCAAAGATTGTCCTTGAGTAGGAGGAATGGAAGAATCACCAACTAAGTAAATAGGAGCAACAATTTTCCTTCTGACTTGAGAAAATGCATATTCTATACAAAAATATTCCTAAATTCAAAAGCTTTTAGGTTACTCAAATATAGCACATAGTTCCTTTTCTTGAAAGTGAACTCTAACAATAATTTGGTCTTTCAATGAGGAGTACAATTCTCACTCAGTGTATTTGTGAGTTTTTTTTGTTTTTGTTTTTTGTTTGTTTGTTAGTAATTCACAATGGCTTGGTCCCTTTTAGATAGTAAACATCCTTGATAGCATTACTACCAGTATATCCTTTCTTAAGCAAATCTCTAGTTATGACACTCCTCAACTCAACCACCTTTTACATTTTCTTGTTGCTTTAGGTCAAGCACAAATTCCTCAGTGTGGTACTGTACACTCCCTGTAATATATTCTCAATGATCTTTACAGTTCCTCTGTAAGTACTTTATTTGACCCACTTTATGTTTCCAAATGTTCCATGGCTTCCCATCTTTGTACTTCTGCATCTTCCATGTGGAGTGCCCTCTCCCAACATCTCAATCCACTGATTTTTCAATTATACGTTATGTAACCCCCATAACTTTTTAAGAAAATATTTTTATTGATGATAGATTTATAAATATCTTCCATTTTCTCCCTTTACCCTCTTCCTGCCAGCCCATACCTCCTCCCAGGTCTTTACTACCCTATTGCCCATGTCCATGGGCTATGTATATAAGTATACAAGTTCTTTGGTTTATCTCTTCTCGTCCCCTTAACCCCGCATCGAGGTATTTCAGTCTATTCCATGCCTCCATGCTTCAGGTCTTATTTTGATGGTCAATTCATTTTGCTCATTAGATTCCACAAATAAATGAGATCATGTGATATTTGTCAGATTGGCTTATTTCACTTAGCATATTTTTCAGGTCCATTCATGCTGTCCCAAAAGTAAGAGATCCCTCTTTTTTACAGCTGCAGAGTATTCCATATTGTAAATGTCCCACAGCTTTTTTTATCCATTCATCTACTGATGGCACTTGGGCTGTTTCTAAATCTTAGCTATTGTAAAAAATGCTGCTATGAACATAGGAGTGCATATATTCTTTATGATTGGTATTTTGTGGTTTGGGGGATATATTCCCAAAAGTGGGATCACTGGGTCAGACAGAAGTTCCACTTTTTATTTTTTGAGGAAACTCCATGCTATTCTCCACAGTGGCTACACTAATCTGCATTCTCACCAGCAGTGAACTAGTCAACTAGTGTTCACTTTTCTCCACACCCTTGCCAGCACTTGTCGTTTGTTGATTTTTTGATGATAGCCATTCTGACAGATGTGAGGTGATAGCTCATTATGGTTTTAATTTGCATCTCTCTGAAGATTAGTGATTTTGAGGATTTTTTCATATGTCTCTTGGCCATCTGTATGTCCTCTTTGAAGAAATGTCTATTCAAGTCTTCTTCCCATTTTTTAAATAGGATTGTTTGTCTTCCTTTTGTTGAGTTGTATGAGTACATTTTATATCTTGGATATTAACCCCTTATCAGATGTTGTTATGCCCAGATTTCAAGATCCCCCAAAGGACACCACCAGGGAGCGCCGAGTCCGATGCAAAAGCATAGAGCCCTTATTCAAGCTAGCTTGGTCCCTCTGCCTCCATTACCAGCGCAGCAGTTGGATACAAGAGAGCCCAGAGTCTCGAAAGAACAAAGATTTTATAGGGCTTGGGGTCGAGGGGTGAGGGCTCATTCGGACCACTGATTTGGCCAATTCCGGTTGGTTGAGTGAGGACCGGGGGGCTAATGATGTAAGGGCAGGGTGCAGCTAGGGTCTGGTTACACAAAGATGGGGGGGGGGGGGGAGCGGGGTGGCTAGCATACTTTTGGCCTTGGGCTAGTTTCTCTTGCTTTCCCATTGGCTGAGATAAGGGCAGGCTGAGTGATAAATTCTATGGCTTTTTCTTGGAAGAGGAGTTAGGGACACAGCTATCAGTCCCGTTCTGTCCTTTCAATGTATCATTGGTAAATATGTTCTCCCACACAGCAGGTTCCCTTTTCATTTTGATGGTGGTTTTTTTGCTGTGCACAAGCTTTTTACTTTGATGTAGTCCCATTTGTTTATTTTCTCCTTAGTTTCCTTTGCCCTGGGAGATGTATTCATAAACATTGCTACGTGAGATGTCTGAGATTTTACTGCCTATGTTCTCCTCTAAGATTTTTATAGTTCCATGCCTTACATTAAGTCTTTTATCCACATTGAGTTTATTCTTATGTATGGTGTAAGTTGGTGGTCTAGTTTCATCTTTTTACTTATGTCTGTCCAGTTTTCCCAGCACCATTTCTTGAAGAGACTGTCGTTATCCCATTGTATGTTATTGCCTCCTTTGTCAAATATTAAATAACAAAATAGAATCAATTTCTGGTAACCTCCATAACTTTTTGTATGACACTCAGTGGTACTTTATTGCAATAAGCCTTGTATTAGTATAAACTGAGTATTTCTCATACTCAGTTGCATTAGATGAAAATTCTTTGAGAACAGGAGTTGTTTTTTACACACCCTTTAGGGCAGGGGTGGGGAACATCCATCCTGTGGGCCATATACTGCCTGGGAAATCATTTGGTCTGACCCTGCCAAGGCATTAGGAGTGAGTTGATTAAATGTTTGACCAAATATAGCCGGCTAACTTTTTAAAATATATTTCTATTGATTTCAGAGAGGAAGGAAGAGGGAGAGAGAGATAGAAACATCAATGATGAGAGAGAATCATTGATTGGCTGCCTCCTGCATGCTCCACACTGGGGATCAAACTCACAACCCAGGCATGTGCCCTGACCGGGAATCAAACCTGGTTCTCCTGGTTCCTAGGTCGATGCTCAACCGCTGAGCCACGCTGGTCGGGTAAGCAGGCTAATTTTTAAGTTGATTATTTTGTATGGCCCAGGAATGATGTTATAAATATTCAAATAGCCCTTGGCTGAAAAAAGGTTCCCCACCCTGCTTTAGGATATTTGGACCCAGTTTATTTAGTTAAATTGGATAACTTTAAACAAAGACTCCAATGGAGATAGAATCAACAAATACCTTGAGACCTTTATTTAATGAAGTATCAGTTTATAAAAAGTATCTGGTTGTTGAGAGCAACAACCATAAATCTATCATTAGGTAGCTGGGTGCAAAATCCAAAAAAGGAAGCCATACTTTTGAGTACCTCCTGTGTGCCATGCAATATATGTCCTTTTATATAACACATTTATTTGGTAATTCAATAAACATTTGCTGAGTTCTACTAACACTGTGGTAGGAGATGAGAATACAGAGATAAAAAATCATGATTCTTTCTCTTAAGGAGCTAACAGTAATTTCAACAAGAACTCAGTATAGCATGATGGCAGTGATGATAGACATTGAAGGGCTTTGGAAATAGAGACTAAGTAGATAAATTCAATGACCTGGGCAGACAATTTTTTCTCAGAGGAAATATCCTTGAGCTGAGCTTTGAGACATAAGTCAGCTGAAGAAGCAGGGTAGGGCACTTCAGGGAGAGGTATATGCAAAGGCATGGTGGCATGAAATAGCAAAATGCATGTAGGAGTGAGAGCCCCATATAGGCTATGTCAGCAAAAGCAGGGGCTAGGATATAAAAGACTTGGGGAATGAGCTTGGGTTATTCTGAAAGTTAGTGGAAATCTTTGAAGGCTATAAAGCAGGAGAGTGATATGATTTGATTTGCCTTTTAGAAAGATTCCATTGGCAATGATTTGAGGATATAAAGTGGGAAAGATAGGTAGACTAGTTGAAATTGACCAGTTAGGATGCTCCTACAGTCATCTTGGAGGGACGTGATAAGACAAATCAAAACAGGGCTGTGGGCTCTAGCTGGTTTGGCTCAGTGGATAATGCATAACCCTAATCCACTGAGTGGAGGTTCCAGGTTCGATTCCAGTCAAGGGCACATGCCCGGGTTTTGGGCTCGATCCTCAGCAGAGAGCATGCAGGAGGCAGCCAATCAGTGATTCTCTCTCATTATTGATGTTTCTATCTCTCTCCTCTCCCTTCTTTTCTGAAATAAATAAAAATATATTTTAAAAAACAAAAAAACAGGGCTGTGGGAATGGAGAGCAGAGGAGTGATAATAGAAAAGGAGAGTAGATGCTATGAAGCTTGGAGGATATTTGGGTGTGGGAATGCTGGCACTAGAGTGAGGAAAGTGAGGCACTCATCTCATTAAGGGGATCCAAAAACCTCAGTAATCAAGATAAATATTTTTCCATTGATCTTTAGAGAGAGTGAGTAGAAGGGGAGGAGGGGGAGAGAGAGAGAAACATTGATATGAGAGAGACACATCGATTAGTTGCCTCCCTCACGTGCCCTGACTGGGGCCTGGATTGAACCTGCAACCCAGGTACATGCCCTTGAGTGGGAATCGAACCCATGACACTTTAGTGTGTGGGCTAACACTTTAACCACTGAGATATACTGGCCAGGGCAAGATAAATAATATTTTGATTTAATATTTAAAACATCACCCTAACCAGTTTGGCTCAGTGGAGAGAGCGTCAGCCTGTGGACTCAAGGGTCCCAGGTTCGATTCCTGTCAAGGGCATGTACCTTGGTTGTGGGCACATCCCCAGCAGGGAGTGTGCAGGAGACAGCTGATCGATGTTTCTCTGTCATCGATGTTTCTAACTCTCTATCCCTCTCCCTTCCTCTCTGTAAAAAATCAATAAAATATATTTTTAAAAATAAAAATAATATTTAAAACATCAAAATTAATGCAAAGAATCCATAATGAAGCAAATAACAAAAAGTTCAGTAAAGAAAGAATCTGACCCAGCCGCATGGCTCAGTGGTTGAGTGTGGACCTATGAACCTTGGAGGTCATGGTTCGATTTCCCATCAGGGCATATGCCCGGGTTTCGGGCTCAATTCCCAGTACGGGGTGTGTGGGAAGGAGCCGATCAATGATTCTCTCTTATCATTGATGTTTATATCACTTTCTCCCTCTCCCTTCCTCTCTGAAATCAATAAAACAAATAAATAAAAAAGAAAGGAAAAAATCTGATTCTGCTCTTATATAGCTCTGTCTCATGCACCTCACCCAAATCCTGGCCCCGAATCAATGTTCCTAATAGAAAAGAGATTATCAGTCCACCTTCACTGAGAAAATGCACCCTAGAGAAGTAAAATAATTAGCTGAAGGTACACTCCCAGCAAGTGCCAGGAGCCTGAGGCCTAACAGAGCTGGTGTTACGCTGTGATGGCAGTGCTTCCCCTGGACCACAGGACCTTTGCAGGCAGGAGAGAGCCACTCAGCAGTGCCATGAGCACCTGTGCTGTATTTTTATTTACTTGTTTCGCTTTTAGCAAATAATGACTATGTCAATAAGGGGAGGTGTCCTCAAACGCCATTGTCTTAAAGTTCAGTTTAGCAGTAAAAAGAAAGGTAACTATTACAAGGTATAACAGAGAGGTAAGATTATAAGTTGCAAAGAAAAGAAAATCTTTAAGAGCCAGTCTGGACTCAAATAATAAATGTTAAATCTTGAAGTTTCTGAAAGTGTGAGATCAATACAGAATTGATTAATTGAAATGTTGGCCCAAAGTTCCTGTAGACATGCATTAAGAATAATTACTTGGGATCAATGCAACTGAAATGAGCCAAGACTTCTTTCAGCTTCCACTCTGCCATCAAACTATGGGAAAAAAGTAATCTTTCCTCTAGGTTGGTCAATTTCAGAAATTTTTGAGTTCTTTCTTTTTTTGTTGCTGTTGTTAATACACTATAGCATGCTTAACCATCCTCCTCTTTAAATTTTTTTAAAAAAATTCTTTATTACATATGTCTCCTTTTTCCCCCATTGACTTCTCCCCGGCCACTCCAACCCCCCAGCACATGCCCTCACCCTCCTAGTGTCTGTGTCCATTGGTAAAGCTTATATGCATGCATACAAGTCATTTGGTTGATCTCTTACCCCCTCCCCCACCCCCACTTTCCCTCTGAGGTTTGACAGTAAGTACAATGCATCTCTGTCTCTGGATCTGTTTTTGTTTATCAGTTTATGTTGTTCATTATATTCCACAAATGAATGAGATCATGTGGTATTTATCTTTCTCCGACTGGCTTATTTCACTTAGCATAATGCTCTCCAGGTCCATTCATGCTGTTACAAATGGTAAGAGTTCCTTCATTTTTTTTATAGCAGCATAGTATTCCATTGTGTAGATGTACCACAGTTTTGTTTTTAAATATATTTTTATTAATTATAGAGAAGAAGGGAGAGGGAGAGAGAGATAGACACATCAATGATGAAAGAGAATCATTGATTGGTTGCCTCCTCCTTGCCCCCTACTGGGGATAAAGCCCACAACCCAGGCTTTTTGTACCCTTGATTGGAATCAAACCCGGGACCTTTCAGTACACAGGCCTATGCTTTATTCACTGAGCCAAACCAGCTAGGGCTGCACCACAATTTTTTTAATCCACTCATCTGCTGATGGGCACTTAGGCTGTTTCCAAATCTTAGCTATTGTATATTGTGCTGGTATGAACATAGAGGTGCATATATCCTTTCTGATTGTTTTTTCTGATTTCTTGGGATATATTCCTAGAAGTGGGATCACTGGGTCAAATGGGAGTTCTATTTTTAGTTTTCTGAGGAAACTCCATACTGTTTTCCACAGTGGCTGCACCAGTCTGCATTCCCACCAGCAGTGAAGAAGGGTTGCTTTTTCTCCACATCCTCGCCAGCACTTGTTTGTTGATTTGTTGATGATAGCCATTCTGACAGGTGTTAGATGGTATCTCATTGTTTTGATTTGCATCTCTCAGATGATTAGTGACTTTGAGCATATTTTCATATGTCTTTTGGCCTTCTGTATGTCCTCTTTGGAAAAGTATCTATTTAGGTCCTTTGCCCATTTTTGATTGGATTATTTATCTTCTTTTTGTTAAGTTGTATGAGTTCCCTGTAAATGTTGGAGATTAAACCCTTATCGGAGATAACTTTGGCATATATGTTCTCCCACGCAGTGGGCTTTCTTGTTCTTTTGTTGATGGTTTCTTTTGCTGTGCAGAAGCTTTTTATCTTGATATAGTCCCATTTATTTATTTTCTCCCTAATTTTCATTGTCCTAGGAGCTGTATCGGTAAAGATATTGCTATGACATATGTCTGATATTTTGCTGCCTGTGGTTTCTTCTAAGATTTTTATGATTTTCCGTCTTACATTTAAGTCCTTTATCCATTTTGAGTTTATTTTTGTGTATGGTGTAAGTTGGTGGTCTATTTTCATGAATCTGTCCAATTTTCCCAACACCATTTATTAAAGAGACTATCTTGACTCCATTGTATGCTTTTGCCTCCTTTGTCAAATATTAATTGAGCATAATGGCTTGGGTCGATTTCTGGCTTCTCTGTTCTGTTTCATTGGTCTATATGTCTGTTTCTGTGCCAGTACCAGGCAGTTTTGAGTACAGTGGCTTTGTAATATAGCTTGATAGCTGGTATTGTGACCCCTTCAACATTGTTCTTCTTTCTCAGGATTGCTGTGGCTATTCTGGGTCTTTTTTGATTCCATATGAATTTTTGAAGAGTTTGTTCTAGGTCTGGAAATATGCTGTTGGTATTTTAATGGGGATTGCATTAAAACTATAGTTTGCTTTGTGTAGTATGGACATTTTAATGATGTTGATTCTACCAATCTATGAACATGGTATATTTTTCCATTTGTTTATGTTTTCCTCTATCTCTTTTTTCAATAACCTGTAGTTTTCTGAGTACAGGTCTTTTACCTCCTTAGTTAAGTTTATTCTTAGGTATCTTAATGTTTTTGGTGTAATGGTAAATGGGATCTTTTTTTAAAAAATTTTCTCTTTCTGTAAGTTCATTATTGTTGTATAAAAAAGCCATTGATTTCTGGCTGTTATTTTTGTATCCTGCTACATTGCTGAATTCATTTATCAAGTATAATAGTTTTTTATGGAGTCTTTAGGGTTTTCTATGTACAATATCCTGTCACCTGTGAATAATGACAGATTTATTTCTTCTTTTCCAATTTGAATGCCTTTTGTTTCTTTTTCTTGTCTAATCGCTATGGTTTAAATTTTTAAATTGAATTTATCAGGGCTACATTGATAAATAAAATTATATAGGTTTCAGGAATACAATTCTATAATACATCATCTATATGTTATATTGTGTGTTCACCACCCCATGTCAAGTCTCCTTCCATTACCTTTTATCCCCTTTTTATATGTTTCTACCTTTTTTCACCCTCCTTTTGCCTCTGGTCATCACTGTACTGTTGTCTCTGTCTATGAGTTGTTGATTTTTCTTAATCCCTTCACCTTTTTCACCTAGCTCCCCAACCCCCGAACCCTCTGACAGCTATACGTGTTCTTTGTATCTATGAGTCTCTTTCTATTTTGTTTGTTTATTTTGTTCAATAGATTCCACATGTGAGTGAAATCACATGGTACTTGTCTTTCTATCATTGGCTCACTTAGCAGAGTACTCGCCAGATTCATCCATGCTACCACAAAGGGTAAGGTTCCCTTCTTTTTTACTGACAAGTAGTATTCCATTGTGTAAATGTACCACAGAGATTTTGAGTTCTTGATTTATACATGAGCTCTGCCAACACCTTCTAGACAGACTTTCCCTCTGAAGACTGCTATGGAAGAACCCATTTTAAGTGGCTCTTAGTAACACAGAATTACCAGTGTTGACAATGGCCTAGTAGGTGACCCAGACTGCACAATTTCCAGCCAATGTCATGATAGCTTTGGGACCACTGCAAAGTTCTACATTAGGTACAGGATATCACTAGACCTATATATTTTATATTTCTCTCCTCTTATGAGGAAAGATATTATATTGCACTAAAAGATTATTCATTTATCACCATGATTTAGTTGCATTTTTGTTTTCCATCATGGCTATTGCTTCCTAAAATTAATGCAAAAATAATTTACTACTAGTAACTTGCTTCTTTAACTCAACAAATGGAACATTTGTTGAGTTAAACCTGAGCCCTTGGGCATCCAGACTGAGCTTCTTACTATAGTCAAGCTCCACTTATCAGTTCAGTAAAAGTTTTCAAGATCACTGATTTTTTTGCAACTTTTTATACTACTTCAAGGTGGTTTACTTTTAAAGTCCTGCTTGACTAGTGTTAGGTAATATGTTTTTCTATTAAGATATATTCACCTCATCTGTTACCATTATTAAAACTGTATTTATTCTTTATTGGTATTTCCTTATAACTAGTAGGACCATCAAGAGGCTTCATTATCTAGGAGATGCATGCTTAGCTTTCCTCTTTAGGACATTTGGTTCATTTATCTCTGATGAACCCCCACCCCCTTTTTTTGTGTGCATCTTGAGTGTGACTACCTGTAGTGATTAAATGTTATGTGTAACCACTAGGAATGAGTGATCCCACTTGTCCTTTATATAGTCTCTACAATTTCTTGGACTTTTTATAGTATCTTGTATTCACCATTTTTACTCCCACAGAAGCATGTATATATCCATACTTTATTAATAGACATAAACTCAATGAAAGAAAGAAAATACACACCATTCTCTCTTTTATTTATTAAAATCAATACAAATAAAACATATCCTTTTATAGTTACTCATTTTTGGACTACAATTGCATTTTGTATTGTTTATGTTACTATTTCCTTTGGTCTTATGGTCTTTCATAGATTCAACTTGTCCTGATTACATTCATAATAGCATTTATTGTTTACTGAGGCTCTCATCCACAGTGGGAAACTGTTTAAGCATATTACTTTGCCCTTTAGCCTTGCTTCTGGCATCCTTAAAAGCATTCTTGCTTTTTTTTCTTTATTGATTAAGGTATTACATATGTGTCCTTATCCCCCCATTGCCCCCCCAATCCCTCTCATGCCCCCCCCCCCCCGGTATCTGTGTCCATTGGTTAGGTTTATATGCATGCATACAAGTCCTTTGGTTGATCTCTCCCCCTTACCCCCACCCTCCCCTACCTTCCCTCTGAGGTATGACGGTTTGATCTTGATCGATGCTTCTCTGTCTCTGGATCTGTTTTTGTTCATCAGTTTATATTGTTCATTATATTCCACAAATGAGTGAGATAATGTAATATTTATCTTTCTCTGACTGGCTTATTTCGCTTAGCATAATGCTCTCCATTTCCATCCACGCTGTTACAAATGGTAAGAATTCCTTCTTTTTTACAGCAACAAAGTATTCCATTGTGTAGATGTACCACCGTTTTTTAATCCAGTCATCTGCTGATGGGCACTTAGGCTGTTTCCAAATCTTAGCTATGGTGAATTGTGCTGCTATGAACAAAGGGATGCATATATTTTCTGATTGTTGTTTCTGATTTCTTGGGATATATTCCTAGAAGTGGGATCACTGGGTCAAATGGGAGTTCCATTTTTAGTTTTTTGAAGAAACTGCATACTGTTCTCTACAGTGGCTGCACCAGTCTGCATTCCCACCAGCAGTGAATGAGGGTTCCTCTTTCTTCGCATCCTCACCAGCACTTGTCATTTGCTGATTTGTTGATGATAGCCATCTGACAGGTGTGAGATGGTACCACATTGTCATTTTGATTTGCATCTCTTGGATGATTAGTGACTTTGAGCATGTTTTCATATGTCTCTTGGCCTTCCTTATGTCCTCTTTCAAAAAGTATCTAGGTCCGTTGCCCATTTTTTGATTGGGTTGTTTATCTTCTTTTTGTTAAGTTGTATGAGTCCCTGAAAATGTTGGAGATTAAACCCTTACCGATGATAACATTGGCAAGTTATTCTTGCTTTTTTGGAGATATAATGTTCCAAAACCATCCTGATTTTTCTGGCACCAAGACATGGAATCAGGTACCCTCCAGAAGTCCTTTGTCCTATTGATGGAGAATAGTGTCAGGGAGCAAAAGATGTAATAAGTAAATGTGCTTTTCTGTTGCTGTGGGACCAAACTTAATGGTGATATGGCTAAAATATGTCTTTTTTAAATGAAAAGTTCAAACTAATTTTTTCATTTTAACATACCAAGTTACTACATTCTACTTTCTTATAGTATGAGTGCCATCATTGTCTACATGAGAAAAGACACTCCTTACAACAAGAAGAAACATCTCATTCTAACTGCTGAAAATTCAGTTCATCAGATTCACTCCCAATAAACATTAGCTCCTCCAAATGACATGTTTTGACTTATTTAATTATTTAATTAAATCAGTACATAACTGGAGCATTCTGAACTCTCTGGAGCTGAAGATCACCTCCAAAATCAAAGTGCTGTCAGAGTTGCAAAAACCGTGCTTTAATTATATTTACTCTGATTTCTAGGGACCTAAGGGAGCACAAGCAATAATGATTTTAATTTGCTCAAAGGTTTTGCAGAGGATTCTTAATTCTCATTTAAGAGATTAGTGTCACAATAATTTTGTGTTTCTCAATCATCCTAAAGGCTGAATGCTCAAAGTCATTCACTTATTTCTTTCATAACATTAAAAATTGAATACTTCCATTTTTAGAGCAAGCAATTACTTTTATTCAAATTTCTTGGATTGCATCCACTATCTAGATGAAGTCACTTATATAGAGGAGCACAGTCACATTCTGAACTCAATTTCTGTGAGTTGGCCAGAGTGGGAGCTCAATTCAACTTGTCAACCCACATTTATTATCTTTATTACATACCTGGCCCAAATATATATAGGAAACAGAAGTTTGGAAATGTAAACTATTTATTTCTTTCCTTTAATCCATCTCCAAAAGCTAGCCTAGTCTTTCAGAGCCATGCTCTACTTCCTCTAAGAGGACCAGTTCAACTCCTCATTTCCAAGGGTATTAGGACAGTTTTAGAGATGACTCATGATTTGGATCTGGCTTCGAAGAGATTAATAGTAGCCAAGCCATAATTGTGTGGTTGTTGTAGAGTAGAGGGAAGAATAGGGGGAGATAGCATGTAAGGGGGAAAGTCAGGGAGTGAAAAGACCCATTTTAGACTGGCCCTGTCTGGGTTGGTCTTGCACCCAGATCTGGCCCCAGAATGCTCTTTGACCACATTGGAACAGACTCAGAACCCCAAGGTTGAAGCTCTTTTCCCATCAAGGACAGGCTTATGTGTGCAGGCTGTTCAGTGGTTCCTGTCATTCCATTCTTTTCCTCATCAGCCCTGGCAGCTGCTGTTACTACAATTGCATTTTCCTGGGAGAAGTTTTGCAACTACCTGGATACATTTTGTTGTGCTTGAAATCTTTAGGGAGCAACTAGGAGAACCATTATATATATATATATATATATATATATATATATATATATATATATATATTCAGAAAGGAAGGGAGAAGGAGAGAGAGATAGAAACATCATGATGAGAGAGAATCATTGATTGGCTGTCTCCTGCATGCCCTCTACTGGCGATCAAGCCCACAACCTGGGCATATGCCCTGACCGGTAATTCAACCGTGACCTCCTGGTTCATAGTTCCATGCTCAACCACTGGTCACACTAGCCCGGCAGAGCCATTATTTCAGACATCAAAGAAATCATGTCTGATGATTATAAACAAGTTTCAGCCTTGGTATCTCTGGACTATGATCTTCTGCTCTTTTCATTTATTCATTCAGTAATTCATTCATTTATCAAATATTTATCAAGATCTTTATGTACACATAGCGGTAGTTAAGAAGCCAAAAGACTAACAAAAGCAAAGCATATTTTGTACATAGGGGACTGCAGGTATTATATACTGTGACAGACCCACAATTTAGGGATAAGTTTTTCAAGTGCCACTCTCTGAATTTGAAGTTAATTGAAACAAAACATAAAGCATGTAAGATTAGCCATCTGTAGAAGTTTCTCAACCTGGATGATTTAAGTATATCAGTCTCTCCTGAAACATTAGCTGTAACTGTATTTTGTGAGTGATAAGAGATTATTTATGTATAATGCCATAATGACAGAAGCATTAGTGTCTTAGACAAAGTTGGAAAAGTATTTGTCAAGGTGTCTCTAGTACTATCCATGAAAGAGGAAATAATAGACCAATATTCATTTTCTAGATGAAAATATCACTAGAGAGAAGGCTAATAACATTTGCATAATACTTTAATTTTCAAAGTGCCTTCACATATATTATCTCTTTCAATATTCACAATTGTCCCATAAACTCAGTATGATTATCACTCCTGTTTTATTGAAGAGATAATGGAGTCTGAGAGGCCAAGTGACTTTCCAGGGTCACACTAGCAGTGAGGGGCAGAACTAGGAGTGATCTGACTCTAAGGTGAGCTTAGCTTTCACTGCCCCTTAGCTGTCTAACAGGCACCAGTAGAAAACTCATGACACTAAGTTAACAGGGCACAAACAGCTTCTCAGAAACACCCGATTACCTTCATCTGACTCTATGCTCACCAAGTAAACTTTTTCTTTTAATCTTCACCCAAGGACATTTTATTTTTAGAAAGGATGAAAGGGAGGGGGAGATACAGAGAGAGAAACATTAATGAGAGAGACACATTGATTGGTTGCCTCCTGCACACACCCTGACCAGGGGCCAGGGATTGAGCCTGCCACCGAGGTTTGTGCCCTTGACCAGAATGGAACCAAGGTCTCTTCAGACCGCAGGCCAATGCTCTATCCACTGTGCCAAATTGGCTAGGGCACCAAGTCATCTTTTGATCAGTAATTTGGTGTCTTGGGAGAGGCAAACCTGCAGAAGATAATCATTGCACTCAGGACTAACTTCATGGATCTGTAACCAATGTAGTTTCACAGGGCTATGTGCTATGCCTTACTCTTGCTTTAGTGCTTTGCTGTCAGTACCTTAAAATTCTTAAATTTTGAACAAGGAGCCCCCCAGTATTTTCTTTTTTTCACTAGACACTACATACTATGTAGCTGGTCCTAACTGTCCAAACGATGGCTACCAGCTGGACATGGGTCCCTGGGTAATCAGCCAATAACCTGGGAGTTTAAAGGACATGTGGTATTTGGAAATGAGGAGAGGAAGGGAAGTGGAGGACAGTCTTTCTGGGGGAGAAACTTTGGGAAAGGCAGAATTGTGGAGCAAGCCAGGCATACTCTCAGGAGTAATACCATCTTGCAAGCTTGCTCCCTTTGCTCATTAAACAATATCCTTGGACCAAGATGGTGGCATAGGTAAACACCTGAACTTGCTGCCGCGCACAACCACATTAAAACTACAACTAAAAGACAAAACAAGTATCATCCAGAACCATAGGAAGGCTGGCTGAGTGGAAATTCTACAACTAGAAGGAAAAAGAAAAGCGCAGTGAGTCCGGTAGGAGGTGCAGAGGTGTGGAAGTGTGGAGGTACAGAGGTGCATGCGAAAGGCGCTGGCAACTGGGTATGCTGTTGTGTTTTTCAATTGGGAGGGAGATACAAGCTCCTGACTGCTCTGAACTCCAGTTCCAGGTGAGAATTTGGGGACCCAGACTCATACAGAGAAAAACTGGACTATCTGGCATCAGGCCAGAATGTAAGAAGGATGGGTTTCTTGCAGAGGTGCTTGCAGCGGTCATTGTTCCTGCAAGGGGACTCAGGACACAGAGACCAGAGGACCTCTCCAGGGCAGGATTGACTGGCAGCCGTTGCTGTTTTCTCAGCCCTGATAATTCCCTGAGATCCCACCCCACCCAATTTACACCCGCCCCCTCAAGCTGCGTGCAGAGGCTTTTGCATATGAATGGTCTGGCCTTTCTCCACCTAAAAACCTGTCAAACTGAAGCTGGGTCAGAGAATCCCAGAGCTTCCCAAAGAAGGCCTAAGGCTCATCAGCAGCCTGCATTCCTTCACAGCTGTCCCTCATCTGGCCACCTCCAAACCCCAAACAAAGAGGAGGAATCTGTAGATCTCTCTGTAGCTCCTGCTGGGTGGTCTCTAGCAGTGGCTGACTTTGCATCTCCTTGGAGATCCAAGAGCCAGTGTACCCAGTGGTCAGAGTGGGACCATCCAGATTACAACTCTTCACATCCATAAGAGACACACTCAAGGGGAAGACTCAGTGAACACCAAAGTCCCACTGAAGCAAGTCCTGCCCTATAAGGGTGTCTCCAGCACAGAAGTTCTCCCATTGTAGACACAACTGGTCCTCACAGCCAATTGGCTTGGAGGTCAATTCCTCCCAGTGATACCAACAGCAATCAAGGCTTAACTACAAGACTGTGCACACAGCCCACAAAGGGGTGCACCAAGAGTGTCCACCTCAGGTAATTAGGAAGGCTGAGCCCCTGGGACCAATAGGACACCTAGCACACAAAGCCACTCTATCAACACAAGGAAGCAGCCAAAATGCGAGACAAAGAAACAGGTCACAAATGAAAGAAATAGAGGAAATCAAACTACTGGATAAAGAGTTCAAAGCCATGGTTATAAGGTTACTCAAGAATCTTCTAGAAACCTCTGAGTAATATGGTGAGACTCTCAAGGATATGAAAAAGCACCAATTAGAAATTAAGCATACACTGACTGAAATAAAGAATAATATACAGAGATCCAACAGCAGACTAGAGGATCCTAAGAATCAAGTCAAAGATTTGAAATACAAAGAAGCAAAAAACACCCAACCAAAAAAGCAAAAGGAAAAAAGAATATAAAAATATGAAGATAGTGCAAGGAGCCTCTGGGACAACTTCAAGCGTACCAACATCCAAATTATGGGGGTGCCAGAAGAAGAGAGAGAGCAAGATATTGAAAACCTACTTGAAGAAATAATGACAGAAAACTTCCCCTACCTGGTGAAAGAAATAGACTTACAAGTCCAGGAAGCTCAGAAAACCCCAAACAAAAGGGATCCAAAGAGGACCATACCAAGACACATCATAATAAAAATGCCAAGGGCAAAAGACAAACAGAGAATATTAAAAGCAGCAAGAGAAAAACAGTTAGTTACGTACAAGGGAGTACCCATACGACTGTCAGCTGATTTCTCAACAGAAACTTTTAATGCCAGAAGGGAGTGGCAAGAAATATTCAAAGTGATGAATAGCAAGAACCTACAACCAAGATTACTCTACCCAGCAAAGCTATCATTTAGAATTGATGGTCATATAAAGAGCTTCACAGATAAGAAAAAGCTAAAGGAGTTCATCACCGCCAAACCAGTATTATATGAAATGCTGAGGATATTCTTTAAGAAGTGGAAGAAGAAGAAAAAGGTGAAGATAACAATTATGAACAACAAAGTGACAAGAAATACTTGTCTATCAACAAGTGAATCTAAAAATCAAGTGAATAAAAAATCAGGTGAACAGAATAAACTGGTGAATAGAACAGAATCAGAGGCATAGAAAGGGAGTGGTCTGACAATTTTCAGGGGGACGGTGTTGTGGGGAGGTGGGAAGAGACTGGACAAAAATCTTACACCTATGGACGAGGACAATGTGGGGAGTGGTAAGGGCAGGGAGTGGGGTGGGAACGGGGTGGAATGGAGTTATGGGGGGAAAAAGAGGAATAACTATAATAATCTGAACAATAAATATTTATTTTTTAAAAATTAAAAAAATACACATGAAAAAATATCTTGATGAAAAGATGAAAGAATTATCACTGCAGTTCTGTATGCTTATTCCTTACATGCCTCTGAAGGAACTCTGATTGACCCTTGGCCAGCTCCTAAGAATGTGATCCCTTGAATCTTTATGTTAGCAATTGATCATTTTGTTATATACAATTGGAGGAATGGCCCATGCTATCCTGGCTTGTCAAATTGGTTTGCACAAATCTCAGAGTGATTACATGCACCTTTGTTTATTGTGCAGACTTCATTTTGGTTGTCATGGCTGGTTGTGTAGCAAAATGAACCCATGCAACCTGCCCCCTATAAAGACTCAAATGGATTTCCCTGGTTAGAGACATTCCACATACAGTATAATCAGAGAGAAAGTGTTTCTGTGGGGCCTGAGATGAAGAAGGTCATCAAAAGCCTGTACTGAACCTCTCTGTACTCCACGAATGCACATCTATTTCCTGCTGCCTGTGCTCAATATCCCTTGCTGTAATAAATTTTAGGCATGAGTATAACTTGCCATTGAGATTTTGAATACTTCTGGGAAATTACCAAACAAAATCATAACGTCAGATGTGGTCAGTCTGTTTTCTCTGCTTTTTTATTAATCAAAATCATGTATTCGTATGGAATATCCTCAAATAATAATACTAAATACAGATAATGCCAATATGTATATGAAAAATTCTAGTTCCAATATAGTCTTTAACTTAAATTCCTTTCTAAATTTTAAAGATTATTTCTTTTACTAAAAATTTTGGAGAGTCTAGTTAGATGTGAGATGATATGAAAAGGCTTTTAAAAGACCCTATATGATCCAGATGCCATTTGACTATTTGGAAAGCATCTTTCATTTTGGAAACATGTGCACTTACTAAAATAGACTTGGAACAGCTCGCAGAGGACATGCCTTTGTGTCATCTTGCATTGATTACTGCCATTCTTTATTCTCCAGAATTCTAGAGGTACTGACTCATAGATTAGAATTGTTTCTCAAAATTCTATCACATATGTCCCTGCCAACCATAGCTCAATTTTTATATCTTTGCAAAAACTTGGCCTCAAATGAGGTCTTAGATTTATTTTATAATCCACTTAGCTAAAAATAACTAGAGTTAAATTTCCTTTATACTGTGTAGCATTTGTCTGTATACTTAGCTCTTATAATATTGGTTAAGACATAATTTTAAAACTTACAATGATTTTTAGGAAATGTCAGAAAAACTTATTTTTAAATTTATAAAGTTAAATTTCTTTCACTGTATCTCTCTCAGCCATCATGAATACTATTGTTTATATTATGCATATGGTAATTTTGCCATTTTAAAACTTTTAACTAAAATCTCTTTTTTAGTACTGAAATATAGTTATATATGGAAATGTAATTATATATAGAAATATAGTTATGTATATTGCTTTGCAGAATATCTGTATTAAATCAGTTGACTATAAAGGCAAGTTTCTGTAAACTAAATATAATCTTTATGTGTTGGTGGAAATCAGGTATTTCCCCAAGATCTCTAGAAAAGCATTTCAGGGAGCAACCCATGGGAAATTGTATTGTGGCAAGGATTATTTGGTTGGAAGCAGAACCCTGGGTTTCCAGTGATCTCCATCTGTCTTGCCATGAAAAAAGTCCAATGGTGTCTTAAGCAAGGCCAAAACAAATACCAGTGTCCAGAGTTTCTGCTTCATATTAAAGCTTAATCTTTTGGAGCCTTCACGATCTGCTGCCCATCAGTAAATGAGTGGATAAAAAAGTTGTGGTACATTTATACCATGGAATACTATGCAGCAGTAAAAAAGAAGAATCTCTTACCCTTTGAGACAGCATGGAGGGACATAGAGAATATTATGCTAAGCAAAATAAGCCAATCAGAGAAAGACAAGTATCATATAATCTCACTCATATGTGGAATCTAATGAACAAAATAAACTGATGAACAAAATAGATCCAGAGACATAGAAACATAAATTAGGCTGCGGAATTTCAGAGGGAAGGTGATGGAGGGTGAGTGGGTGGGAAGTGATCAACCAAAGAACTTGTATGCATTTGTGCATAAACCATGGACACAGACAAAAGTGTGATGACGGCCTGGGGCGGAGGGTGGGGGCAGGCTAGAAGGGGTCAATGGGAAAAAAGGGGGACATATGTAATACTATCAACAATAAAGATTTTTTTTAAAAAATGTTTTTATTGATTTATTTTTCGTTTGTTTTAGAGAGAGAGAGATGAAGGGAGAGGGAGAAAGAAAGATAGAAACATTGATGAGAGTGAAACATCGTCGATCGGCTGCCTTCTGCATGCCCCCTACTGGGGATCAAGCCCACAACTCAGGCATGTGTCCTGACTGGGGATGTTTATTTCAGTGGTAGCCATGACCTTTTGGTCCATGGGTTGATGCTCAACCACTGAGCCACACTGGCTGGGCTGTTGATGGATTTTTAAAGATAAAAACAAGATATTCTCTTATATTATCAAAAAGATTAAAATTTGAAGCTATTATAAAAATACTAGAGGCCCGGTGCATGAAATTCGTGCACTGGAAGGGGTACCTCAGCCTGGCCCGCACCCTCTCACAGTCTGGGACCCCTTGGGGGATGTCTGCCTGCTGGCTTAGGCCTGCTCCCTGGGGGATCGGACCTAAGCTGGCAATCAGACATCCCTCTTGCAGTCCAGGACTCCTTGTTCCTTACTGCCAGCCTGCAGCGGAGGCAGGAGGCTCCCACCACTGCTGCTGCACTCACCAGCCGTGAGCTCAGCTTCTGGCTGAGAGGCATTCCCCCTGTGGGAGTGCACTGACCACCAGGGGGCAGCTCCTGTATTGAGTGTCTGTCCCCTGGTGGTCAGTGTCCATCATAGCGACCAGTCATTCCACTGTCTGGTCGATTTGCGTATTAGGGTTTTATTATATAGGATATGACAACGGGGTAAAGTTGAACTTGGACTAAATATTTGATATTAAGATATTATTGTTACTAAATTTAGGTGTGATAATGATGTTTATGTTTTTGAAAATTTTTGTATTTTGGACTGAATTGTTTCCCCCTAAAATACAAATGTTGAAGTTTTGCAGATTGGGCCTTTAAGGAGGTCATTAAGATTAAGTAAAGTTATAACATTGTGGTCCTAATCCAATTGTTGTCCTTAAGGGTCCAAATCCTGCCATTCTGAAGCTACTTTGGGGGATATTAATTTTAATATATATATGTATTTGTATTGATTTCAGGGAGGAGAGAGAGAGAGAGAGAGAGAGACATCAATGATGAGAGAGAACCATTGATTGGCTACCTCCTGCACACCCCCACTGGGGATCGAGCCCACAACCCAGGCATTTGCCCTTGACCGCAATCCAACCTGGGACCCTTCAGTCTGTAGGCCAATGCTCTATCCATGGAGCCAAACCAGCTAGGGCTTGGGGGATATTAATTTTAAGCCATTTATTAAGAAACAGAGGACTTAGATTCAGAGAAACCTGTTTCAGGAAGGAAATCTTAGGATGCTGCTGCCTTAGATTAATTTGAATTAAGTGTGGCACCACTGGAGGGCTTCAGGCACATACTTGTTAGCTAAATACCCACTGTGTACCATTGTTTGAGTCACCTAGCAAGGATTTTCCTGCCATATGTGTTCTGCTCTTCCTCAACTATCTATAAATCACCCATTCTCACTTCTGAAATCTAATATTCCACTACAGCCCTTCCCCTTTCTCGTTTGTCCAAAATGTCTTAAATATTTCAATGTCTTTAGATCTTTTCATGGATTTATCATGTCAATTGAATTTCCTATGTGCATGTATTAAACTTAGATTTTCTCCTGTTAATTTGATTATTAGCTCTGCCAGAACTTAGAAAGTGGGAGGAAGAGTATTAAAATGTTTAGCCACCACATCCTTATGATACTGTTGTAATTAACTAGTTATTAATAACAGGAAAGGAGATAAGGGGGAAGTTAGATATTATAGGCATGTCATTATAGGCAGCGTCATCAGGAAGCTACAACTTTGCACTCCCCAGTGGGGAAAGGGTCCAACAAAGGGAAGATAGACACATGCCCAGTAAAGTTGGGGTGACATAGGGAAGGTAGTTGTCTGTCAAGTCAATCATGCCTAAGGACAGAGATGACTGGCCAGAATGGGTGTGGTCACTGCAAACATGCCTTTTGGGAATACATAGTTCCTTAAACAAATAAGATCGCTTTCTTGGGCTCTTGGCTCTCTTGGGACTCTTGTACTCTTATTGCACTCATTCTTGGCTTGTGGGGCTCTTTTGCTCTCTTACATTCACCCATAGTCTGTGGCCATGAGAACCTCACACGCAATAGACTAATGGCCTGCAGTGGGGAAATGGGACTTTGGAAACCCAGGGGTATAATGGAATTAAAGCTTTCTCATCCTCCTGTGGGGGCCTCTGGAATGCTTATTCTAGTGGTGTCCCAAGAAGCCCACCCCCAGCAGCAACCGAGGAAGATGAGGCATGCTCTCCACCAATAACACTTATAAGAAGAGGAAGAGACATCAGGAAGGCAGAAGCACAGAAGAAAGGCCATGTGAGAACACAGTGAGAGGGCAGCCATCTATAAGTCAGGAAGAAAGGTTTCACCAGAAACCAATCCTGATGGTATCTTGACCCTGGACTTTCAGCCTCCAGAATTATATGACAATAATTTTATGTTGTTTAAGACATTCAATCTATAGTATTCTGTATGGCAGCCCAAGCAAACTAATATATCTTGTTTTTTAAGATATATTTGTATATCTTTCTATTAGCTATCTCTCTGTCTGTCTCTCTATCTAGCATCTGTTTAAATGATGTGATGTCTGAGATGCCCATCACTGTAGGATAGATGGGGATAGAGATGAAATAACATTGATAATTCTTAAGACTCAGTAATGGGTACTTGGGAGTTAATTATATTATTCTGTCTACTTTTGTTTATCTTTGATTGTTATTTTAAAACTTTTTAAATTTTAGCAAAAATGAAAAACTAAAAAACAAAAACTTGTGACTAAGAAAAGGTTGTAGCTGTTACCAGGCCAATGGCATATGGCAGAGGGTGGGAGTTGAGTTGCAAAGACTTTGGGTCTTTGGGAACCTTCAGTGATTACCTGACTCTAGGAGTTCCTTTTTCTCAGTAATTCTCCTTGCTTCTTCCCAGATTTTTTTTAGCAGAACATTTATTGGGGGAATTACAGAGGTAGAAAAAGTAATTCCTAGAGAAAACAGGCTAAGGAAACAAGGTATAGAGATAAAAGAAGAGCTTGGGAGTGAGGAAGCTAATGGTAACATGCCTGGTGGTGGGGGAGGAAGAAGGAGGGTAAAAGGAAAGGGAAAGACACAGGCTTGCTCCTGAGAGGGAGCCTGCTTCCCAGATTTTTTTGTAGGCCGTTCTTCTTATTCCATCCAACCAATTATGAGATGGGGTGAAACTTGCCTGACATGACAGTGAAATAGTTTGGATATTTGAGAGACGGGTCAGAAATGCCATTTCACCTAAAAAAAAAAAAAAATCTTTTTTTTTGCTCTGTTACCCATGCCTAAAGTTCCCTGAACTAAAGGAGTGAACACCAATTAATATTTTGCCCTCAATAAAAATTACACACACATATACAGGAAAAATAATCCATGGTATAAGTTGCTTCTCCTCTTTGGGTCACAAATATCATGTCACGTTTGTACAGTTGATTGTATCAACACCTACATGCTTCATTTACAGGGAAACTAATAACTTAAGAACTCTGCTCACCACCAAATGTTCAAATTCCCCAAAGTATTCAGTAGCAAGCATACACACACACACACACACACACACACACACACACACGGTTGCTTCCAGGAAACAGGAAGAGGGGGAATTAGAGACTCAACAGTCCCTCGGCCACCCTAATCCCTGCAGCTTCATCATGTCATAGTTGAAGGCCCACCTACTATAGTTTAGCAGAAAATGGTTATCTACCATCATTAGGATGACTCCATTAGTCTAGATTTTGACTCATGCATCAGATGTACCCCACACTGTATGCTAACAACTCTTCTTAACAAACACTCTTCTACTCAGCCATTGCTTCTCAAAGCACACTCATTTTGCTGATGTTACTAGCCCTGGAGTTGCTTCCAATAGAAACCACATACTGGGTAGCATATGGTTTTCCCACTATTCTCACACGCTGAGCTAGCATTTCTAATATGGACTTACATCCTACTCAAGTTTATTTAAGGAATCTCCTTGCTCTTACTCCTGGTTCTTGTTTGGGAGCACCTTGATCCACTCTAACCAATCTTTCTAACATTGACCTTTAAGGAGCAGTGAATGAATTGCCATTCCAAACCCAAGAACCAGGCTCCTCAATTGGTCTCCCACATTCCCTAAAACTCTACATACTGCTATCACTGGAGAGCAGTTTAGGAGGGAGTGTCAATTTTGCTAGATCAAAAGAGATTCCCTTATACTCTGAACTCAGGACAAAGAGTTCCTACCTAACCTTATTATTGCAAAAACTAAAAGGGCCACTGAAGTAATTCTTCACATGACAAAAAAGATCTGCTTTAAGGTGAATTTCTGTCTTTCTCTATGCAGCAGGTATCTGACACCTTCATTCAAGAAAATAAGCAAACAAAACTCACTATTTATATAAATGAAGAATGTACCACCTCATCTGTCTGGGCTTATAGGTGATTTTTAGTTTGCTTGCCTGTATTTTCTAATTTTTTCTTTAATGAGCACATGTTGTTCATATATTAAAAAATCAGTATAAAAGAAATTTGAAACAAATAAATAAACACAAACATCATGGGTTCTAATGACACTGAGCAGGACCAATGAGGTCCCAAGGTGGGGGTTCCTTGGCATATTAGGCATTTGGAAGAAAATGTTCAGGGCTGTCTTCCTCTTCATAGCAATTTTATTTTTATTTTATTTTTTAAATCTTTATTGTTGAGAGTATTACAGATGTTCCTCTTCTCCCCCCCATTGCCTCCCTTCACCCAGTTCCTACCCTGCCACAGGCCTTTGCCACCCTATTGTCTATGTCCATAGGTAATGCATATATGCATATAAGATCTTTTTTTAAAATCTCTTCCTGTCGTCCTAACCCTTTCCCTCTGAGAATTGCCAGTCTATTCCATTTCCATGCCTCTGATTCCATTTTACTCACCAGTTTATTCTGTTCATTAGATTTCTTATTCGTTTATTTTGATTTTTAGATTCAATTGTTGATAGATATGTATTTTTGACATTTTATTATTCATATTTTTTATCTTTTTCCTCTTCTTCTTCTTCTTCCTTTTTTTAAAGAATATCCTTCAACATTTTAAAATATATTTTTATTGACTTTTTAGAGAGGAAGGGAGAGGGATAGAGAGTTAGAAACTTCGATGAGAAACACTGATCAGCTGCCTCCTGCTCACCCCCTACTGGGGATCACACACGCAACCAAGGTATATGCCCTTGACTAGAATCAAACCTAGGACCTTTCAGTCCATGTGCTGATGCTCTATCCACTGAGCCAAACTGGTTAGGGCAGGAATACCCTTCAACATTTGTCCTCATCCATAGGTGTATGATTTCTGTCCAGTCTCTTCCCACACCCCCTTCCCCCTGAGAATTGTCAGTCCACTCCCTTTCTATGCCCCTGATTCTATTATATTCACCAGTCTATTCTGTTCATCAGATTTTTTATTCGTAATTAAAATGCCAACAGCTAAAGAAAAAGCGAGACTCTTAAAAGCAGCAAGAGAAACACAGTTAGTTACCCACAAGGGAGTACCCATAGGATTGTCAGCTGATTTCTCAACAGAAACTTTTCAGGCCAGAAGGGAATGGCAAGAAATATTCAAAGTGATGAAAAGCAAGGACTTACAACCAAGATTACTCTACCAAGCAAAGCTATAATTTAGAATTGAAGGTCAGATAAATAGTTTCACAGATAAGAAAAAGCTAAAGGAGTTCATAACCACCAAATCAGTGTTATATGAAATGCTGAAGGGTATTCTTTAAGAGGAGGAAGAGGAAGAAAAAGGTAAAGATAAAAATTATGAACAACCAAGTGACAACAAATACATATATATCAACAAGTGAATCTAAAAATCTCTAGCTGATTGATGTTTTGATAAGATTTCTGTGTAAATTGATGGAGATCATATTTTCATTTTGAGTGAGAAGAAACTTATTTGTAAACCACTCTATGTGAATGACCATATTGCTTCTTTTGAAATATGAAGCAGTGGTTTATACCTGCAGGGAAGATGTTGTGGTAACCCAGAGCACCCTTTTGGAATATAGTAGTGAGTGTAGCAGAGCACAGGGGTCTTCTCCTAAAATTCCCATGGTGCATATACTTTCTGGGTCCTAAGTCCAAGTGCTAAAATTTTTAAATCTTAATATTTTAACCCAACATTTTCAGAGTGAGTAACACGCAGAGGGCTTCACTTTTTATAATCTTCTGGGGTCTTTGTCTTGCAGATATGGTTCTTCCCCCTTTCATGGGCTTACAGGAAGCCCCCAGGTGTTGGGCGTCCCCAGGCCATATCCAATGATCTGTCCTGGGGCCAGTGATAATGACCTCCCCCCACCCCAGGGCAGTGCATTGTTCAGTTTTTATGACCTGACACACCTTGCAAGACCTGATTCCTCTTCATCCCCCATCCCACTTGTCCCACAAGCTTCTTTTAGCCTTGTAGAGCAACGACCATGGGATGTTATGGTGAATAGGGGTGACGACCACTCTTAGCTACTTCCTGCTGGAAAGGGACAATGACCAAGGGGTTAGCATCCCGCTTCTTCCTCTCAAAAGGGTTTGTAGGGAGTTCTTCTGGTTTCAGGCAGGCAGAGGTAAGCAGTGGTCTCACACACATAGGATGTTCCTGCAGGGGGCACCAGGGGTAGGTGGTGTTTTCAGCCTTGGGAGTAGAATTGCATAGTTCATCTGGGAGGTGACCTGTTGGATGTTGGCCCTGTGTACTGCTGAAACAAATAGGAGCAAAATTAGTTAGCTGCACATTGGCTGTGACAGGTCCAATCCAATACAATCCCGCCCCCCAGCCCCCCAACGTGCATTTGGTAGTAGAGTTGTAACATGCCGCAGGCTGATAAGTATAGCTAACAAAAATCTGGCTTGATTGGGTTTTCTCGTGGACTACCCGGCCTAGCATATTTGGGTAGCGAATTTCTGAGCAAGGAGCAAAGGATGGCATGACAAGGTGTAATCCAACAATGTATGATAAGGCCTTTGTTTCCTTGCTGTGTGGGGAGCAGTAATTTTATGGTGCTTCTGTGTTCCAGCAAGAGCAGATGAGTTCTCCTCCTGGTACTAGTCTCGGATTCTGCTGGCACTCATAAAAAGACAAAATAAGAATTATTAGATAAAACTAGTGATTATCCAGAAATACTAGAGCATGTTACGTTAGGAGGAGATAAGAAAGAAAGATTAGTGTTAGGGAGAATTCAGCAGGGTGTTATCTGAATTCCTTGGAGCAGGTTGCTCAGCCAGGTCTGCTGTCTTCTTGAGGGTGATCCGCAGCGGGTGTTTCTGGTCAGAGGTCACCTTCCACTCAGACTGGATGTCACTCGGCTGGTGGGCTGCCTTCACCCGAGAGTGGTGGATCCAGGTGTTTAGTCCTGCAACCTTAAGAGCTGTGGGGGTGGTTAATATGACTAGATAGGGTCCCTTCCAGGTAGGCTTGAGGGGCTCCTTTTTCCAATCCTTTACCCAAACCTGGTCTCCAGGTTTATAAGGATGTACAGCTGTTCCTAGAGAGATGGGTAGTTGGTCAATAACTCACCTGTGGACCTCAAAGACAGTTTTTCCAAGTCCTTGTAGTTGTTTTTGGATTTCTAAGTTCCCTATTTTCCCCAAATCTCCCTTTGGCCGAATTAAGGGAGGGGGTCTACTGTATAGAATTTCAAAGGGAGAGAAACCCGCAGGAGTACAAGAGGCAATATATCTGTCCAGGGTAAGGTTGTCTCTTGGCATAGCTTAGCCATAGCCTGCTTTAGAGTCCAGTTCATGCGCTCCACTTTCCTTGATCTCTGAGGCTTGTAAGCTGTATGTAGATTCCATTTAATTCCTAAAGTTTTGGCTACGTGTTGTACTATTTCTGCTACAAAGGCTGGGCCATTATTGGACCCTATGGTCAGAGGCATTCCATACCGTGGAATTATATCCTTCAGTAATGCCTTAGTGACTTCTCTCGCCTTTTCATTGCGAGTGGGATATGCCTCGACCCAACCTGAAAAGGTGCAAACAAAGGCTAGCAGGTATTTATTCCCTCTGCTAGGCCTTATTTCTGTAAAATTTACTTCTAAGTCCTCAAAAGGAGGTTGCCCACAGTGCTTAACTCCTATCGGTCCCACAGGACCCTGTTTAGCATTGTTCTGAGCACAGAGGAGGCAACGCTAAGAGACTGAGGCACACAAGGAGGGTAGACAGGCAATTAGGTAGTACCTGCCTAACAAAGCTTCTAGGGAAGCCTTTCCTAAATGAGTGAGTTCATGCTGCTGGAGGGCTACCTTATGGGCTAACTGTTCTGGGACATAGACCCTATGATCTGGGAGTATCCACCAGCCTTCCTTGTTCTCTTGCCCCCTTCTTTTAAAAAAAAAAATATTTTATTGATTTTTTACAGAGAGGAAGGGAGAGGGATAGAGAGTTAGAAACATCGATGAGAGAGAAACATCGATCAGCTGCCTTCTGCACACTCAATCAGCTGCCTCCTGCACACTCCCTACTGGGGATGTGCCCACAACCAAGGTACATGCCCTTGACCAGAATCGAACCTGGGACCCTTGAGTCTGCAGGCCGATGCTCTATCCACTGAGCCAAACCAGCTAGGGCATCTTGCCCCCTTCTTTCTGGGCCCATTTCTCTTCCTGAGGAGTGTATTTGGAGGTTCAGATAATTCGGGTGCCAACATGATCCATGCCGGTGTTGCTTGTTCTTTAACAGCCAGCTTGGCTGCAGCATCAGCATGCTGGTTTCCTTCTGATACTGAGCCTTTCCCTTTCTGGTGACCTTTGCAATGGATGACAGCTATTTCCTTAGGCTCCCAGACTGCTTCTAGTAACTTTAAAATCTCATTCTGATTTTTTATTCCTTTTCCTCCTGCTGTCAAGAATCCCCTTTCCTTATATATGGCCCCACGGACATGAAGGGTAGCAAAGGCATAGCGCGAGTCAGTGTAGATGTTGGCACGCTTATTCTTACTGAGTTCTAGGGCTCTCACTAGGGCCCAAAGTTCTGCCCTCTGCACTGACCATCCTTCAGGCAGGGCCTGTGCTTCAATTGTCTCAAAGTTTGATACCACTGCATATCCAGCTCATCTTTTTCCTTCATCTAAGAAGCTGCTGCCATCTACGAACAATACCAAGTCTGCGTTTTGCAGGGGCCTATCCCTTAGGTCTGCGGCTGGAATAAACCTCCTCTAGGACTTCCAGGCAATCATGCTCAGGGGCCCCCTCAGCGATGTGTAGAAAGGTGGCAGGATTAAGTGTTCTCACTGCTTCTAATCATACCCACAGATTCTCACATAACAGCCTTTGATACTGAGGCATTCGAGCATGAGTCAGCCAGTGCTGTCCCCTTGCTTCCATTAGGGTGACAACAGCATGAGGTACTTTTACATTTAAGTTTTGTCCTAAGGTAAGCTTATCCACTTCCTTGACTAATAATGCCGTGGCTGCAAGGGCCCTGAGGCACGGGGGCCACCCGAAGGCAACTGGGTCATTCCACTTGGAGAGATAGGCTACTGGTCTTTGCCAGGGTCCAAACTCCTGGGTTAGAACTCCTAGGGCTACGCCGCTGTTCTCGTGAACAAAAAGATTAAAGTCTCGCATCACATCTGGTAGCTCTAGTGCCTGGGCCTCAGTGAGCTTTGCCTTTATGGTGATGAAGGCTTTCTCCTGTTCGTGACCCCAGTCGATGGGTGCCTTCTCTTCTCCTCTTAAAGCTTCATAGAGAGGCTTGGCCAGGTCTGAAAACCCTGGGATCCAAATTTGACAGAATCCTGCCACTCCCAGAATTCCTGAATCTGCCTCTGGGTGCTAGGGACTGGGATGGCACATACTGCCTGCTTCCTTTCAGTCCCTAGCCTTCCTTTCCCTTGGGTGATCCAGAAGCCTAGATACTTGACTTCTTCTGACAAATCTGTGCCTTTTTCTTAGACACCTGATAACCTATAACCTGTTTCAGTTAGTAATCTCAGAAGGGCTCGTGTTCCCTCCCAGCACTGAACTCATGTGGAACTGGCCAGTAGGAGGTTGTTTACATACTGGAGTAGAACACACCCCACGTCCTGTCCTGGGAACTTAGATCAGATGCTAGTGCTCCACTAAAAAGAGTAGGGGAGTTCTTGGACCCTTGTGGCAGTCTGGTCCAGGTGAACTGCTCCTTGGCGCCTGTAGTTGGGTTTTCCCATTCGAAAGCGAAGGTAGGCTGACTGGAAAGTGCTAATCAAAGACAGAAAAAGGCATCTTTCAGATCTAGGCATGTAAACCATTCTGCCTCTGATGGGATGAGTCCCAGAAGAGTGTAGGGGTTTGGCGGTGCTGAATGCAGGGTTATAACAGCCTCATTAACAGCCCATAGATCCTGCACCGGGCAGTAGTTGTTAGTCCAAGGCTTTTTGACAGGCAAGAGAGGCGTGTTCCATGGAGACCTGCATCATTTAACAAGTCCCCACTGAAGCAGCCGGGCTAAGTGGACCTGGATTCCTAGGCGTTCTTCCCTTGGAATTGGATATTGGCGGATTTTAACAGGCTGTGCCCCAGGCTTTAACTCAATTAGCACCGGGACATGGTCCTTAGCCAGGCCTACAGGATTCCCTTCTGCCCAGACCAGCAGGAATTCCTTCTCTAATTCAAGATCTAATGGTGAGGACTTTGTCTGGGGGGTATAAAGTCTCCATTCTTCCTCCCTCGGCACTGCTAAGGACAGGATCACTGGGGAGGTCTCCTCACCTAGGCGAAGCTGTGCTGAGCCATCTGGAGCAAAAGTGATTTCTGACCCCATTTTGGTTAAAACGACTCTACCCATTAGAAGCACTGGACAGTCTGGCAAGTACAGGAATTCATGAATTACTTGATGACCACCAAGTTGGCATCGGCAAGGGTGGCAGAATGGTCTACGGATCTGGTCCCCAGTAGCTCCAATAATGGTGACCTCCTTTCCTGAGAGAGGCGCTACTTTCTGAGTGACTACTGAGTGCTCAGCCCCCATATCAACCATAAAGTTCACAGTCCAGTCCCCAGTTTTCATTCTGACCATGGGCTCATGGGGGTCTAGCTGAAGTGAGCCCGGTCTGTCCTAGTCGGAATCAGCCATTGACAGCCCAATGAGATCTGCTTCAGGTGGCTTTGGTTGATAGCAACTGGGCAGAAAAGGGGAACCAGTCTTTTTACTTTGCCGTTTGGGACATTCATTCTTCCAGTGTCCTGTTTCCTTACAATAGGCACACTGGTCTCATCTCAGACTCACTCTTCCTTTCCCCCCTGATCTGTATTCTTGCTTCCCTTTCTGATCTGTCTGGAAGCCTGAGCCTCTAAAAGCCACTGCTATTATATTGGCCCTTCTTTGTATTCTCTTTTCTTCCTCCTTCCTTGCTGCACTGTCTCGATTGATGAAAACTCTGTTAGCTATCTCTAGCAGTACAGTAGCATTCTTTCCTACAAACCCTTCCAGTTTCTGTAATTTTCTCCTGATATGAGGACGGGCTTGGCCTACAAAAACGGCATTTACCATGGTTTGATTTTCTGGGGCCTCAGGTCTAAAGGGGGTGTAGATCCAGTATGCCTCACACAGTCTCTCATAGAAAGCTGCTGAACTTTCATCAGGCTTCTGGAAAACCTCAGAGATTTTAGCCATGTAGGTGGGCTTCTTGGCTCCAGCCCTGACCCCCTGGAGGAAGGCCAGCTGATATCTTTCTAGCCCGGTCCTTCCATCTTCTGAGTTCGGTTCCAATTGGGTTCCTCATTTGGGAAGGCCTTCCTGGCCCATCTGTCTGTATCTAATATTCCTGCCAGGGCCTGGGTCTGGAGCCACTTCCGAGCCTCTGTTACTACTCTCATGCGCTCCTCAGTGTTAAAGAACGTGAAAAGGAGCTGCTTGCAGTCCCCTCAGGTGGGCTTCTGGGTCTGGAAGATCGTTTCTAGGAGGTCTACCATGGCCTGAGGCTTTTCAGAATAAGCTGGGGTGTGATGTTTCCAATACAGGATGTCACTGGTGGTAAAGGGCTGATAATAATAGACTGGCCCTCCCTCCTGCAAGGTCCCATCTTCGCCAACTACTTTGGCACCCCAAATCTCCCATAGAGGCATCTGATGTGCTGGTTGTGGCCTGGGCCCTTGATCGGCTGAACACAAGCGCCACCCAGCTGGCTCTGGAGAGCCTGGTTGAGGAGAAATGGAAGGAAGGGAGCGATGTTTCTGGACCTTTCAGACCAGCTGGGGGAGAACTTGGTGCTGCCTGTGGCACATATGGAGATGGTAAAACTAGCGGGACTTCCTCAGGGGATCCTGGCAGAACAAGGGGCTGGGTTCCCTTCTGAGAGACCTGTTTCTTTTCTCTTACTACTAAAACCTTACAGAACCGGACCCAAGGCGGCAAGGTTTGAGCAATTCCTAACCAGCTGTCTATGTAAGGGAACTGATCTGGGTGTCTGGGGTCTGTCGTGACTACATTCCAGACTGCCCTGATCAGTCCAACATCTAAAGAGCCTTCCGGGGGCCAGCCAACCCCAAAGGCTGGCCATTCTAATTCACAGAGTTTCCTCAGTGTTTTGGGGTTCATTTTAATACCATACTCCTCAATAAAACCCTTTTCAAAATTTCCCAACATGCAATTGAGAACGGTGGGTTTACTTTTTCCCAACCCCATGATGATCAGTGGCGAAGAGACAGACAAGGGTGCAGGGAAATTTACTAAAAGCCTGGAGGGTCTCCTTAAAGAAAAGATCCTTAATCACCACAGGCAGGGGCAGGGCAGGTAAAATCTCTCCGCTCTGTGGAGCTGTGAGCCCTGCCCCTGAAAGTCCCAGCCAGCCAAAAGAGACAAGAAAAGCTGCAAATACCTTTAAATCTAGCCAATTTGCTACTGAGAAAGGGGGCTGGATGCAGTCTTAACTCCTCCGGTAGATTCTCACCGAGACATCGGTCGAGAATTCTGTTCTGGGGCGTGGGTGCTGGAGTGCCCCCATGCCCACCTGAGGACTTGGGCATTATCTGCTCAGCTCTAGTCTGGGCTAGGCTACTGAGAGAGTGTGAGTACGGATGTTTGTCTGTCTTGGCATAATTATCTGCTGATTAACTGGTCTGTGTGAAAGCTAAAGCTACTTTGATTTTCTGTTTGCTCATCTGGTTAAAATGTTTGATTTACTGAAGGATGAACCCTCGGTACCAAAATTTCAACCTAACACAGAAAAATCACAGAGCAAACCAAAGCCCTTAGTATACAAACATAAACAGAAATTTTTACCAACTATCCCTTCGTGATAGAGAGCAAATGTCTCTGAGAAAACTTCACTCAACAGCGCTGCTTGAGACTTTTGCAGACCACGGGTTCAGCCTTCAGTAAATCAAACATTTTAACCAGATGAGCAAACAGAAAATCAAAGTAGCTTTTGCTTTCACACAGACCAGTTAATCAGCAGATAATTATGCCAAGACAGACAAACATCCGTGATAGATCCTCCCTTCCCCCAACTGGTGGGCGGGGTATGACATAACCTGCAGCCCAGAAGTACCTGGGTGACTAACCAGGTACCTTATATGGACTATACATTGGACCACCAATCCACACCTGCCAAATACCCTAAGCCCTTGTCCTATATGGACAATGCAGTAAGCCACCAATCAGTGTGCGCCGAGTACACTAAGCCCCCCACCCCTTCCCATTCCGCCCCTCAAAAGGCGTGCCCAACCCTGCACGTGTTGCTGTTCTCCCCTTGGGAGACAGCCCGGCAGGTGCTTCTCCTCTAATAAAGCCTGTAGTCCTCGTTTTAGGTCTCCGTCTGATCTTTCAATCCGTACTCACACTCTTTCAGTAGACTAGCCCAGACTGGAGCTGAGCAGATAATGCCCAAGTCCTCAGATGGGCATGGGGGCACTCCAGCACCCACACCCCAGAACAGAATTCTTGACCGATGTCTCGGTGAGAACCTACTGGAGGAGTTAAAACTGCATCCAGCCCCCTTTCTTGGTAGCAAATTGGCTAGTCCCACACACAAACAAACAGAAGAGTGAACCCATAATTCCTTAATCAAATCTGAATTACTCACCTCCGGAGTCCTGATTCCTGATTTACCTGACAAAGTCCTATGACTTCCGGGGAGGTGATTAAGCTCCCTCTTCCACTCACTTCGAATGGGCTTAACTGACTGGGGCCCCTACCTTACCGATTTTGTTGACAGGTCCAGAGGTGTCCGTCCACTTTCTCCAGATGCCGGCCGTGTCCTGGGCTGAGGTCCGGGAACGCCTGGAATTCTCCCAGGTTCAATTCTGCTAAAATCAGCAGCGCTCGCCTTCGGGAGGCCTGTCCTGTGCCCCCGGGCCCCAATCCCCGTCCACTCACCAGAAGCAAGAGCAAAACACTGTTAGCTTCCCGGTCAGGGAACTAAATGTTGCAGAAGACCAAAGAAATACCAAGCACGCTTCCTAGAGAAAGGGAGGGACCCCGTTTATTAACACTAGTGGACTCCGGGAATAATTTTCAAATCAGAGTGAAGTAACACGCAGAGGTCTTTGTCTTGCAGATATGGTTCCGACCCCTTTCATGGGCTTACAGGAAGGCCCCCAGGTGTTGGGGGCCCCCAGGCCATATCCAATGATCTGTCCTGGGGCCAGTGATAATGACCTCCCCCCCACCCCAGTGCAGTGCATTGTTCACAGTTTTTATGGCCTGACACACCTTGCAAGACCAGTTTCCTCCTCAACATCTCTCTCTCTCTCTCTCTCTCTCTCTCTCTCTTTCTCCTCCCCCCTCTCCCTCCCTCCCTCCCTCCCTTGCACTGTCTGAGATCAATTAAAAAAAATAAAGAAATGAAAAGTAAAGAAAAAATAAATTCAGTGCTCTCTCCCCTTCATCCTAGTTAGAGATAAATTCTGTAAGAACACAGAGGATGGAAATGATTCTTCTTGGGGTTAAAGAAGAAGAATGCTGTCATGCCTGAGGACTTTGATAAAGCAAAGTACTATGTATGATGGTTACTGTTAGTATCATCATGATTTACACTCTTACTACTTTTTAAAAATATTTTTTTATTCATTTCAGAGAGGAAGGGAAAGGGAGAAAGAGTTATAAACATCAATGATGAGAGGGAATCATTGATCAGCTACCTCCTGCACACCCCCCACTGGGGATCAAGCCCACAACCCAGGCATGTGCCTTAACAGAAATTAAACCATGACCTCCTGGCTCATAGGTTTAGGCTCAACCACTGAGCTACGCCAGCTGGGTCACTCTTACTACTTTTAATCAAAGTTCCAATTCATCTGTAAGCTATAATGCAAAGGCAGCATTCACAGTGAGTTCTGCTGAGCCTGTACTGATGACACAGACATTCAAGAGAGAAGTGCAGATGGCCTTCTCCAGGAGGGTTTTGGAAAGTCTGACCCATTAAACACAATGACTCTCAAAAAACGCTGTTTCTTTAATGGTGCCATTTAAGGATCAGAGTCCTATTTGGACATAAAGGAATCCTTTTATTCTATCTCACTGGCTTGAAGGAATAAACCAAATGTGGGCGTTTCCAGAACGCTGGGTAACAATAAAGGGCGCAGCACTCAGAGCCAGGAGGAGAGCAAAAGTGAGCATGATGTAATCGTCTCCTCCCTAAAATATTTTCTTTCAGTGTCCATGAGTGTGAAGTCGTTGGCAAATATTTAAGATAAGTGCTCTTGTCAAGATCCAGTCACTGGTGCTCTAGAGCTATGTGTCCAAACAGAGATGAATGGCACGGAGCCCCATCCTGGTATGCACCACTCTGAAAGGCAGCTTCTTATTCTCATATGTTTATTCCACCCCCACTTGCCAGTCTTTCTTTCCTCCCAGGTGCCTCATGAAAAACAGTCCATACAGATCCCAGACGCCCTATCCCTTGACATTGTATCTGCCCCCTTGATGCAAGTATTCCAGTGGTCTGAGTGTCCACGACCAACTATGGGTTCTTAACTCAATGCAGGAAAGAAGTCTATGATCAGTCAGCATAAAGTTTAAAGTGAAAGTTTATTAATGAAGCAGTGGGACAGAGAGTGGCTACTCTACAGACAGAGCAGTCCCTCCCTAGTGGGATTTACTTCTTTAATGAGGCTTACTTAATGGAGGGTTAGGACATTCAATAAGGGGGAGGAATATTAAGGATTTTTCCAGGGGAAATGGGTGGAGACTTCTTGGAAGAGCCTCATCACCATGTTGTATCCTTATATGGGCTTTCTGTTTCTCTACAGCACAAGGTGTGTCCTTCAGTATGCTAATGTATTATAATGAATGAATAATGAAGCTAGGAGTTACCATAGGGTGAGCTTACTTGCCATATTGGATCAAACTGGTCTGCTGGTTCTGAGCCATAAATATGTTGGGGGTTGGTCTTACTATCTCTCTGATAGATGTTGTAACCCTTACTGGTTACAGCGGTTTTGCCACATACCCTTTCTCACCCTGAAGCATTCCACTGCCACAGAGCAAATCAAATTTTCTTGTCCCAGGTCACCCTCAGATGGACCCAGTGACTGGTTATGACACTCACTCTTTTTTCTCAGTTCCTCCTAGAAGATAGAGCTTCAAGGTGTAAAAAAGGAAGATTGAATTTTAGCCAGCCAGGTTTGGTGATAGCCAAATCATAACCTCACCCAACTTCAGTTTTCCCAGTTATCAAATAAGTGTATAGGAGAAGAATCCTAGAGAAATGTTGGTCTTTTTGCTACTGATACAGCAGAAATAGCAATAGTTGGAATCCCCATTGATTTTCACTTTTCCTCTAAATAAGCATATATTGAACAACCACTGTATGCAGAGTCCTCTGTTGGACAACCAGGGATGTACAGAGAAACCTCTGTCATTCCAGAATTTAGCATTTATTATTAACACAAGTATAGTACAGAAGAGGAGGAACTGAAAGGTGTCCTTGGTGGTGTTTCACGCTGGTTCTTAGCAATGTGTCACAAAATTTGATACTTTGATTAACAAACCAAGGCTGATGCTGACACTCATGTGCCTCTTTAGACCATGGAGGAAGCAAGGCCCTGCCAAGCCATCAGAGCTCTTATTGGGCTTAATGCATGTGGGTAGATTGATGTTTGCCAAAAGTCAACAGAGTTAATTTCAAGTCAGTTAGTGGGCACTTGGCAGCATTAAGTGCAGTCATTGTTAATTCATGAAATTCAAAGGAGACTGAAATCATTAACTCTCCAGCCTTAACAGGCTGGCCTGAGCATTTTGGGGCGGAAGCATTTTGTAAGGAATTGGAGGAGTCAGCCTTAGTTGAGGCCAGGAAAGTAGTGACTCACCCTGAGCCACTTAGGTTGGGCAGGAAACAGCTGATTCTTTTGTTGCTGTTCTAGGTGGGGCTGCACTCCCCAGGTGGGCAGGGTTGCACTAGGATTTGGGCATGAATTTTAACTGCAGCTCTCCCTCTCTTTCTTGGGTGCTTCCTGGAGATTTGGGAAAAGAGATCTGAGCAATAAAATGAGCTAAATTAGACAAATAGGAAGGAAACGTGATGCTCTGCCAAGCCATCCCCTCAAAGTAGGTCACAGCAAATTTGAACTGTGCAGCCTTTTCGGGAGGTAAGTGGAACCAGAGCTAAAGCATGCACAGATGAGAGAAATTTGATTTCTAGTTTCACCTAGAACCAAAGTCTCCCTCAGCCCCTTAGGAACTAAAGGACAAAGACATTATCAGAACTTGAACACCAGAACCATTTCAGAAGCAGAGGATCCATTGTCCAGGAAGATCCTATGTTGATGCCTGAAAGGGCGAGGGCTAGGCCCTCCACCTTGCCCCAGGGTAAAGGCTAGGCCCTCCACCTTGCCCCAGGGTAAAGGCTACACCCTCCATCTTGCCCCAGGGTAAGGGATACGTCCTCCATCTTACCTTGGCCACGTGCTTGGCAAGAAGGTTCTTCCCGGAAGTCTAAGACTCTGCTAGCCACACCCAGGAACAAGACATCGACTTGTGCCTGGCCAATCGGCAGAGCACAGTCCTTTCTCCTCCCCTTACTCTAACCCCCCCCTTTAAAAACCATCTCTAGGTGGGGTTCTGTCTCTCAGCCACTCGGTTTGCCGTGGTGTCGGTGAGTCTGGTGGATGGGGAGCTCAAGCTAGCTTGAAATACAGATTCTTATGCTTTTGTATCGGATTGGCTGGCTCCCTGATGTGGTTTCTTGGGAATCTTGAAATCTGGGCATAACAATGCCCTTACCATAAATGGCCAGCCTCTGAGTTCACCTAATATTTAACAACTAGATGCCCGGTGCATGAAATTCGTACACGGGGTGGGGGGGGGGGGGTAAGTAGGGGGGCGGGGTGTGGAGGGGGGGTCATCTTTCAGCCCGTCTGCCCCCCCTCACAGTCCGGGAGCCCTCACAGGATGTCCTACTGAGGGCTGGCCTCCCTCTATGGGAGGCAACCAGCCGATCAAATATATAGATACTTTCTGGAGGCAGTATGGACTCCTTCCTTATTTCTTTCCTCTGTGGTTGGAGAACAGGGGACTAAAAGGTGGAGACAGATCTGTGGCCGGGCCTGGGGCTTTTGTAGGCAGCAGAAAGAGGGAGAAGGCTGAGGAAAGTCTAGATACATTTCCTTCGATTGTTCTCCCTTCCTCGGGGCCCCTCCCTGCGTTTTTTCCTTCTCATAGTGGACACTTGGGCCTCAGACCCACTGGAGCCCAGAGACGGTGGTGTTCAGCCCCCTCACTTCTCAGCTGAATGTACAGCCACCTTGCATTCCAAGTGGGGCTGCTTTCAAGTGACTAAAGTGCTGGGAATCCACAGCTCCTGGCCTCTCCCCTCTCGGTTTCCTCCTTGGGTTGGTTGCAAAGTTCACCAAGACACTGAAGCAGCTCTGCCCTGGTAGTTCTGAGCTGGCCCCTGCCCAGGCCCCGCCAGGCACTCTTCCTGGAGTCTCCCGGCCCACAGTCTGCGCTCAGGGAGGTCGCCTGGACCCTATTCCACTGGGCAGGTGGGGCAGGGGGGCTAGCTTGGAGAGCTGGAGGAAGGTGGCAGAGTAACAGTTGGTATGAACCGGAGCCTGCTCAGACTTCCTAGGCTCCCCACCCGGCCCAGGCCGGGCCCCTTCCCTGCGCTGGGATGATCCCCGGCTGAGATCCCCTCCCTGCACCCAGCGCCCTCCTCCCTATTCCACCATCGGGGGTGGGAGCAGCTCGCCCTCGACGCTCCGGTCCCTTCCAGCCAGGCACGCGGCGCTGGCAGGCTGGGCAGTCTGTGCACACCCACTCCGGCTCCAGGCCGCTGGGCACCTGCGGAGGAGCGGTGGTAGCAGTAGCTCAGCAGTCCGCGGCGAGGCCCCAGGCCCCTCACAGCTGCCCCCGGGCGCTGTGCATGGAGACGCCACTGAGCCACGGTCCAGCCCGGGGACCTGCGGGGACTGGGGTGGCCTAGGGCTCCCGCCGCCCCGCCAAAGCCGGACTCAGGCTTGGCTGCCCGCTGAGTCCTCGCCCACCAGGGATGCAGGCAGCAGGTTCACCTCAGCGCTGGGCAGGACCTTAGCGCTGGGCAGGCCTGAGAGTGCCTCTACTGGGAGCGGAAGTCCCTGCCCCCGTCCTCCAGCTCCTGTGCAGGTGCCCATCATGTACAAATTAGCGTCTTCCCTCTTTATTATATAGGATGGAGGCAAGAACATACAATGGGGTGAAGACCGTCTCTTCAATAAATGGTGTTGGGAAAACTGGACAGATACATGCAAAAAAATGAAACTAGGCCACCAACTTACACTATACACAGGAATAAACTAAAAATAATTAAAGACTTAAATATTTAAGTTGCAAGCCCAGGCTGGGTAGCTCAGTTGGTTAGGGCATTGTCCCAATATGCCAAATTCCAAGGTTGTGTTTGATGCCTGGTCAGGGCACATACAAGAATCAACCAATGCCCTGACTGGTTTGGCTCAGTGGATAGAGCATCATCGGCCTGCGGACTCAAGGGTCCCAGGTTCAATTCCAGTCAAGGGCATATACCTTGGCTGCGGGCACATCCCCAGTGGGGAGTGTGCAGGAGGCAGCTGATTGGTGATTCTTTCTCATCGATGTTTCTGACTCTATCCCTTTCCCTTCCTCTCTGTAAAAAATCAATAAAAAAATATATTTAAAAAAAAGAATCAACCAATGAATACATAAATACATGGAATAACAAATTGATGTTTTTCTCTCTCAAATCAATAACTAAAATTGTAAAAAGTGCAAGTCATGAAACCATAAAAAATCCTAGAAGAAAACATAGGCAGTAAAATTTCAGACATTTCTCATAGCAATATTTTTACTGGTGTATCTCCTCTGACAAGGGAAACAAAAGAAAAAATAATTAAATGGGACTACATCAAACTAAAAAGCTTTTACACAGCAAAAAACAAACAAACAAACAAACAAAAAACCCACACACAAACCATCAACAAAATGAAAAGGGAACCCACTGAATGGGCTAGCACATTTGCCAATTATACATCTGATAAGGGGTTAATTTCCAAAATATATAAAGAACTTATGCAACTCAACACCAAGAAGACAAACAACCCAATGAAAAATTGGGCAAAGGATTTGAATAGACACTTCTCCAAAGAGATATTTATAGATTGCCAAAAGACATATGAAAAAATGCTCAACATCACTAATCATCAGAGAGATACAAATAAAACCACAATGAGATATCACCTCACATCTGCCAGAATGTCTACCATCAATAAATCAACAATTAACAGGTGCTGGCAAAAATGTGGAGAAAAGGGAACCCTCATGCATTGTTGGCAAAAATGCAACCGCTATGGAAAACAGTATGGAGTTTCCTCAAAAAATTAATAATGAAATTACCTTTAGACCCAGCAATCCCACCTCTGGGAATACATCCAAAGAAACCTAAAATACTAAATTGAAAGAATATGTGCACCCCTATGTTCATTGGTGCGTTATTTACAATAGACAAGATTTGGAAACAACCCAAGTGTCCATCAGTAGATGTGTGGATAAAAAAAGCAATGGTACATTTACACAGTGGAATATGACTCAGCCATAAAAATAGAAATCTTACCTTTTGCAACATCATGGAAGGACACAGAGATTATTATGCTAAGTGAAATAAGCCAGTCAGCAAACAACAAATACTATATGATCTCACTTATATGTAGAATCTAATGAACAAAAGAAACTGACAAACAAATTAGAAACAGAGGCTTAGATACATGGACAGACTGACAGCTGTCAGAGGGGTTGGGGGTTGGGAGACTGGATGAAAGAAGGTGAAGGGATTAAGCAAAAAAAAAAAAAATTCTCAGTTAAGGGTACGTACCTGGGTTGCAGATTTGATTCCTGACCCCATCAGGGCCCGTGCGGAAGGCAATCAATCGATGCATCTCTCTCACATCTCTCTCTTGCTCTGTGTCTGTCTGTCTGTCTCTCTCTCTCCCCTGCCTCCCTTCTACTTTCTCTAAAAGTCAATGGAAAAAATATCCTCAGGTGAGGATTAACAAAAGCAAACAAACAAAAACCCCTGCTTGGCTGATGTGTCTCAATGGTTGAGCATGGACTATGAATCAGGAGGTCACAGTATGATTCCCAGTCAGAGCACATGCCTGGGTTTTGGGCTCGATATCCAGTAGGAGGCATGCTGAGGCATTCCATCGATGATTCTCTCTTGTCATTGATGCTTCTATCTCTCACTCTCTCTTCCTTCCTCTCTGAAATCAATAAAAACATATTATAAAACAAACAAACAAAAACCCACCTGACCCCTGGATTGGGGAAGTGGGGCTTTTGAGCAAGAACCTTCCATTCTTTTGGGTGGCACCCTTAATAAGGAAATAACCAATCTTTCTCCTCTGCAATTCTTGGTACCTAGTGCTTGGCTCTGGTAGTGCCGGATGGACGGGAGGATGAACTCTTTCTGTTCTGCAGCAGACTGACAGGTGTCAGAGTAACCAATTAAGACAACAAACCCAAATGAAAGTAAGAGTCAAGACTTTAATCACTACTGCTATAGTGCAAGCAAGAGGCTAGATTGGAGAGCATGTAGGTGCTTCCTGTTTCATTTTCTCCAAGGAACAGCACCAAGAAAGGGTCAGAGGATCAACACAGACTGGTGAATCATCTCACTACTAAGGGAGCTCTGAGCAAAAGGCTCCTGCAGTTTTATGGACACAGGGCTGGTACAGGGGTCAGGGAACAGAGGGGAGGAGGACTCAGAGTTGAGAAGTACTGAATAGTAAGTCAGCTTAGGTAAAAAGTATCTTCAAGGTTCCTCGACCCCTTCTCCATAAGGAGGTCTTGGCAGAGTCTCCTGAGTAAAGTACCTCACTAAAGAGGCCTTCAAAGAGAAGTGCCTGGGTGAGGAACACAGATCTATGTGAAAGCAAGGCTGGCCAGAGGGTCCTGAGTCCTTGATTGCCACTCTCTGATGAGGCTGCAGTGCACTGGCTGCGTGCCAAGTCTGGTGTGAGGCCTGGCAGGTAAAGCCTATGGTCAGGCCTAAAAGTCACAGTAAATGTTCATCCAAAAGCTAGAGTTTTCATCCAGTATGTTACATCTGACAGGTAAGGCAGCCGGAGGCCCAGAGACTTTAAATGGCTTGTCTAAGTTCACTTGGTTTGGTAAGTGCAGGATTGGGATCAGAACAGAATTGGTTCTACAATGATTATTTCACACTGGACTGGAAGTGGGTAAGTGAACACTTACAGCCTCTCATATTACAGAAAGTTGCTCTTCTGCTTTGAGAGGTTGTCCAACCCAGTTGTCAACTTCCAAAGTTGTTTGTTGGTGAGCCCAATGTATTCCCATGAGCTTTTAGCATAAGAGCAAAGTAGAAAGCCAGAGAAATGCAGGAGAAGGAAGCTTGACAAGGATTTGATGCACTGGTGCTGGCTTTGAAGAGGAGAGGTGAGAAGCCAATGTAATGGGTGATCTCAGGAAGCTGGGAATGACCCCTGGCTAACAGCCAACAAATACATATGGACATCAGTCCTACAAGTGTGTGAGAAAATACTAAATTCTGCTCAAAATCTCAATGAGTCTGGAAGCAAATTCTCTACTAGAGCCTCCAGATAAGCACCTACACTAGCTAACCCCTTGATTTTAGCTCCATGAGACACTATTTAAATATGTGGTTAAGCCCACCTGGACATGTGATGTACAAAAATGTGAGATAATAAATGGATGTTGTGTTAAGCCACCAAATTTCTGGTAATTTGTTATAGCAGCAGTAGTAATCTAATACATGGGTTGAGAAGCACAGCATGAAGACTCATCCTGCCACTCTTCCTCCTCATCCCATCACTACTACTCTCAGAGCTGGCAACTACTCCCTTAGTCAATCTGTTCTTTTTGGTTCTCTGTGGACAATGCTGTTGCTAAGCCTAGTCCAGACATTCATAATTCAAAGTTCATTTTAAGCTTGTGAGTTAGAAAGGTACTGGGACTATTTCTCTGATGTCAGGATATTCAGTGATGGTATCTCTATCTCTCTGTCTATCTGTGACATACCCAGTGGAAAGCTTTCAGGTCAAAGAACTAAGGCTGCCAGGTAAAATGCAGGATACCCTGATAAATCGAATTTCAGATAAAAGATAATTTCTTACATGGAAGAACAGGTTGGTCTTAAAAAGGATTCTGGCAGAAAAAGGAGGAGTTTGTCTAATGTTGGGGGACCAGTGTTGTACATTCATCCCTGACAACACAGCCAGATGGACCATCACTGAGGCCCCACAGGCATTGGCAGCTTTAGCTGATGAGTGAGCTGGAACCTGGGATCGAGGGTCCTTTCTCTGATTCACTAGAGCAATGGTTTGGTAAGTGCAGGATTGGTAAGTGACGGGTCACGTGTGTCAGGAAGGAAATGATGATGTCCATATTCACCTCTTTGATAATCGGGTTAGGAGTCACAGTCATGGGATGTTATATCATCCCATGTAGGAGCGGTCTTATCCAAAGGTTAATTGAAACTACATTGACCAAACAGCAAAATAATCTCCTTCTCCTAGACACTGCAAAGCATGAAAGTCAGAGAATATTAGCCGAGTTTGAAGGAAAGAGTTAAATAAGAAAAGGGGGGAATTGTGAGAATATACAAGTCATCTTTTCTGTCAAAGAACAGAGTTTAGGCAGCCACCATTTTGGCTCGTGTGACTGTGACTTGCAGCTCCAATCAAGAGTGAGGAAGGGTCACGTGTGTCAGGATTAAAAAGCCAAGCAGACCACCTGCTCAATGTGCACACACCCTCCTGAAGGAGTAAAGATATTTGCCTTGCAATCAATCATTCAATGAATCAATAAAATAATTTCTTAATACATCCTAAATATATCATGGGACATACCTATACTAAAAAAATAGAGACACAAATATTTGAAAATCTGCCAACCCTAAAAGGAGCAGACATTCAAAATTAGAGTTTTCTGGAGCAAATAAGACTGACCAGAAAGTAGTAAGTCGTGACCTAAACTTGATCTGGCCTCCCTTTTCTGGGACTAGTGCCCTCTTATTCCTACCACAACTAAATCTGATATCAGGAAAGGAAGGACCTTATGTTAGGTGCTTACACTTCAGTGGGAGTTTTTGTCAGTAGGGGGTGTGTACATCTTGGAACTTATAATGTGGAGTAAAAGACCTTGCCTTCTGTTAAAAGTAAAATTGGATTTCCCTGAGCAGGTGGGGCGATAGATCCCTAGGCTGAGTTCCTTCCCAAGGTAGGAGAAAGGGGCAAGATGTGCACTTTTAGAGTCAGATCTGTCTGTAGATCCTGGCTTTGCTCTTTCCTGCTTTGTGAGTTGGAATAAATTAATATTCCTTAGCACATCAATTCTCACCTACATTTATCTTCAAGTTTTCTGTGAAGATCAAATGAGTCTATACATGTAAAGTATCTGGCACATACTAGATGTTCAGTAAATATTTATCTTTCTCTTCTTGACTGCAGACATAGTACTCAGAATAGCCACATGCTTATTCTGAGTACCAGTGAAGATAGACCATGTCTACCTAAGGCAATCCATACACACCTAAACGCTAGATCGTAGGGCTAAAGAAGGAAAGACTATATATAGAATTATATTAAAGGGATCATTGTGCACTAATGATACATCAATACAAACTCATTATTGGACACTTCCTATAATAATGGTAAAACACACTTATATAGGACATATTTATTATATGTTAAGGATCGTTCTAGATGATTTACATATATTCACTCATTGAACACCAACAATAGCCCTATGAGGAGACACTATTATCACTATTATCATTTCTATCCCCATTTCAGATGAGGAAATGGAGCCTCTGAAAAGGCAAATCACTTACTCTGGTTCACCTGGCTAATAAATGTTAGTAACAGGTTCAGGTAATTGGACCCAAAATCCCTACTATAAACTATCTCACTCTACTGCTATCTGTATGCCCAGTCTCTGATCTATGCCACTCATCTCATTTAACCCTCACAACAATCCCATGAGGGGAAGATTCCTATAATCATTCCTATTTGACAGTTTGACCAGTAGCTAGTAAGGGGTGGAGCCTACCTCTGAGAACAAACAATAAGGTAGTATTGAGTTATTCAAAGCATTTTGAATCTTAAGATTGTTATATTTGATGTGATTAAATTATGGGCATTTCATTCTAGAGCCAGGGAACCTCCCAGGACTGACACCATTTGGCACTCTCACGTGTGAGGACATCTGTTCAAGAATGTTCCCCTGGGGTCTCAAAGAAGGAGCTCCTTTCTGTGAAGCCCTCTTTTCAGCCACTCTTCTGGTGTAGCACTCTGTGGTTGTGTGTGTGTGTGTGTGTGTGTGTGTGTGTGTGTGTGTGACAACTGAGTCAGATTTTCATTAAAAACAATGATGCCAAAAGGAAGAAAAAATAAATAAAAGCTCTGGCATCATTTTGGAGGGCATTGTTTGTCCTAATTCTGGAGCCCAGAATGGAAACTTGGCAGCTCAGCCTGAAAGATGAGAGTGTATCAGGAAGTTGCATGGCTAGGAGATAAAAACCACAAAATGGAGAGCAACTAGCTTAATCTGAACTCTGTGTGTGTGTGTGTGTGTGTGTGTGTGAGAGAGAGAGAGAGAGAGAGAGAGAGAGAGAGAGAGTGAAGAGGCAAACACCAAGCTTGAATCCAGGTCTCAGCCTCCCAGGGTGGGAATCATGTTGCCTAATCATGACATCACTCAAGCCATTCCCATGTCTTTGGCCCACTTTTGAAATTACTTAGTAATGGATGCTGAAGCCAAATTTGAGATAAATTATTCAATTACTCAAAATGTTGATGGCTATTTTGATAACCAAGAGCTAGTCATTGAAACTTTGGCTTATATTTGTTATAAAAATATTATAATGTATTACAAATATATTCGTAATTTACCTGTGGCCTCAAGAAAGTGCCAACTATATACAGGTGAAAAAGCAGGTTCTCTTGGATTTGGGGAAAATAGCTAGAATTCCTCTTCAGCAAAAGGCCTTGGGTAAGAAATTAAGAATGAAGCCTCTGCAGTCAGACTCATGATTGGATACTGACTCAAAACTCCCATGCCCTCCCCTGTAGGTGGCAATGATAATATTACCCACATTACCTACTTCATAGAATTGTGTTAGTGATCTAATGTGATAAAAAGTTCTAGCACAATAGGTACGCAGCAAAAGCAGGCAATTGTTATTTATGCTTGTGTTTGAAAACTCATAGTTCAGAACAACAACAAAAAAAGTGGAAGTCACTGATCCTGCTGGTTACTACTTGCTGTAGGGGTGGTGTTAATAATTAAACCCTGCACATCTGGGAGGTTTGAAAAAGCGTGTGAACTCTGCTGCCAAGTCCTGTTACAGGAGTGCTGCTGCCTAGAAACAGCCCACCCAGCCTCCTCACAGGGTATGATGGGATCTATGATCCCAAGAACATTTTTCTTTCTCTGATACAAGTACTGTGAGACCAAAGAATTAAACTTGAACTAACTAAACAAGAAATTAAACAAGAACTAAACTTGAACTAATACCAGATGGCCTTCAAAATGTCTTCTTCAATGACGAAGGTTTGCATTATACCAGAACTCCCCATTCAGTTTCTTCCCTTTGTTGTCATTTTTCTGCCTGTTTATCTACCTGGGTTCGGAGTTGGCTCTTTCATTCAGCTTTGTGTTATTTGGAAATTGGTTCATAAAGCAAGAACAGTTTCCTATGGTTATCACCTTGTTTTTCTTCAACTAGAAATTAAATCAGTCATGTTTATCATCTCACTAAACCTTGCTAGGCAGGGTTTCTGAATTTAAAAAGGGAATCTGAATTTTCACAAAAGTTTTTCTAAGTTCCAAGAAAGTCTTTGATTCTTATCTTAAATACATCCCTGAAAGCTAAATCAGTTCACCTGCTGGACCTTGAAGTAGCTTTGGCCAAGAGCCATGATTGGCCAGCCCAGCTGTTTACTTTCTCATTTCTGATATATACTCTCCTACATCTTTAATACAGTGTTGTATGTTCTTTTGTGGTGTTTCTCTTTTTTTTTATAATCCTATCATTCTCTCACATCCATAATCCCTAGGACAGCTAGATGCTCTGTAGTAGACATCGAAAGTATTTACCACCCAGCATCTCTTTCTTCTTCTGTTAAAAGCATTTTCTTCCCAAATCCATTGAGTGAGTGGGGAGAGAGACAGGCGGTCTTTCAGTCACAAGACCCCACCTCCTAGCCACAGGGACGGGTATGTGACCAAGGCAGACAAATCAGTGTCCTTCCATGCAGTGTTACATTTGGATACCAGGAGAGGGACTAGAGCCAGGGGTGGGCAAACTTTTTGACTCAAGGGCCACAATAGGTTCTTAAACTGGACCGGAGGGCCGGAACAAAAGCATGGATGGAGTGATTGTGTGAACTAATATAAATTCAAAGTAAACATCATTACATAAAAGGGTACGGTCTTTTTTTTTTTTTTTTTTTTTAGTTTTATTCATTTCAAACGGGCGGGATCCGGCCCGCGGGCCGTAGTTTGCCCACGGCTGGACTAGACTCCTGTGCTACCTGAATCTTGAGCTCTAACTTTGTTACTACTTAGTCATGCTTCTAAAGTAGGTTTGGATACGGTAGAATAGCCAATCCATAGGTAGAAGCAAAAGTAAGAGATGAAGTTACATGAGCTAATAAGTTCTTGGTTTGCTTAAACTGGTTGGATTCAGGTTTCTGTTCCTTGCAACCAAAACATCCTGATTGAGATATAACCTTTTAATTGTTACAAACATGTACTACCTCTCTTTCATGTGTTATCATGATGTCCTATATTTATTTAAAACTTTTATTTTGAAATAGTTATAAATTCACAGGAAGTTGTAAAGATAGTATAGGAAAGTCTGTGTATCCTTCACCCAGTTTCTCTCAATGATTGCATCTTCTGTAGCTATAGTACAATATTGAAAACAGGAAATTTATATTGTTACAAGGTTGTGTGTGTAGTCCTATGTCATTTTACCACATGCATAGATTCATGTACCTATCACTGCAATCAAAATATAGAACTATCCCATCACTACAAAAATGTTTCTTGTGCCAACCCTTTATTGTGCATAACATCACGGTCTACTATTGTTAAAATTTTAACAGTTTGAGTGAAGCACAAACCTTAACTCCTTTTATATCTCTTTACTCTTTCCCCATTATAGAATAACTAGTAGCCCAGTGCACAGATTCATGCACATTGAAAGTAAATTAATTAGAAGAAATATTTTATATCACTATTTGCCCTTTCTCTATAATAGAAGTGTCAGAGATAAAAGAAAATTAGTAAAATGTATATGAAAATAATATATAAATTGATTAATAAATAAACAATAACAAGATGATATAACAACAACAAAGACATGATATAAAAACAAAAACATGGTTAAAAAAACAACATTGATAAAAACAATGACTGATAAATTAATTAAAGTTATTCTAATATCTCCCTGTATACCACATTAAGAGTAAAAACACTTTCAGATGCTTGACTAATTTTCCTTGTGATGAAGTATTTACAACTTTAACTTTAACATCACATGGTCTTCGAACTCTAGAGAAAGCAACATATAACTGACCATGTCCAAAAACGGGTTCAGGTAGGAATATTCCTACTCTGTCTAGAATTTGTCCTTTGTGATTTATTAATAGTCATTGCAAATGCTGGTATCATGGGAAACTGTCTTCGAATTAGTTTAAATTGGAGGCCAATGTCAGATGGAGACAAATCAATTCTTGGAATCAGTACCATGATGATTGTACCTACTTTTAATTTTAATTTATGACATGGCATTCCCAAAGGAGTAATACTATTAAGAAATTCGATGGGAAAATTTTCCTTTTCTGCATCATCTATTGAATTGATGGAATCATCACTCAAATAGGTGTGAAAATCTCCATTGAGTATATCCAAAATTTCTTTTTTTTTTTTTTTTTTTTTTTTTTTTTTTTTTAACAGAATGTGTTAACATTTATTTTTGAAAACTTCCAGGATATAAATAATGAAAGCCAAAATGAAAAGACAACAACCATTCATTGCCTTGCTAGATCCCTCCCCACTCCCCCCCTCAACCCCCGTCCCCCCCCCCCCCCCGACTTTTCAACATCCCAACTTTGTCATTCCCCAGCCCTGCATAGAGATGCTATCTATTTTCCACTTCAGTGTCTGGGCCATGAGATACTTATTGGGGGGAAAAACATCACAAAATGAATAAATTGCTTCCACTACAAAATAATGCAGTTCAACCTTTTTTTTTTTTTTTTTTTTTCGCTTAAAGTATTACAAAGGGTATTACATAAGTGTCCTTTTTTCCCCCCCGCCCTTGACAAACCCCTACCCTCCCTTACCCCCCAGTGTCTTATGTCCATTAGTTATGCTTATATGCATGCATACAAGTCCTTCGGTTGATCTCTTAGTCCCCTCCCTCCTGCCCCCCAACTCTCTCTGGCCTTCCCACTGCAGTTTGACAATCAGTTTGAGGCAGCTCTGCCTCTGTATCTATTATTGTTCAAAAGTTTGTAATGGTCTTAATTATCCATGAAAGAATGAGATCATGTGGTATTTTTCCTTCATTGACTGGCTTGTTTCACTTAGCATAATGTATAGCTATACTATTTCCAAATGTAGCTTCAATAATAGATTTGTTATAAATCATTTCACAGGGGCTTTCAATAATATTCATTCTGAGAGCTTTATATGTATCATGCATGCATGATATTTAAGATAGTCTAAAAGGGTAATATGCTAGTTAGACTGGACATCCTTCCATATGTCCTTCCGGACAAAGCCACAGTGGTGGTGGCTGAGGCAGAGGTGGTAGGGGTGAGCAGGCAGGCAGGCAGGTGAGCAGTTAGGAGGCAGCAGACCAGGATTGCAAGAGGGATGTCTGATGGCCAGTTTAGGCCCAAGTCTGTTGTATTTACCCATATTTTTATTCTTTGTGTTCTTTGTCTTTCTTGATGTTCCAGTATTCTTTCTTTTATCACTTTCTTTCTGTTTAGAGAATATTCTTTAGCCATCATTTCAGATCAGATCTGCTAGTTACAAATTCTCTTAGTTTTCCTTCATCTGCAGATGTCTTGATTTCTTTTTCATTCCTGAAGGATTGTTTCACTGGATATAGTGAATATGGGAAGAACAAACTTTTAGGGAAAGGTAGTGGTTTCAACTGAGGACACGCTGATTTTGAGGAATGTGCAGAACCTCCATGTGAAGCTGTCTAGTGGGCAGTTGTGTATACTAGTCTGGTGCCATCACCTGGAAGCACATGGTTGGAACTGTAAGCTGAATAAGCCTTGAAATTACCCAGGAGAATGTGTTAAATGATAATAGAAGACAAAAGACAGAACTATGGGAAACAGTAACATTTAAAAGAAACCTTAAAAAGAGACTGAGAAGCAATGGCCAGATAAAAAGGACCAGAACCAGAGTGTCACAGAATCCAGGCAGGCTAGAATTTCAAGGAGATGATAGTTAAGTTATTGATGCTGCAGAGAAGCAAAAGAAGACGTGGATAGCAAAGGAATATTGAATTTGCCCCTGGAGTGTCAGGGAGGTGATGGAGTCAGAAGGCAGGTTGCAATGGATCAAAAAGAAACAGGAAGAAGAGGAGATGGACACAGGAGGGAAAGGCTACTCTGAAGAAGCTTATCCATAAGAAGAAAAGTGATTGAGTGATATGTAGGAACAAAGGAGGAATGTAAAAATAATTTTTTTCATTGCTAAACCACATATATTCTTAGTATAGAAAAGTTAGAGTGTGCAAAGTATAAACTATCTAATAGAATATTTTCTCCCTTAGATAATCATTGACATTTTGGTGTATATAATATATTTATAGTCTTTAAAATCAGAAATATACTTTTTAAATATTATTATTTTCATATCATTTTTTAGACTATATTTTTGTATTTCTATATGTCATGAATAATTTTCCATGTTCTAACTATTTTTTTCTACATCATCTTTATTTATTATTTAAAAATATATACTTTTATTGATTTCTGAGAGGACAGGAGAGGGAGAGAGCGCTAGAGAATCATTGATTGGCTGCCTCCTGCATACCTCACACTGGGGATCAAGCCCACAACCCAGGCATGTGCCTTTGACCAGAATTGAATCGAACCCAGGACCCTTTGGTCTGCTTTATTCACTGAACCAAACCAGCTAGGGCTCCTACATCATCTTTAAAGGCAGCAGCTAGTGTTCCATTATATATTTATATCAAACCTTATTTAAGCAATTTTTCCTATTAGTGGACATTATAGCTTTACAATTTTTCAATGTTATAAACAACACTAAAGTGATTTTCTTAGTTATGATGTCTTTGAGCAAGCACATCCATGATAAATTCTAGAATTGGAATTACTAAATCAAAATTTATGTGAAATATCTAAGGCTTTTGCAATGTATTTCAAAATGGTTGTTGAATTTTTTATTATTGTTATTTTTATTTTAATAAACTTACATGGCCATAAACAGTCTATGAAAGTGAAGAAAGTAGTATTTGTGCTAAGAAGGGAGTGATGTGAGCATTTCCTTTTAGGCTGAGTGTAAGAGACCAGTATAGAGGGAGAAGTTGAAATTATAATTGAAGGCTGATGACAGCCTTGAGGAGATGGGAAGAGATGGAATCCAGAACATATCAATGTAGAGAGGGAGGGACACATATTAGAAAAATATGGCTTCAGAAAAACAGTAGCTGCAGGTACAAGGAGGCAGTAAGTTGAGGAAGATATCCCTTGACACACTCAGCTTTCTCTGTGAAGAAAAAGGCAAACTCAGTTGTTGAGACACAAGGCAGGATGGGGTACGATCTTGAAGGTGACAAAATTTTGAATCTCTAATGAACAATGCAGGTAAGAAAGCTGGCCAGCATACATAAAAAAAAAAAAATCCTAGAATGTTCTAAGGGCACATCCAATGTTGGAGATCATAAATTGATATAGTATTGCCAATTAATAGAGTTGGAACTTTGACCTGAAACTGCCCTTCAGCTGAGTCCTTCCCAACATTTAGACCTTTCTCAGATATAATTGGGCGGGGGGGGGCGGGGGGGGGGGGGGGAGGAATCCAGAGCAAAATGAGGATGAGAGGTGGCAGAGGATTGCATCCGAGGTGGTGGCCAAAGATCAGATGGTGAAAGGCATGGTAATATTGACAGGCCTCACGATTCTGCAGCAGTGGAGGTTGGACCACAGTGGTGGGGAGGCTGGAGTACATTGGGAAATAGCTGCCTGGTGCTTAGCGAGGAGTGACTGACAAAGTGATTTCAATCCTAGGGCAAGTGGTTGTTGGGATGGATCCCTGGGACATACCTTTGAAATGCCACACAAGAGCCTTCTCTTTTTACACATACCCCAGGCAGAAATGTTTACTTTATGTGCAAGGGTGATGAAGCTGCCCTTTGGCGACATCAAGAAGAGTACATTTGAGAGCCAGTGAGAAATGCAACAGAAAAATTTGAGCTGGCTGAGCTACAGCACAGCTGCTCCTGGGTGAATATAGTATTGAACACGAGAACTTTTGTAGCTATGAGAGGAAGGAGGAGTTTGCCCAGGGGTTGTACAAGGTAGAGGAGACAGGTATTGTGGTCATTCCATTTTTGGCACCTTGGACTGTGCTCGGGGGGTTAGAATTGGATGGAATTATTTTTTGTGAGATTCAGGGTAAATGTCAGTGACCAGAAGATGATGAAATTAGAATTAATCTCTAAACAGAATCAGAGCTGTTTTTGAACTCAAGAAAAAAACAAAGGTAGCTGATGAGGTCAAGTTCTCCAGCTTGTGTGATAGGGTGGGGGAGGGTGGTCAACCTTCCCTCCCAACTAGCTCAGTTCCCCATTTTCCTCACCCCAGAAACTCTAGCCAGGATAGGCCCTTCTCCCAATATTTCTGAGAATCTACTAGGTGGTGTTGCTCACATTCCTTTTTGGTTCTTGCTTCCTCCCTGGAGCCCTCATTCCTGCTCCTCTGTTGCTGCCCTTTGCCAACTTGTAACATGCGGTCATCACACTCTCAATTGGACAGGCATGATTTCAAACTATAGCTAACTCCATGCTGACATAACACAACTTCTCTGAAGGCTTGAAACTAAAAGTCATTACAATGCAAAAAAAAAAAGCTCAAAATCAGTATCAGATACCACTGCTCCTTGAGCAATAGCTATTGGACATGCTTTCTCACAGGAAATTTCCTATTGGCTGCTACTTTTCTTAGCCTCCAGCCTCCTAGAGTCCACAGCATCACTTTTTCCAGAGTGTAAGCCCCTGCTACAGAACTGGAAGTCACTCTCCATCCCTCCCAGGATGACCTCTTTTTCCACTGCCAAGGCAATTAAAAGTGGGAAAATACCCCACCCTCAGCACAGGTTTTCAGATGGTTCATGGGGCTCAGGTAAGGCAAATATAAGAACTGATAATATGTTTCTCCCAGTATGAGTTATTAGTCTCAAGTAGCATTATGTGTGGGATTCCAACAGTCCAGTGTAGGCAGCTTGGCCCTAAGCCCAGTACAGTCTCTTTGCATGTTCTTCCTTTTTCTTTCCTCCAATTGAAATGAAGCGAAAAATGTTCCTGGTGAGGCCTTATCTTATGACTTTTTTAAAGCAAGTACTTGAGAAAAAAGCACACACACACCCTAAAAAAAAATCCCAACAATTTTCAGGGACAATTTAACCAAAATACATCCTTTACAAAAAAATTACAAAAATATCTGAAAAAAATTACAGTGCTGCTAAAAATACACCCAACTTCCATAATTGAAAAATATATACAATTTTTATTGTTTTAGTTTTGAGAAATATTTTTAACATCTCAGTTTGATTTACTCCCATAGAACAAAAGTGATTCTTATTCAAAACAAAAGGAAGGCCTCCCTGAAGTCTAAGAAAAAGCTTCCAACCTAGAAAGCAAAAACTGGTTACCATTTCTCATAGAGCAATTTTCCAGCTTCAACATGGTAAGATACCTCCAGTTGTGGGAAGAAGCTCTTGGTGCTTCCAAACAGCAGTTGTGCCATGAAAAATGTTATCCAGGATAGGGAGGAAGGCATTTCCCTCATCTCTGCATGAAATCCAAGTCAAATCTAATAGTAATACCAACTATTGCAAATTGGGTAGCACCTAAAGTTAGCATGCTGAGAATGGCTCGTGGCTTTTTTAGGACAGTGGTAGTGATAAGGCTTCTCCTGGAAGCAGTGTGGGCAGCAGCTGTGGGCCTATGGGGACCAGGAGAGGAAGGACAGAGGAAATGCTCTGTGGTGCCTACAGCTAACAAGACGTTTTGGACACGTGGGAAGCACCTCGATCCCTAAAAATCCCTGGGAAGGAAGAATAATGAATCTGAGATAAAATCATTTCCTATGATCAAGACAGTAGGGAATTGTGATGTCTGAAGTTGAGTGTCAGGATAGAATTTGGCCCCTATTTATAGTCACAGGCTGTGGGATATAGAACATTTAGGTTACAAAAAAGTCCTGCAAAATTCAGTCCTAAAAGGAATTTTTAACGTCATATATAGGCCAATTTCTTATCAAGAATATTCCCTTTTCATTTTTCCTCTGGTAAATATTTAAATTATCATTCTTAATATGTATGTGTTAAAATAGACAATAAACAGAAATGGCTTCCCAAAGCCTCCACGAGTGAGATTCCATAATATTTGTGTGAGATCCTGGTACTCTTCGTCATGATTGTGAGAAGAGAAAAGAGAATGATTATGTAATGGTAAGCGTAAAAGTTCTTGTAACATTTTCTGTGGTTATTAGAACTAAAAGCAGCTACAGTTTGATGTTTGTGGCACAACTACAACTTGCTGTATCTTCTACAATGTCACCAGGCAGATGGCAAAACCAGAGCATCCCCACATACATGTTTCAGGATGGAGACTGTAAATGTGGAAAGCAGACCCAACAAAGTCTCATTATTTACTTATAGGTACACGCCATCCATGTCAGAGAGATACATGTGCTCTGATCAGGGCCAGGGATTAAACCTGCAACCAAAGTATGTGCTCTTGACTGGGAATCAAACCCACAACCCTTCGGTCCACCTGCCAACGCTCTAACTACTGAGAAAAACTGGCCAGGGTAGGCATACACATTCAAAAAAATATATTTTTATTGATTTCAGAGAGGAAGGGAGAGAGAGAGAGAGAGAGAGAGAGAGAGAGAAACATCAATGGTGAGAGAGAATCAGCAATTAGCTTAGCTGCCCCTTGCACGCCCCCCACTGGAGATCAAGCTGCCAACCCCGGGGCATGTGCCCTGAATGGGAAATGAACCATGGCCTCTTGGTTCACAGGTCAATGCTCAACCACTGCTCAATCACTGGTTAGGCACAGGCACACACATTTATTATTTTAATCCTCACCCGAGGATATTTTTCCATAGGGTTTTTTTTTAATTGTATAATTCCATTTATTTTATTTATTTTTAATTCTTTATTGTTTAAAGTATTATATATGCCTTCTTTTCCTCCCATTGACCTCTCCCAGCCCACTCTGACTTCCCAGCACAGGCCCTCACCCCACTATTGTCTGTGTCCATTTGTTATGCATATATGCATGCATACAAGTCTTTTGGTTGATCTCTTACCACTTCCCCCACCCTCCCCTACCTTCCCTCTGAGGTTTGACAGTCTGTTTGATGCTTCCATGTTCTGGACCTATTTTTGTTAATCAGTTTATGTTGTTCAATATGTTCCACAAATGAGTGAGATCATGTGATACTTATCTTTCTCTGACTGGCTTATTTTACTTAGCATAATGCTCTACAGGTCCACCCACGCTGTTGCAAATGGTAAGAGTTCTTTCATTTTTACAGCAGCAAAGTATTCCATTGTGTAGATGTACCACAGTTTTTTAATCCATTCATCTGCTGATGGGCACTCAGGCTGTTTCCAAATCTTAGTTATTATAAATTGTGCTGCTATGAACATAGAGGTGCATATATTCTTTCTGATTGGTATTTCTGATTTCTTGGGATATATTCCTAGAAGTGGGATTACTGGGTCAAATGGGAGTTTCATTTTTAATTTTTTGAGGAAACTCTATACTGTTTTCCACAGTGGCTGCACCAGTCTGCATTCCCACCAACGATGTACGAGGGTTTTTTCTCCAGATCCTCACCAGCACTTACCATTTGTTGATTTGCTGATGATAGCCATTCTGACATGAGACTCAAGGAAAAAGAAGCTTTCCTGGGGCCTCAGAGTAGTAGGTTCAGAAAGTAACTGTGGGAGAGCTCTCCATTGGGAGCATTTGTGGAGGGCGGGAGACCAGACCAAGTGGAGTCAGCCCTTCCAGACGCCATGTTCCATGAGTTCTGGAGCAAGAAATACTGCAAGGATTATTAAAAATGTGCTGAGAAAAATGGCAGGGGTATAAGTAGAAGTTACCTTAACACTCTCCCAGGACCAAATTGGACATACAACTAAAATACAGTAAAACCACCCAGGAAAATCAACTGAAGATTAGCTGGAGGGAACCCTGTTAACCAAGGACAGAAAGTGGAGACTGCATAGAGACTGGTAGGAAGTGCAGAGATGTGAAAGGGGTGGCCAGGCTTTCACAGACAGAAGCTGAAAGTCCAGAGGAATATCTCAGCTGTAGCGAGCTCCCACTGAAAACTCTCTGGTCTAAACCTCAAGCAGGGCTCCCTAGCCCAGAGCACTAGAACTAAAAAAGATGCCTACATAACATCAGGCTGTGAAAAGCAGCAGGGTTGCTGTCTGCCAGGAAGAGATGGCAGGAAATGTAGGCACCCTCTTAAAGGACCAACCCCCAAAATTTAGTGTGCAGCCACTTACTTTGGTCTCTGGCAGAAGGAGGGCAGAGTAGACTGGGGTTGTGTGAGGATAGTCCAGGGTTTGGGGCTCTAAGGTTGGAGGTTGGAGGGCAGTTGCCCTGGTTTCCTGTGCTGAGTCATTCCCTCACAATGGGGATGACATCTATCCTAATGCATTTCTGCTATCCAGGCAGTTTTTACACACACCCCATTGGAAGACCTCTCACCCAACTCTGTGGTTGATAGCCTGAGGCTAATCAAGACCGATAACAATCAGACTGCAGGCACAGATGGATCTCTGGAGGTTTGAGCCTTTGCTTAATATCCTTCTGGGTCTGGGGTTAGGAAAAGCAGACCTTGGTACACATCTTGGTACTTTCCAAAGGCACCCAGCACCAGCAGAGGGAGCCACAAGCTGTGAGATTGCTGATAGCACCAAACAGGGTAGTAAGGGTGAGTCAGAAATAGTGTCTCACATTGTCCTGCACTAGAGATTGGTAGTCAGAGCAGATCTACTTAATACATAGACACAAACCCAAACAGGCAGACAAAATGGGGAGACAAAAAAACAACCCTCAAATGAAAGAGCAAGATATTTCTCCAGAAGAGATAAATGAAATGGAGATAAGAAATTTATCTGATATAGAGTTCAGAATAAAGATGAAAAGATACTCAACAGCATGAGAAAAGATATGGTAATTATGAACAAAGAACAGTTTGAAATAAAGGATGATATAACACTAATAAAGAACACAGTGGAAGGAATACACAGCAGATTAGGGGAGGCCAAGGATCAGATCAATGAATTAGAAGACAAGGTAGAAAAAAATCACTCAATCAGAGAACCAAAAAGAAAAAACAATTAAAAAAGAGGATAGCTTACGAGAGCTGTGGAACGTGAAAGTAATAATATTTGCATAACAGGTGTACCAGAAGGGGAAGAAAAGGAGGAAGGGAGAGAATATGTTTGAAGAAATAATGGCAGAAAACTTCCTTAACCTGGTGAAGGAAAAGGTCACACAAGTTCAGGAGGCACAGAGAGTTCCAAGCAAGAAGAACCTAAACAAGCCCATGCTCAGACACAACATAATTAAAATACCAAAAATGAAAGACAAAGAGAATCTTAAAGGCAGCAAGAGAAAAGAAAACTGTTATCTACAAAGGAACTCCCATAAGGCTGACCCCTGATTTTTCATGAAAAACTCTACAGGCCAGAAGGAAATGTGATGAAGTATTCAAGGTAATGAAAAGCAAGGATCTGAAACCAAGATTACTATATCCAGCAAGGCTATCATTTAAAATAGATGGTAAAATAAAGAGCTTCCCAGATAAAAAAAAAAAAAAGGCTAAAGTAGTTTATCACCACCAAACCAGCACTACAAGAAATGCTAAAGGGACAGCTTTAATAGGATGAAAAAGAGAAACATATGCATACAGAATTAAAATGGCAATAAGTAAGTACCTATCAATAATAACCTTAAACGTAAATGGATTAAATGCTCCAATCAAAGGAAATAGAGAGCTGAATGGACATAAAAACATGACCCAATTATATGCTGTCCACAAGAGACACACCTCAGAACAAAAGACTCACACAGGATGAGAGTGAAGGGATGGGGAAAAAAATCTGTGTAAATAGAAACAAACAAACAAAAAGTTAGGGTAGCAACACTCAGGGCTGACAAAATAGACTTTAAGAGACAACAAAGGTCACTACATAATACTAAAGGGATCAATGCAACAAGAGGATATACCCTGGTAAACATATATGCAGCCAATAAAGAAGCACCTAAATATATTAAAAATCTTCTAGCCCTAACTGGTTTGGCTCAGTGGATAGAGCATCGGCCTGTGGACTCAGGGGTCCCAGGTTCGATTTTGGTCAAGGGCATGTACCTTGGTTGCAGGCATATACCCAGTGGGGAGTGTGCAGGAGGCGGCTGATCAATGTTTCTCTCTCATCGATGTTTCTAGCTCTCTATCCCTCTCCCTTCCTCTCTGTAAAGAATCAATAAAATATATTTTAAAAAATCTTTTAGAGAACTTTAAGGGAGAGATTGACAACAATACAGTCATAGTAGGGGACTTTAAGACCCCGCTGACTTCACTGGATAGATCTTTTTGACAAAAAACTAACAAAAAAAACAGTGACTCTAAAGGACACACTGGATCATATGGATTTAATTGATGTTTATAGGACATTTCACCCCAAAGCTATAGAATATACATTCTGCTCACATGCATATGGGTCATTCACAAAGATAGACCACATGTTAGTACACAATACAAGTCTCTACAAGTTTAAGAAGATTGAAATCATATCAAGGCCTGGCTGGCATGGCTCAGTGGTTGAGCATTAACCTATGAACCAAGAGTTCACAGTTTGATTCCCATTCAGGCCATATGCCCAGTTATGGGCTGGAAACCCAATGTGGGGCATGCAGGAGGCAACCGATTAATGGTTCTCTCTCGTCATTGATGTTTCTATGTCTCTTCCTCCCCTTTCTTCTCTGAAATCAATAAAATATTAAAACAAATAAGAATGTTGTAGTTTTCTTTTAAAAAAAAGGAAATCATATCAAGCATCTCTCAACACAATAGAATGAAATTAGAAATCAACTACAGTAAAAACACTCAATTATTAAGCAATGAATGGATTTACCAATGAGCTCAAAAAAGACTTCCTGGAAACAAATGAAAATGAACACACAACAATCCCAAATCCTTGGGACACAGTGAAAGCAGTCCTGAGAGGGAAGTTCATAGCACTACAGGCCTACCTCAAAAAAAAAATTAATAATAAACTATTTAACCCTACATCTTGGAGAATTAGAAAAAGAATACCAAGAAAGCCCAGAGTAAGTAGAAGGAATCCTATCTAATAAAGAAGTAATATGCAAATTGACCATCACACCCTTGCACAAGATGTGGTCAAAGATGGCCACCCCCCTGTGAACAAAAGATGGCCACCACAAGATGGCCAACAGGGGAGGGCAGTTGTGGGTGATCAGGCCAGCAGGGGAGGGCAGTTGGGAGGGACCAGGCCTGAAAGGGAGGGCAGTTGGGGGCCATCAGGCCGGCAGGGGAAGACAGTTGTGGGGGACCCAGGCCTGCAGGAGAGGGCAGTCAGAGGGGACCAGCTCTGCAGGGGAGGGCAGTTCGGGGGGCCAAGCCTGCAGAGGAGGGCAGTCAGGGGGGAGGGGCGACCAGGCCTGCAGGGGAGGGCAGTTGGGAGTGACCAAGCCTGCATGGGAGGGCAGTTAGGGGCAATCAGGCCAGCAGGGGAGCAGTTAGGTGTTGATTAGGCTGGCAGGGGGTGATCAGGCTGGCAGGCAGGCAGGCAGGCTAGCGGTTGGGAGCCAGCAGTCCTGGATTGTGAGAGGGATGTCCAACTGCCCAGTGGGTTTGGGCCTAAATGGGCAGTCAGACATCCCTTGAGGAGTCCCAGATTGGAGAGGGTGCAGGCTGGGCTGAGGGACACACAAACACACACACCCCATGCACGAATTTCGTGCACCGGGCCTTTAGTGAAATAATAAAGATTACAGCAGAAATAAATGACATAGACAGTAAAAAATATAGAGAGAAATAAATGATACCAAGAGCTGATTCTTTGAAGAGATAAACAAAGAAAGAGGACCCAAATAAATAAAATCAGAAATGAAAGCAGTGAAGTAACAACTCACACCACAGAAATACAAAAGATTATAAAAAAATACTATGGCCGAAACCGGTTTGGCTCAGTGGATAGAGCGTCGGCCTGAGGACTGAAAGGTCCCAGGTTCGATTCCGGTCAAGGGCATGTACCTGGGTTGCGGGCACATCCCCAGTGGGAGATGTGCAGGAGGCAGCTGATCAATGTTTCTCTCTCATCGATGTTTCTAACTCTCTATCCCTCTCCCTTCCTCTCTGTAAAAAATCAATAAAATAGGAGACCAAGATGGCGGCGTAGGTAAACACCGGAGACCGCTGCCGCAAACAACCATTTCAAAAATACAACTAAAAGACTGAACGGACATCACCCAGAACCACAGGAAGGCTGGCTGAAGAGAGACTCTACAACTAGAAGGAAAGAGAACAGCAAATCGAGGCTCAGAGGCGGCGCAGTGTGGAAAATACAAAGGTACCGAGGTGCGCGCGCAAAGCGGGCTGGTGGCTGAGGGCGCGGTTGTCGTTTTCTGTCGGGAGTGAGTCTCAGACTCTGGGCTCCAGATCCGGGCGAGTCTCTAGGGACCCAGACTCAAACGGGAGAAGCGGGATTATCCGGCATCAGTTGGAACCTGAGGGCAGCTTTCTCTCCGAGGTTTGCAGCGGCTGCCGGGGTTCTGAGAAGCAGAGCCTCTGGGAACGGGACTGAGCGTGGCCATAACTGCTCCCTCCGCCCGCCCTGTTGATCCCGCCCCGCCCAGGCCCTGCGCACAGCCATTTGCCGATCGCCTCAGGCAAAGGCTGGATTAGCACCTCCCCAGAAGGCAGACGTTTTCCATACAGCTGATTCCTATAGCCAGTCGGCCTGGGGGTCAAATCCCTCTAGTGTTAACTACAACAATTAAGGCTTGGCTAGAACAAGACTGCGCACAGAGACCACAAGGGGGTGCACCAAGAAAGCATAAAAGATGCGGAGACAAAAAAACATGACAGAAATGGAGGATATGGAGCTAAGAATCGCAATTTTGAGGGCTTGCCATAAATTTGTGCAGAGCCTCACGAAAACTAATGAGACCCTCGATGCTACGATAAAGAAATTAGAAAGTAAGCATACACGGACTGAAATAAAGAATATTATACCCAATAGCAGACCAGAGGAGTACAATAATCAAACCAAAGATTCGACAAAAAACACCCAATTGGAAAAGCAAAATGAAAAAAGAATCCGAAAGTGTGAAGATAGTGTAAGGAGCCTCTGGGACAGCTTTAAGCGGTCTAATATCAGAGTCATTGGAGTGCCAGAAGATGAGAGACAGCAAGATATTGAAAACCTATTTCAAGAAATAATGGCAGAAAACTTCCCCCACCTGGTGAAAGAAATGGACTTACAGGTCCAAGAAGCGCAGAGAACCCCAAACAAAAGGAATCCAAAGAGGACCACACCAAGACACATCATCATTAAAATGCCAAGAGCAAAAGACAAAGAGAAAATCTTAAAAGCAGCAAGAGAAAGAGGCTCAATTACCTACAAGGGAATACCCATACGACTGTCAGCTGATTTCTCAACAGAAACTTTGCAGGCCAGAAGGGAGTGGCAAGAAGTATTCAAAGTGCTGAATACCAAGAACCTACAACCAAGATTACTTTATCCAGCAAAGCTATCATTCAGAATTGAAGGTCAGATAAAGAGCTTCACAGATAAGGAAAAGCTAAAGGAGTTCATCACCGCCAAACCAGTATTATATGAAATGCTGAAAGGTATCCTTTAAGAAGAGGAAGAAGAAGAAAAAGGTAAAGATACAAATTATGAACAACAAACATGCATCTATCAACAAATGAATCTAAGAATCAAGTGAATAAATAACCTGATGTACAGAATGAACTGGTGATTATAATAGAATCAGGGACATAGAAAGGGAATAGACTGACTATTCTTGGGGGAAAAAGGGGTGTGGGAGATGCGGGAAGTGACTGGACAAAAATCATGCACCTATGGATGAACACAGTGGGTGGGGAGTGAGGGTGGAGGGTGGGGTGGGAGCTGGAAGGAGGGGAGTTATGGGGGGAAAAAAGAGGAACAAATGTAATAATCTGAACAATAAAGATTTAATTTAAAAAAAAATCAATAAAATATATTTTTAAAAAAAGAAAATACTATGAATAACTACTAGTATATGCCAACAAACTGGACAATGTGGATGAAATGGACAACTTCCTAAAAAATACAATCTCCCAATACTGAATCAGGAAGAATCAGAACACCTAAAATAGGCCAATAACAACTGAGGCAATAAAAGCAGTAATCAAAAAAACTCCCAGCAAACAAAAGCTCTGATCTGGCCAGTTTCACAGGGGAGTTTTACCAAACCTTCAAAGAAGAACTATACTCCTCGAACTATCCCCAAAAATTCGAAAAAAACAAAAAAAGGAACACTTCCAAGCTCTTTTTATGAGGCCAGAATTATCCTAATTCCAAAAACAGATAAAGACACTGCAAAGAAAGAGAATTACAAGCCAATATCCCTGATGAACATAGATGCTAAAATCTTAGACAAATTATTAGCAAATTATTAGTAAATAGGATCCAGAAATATAGTAAAAAGAGCATATGCTATGACCAAGTGGGACTTATTCCACAGATGCAAGGTTGGCACAATATTTGCAAATCAAAATACATGACACATCACATAAACAGATTGAAAGACAAAAATCACATGATTATATCAATAGATGTAGTAAAAGCATTTGACAAAATCCAACACCATTTTTAATAAAAACTCTCAGCTAAATGGGAATAGAGGGATCCTATCTCAAAACAATAAAGGCCAAATATGACAAACCTATAGTGAACATCATACTCAATGGGAAAAAACTGAAAACATTTCCCCTAAAAATAGGAACAACACAGGGATGTCTGCTTTCTTCACTCTTATTCAACATAGTACTGGAAGTCCTGCCACAGTTATCAGACAAGAAGAAGAAATAAAAGACATCCAAATTGGAAAAAAGGAAGTAAAATCTCATTATTTGCAGATGACATGATAGTATATATAGAAAACCCTAAAGACTTCCACCAAAAAACTACTAGATTTAATAAATGAATTCAGCAATGTAACAGGACACAACATCAACATCCAAAAATTGATGGCTTTTTTTTACACCAATAATGAATTCTCAAAAAGAGAACTAAAAAACAATCCCATTTACCATTGTAACAAATTAAGAGACTTAGGAATAAATTTAATCAAGGAGGCAAAGACCTGCACTCAGAAAACTACAGGATGTTGAAAAAAGGGTAGAGGAAAATATAAACAAGTGGAAAAATATACCATGTTCATGAATTGGTAGAATTAACATCATTAAAGTATCCATATTACCCAAAGCAATCTATAAATTCAATGCAACCCCTATTAAAATACCAATGGCATATTTCACAGATCTAGAAGAAATACTCCAAATATTTCTATGGAACCAAAAAAAGACACCAATAGCTGCAGCAATTCTGAGAAAGAAGCACAAAGTGGGAGGGATCACATTACCAGATATCAAGTTATACTACAAAATCATTGTAATCAAAACAGCCTGGTACTGGCACAAGAACAGGCATGTAAATCAATGGAACAAAACAAAGACCCCACAAATCAACCCAAGCCATTACCCTCAATTAATATTTGACAAAGGAGGCAAGAACATACAATGGAGTCAAGACAGTCTCTTCAATAAATGGTCTTGGGAAAGTTGGACAGATACATGCAAAAAAATGAAACTAGACCACCAACTTACACCATACACAAGAATAAACTCAAAATGGATAAAAGACTTAAATGTAAGTCATGAAACCATAAAACTCCTAGAAGAAACCATAGGTAGCAAAATCTCCCATAGCAATATCTTTACCAATACATCTCCTAGGGCAAAAGAAACTAAGGGGAAAATAAACAAATGGGATTACATCAAAATAAAAAGCTTCTGCACAGCAAAAGCAAAAACAAAAAAACCACCAACAAAATATAAATGGAGCACACTGTATGTGAGAACATATTTGGCAATGATATATCTGTTAAAAAGTTAACATCCAAAATATGTAAGGAATGCATACAACTTAACAAGAGGAAGACAAACAATCCAATTAAAAAATGGGCACAGGACCTAAATAGACAGTTCTCCAAAGAGGACATACAGATGGCCAAGAGACATATGAATAAATGCTCAAAGTCACTATTTATCAGAGAGATGAAAATTGAAATCACAATGAGGTATCACCACACAACTGTCAGAATGACTACCATCAACAAATCAACAAATGACAAGTGCTGGCAAAGATGTGGAGAAAAGGGAATCCTAATACACTGCTGATGAACGCAGTCATTATGGAAAACAATATGGAGTTTCCTCAAAAAATTAAATATGGGACTGCCATTTGACAAAGTGATCCCACTTCTAGGAATATATCCTAAGAAACCCAAAATACTAATCAGAAAGAATGTATGCACCCCTATGTTCATAGCAGCACAATTTACAATAGTTATTATCTGGAAACAATCCAAGTGCCCATCAGTAGATGAGTGGATAAAAAAGCTGTGGTACATTTATACCATGGAACACTATGCAGCAGTAAAAAAGAAGGATCTCTTACCCTCTGAGTCAGTGTGGAGGGACATGGAGAGCATCATGCTAAACAAAATAAGTCAGAGGAAGACAAGTATCTCATGCTCTCACTCATATGTAGAATCTGATGAACAAAATAAACTCATGAATAAAATATATCCAGAGACATAGAAGCATAGAACAGGTTGAAGAATCTCAGAGGGAAGGCAGGGGAGGATGGGTGAGAAGAGATTAACTAAAGAACTTGTATGCATATATGCATAACCCATGCACACAGACAATAGGGTGATAAAGGCCTAGGTTGAGTTTGGGGGCAGGCTAGAAGGGGTCAATGGGGGATAAAGGGCAACATATATAATACTGTCAACAATAAAGATTTAATTTTTTTAAAATGTGCTGACTTTGTCACATTATTGGAACCAATCTTTACGCAGGTTTTTTTCTTCTAATTCACAAATTTCAACAAATTTTTGGTTTCCTATTAAATATTTAGAACCTCTAAGCAGATATTTCCTACAGTAAATTGTTTGCAAGAATGGCAAGCATAATTCCCATACCCTTATTTATGCTCTCGGGAAGAAAAAAATCTTTTCCTTTCTTCCTTTCCAGGTTCTCGGCTGGGGTATAATAAAAGATTGATTAACACAAAAAGAACCAAAAAAACAAAAATGGAACCGAAGTTTATTAACATGGATAACTCATATACATATGAGCAAATCAGGCATGAATAACTCTTTTTGAAATTTTGTTTCAGTTTCTGCACAGATGACCATGCACAGGCAGCTTCACTTTTCTTCCCAATAGTTTAAGGAGCTAGTGTTGCAGTATGGGTTTAGTTTCTTGAGAGTAGGAGTGAGAGGGTGTCTAGAACTTAGGCTTATATAGCATCTTTTTAAAAAATGTATTTTAGCTCTGGTTGGTGTGGCTCAGTTGATTGGACATCATCCGGTGCACCAGGAGGTGGTTGGTACTATTCCCCGTCAAGGGTACATGCCCGGTGCAGGCTTTATCCCTTGTAGGGTGCATGCAGGAAGCAGCCAATCAATGTTGCACTCTCACATTGATGTTTCTCTTTCCCTCTCCCTTTCTCTTTCTAAAAATAAAAATCAATAAAAACTATTCTTAAAAAAAATTTTTTTTTTTTTTTCAGAAGAGTGACAGGACCAAGGAAAGGGGCTGTGAGCAGCAAATTATAGGATGGTAAATCTATGGTGGATTAATGGAAGATAAAAGCTAATCAGTAAAATCCATTATGCAGAGTTGTCTGAGGCCCTCTCTGGGCTAAGGATCTAGGGTTGTCAGTTTTTAGCTTCTGGATAAATTTATGTTCTGCTTTTAGGCAAATAGGGGAGAGGGCAGAGAGCTTTTCTTATGTTTGATTCTATTTGCCTTGAGCTCAAAATAGTTCTTATGTTAAAGTAGCAAATTCTGCTCCCCTTCAGTAGTCATTTCTCATACTAACTCTGTGTTTGGCCATGTGGCTTGCCTTAGCCAGTAGGAAAAAAGCAAACATAACACAAGCAGAGACCCAGAAAGGGCCTGAATATTGGGCCTTGCCCTCTCTCGCTACTCTTTGGAACCCTGGGAACACCATGTGAAAAAGCCAGGGACAGTCTATTCCAGAGCAGGGATAAGACATCCCAATTGAGATGCTCTTGCCATCTGGCTAACTAGCCTGCCAACCCCTGGACCTGTGAGTAAGGCCATCCAGCTGTCAGCCAGACTGTCAGCTGAGCAAAAAATTAGAGGTAGCCCAGTAAAACTCAGATGAGTCAGCCCAGGGCAGGAGAACCACCCAGCTAACCTGGTTCAAAATCAAATGATTATTGGTTGAAGCCACTAAGTTTTGGTGTGGCTTATAATACAATGAAATCTGATGCTTCACATCCAAATACAACAGTTTAGCCTAAAATATTATAAACTCTTTGAGGACAAGTCATATTGCTTTCAGCACTATTTGTGGTGGGAAAATACTAGAAACAGAGTGAATGCTTCTGTTGTATGATACCATTGTGAGAAATGCTCACCTGTTAGAATTCAAATAACAGACTCGGAGACAGAAGTATGGTGAAAATGAGACTTTTAATATATTCACGAGAATGGGAATCCATCTGGTTATACAGGCACACATGGAGTAGCAGTCACAGCCTATATATCCCCCCAGTTGTGCCTGATATGTCGCCTAGGTCTTATTGTCTTCCATTGAGCCATTTAAAAAAATTGGGCTGAGACCTTTCCTAGTTGTCTCCACCGCCCCCTGTCTAGTTGAGGTGGGCACCATGATGCTGTCTCACATCCACAGTTCTTTGTCCTTATATCCTCTTACCTCCTCCCTACATTCTGTTTTCCCTGGGGAAATTCATTAACCACTTCCATTAGAAGTTGGTTATGCTGAAAATGGATCACAGAGGCCCACTTCCTACACCATGGAATATCATTCAGTCAGTAAAGGAACTGTTAGCTCTATACCCATCATCAGATATTTTATGTATATAAAATATAAACAAAAAACCCCACATTCTTGTCAAACAATAACAAAATCCCATGCACATATTCTTGTATGATTATGCGAGCAGGGAGAAAAATATGATAGAACACATACCCATAAGTGGTGGAGATGCTGACAGCAATGGAGGAGAATGAAAGCAGGAGTGGGGGGAAGGTAACCAAAGAGAAAAATAAAGAAAAGAGTGTACTTAAGAACCCCAAATGTGTATTATTTCACTTACACAAATGTATACACATGTATTTATGCCTAAACATTTCCTGAAGTCATAGTTTATAAAATGTTAATAAGATAATTGAATATCTCAGGTGGTAGGATTTCAGCTAGATATTTTTTCTTTACATTCATTAATTGTTCAAATTTATATTGAGTATGTGGTATTTGAATAACTAATAAAGCTTTTCCTTGTGATAGAAAAAAAAATACACTAAACTTAGAGCAGTCCTACATATGGGTCAATGTGAGAGAATTGCCCAGGTACTTCATAAAAAAGCAAATTTCTGGGTCCTACCCCAAACCTTCAGAAAGAGAACCTCTGGACACGGGACTCTGGAATCTGCATTACAAATAAGTACCCTAGGCGATTCTAACTGAACAAAGCATGAGAACCACTGCCCCAGCTCCTCCAGAATGAATAGCCACCACTTGAAGTGGCTAATCTGAAAAGCCATGAATAACAAAGGCAGCTAATGGAAACTGAATTTGCCTTTTTGTGGTGACCCATATCCATTAATCCTTAAAAGGGCCTAATAATGTGAATGACCATATTGGCTTAGGTAGACCACATCATAAACAGTCTCAAAAATGTTTCTTCAAGACCTGTCCACACTCCGACAGAGTCCCTGAGGGAACCTCCTGGAAAAGAGCAGAATGCTACAGCAAGCACCATGCCCTCCACTCTCTATCCCCACCCTGTCACTCCTATCCCAAGAACCTAGCCCATAACTGCAACACTAGCTCCATGGCCTGTTGGTAGAGAAAGTGAAGCTGCCTGTGCATGGTCATCTATGCAGAAACTGGAACAAAATTTCAAAAACAGTTCCATATCACACTTCTGTGATATGCAAGGAGGTCAAAGAAACTTAGTTGAGCTTGAAAGCAATTCCTGAGTTTTTGTGGTGGGGCCAGGGGCTTGGATGGGTAGAGGGGTGGTAGAATAAATACAGTTTCATGAAATTTAAAGAGAAAAATGTGGGTCAACCTACTTAACTAAATAATATAATTACCAAGATATTTTGAATGCTTACTATGTGCTAGGAATTGTGCCAAGCACTGTAAATGGATTATTTAATTTAATCCTCCCAAAAAATGAATGAGCTATGTACTGTTTTCAACTCTTTTTGTAACCAGACAATCAATGGGTCAGAGATTTTAAAGGACCCTAGGTGGGATTTTTCTGGGTGGAGAATTCTCTGTGCAGGTCCGGACCCTGGGAAGGTCCAAAGGAAAGAGATAATGGTCTTAGCAAGTGGAGTGTGGTCTAAGTGAAAGGGAAAATCCATTGTGAAGTGGCCTAAAGGTTAGTTCCCAAGGGAGGGGCATCGATTCAATTATTTTGTTTTTTTGTTTGTTTGTTTTTGTTAAATATATTTTATTGATCTTTTTACAGAGAGGAAGGGAGAGGGATAGAGAGTTAGAAACATCGATGAGAGAGAAACCTCGACCAGCTGCCTCCTGCACACTCCCTACTGGTTATGTGCCCACAGCCAAGGTACATGCCCTTGACCGGAATTGAACCTGGGACCCTTGAGTCCGCAGGCCGACGCCCTATCCACTGAGCCAAACCGGTTAGGGCCGATTCAATTATTTGATCAAACCTAACATTCTAGCTTTTTTGTTTTATGGAATAGGTACGAAGACCATATCTTCCAGTTACTTCCTGCTGAGGGGGGACGTAAGATCACAGGGGGCCAGACTTTGATTGTAGTGCGCTGGAACACTGTATAGATAACCTCATGGTTTGAGCAAGGGGTCACAGCAACATGATTTCCCTGAAAGACTGGTTGATGAAGGCTTGACAGTGGTCCTATTGAGTGACTTGGGAGGTAAAAGCTGGTCCTAAGGCTATCACAGTGATGCTTGTCTGGTTTTGCTGATTTTCTGGGCCTGTAGCTGAAATATAACTGAGGCCTAGATGTTATCTGTAGGAAATAAAAGATCAGGGGTTTAAGTTGCCTGACTAGTGATATGAAAGGGAAGGATAGGTTACCCTGGGGGGTGAGGTTCCTGTTTTCCGTTTTTCCCCTTGCTAGGCATCCAGAGCTTTCTTGTAGGTCCTGAGACAGGATTTCAAAATATGACGGAGTAGTGGTTGAGTCCCCTAGGCCAGTTCCAACCCCTGCTGTGATGCCAAAGGTTATGAGAAGAGGAATTATCTGAACTGCCCTTTTGAGTCAGATATAATGGGTTATGGGGACAGGTAAAGACTGATTATTGGTGGCTATATCTACATTGGGTGAGAGATAGACAAGGGTACAGGTTCCTGTCCAGTTGGTTGGGAGGCAGATGTATGTATTTTCCCTACAGAAGAAGAAAAATCCCTGATCATAGAGACAAGCTGAAAGGTGTAGGGAGAAGAGGTGGACTAAAGGGTATGAGGTTCCTTTTCCCAGTTTCATGCTCCAAGCTGAGAGTGTAGTCACCATGGCACTACCAATAAAGGGTGACAGTGAGTGGTTGAGATTTTATTGTAGTGAAAGTGAGTGGGAACGCTAGTATAGCCTATTACCCAAGGGAAAAGAGAAAGGGAAGGAAAGGAGCAGTTGAAGCCTCATGTCTGAATGGTTGGATAAGAAGTAAAACTGACTGGCTGTAGGAAATAACTGTTGGCTTCTAGGAAGACCTGGTAGTCAACTGGTTGGGACCTATGGCTGTTCTAGGTTGACTGTGTTGTTGCAAGCTAATTATGGGAGATGGGATGGCCTATTGTTATACTGCTCTGTGACCTTATAAAGTATAAAGGGGCTTGGGTGATTAGTGGGGTATGCAGAGTGATAGGACCTGTGACCGGGATGGAGGAAGGAACTACCTTAGCAAGAGTTTGAATATAAGTACGGAAAGAAGGGAGGCTTGATTTGCCTGGGCTATAGAATAATTAGTTAGAAGGGTGTTTGCCTTTTCAATAAATATAGTTCCATTCTCCTTTTTTATAAGCTAGAGTGATTTTTTCCTGATTCCATCTCTTGATTGGTATAAGGATGGTGGTATACACTGAAGAGGAGAGGGAAAAGCAGAGCCAGCAATTCCTGGCTAAGGCAGGATTGGTCTGGCTCAAGAGGGAATAGGTAAGGTTAAGTAAGGTTAAGTGTTCGTTTGAGATAAATGGAGGTGAGAAAGTTCCCTATGGGTGTAGGAGAGGAGGGTTGGAATAGGATGAGAAGGAGAACTAATCCCCACTTCCAGGGTTGGGATTGTTCCAATGGAGGGAAAAGGTATATTTGGGATCTAGAAAGAAAGAAATCTCTTCCTAAGGGTAATTGAAGTCCTCTAATAGAAGGGAGTCCCAAGAAAGGTGAGAATCATGATGCGAAAGGAGAGGGGGGCAGTAGCTAAGATCTGTAGGATTTGTATTGGGAGAGGAGGTGGGATTTCAGGGAAGTCAGTGTTGGTAGGGTCAGTACATAGGGGGCACGCATGTGTAGGGATGCTCACTCATTTGTCCTCTTCTTCTGGGATGGGGGTAAGGTGCAGAGTCTGGTGGTCCCAACTTAGGCAACTCTAACTCACTCAATTGTGGTGTTCCAGGGATGGGTTTTAATCTGGAAATTATTTGATGGATGGAGTTCTTTTAGGAGGATCCAGTTCCCTGGCTGTAGAAGAGTAGGTAGGGGTATGTCTCCTGTAAAAAGTCAAGGAAGGACCTGATCAGCATGTTTTCTCAGTAATTGTTGGACGAGATTTAAAATGGGGACATAGCCTCCTGGAGGGGTCTCTGTGGAAGGGGATTTTCCTAATAAGAAGGGTCTTCCATACATGAGTTTAAAGAGACTAAGAAAGGAGGGGGTGTGGGGCATTGCCCTGATGCACATAAGGGCTGGAGGTAGGAAAGTAGTCCAAAGTTCTTTAGTATCAAGAGTTAATTTAGTTAAGTGAGGCTTAATTGAGGAAGTCACCTTTTCTACCTTGCCTGAAGATTGTGGCTGGAGGCGGCTCTAAGTTCCACTGGATGTTCAGAGTGGAGGAGACCTGTTGAGTCATTTGAGATATGAAAGCAGGTCCATTATCTGATTGTAATGAAATGGGCAGGCCAAATTTGGAAATGATTCGCTGAATGAAAGTTTGAGTGACCTCAGAGGACTTTTCAGAGGTAGTGGGGAATGCTTCTACCAAGTCTGAGAAGGTATCTATGAGAGTTAAGAGATATTTGGTTCTTTTAATAGGGGGCATGTGAGTGACGTCAATTTTCCAGTTTTGTCCAAGGATGTGACTCTTGCCTGATGAGTGTGGAAAGAAGGAGGTTTAATCTAACCTGTCCTTTGGGGATATACTGAGTAACAAGTAGAACAGGTTTTGGTGATACTTTGCAGTAGGGAGGCTAGGCTAGGGCATGTGATGAGGGGTTCTAGGAGTTGTAAAAGCAGTCTGTATCTTATATGTAGGGAATTGTGAATAGCCCATAAGATATCATGGGCCTGTTCAGAGGAAGGATATATTTCCTCTGAAATTTTAACCAGGGATCTTCTTGAGTGACCCCAAGAGCTAATAGGTACTGAAGTTCCTCAGAATGTATTAGGGTGTTAGATGAGGTATAGCTAAGAGTTGGGGAGATGGAGGCTTTCTCTGAGCCACTGCCTTGGCTTCCTTGTCTGCTTTGTTATCTCCCTGTGTTATGGAATTATTCCCTACTTGGTGTCATTTTCAGTGTATGACTTTTAAGAAGGCTAGAAAAGGGTAGAGAAGTTCCTAAATACCAAGCAGGAAGACCTGTTGAGGCTTTCAATGATAGTCAAGGACTGTGAATGAGCAGTGGAAATAAAGACCGTTTAGGCTCCAATGTAAGAACATAAGTAACAGGAGAGAGCCTGGGTGGGGTTACTTTAGCTTACTAGGAAAGAAGAGGTCCCTTCAGACATTAGGGGTGATCAGGTCCTGACTCACTGGATAAACTTTTCTATAATTTTCACAAACCTTCTACCCATTCACAAATAACCAGCTTTAGCCAAAAAGTAAACAACCAGTATTTACATTTATGAACACACTTAAACACACTTTTACTTTCAAGAAAGTATACCTTCAACAAAGTACAAGAGACCTTCTGTAATAAAAGCAAAGAGCAGGTGAATTAAAACTTGTCTATCAACCAATGTTTCAGTTTTTTATGTAATTTAAAAATATTTAGATGTTTATCATTTAACCCAGCAATGTTCCAAAGCCTTTAAGTTATCAAAGACTTTGGAAAATTATGTATAGGCCCATGAGGCTGGAGGAGAGGAGCAGGGGGAGGAGGGATCAGGTCCTGCAGCCTATTCCCAGGCCTCTAACCATGAGATAACATGCTAAGGTTTGGGTGATAATGAGTTCAGCTTCTGATAGTAGCTGGACTGTTAAGTAAGCACTTGCAGTTTTGCAGTAAAGAACATTGTTCTTTGGAAACTGGGGGTGGGGGGTGAGGTGAGTGCAGTTTTCAGGGCATTAAAAAGGGTGAGAATTCTGGCCTTGCAATCTAAAGGCTTAGTGAGGGTGTCCCTTCTTTCATTATGGAGGAGCTAGGCAAGAAGACTAAAGTTGGGAACCCAGAGGCAAGAGCACCAGCAAGCCTGAGGAAGGAGAGCATTTCTATCTAGAGGAGGGGACAGTCATGGATGAGGTAAGGCATTTATGGTTTAAGGTAATGGCTCAATTTTGTGGAGTGAAAGTGAAACCAAAGTAGGTGGCTATGGTTCAGGACAACTGGGCTTTATGAGGGGATGCACCGTAGCTTTGGCTGGGCACTGAGGTAGAATGAGAAAAGAGAGGATAAAGGAGGTGTCTAATAAGATACTGTATAGAGGTGAGGTGGCTAATGGCTATGAGACTAGTCCATCAATCCCCATAATAGAAACTAATGAGGGCACAAGGATCCCAGCAAATTCAGAGAGGGCAGAATAAGTGGCCACAGTGTTAATTAAATGGAGATTGGCTTACCTGCCACAAAAATCATTACCTGAGGCTCTATCCTGGTGATATAAGTCTGTGGGGCCTTGTCAGGGCCTGGGAAGCTTCAGTCTTCGGGGGCCAGTCCCTGGAGGTCTAGGAACAGCCTTGCTGGACTGGCTGATGTCCGACCTGGAGGGGCCAGACTAAAGTCTGATTTCCAGTGGCCTTCCCTTCCACACCTTGGGCAGGGCCCAGGTGGGAGTCTCAGGTTTGGGCAGGATTTGGTTCAGTGTCCTTCCTTGTTGCATCAGAAGCATGGGCCTAGAGGAGGCTTAGCCCTGACTTAACCTTGTTGAAGGACGGGCACTTTGTTTGGGGATTGTGGGAGTGGTGGCTAGAAGCTGAGAGGACTCCTTCTGGGCCTCAGCCTTGGCCTGATCTCATCTTTGTTTTTGGATTTGGATCTCCACATCTCTATTATTAAAGACCTTAAAGGCCAGGTTAACGAGGTCCTTTTGAGGGGTTTGTGGACCTGTGTCTATTTTTCAAAGGTTGTAGCGTATCTTGGGGGCTGACCTAATATATAAAAGCCCAGGGTCCATAATGTCCAAAATGATGGAAGGCTCCACTGACCAGAAGTCAATCCTGCAGTCAGTGCTGGATTGCCGTGGCGACCCAGCACTGACTACCACAGCTATGAGCATGGTGACCCAACACTAACTGCCAAGGGGGCTGTGGATCAGGCCCAGAGAGAGGCCTGGAGAGAGAAGCAGGGTCTGATTCATAACCTGGGTGGCAGCTTTCATTCAGCCCTTACCTCTCTCTTTCTCTCTGGGCCTCCGCAGGGGCTGCTGATCAGGCGCAGAGATAGGCCCGGAGATGCTGACTGGCATAGAAACCAACCAATCAGAACCTAATCTGGGTGAGCTGCGAGGAGCCAATGGCTACCTAGGAGCGGAGCTTCTGATGCTGACTGGCATAGAAACCGACCAATCAGAACCTAATCTGGGTGAACTGTGAAGGCAGAACCTATGATGGGGGCTGAGGAGGAGTTTTAAGGGCAACGGCTGTTTAGTGTAAGGTGTAAGAAAGCGGTTCAATTTTTTAATGACCTGTTTGGCAGTATAGTGCATACGGCTGGCTATCAGTCCAGATATAGGGATTATGTATTTTTGTCTGCCAAGAGCATCTCCTCCTGCTGGAAAAGGCTCCCCTCACCCCATTTAAGCTATCCTATCTTATATAATCTATCTATATTAATAAAAGGGTAATATGTTAATTAGACCGGATCTACCGGCCATCTTCCAGATGTCCGACTTTCTTCTGGACAAAACCATGGTGGTGGGGGGCTGAGGCAGAAGCAGTTAGGGGCAATCAGGTCAGCAGGGGAGGGCAGTTGGGGGCGAGATCAGGCCAGCAGGGGAGGGCAGTTAGGGGCGATCAGGCAGGCAGGCAGAGAGGTTAGGGGTGATCAGGCAGGCAGGCAAAGGGATTAAGGGCAATCAGGCAGGCAGGCAGGTGATCGGTTAGGAGCCAGCGGTCCCAGATTGCGAGAGGGATGTCCGACTGCCGGTTTAGATCTGATCCCACAGGGGCAATCGGACATTCCCCAAGGGGTCCCTGATTGGAGAGGGTGCAGGCTGGGCTGAGGGAAACCCCCCGTGTATGAATTTCTTGCACTGGGCCACTAGTTGGGATATAAAATGGGTGTTCATAGCAAGTGTTTCCTCTAGGGAAGTGGTGTCTAAGGTGGTAAATTTCTGTAAGGCGTCTGTGAGGCGGGAGAGGAAGAAAGCTGGGTTTTCGTCAGGGCCTTGAGTGATCTTATTGAGTTTGTCATAGTTGACCTCCTTATGGGCAGCCTTTTTGAGTCTGGCAATGAGACAGGTGATTATATGGCTACAGAGCTGGCTCCCTGGAGAATTAACCTGATAGTCCCATCTGGGTCAGTTCAAGGGACTGCATCAGAACCAACAGGGTTGGCCGCAGTATCCTGTCTATGGAGGGCTTTGGCATGGTCCTGAACTGCTAGCCTGATGCTTTCCTTCTCCTCTGGAGTTAGAGAGGAGGACAAGATAACATACCAGTAGATGTCATGCCAGGTCAGGTCATAGGACTGGGTCAGGTACTCAAATTCCTTAGTAAAAGTCATGGGGTCGGGGGAAAAAGACCTGAGATGCCTCTCAATCTGTGTGAAGTTGGACATGGAAAATGGGATGTGTACCCAGACAATACCCTCAGTTCCTGCTACCTCCCTCAGGGATAGAATGGACGTGGGAATAGAAGTAGCTGCCGAGGACGGTGGTCTTTGGGTGGCCTGAGAGCGAGTGTTAGGTGGGAAAAGGCTTTTTTGGAACTTGAGTTCCTGGGATTTGGGCTTTCAGGAGCCAGGAGAGAAGGTGGTTGTCATTAGAAGGATCTGGGTTTTGAGAATCTACTGCAAATGAGGGAGGGGACACATAAGGGGGTGGAGGTCGGTGGTCTGCTGGGTCAAAACTAGATTCAGAATCAGAAGTGTTAGGGGTATGATGTTTTGTGTGAAGGAGGAGGATCTAATGGAAGAGCAGGACAAACAAAGAGAGGGTTGAGACTGGAGTGTGAAAAGTCCTGGACATAGGGAATCTGACCATTTTCCATTGCGGTGACAGCAATAATCTAAATTGCACAATGTGTTAAAATTGAAAGTGTCATTTGCAGGCCATTGAGACTTATTATCTAGTTTATATTCTGGCCAAACAGTGTTACAAAAGTAAATGAGGCACTTGGGCACGATCTCCCTCATGAGTATGCAGAGGGAGTATAGCGTGGCCCATGCGAGAGGAAGGGTGAGTGACAGACAACAAATACAAAGGTGACTCTTTAGAACAGGCGTCCCCACTGCTAAACAAATCACCATGAGAAACAAGGGGGTGACCCTCCAGACTAGGTGTCCCCAATGCAGAAGGACCCAAAGCTGAATGGCTGAGGAGTCTTCTGGTCTAGCACTAGGACTATCGAGACAAAAGACTTTCGAGAAGTCAGTGAGAAAGAGTGGGCAGAAGACTCGAGATGAAGGGCATTGTGGAATGTCACTCACCTAGAGAAAATTGGCCAGTGTAGGATGAAGGGTCAGCAATGGAGAAGGAGAGATTCCTAATCTGGCATCCTTCTTGGCTGGTTCAGGAGGGTCCATAACGGAGGGAGGCCTAATTGAAGCTGGCCATCATGTCACCTGAGTTGGATTTGGAGGTAGGCCCAGGACGAGCTGCTGCTGCCTACTGCTCTCCGAGTAGCAAACTCGGGGTAACCAAAGCCAGGGAGATGGCTCCCTTTCCGCATGGAACCCTCCCGGGTTTCAGCACTAAATGTTAGGGTCACCAAAGGAGGAATGCATGAGGCCAAAGTGGTAAGGGATTATAAATGTATTAGGTCATCTGGAAACCAGATGGGATGAGCCCCCCAAATGGTGCCAGCACCCAGAGATGGGGAGTCAGAGATTTTAAAGGACTCTAGGTGGGCTTTTTCTGGGCAGAGAATTCTCTGTGCAGGTTCAGATCCTGGGAAGGTCTAGCAGGGAAAGATAGTGGTCTTAGCGAGTGGAATGTGGTCTAAACGAAAGGGAATGTTTGTTGTGAAGTGGCCTAAAGGTCAGCTCCCAGGGAAGCTGTATCAATTCAATTATTTGATCAGACCTAACACAGAAGAAGAGGAAAATCAGAGGGATAGGTACTGAGGAAAAGGCACAACTGTGGAAGAAAATGTTAAGGAAGGGAAGGTCCCTCGTGTCCTGCTTTAATTGTCATGAGTTGGTTCTTGGTGTTATTTTGGTGCTTCCCAAACCAACCTTTGAATCACTTCATTCTGAATCCTTTGCTTATTCTATTATACCCTTGCTAAGCACAGACAGGAAACACTACAGCCATATGCTGCTTTCGACAAGGTTGGCAAAGATTAGATCAGGTACCCAGACGCCTTGCCCATTCCTTGTCTGTGTTACAGAACAGAAAGAGTTGGTCCACCTGGCACTAGCAGAGCCAAACACTAGACATGAAGAACTTCAATGGAGAAAGACTGGCTATTTTATTATGAATGATGTCACCCAGGAGAACAGGAAGCTAGTGCTCAAAAGGTTGGCATGTAGGTTACAGATTATATAGGGCAAAATGACAAGTCATCGTGTATTATGAGTTCAGGGTCGCACTGGGTATGACTGGCCTGAGGTGAGGCAAGAACAATAAATCCTTTCTTTGGGTCTTGAGCACAGCTCTGAGGTCTTTTCTGGTGTCCTTCTGTCCAGTCTCATGGGAAAGTAGCCAGTGGGTCATTCCACCTTAGGGCTCAAGAGTTGAAACATAACGTCGGTCAAGATGTTACCTTTAGTCTGCCAGAGGTGCAGATGGTGTGACCATAGTCATAAGGACCCTTGGTTTCATCTGTACTCAGTCATTAGCAATGTAGCATTAGTTTGAACATGTAACTTGGATGGTTTTGCTGGTATTTTAAATGTCATTTCCAGTTATGTAATGAAATGCCTTAAGCTTTCATTGTCAGTAAAATGGACGAAGGAGAGACATGCTGGGAGAGGAGACAGGGCTCTTTCCCAGGTTAGAGATAATCTAGGTCATGAGCAGAGGCAAATCCACTGTTGTGATCAGGGATGTATTCAGCAGCTATACTGCTGTGCCTGGTGAGTACACAAGAGCCAGAGAGGAAAGCTGCAGGCAAACGCAGGTTGGAGAACATCTCCATAGGGGCCCCATCTCGAACTTCAACACAGCCCTAAGCCCCAGGGCCTCTCCAAATGATGCAAGCAAATTGAGCGTTGCCTTAGCACACCACTGGGCACCTCCCACCCCACTTAGGGAACTTCCTTCTCTCAAGAGTCCAAGTGTCCCAGTGCCTTGTATTTTTTTTAAAAATCCTCAACTGAGGATATTTTCCCATTGATTTTTAGAGAGAGTGTAAGAGAAAGGGAAAGACTGAGAGAAATATTGATGTGAGAGAAATACATTGATTGGTTGCCTCCTGTACACGCCCTGACCAGGACCTGGGCCTAGGAGGAGCCTACAACCCAGGTACATGCCCTTGACCAAAATCAAACCCAGGACTCAGGTCTGCAGGTTGACGCTATATTCACTGAGCCAAACAAGCTAGGGCACCTTGTATTTTTAACAGACTTTATTTTTTAGAGAAGTTTTAGGTTCATAGCAAAATTGAGTGGAAAGTACAGAGAGTTCCCACAAACCCCTTGTCCCCACCCTTACAGTTTCCCCCACCACCAACATCCCCCACCGGAGTGGTACATTTGTTATAATCAGTGAACCTACATACCCCCATCATAATCACCCAAAGTTCATGCTTTATATTAGGTTTCACTCTCAGTGTTTTACATCCTATGAGTGTGGACAAATGTGTTCACCATTATAAAGTCATAGAGAATATTGTCATTACCTTTTTTCCATGCTGACCTCTCAGGATGCTATTCCTCATGTGGTCATTCTTAAAGTCCCAGACTGGACTCACCAGGAAGCCTTCCTGGGCACTCTCCATGGAGCTTACTGCCTGTGAACTGAGGCCTCACAACACACTATACTAACACTAGAGGCCTGGTGCACAAAATTCATACACAGGTAGAGTCCCTAGGCCTGGCCGGCAATCAGGGGCAATTGGGGCCTTCTGGGTGCCGAGTGGGGCCTTCCTTCATTCCATGCCACCCCCTGGTGGTCAACACACATCATAGCAAGCGATCGAACTCCCGGTCTTCCAGTTGAACTCCCTATGGGATAATTTGCATATTAGCCTTTTATATATATAGATTATTTTTGCTAAATTATATTAAAAGTGTATGTTTTCATGTCTGGCCCTCAAATAGACTGCAATTTCCTCCAGAGTTGGGATCATGCTGCTTCTATAAATCAAAAGTGTCCACCACAATTTCTAGCATGAAAAAGGTAGGTGGAAAATATTTGAGGTAACTAATTTGCCTCCTGCTTTGACTGTTTATTTCTCTCTATGAGAAAATAATCAATCCAAAATCATGAATCATAGGATGGAACAGGTTGTTGCATGAAGTTCTGCCTTGGATGGAGGTCTTCATATAGAGGTAAGGAACTGCTCTGGGCAGACACAGATTTTTTCATGAATAAAGGCAGAAGTAAATACATCCTAACTGATACACCAAAAATATTCTTATCTCATTTAAAACTCACCTTCCAAATGTCATGATTGGGTAGAATGCTCTTCTAGAAGATGTTCATATATAGTTCTTTTCTAGAACTCCTACCCAGAAATGCATGTCATCCTTCATCTCAAATCCTACAGTGAAACTTTGGAACACTAGGAGAAGAGAGTGTCCTAATTAATTATCCCTGCCCCAATTTACTACATCTGTTCTTGGAGGGTGGCTTCATCATCAACCAGTTCATATACATTGCGTGTGTACTTTTGCAAGGGGCTATAGAGGATACAATTATATATGATATGATCTGTCCTCAAGAAGCTTATAATATAATCATCATCATTATAGCTACCCTTTATGGAGTCCTTATGTCCCAGGCAGTGTTTATATCTGTTGATTCATTTAATAATGTACATGGTCATGGAAAAAGGTGCTCACATATGTGAGTGTTTGAACTCCCTATCTCTCCTGCCTTTTTTTCCCTATTCTACTGCATATAACTTTAGGAGATATTTCTCTTCTGTTTTCCATCATATGCTCGTGACAAAGAAGACTGGATGGAACTGAAAGATGTAAAGAAATAAAATACCTATTTCAATGCTTGGCACACAGTAGTTTCTTAATAAATATTAGCCCTCTTTTTTCCTTACAAGCTGTTTGACTATATCTGCACTAATCATTCATGCCACAAGATGGCAGACTTTGGCCTAAAAACTACTCAGACAAATCCATACATTAAAAGTAACTTTCTGGCCTGGCCAGCATGACTCAGTGGTTGAGCGTCCACCTATGAACCAGGAGGTCACAGCTGGATTCCTGGTCAGGGCATATGCCTGGGTTTCAGGCTCAATCCCCAGTGTGAGGTGTGCAGGAGGCAGCAGATTAATGATTCTCTTTCATCATTGCTGTTTCTATCTCTCCTCCATTCCTCTCAGAAATCAATAAAAATATCTTTAAAAATAAAAAAGTAACTCTCTGGCTGTTGCTCCATGGTTAGGACGTCAGCCTGTGCACTGAAGGGTCCTGGGTTTGACTCCTGGTCAAAGATGCATACCTGGATTGCAGATTTGATTCTGGGGTGGGGTCAGGGTAGGGTTGGGACAGGGTCTGGATGTTTCTCTCTCCCTCCCTTCCACTGTTTCTCTCTCCCCCCACACCATACCCCTCCTTTCCGCTCTACCTAAAATCAATGGAAAAATATCCTTGGGTAAGGATTAATGGAAAAAAGTAACTTTCTGTACTAAGAGAATAAGAAAGGAAATTTATATAATTTTATAATATAAGCACAAAAAAGTTTTTGACAAATTCAGTACCCATTCAAAGGACAACCTGCCAGATGCAGATGATTAGTGAGCTGAGGGTGATAAGGAGTGTATGACAGAGTGTATTTCCCAAAGACACCCACAACAGTTTCTCCATCCTATATGTTCCTCTGCAGTTGTGATGTTGCCACATCTCCTCCTTAAGAGATAAAATATACGTCCCCTCTGCTTGAATCTGGGTGAGCTATGACTCCTTTGAATGATACAATATGCAGAAGTGATAATCTGTGACTTCCAAGGTTGGGCCAGAAAAGGTGATGCAACCCTTGTGCTTGGATCCCTGAACCATCATGTAAGAAGTCTGACTACTCTGAGGTTCCACACTGTAAGGAAGCCCAAGCCATATGCAGAGGCCATGTGTAGGAACTCCAGCCAGCAGTCTTAATCTTCCAATTGTCCCAGCCCTGGCACCACAGATGTGAGTAGAAGAGCCTTTGGATGATTCCAGCTCCAAGCTGAAACCCCAGATACTGTGGAGCAGAGGCAAGCCATCCTACTAAGCCTCATAAAATCCATGAGCATAATCAAACCTGCTTGGTTTGGGGGTAATTTGTTGAGCAGCTGGAACAAGTGAGAAAGAGGCAGTGGAAAATGAGAAAACAGGTATAGACTGAGATAGATCTCAGCTATCTGGAAGGGAATCAAAAAGCCAAATTTACCAATGTGTCTAAAGAAAAAGAGAGGAAATTTTGAAACACACACACACACACACACACACACACACATTGATTTAATCAGTTTTATCTCTCCCCTTCAATACCTGCCAGAAGCAAATATGCTCCTGAATATGGAGACTGTGGTATTCTGCACACCTGGAGCTCCACACAAATTAATGATAGAACTAATTAATGGGTGCATTGGTGATATACTTCCCTTCTCAAAGCCCAACCCTTAGAATACTCAACATCCTTGAGGCAGGTTAGGTAACAACTCTCTTTCTTTTGAATAAATCTTTATTGTTCAGATTATTACAGTTGTTCTTCTTTTTTCCCCCCATAGCTCCCCTTCACCCGGTTCCCACTCCACTCTATGCCCTTACCCACCCCCCATTGTCTCATCCATAGGTATAAGATTTTTGTCCAATCTCTTCCTGTATACCCACATCTGCTTCCCCGCACCGAGAATTGTCAGTCCACTCCCTTTCTATGACCTTAATTCTATTATATTCACCAGTTTATTCTGCTCTTAAGATTTTTTATTCACTTGATTTTTAGATTAACTTGTTGATAGATATGTATTTGTTGTCACTTTGTTGTTTATGATTTTATCTTTACCTTTTTCTTCCTCTTCTTAGAGAATACCCTTCAGCATTTCATATAATACTGGTTTGGCGGTGATGAACTCATTTAGCTTTTCTTCTCTGTGAATCTCTTTATCTGACCTTCAATTCTGAATGATAGCTTTGCTGGGTAGAGTAATCTTGGTTGTAGGTTCTTGCTATTCACCACTTTGAATATTCACCACTTCTGGCCTGCATAGTTTCTGTTGAGAAATCAGCTGACAGTCATATGGGTACTCCCTTGTAGGTAACTAACTGTTTTTCTCTTGCTGCTTTTAAGATTCTCTCTTTGTCTTTTGCCCTTGGCATTTTAATTATGATGTGTCTTGGTGTGGTCCTCTTTGGATTCCTCTTGTTTGGGGTTCTTTGCATTTCCTGGACTTGTACGTCTATTTCTTTCACCAGGTAGGGGAAGTTTTCTGTCATTATTTCTTCCAATAGGTTTTCAATATCTTGCTCTCTCTCTTTTTCTGGCACCCCGATAATTCAGCTGTTGGTACACTTGATGTTGTCCCAGAGGCTCCTTGCACTGTCTTCATATTTTTGTATTCTTTTTTCCTTTTGCTTTTCTGGTTGGGTGTTTTTTGCTCCTTTCTATTTCCAATCTTTGTCTTGATTCTTGGGATCCTCTAGTCTGCTGTTGGATCTCTGTATATTATTCTTTATTTCAGTCAGTGTATGCTTAATTTCTAATTGGTGCTTTTTCATATCTTTGAGGGTCTCACTATATTTCTCGCAGGTTTCTAGAAGATTCTTGAGTAACCTTATAACCATGGTTTTGAACTCTATATTCAGTAGTTTGCTTTCCTCCTTTTCTTTCATTTGTGACTTGTTTCTTTGTCTCCACATTTTGGCTGCTTCCCTGTGTTTGTTTCTATGTACTGGGTAGCTGCTAAGTCTTCTTGAGTTGATAGAGTGGCCTTGTGTGGTAGGTGTCTGCCGGAAGCCGGTCCATCTTTGCTGCTTGACACAGTCGCTGCAGGGAAGAAACATCTGCACAGCAGATGTTTCAAGGGACCTGGCATATATGGCATACTGTTCTTAATATGTTTGCTCCCCTTCTTAGTGCTATGTGTTTTAACCAAGGTCACCTCTCCAAGAAAGGTTGTTTCCCCATGTGGGGATTTTTCCCTGGAGTTAGGGATTAACAGGACTAAGGAAGGGAATAAAACCCCTTAACTAAGTGCCAGGCAGGTAATTAATCACTTTAACTACGAACAATCACGCTTAAGCTACATAATCTTTACTTAGGATAATCTCCTTCAGTTACTTCCTTGTAGTTTAACAGAACAATAGAGTAGTGACCTTGGAATGGAGATAACAAACGCACTAACCTTGGAATAGAATGGATAGGATTAAAATCAACTGGTATAAATACAGATGTAACAGGAGAATAAAAACAGAACCTGGCTGGAGAACCTGGCTAGAACCTGGCTGGAGAACCTGGCTAGAGAACCTGGCTAGGCTGCTGATCAACTGAACGCTGTCTCCGTGTCATTCCATCTTTGCTGACTCCATCCACACCTTTGGGAACCCCTGGACCTGCTGGGGCTGGACCCCAACAGGTGTCCTATAAGGCCCATTGGCTCAGCCTCCCCAGTCACCTGAGGTGGACGCTCTTAGTGCACCCATTTGTGGGATGTTTGCACAGTCTTGTTGTAGATAAGTCTTGATTGCTGTTGGTATCACTGGGAGGAATTGACCTCCAGGCCAATTGCTGTGATGACCAGCTGTGTCTACACTGGAATATCTGTTGCATAGGAGACACCCTTATGGGGCAGGACTTGCTTCAGTAGGGCTTTGGTGCTCACTGAGTCTGCCCCTTGAGTGTGTCTCTTATGGATGTGAAGAGTTGTACTCCGTTATCTTCTCCAAGAAGGTGCAAGGTCAGCCACTGTCTGGGGCCGCCCAGCAGGAGCTACAGAGGCATCTCCAGATTTCTCCGCTTTGTATGGGGTTTGGAAGTGCCCAGACAAGGCCCAGCTGTGAAGCAAGGCCTCTGCTGCTGCCAGGTAGTGGGCCTTCTTTTGGAATCTCTGGGGCTCTCTGACCCAGCTGCAGTTTATTTTAGGCGAAAGGACAGGCCATTCATATGCAAAAGTCAATGCACACAGCTTGGGTTGGGTTGTAAATTGGGTGGGGCGGGGTCTCTGGAAATTACCAGGGCAGGGCAGAGCAAACAGCAATGGTTTCCCTGAACCAGAGAAGTCTCTGGTTCTCCACATCCTGCGCCCCCCGTGCAGCATCAATGATTGCTGCGAGCACCTCTAAGAGTAAGCCACCCTCACGTTCCTCTCCCAATGCCAGACAGTCCAGTTTCTCCCCATATGCATCTGGGTCCACCAAAGTCTCACCCATAACTGGAATTCAGAGCAAGCAGGAGCTTGTATATTCCTCCCGGTTTAAAGAACAGCACATCCAGGTGCCAGCACTTTCCATGCCTCCATACCTCTTACCAGTCTCAATGTGCCTTCTTCACCCCTCTAGTTGTAGAATTTCCACTCAGCCAGCTTTCCCACAGTTCTAGGTGGTAGTTGTTCTGCCGTTTAGTTGTAATTTTGATGTGGTTGTGAGAGGCAGCAAGTATAGGTGATTACCTATGCCGCCATCTTGGTTTCTCCCTTCACAAGCCTCTTTCTTTCTCTGGTACTCTTCTACATTGTTTCTTTGGACTGCCTTGGCAGGTGAGACCAGAAGGGCCAAGGATGCACTTACATATTGCAACTTCCAATACTTTGAGAGAGCCTTGAGTAGGGCAAGAATTATCTTTCCAACTTGGAAAGCATTATGCTAAGCAAAATAAGCCAGCTGGAGAAAGATAAGTATCACATGATCTCACTCATTTGTGGAATATAATGAACAACATAAACTGATGAACAAAAATAGATCCAGAGACATAAAAGTATCGAACAGATTGTCAAACCTCAGAAGGAAGGAAAGGGGAAGGGGAATATGAGATCAATCAAAAGACTTGTATGCATGCATATAAGCATAACCAATTGACACAGACAATAGGGGGATGAGGGCCTGTGCTGGGGGGTGGGAACAGGCTGAAAGAGGTAAATCAGGAGAAAAGGAGACATATGTAACACCTTCAACAATAAAGAATTTGTAAAAAAAGAATTCACTTTCTTGTTTTTTCCTTTTCTAATGCTCTTTGCCTCAACATTTTTTTTTATATTCATGGTGGGAAGATCAAAGATGTAGGCAAAGAATAGAGGATACCCTTTAACTTTCTGTAATTCTAGACTTGATTTAATCTAGACACAAGGAATTCTTTACATGGTTCATTTTCTTTCACCATGTTTGGATAAGAGTCAAATCTCAATAACAACAAGTGCCAATTTACCTATCATTGTCCTCTGGACATGTATTTCCTTTATGAGACCTTTTAGAGAGGGGTGGCTTGTCAAGGACATGATTAGATAGGTGTTCAGGTTCCTGGGGTTCCCAGACAAATACCATCATAATATCATTCCATCCCCACACTATTGTGCTAGGCTAGCATTTCTCAAGCTCAGGCTCTGCCAAACACTATCCTGTGAAGAAGCATTCCATAATCCAAAAATTTAGGAAATTTTAGAAAAATTTTAAAAGGCTGCATTCTATACTGCCAATTCTCAAACAACATTGTCTTATTAAAGACTATGAAAAGGCCTGAGTAAAAATATTTGATTAACATGATTTGACCCAGTTAATAAAAAACATTTTCACCTGTCTTTGAGTTCAAAGATTCTTCCTTCTGATTGATCAAGTCTGCTGTTAATGCCATTTCTATCTCATTTTTTTTAAATTTGTAGATGAAAGCCACATACTAAACCTGACAAGCACAGGCGAGGTCTGCATTTGTAAGGGGAGGCCTTACAAATCCAGAGACATAAGATGGTCTGAACATAAAAATTACTAATTAAAAGTGGGTCATGTTGGGTAGTCATGTCCTAGGCCTGTAGCTTCCTTGACAAAGATCAATCTTTACCTTAAGTGAGCATGTCTATTTATTGTTTTTGGGCATCTAAGATAACATTCCTTTGAAATGTCAGAGTAATTTTCTTTTCCAGACCTCTCAAAGGCACAACTGAGAAACCACATTGTTATATTGTAGCCCACATATTGTTAACTATCCTGTACTTACCAATGTAAAAGTATGAGTCCCTTCCTTTTGCTTTCTATCCAACCTCAGAGATTTCCCTGCTTTGCTTTCTCCTGCTTCCCTAATCTACCACCAATGGACTTCATGTGACCCTTCTTTATCTCCTCCTTTAATTCTAATGTATGAAATAGGCTGCAAAAATGCCATTCTCTGGAGCGTTTTCTCAATCTGTTAATATTTTGCTTCCCAGCAATTGTTGTCAGTTTGGCACAAACTCTTAGGAGATTTTTTCTTAGGCTGGATGTTCCTTTTTCACATTTCATTCATTTTATTTTTCAGCTCCAGAATTTCTCTGGTTCTTTTTTATAATTTATATTTATTTGTTGAACTTCTTTTTTCATGTATTGTTTTCCTGATTTCATTGAGTTGTCTGTTCTTTTTTAAAAAATAAATCTTTATTGTTCAGATTATTACAGTTGTTCCTCTTTTTTCCCCTTATAGCTCCCCTCCACCCAGTTCCCACCCCACCCCATGCCCTTACCCCCGCCCCCCACTGTCCTCATCCATAGGTGTAGGATTTTTGTCCAATCTCTTCCCGAACCCCCCCACACCCCTTTCCCCCTGAGAATAGTCAGTCCACTCCCTTTCTATGCCCCTGATTCTATTATATTCACCAGTTTATTCTGTTCATCAGACTTTTTATTCACTTGATTTTTAGATTCACTCGATAGATATGTATTTGTTGTCACTTTGTTGTTCATAATTTTTATCTTTACCTTTTTCTTCTTCTTCTTCTCAAAGAATACCCTTCAGCATCCTATATAATAAAGAGATAATATGCAAATTGACCGTCACTCCAACACAGAAGATGGCCACCATAAGATGGCCAGCAGGGGAAGGCATTTGGGGGTGACCAGGCCAGCAGGGGAGGGCAGTTGGGGGCAACCAGGCCTGCAGGGGAGGACAGTTAGAGGAGACCAGGCTGGCAGGGGAGGGCAGTTAGGGGTGACCAGGACTGCAGGGGAGGACAGTTAGGGGTGACCAGGCTGGCAAGGGAGGGAAGTTAGGGGTGACCAGGCTGGCAAGGGAGGGAAGTTAGGGGTGACCAGGCTGGCAAGGGAGGGAAGTTAGGGGTGACCAGGCTGGCAAGGGAGGGAAGTTAGGGGTGACCAGGCTGGCAGGGAGGACATTAAGGGGTGACCAGGCTGGAAGGGGTGGGCAGTTCGGGGCGACCAGGACTGCAGGAAAGGACAGTTGAGGGTGACCAGGCCAGCAGGGGAGGGCAGTTAGGGGTGACCAGGCCTGCAGAGGAGGACAGTTGGGGGTGACCAGGCCAGCAGGGAAGGGCAGTTAGGGGGAAACCAGACTGGCAGGGGAGGGCAGTTAGAGGTGACCAGGTGGAAGGGGAGGGCAGTTAGAAACAATCGGGCTGGCAGGGGAGGGCAGTTAGGGGTGACCAAGCTGACAAGGGAGGGAAGTTATGGGTGACCGGGCCAGCAGGGGAGGGCAGTTGAGGGTGACCAGGCCTGCAGAGGAGGACAGTTGGGGGTGACCAGGCCAGCAGGAAAGGGAAGGTAGGAGTGACCAGGCCGGCAGGGGAGGGAAGTTAGGGGCAATCGGGTCGGGAGGGGAGCAGTTAGGTGTTGATCAGGCTGGCAGGGGAATGGTTAGGGGGTGATCAGGCTGTCAGGCAAAAGCAGTTAGGGGCAATTAGGCAGGCAGGCAGGTGAGCTGTTGGGAGCCAGAAGTCCTGGATTGTGAGAGGGATGTCCGACTGCCCATTTAGGCCAGATCCCTGTGGGGTCCCAGATTGGAGAGAGTGCAGGCTGAGCTGAAAGACAGCCCCCCATGCACAAATTTCATGCACCAGGCCTCTAGTTTCATATAATACTGGTTTGGTGGTGATAAACCCCTTTAGTTTTTTCTTATCTGTGAATCTCTTTATCTGACCTTCAATTCTAAATGATAATTTGCTGGGTAAAGTAATCTTGGTTGTAGGTTCTTGCTATTTACCACTTGGAATATTTCTTGCCACTCCCTTCTGGCCTGCATAGTTTCTGTTGAGAAATCAGCTGACAGTCCTATGGGTACTCCCTTGTAGGTAACTAACTGTTTTTCTCTTGTGGCTTTCAATATTCTCTCTTTGTCTTTTGCCCTTGAATTTTAATTATGCTGTGTCTTGGTGTGGTCTCTTTTGATTCCTCTTGTTTGAGGTTCTCTGCACTTCCTGGACTTGTAAGTCTATTTCTTTCGCCAGGTAGGGGAAATTTTCTGTCATTATTTCTTCAAATAGGTTTTCAATATCTTGCTCTCTCTCTTCTTCTGGCACCCCTATAATTTGGCTGTTGGTACGCTTGAAGTTGTCCCAGAGGCTCCTTGCGCTATCTTCATATTTTTGTATTTTTTTTTCCTTTTGCTTTTCTGGTTGGGTGTTTTTTGCTCCTTTCTTTTTCCAATCTTTGACTTGATTCTTGGGATCCTCTATTCTGCTGTTGGATCTCTGTATATTATTCTTTATTTCAGTCAGTGTATGCTTAATTTCTAATTGGTGCTTTTTCATATCTTTGAGGGTCTCACTATATTTCTCGCAGGTTTCTAGAAGATTCTTGAGTAACCTTATAACCATGGTTTTGAACTCTATATCCAGTAGTTTGCTTTCCTTCATTTATTTCATTTGTGACCTGTTTCTTTCTCTCCACATTTCACTGTTTCCCTGTGTTGATAGAGTGGCTTTGTGTGCTAGGTGTCCTATAGGGCCCAGTAGCTCAGCCTCCCTAGTTACCTGAGGTGGACACTCTTGGTGCACCCCTTTGTGGGCTGTGTGCACAGTCTTGTTGTAGTTAAACCTTGATTGCTGTTGGTATCACTGGGAGGAATTGACCTCCAGGCCAATTGGCTGTGAGGACCAGTTGTGTCTACAATGGGAGAACTTCTGTGCTGGAGACACCCTTATGGGGCAGGATTTGCTTCAGTGGGGCTTTGGCGCTCACTGAGTCTGCCCCCTGTGTGTGTCTCTTATGGATGTGAAGAGTTGTAATCTTGATGGTCTCACTCTGACCACTGGGTACACTGGCTCTTGGATCTCCAAGGAGGTGCAGAGTCAGCCACTGCTGGAGGCCACCCAGCAGGAACTAAAGAGAGATCTGCAGATTCCTCCTCTTTGTTTGGGGTTTGGAGGTGCCCAGATGAGGTGCAGCTGTGTAGCAATGCAGGCTGCTGATGAGCCTTAGGGCTTCTTTTGGAATCTCTGGGGTTCTCGGACCCAGCTTCAGTTTGACAGGTTTTTAGGTGGAGAAAGGCCAGGCCATTCTATGCAAAAGCCTCTGCACACAGCTTGGGGGTGGGGGGGGGGGGCGTCATAAATTGGGTGGGGTAGGGTCTCAGGGAATCATCAGGGTGGAACAAACAGCAATAGCTGCCAGTCAGCCCTGCCCTGGAGAGGTCCCTGGGTCTCTGTATCCCGAGCCCCCGTGCAGGAACAATGACCGCTGCAAGCACCTCTGCAAGAAAGCCACCCTCACATTCTGGCCCGATGCCAGACAGTCCAGTTTCTCTCCATATGAGTCTGGGTCCCCAGATTCTCACCCAGAACTAGAGTTCAGAGCAGTCGGGAGCTTATATCTCCCTCCCAGTTGAAAAACACAACAGTGTACCCAGTTTCAGTCCCTTTCGTGCGCACCTCCATACCTCCACACTTCCACACCTCTGCACCTCCTACCAGACTCAATGTGTTTTTCTCTTTCCTTCTAGTTGTAGAATTTCCACTCAGCCAGCCTTCCCGTGGTTCTGGATGATATTCGTTTTGTCTTTTAGTTGTAGTTTTAATGTGCATGGCAGCAAGTTCAGGTGTTTACCTATGCCGCCATCTTGGTTCTGTTTATAGAGAAAAATATTGAAAACTCCAACAATTAAGGAGAATATGCCCATTTATCTTTTAGTTCTATCAGTTTTTGCTTCACATATTTTGAAACTCTATTATTAGGTGCCTGCAATTTAAGACTGTTGTGTGTTATTGATAAACTAGAGGCCCGATACACAAAATTCATGCAAGGGGCTTGGCCCTTAAAGCCCCAGCTGCCTCTTGGCCCCACCCACTGGTCATTCTGGAAGGCCACTCTGGAAGGTCATTCTGCTGTCCAGTCTAATTAGCATATTAGCTCTTTATTATATAGGATTATGCCTTTTATCATTATGAAATGTGCTACTTTATTCATAGTAACAGTTCGTATTCTCTCTTCTACTTTGTGTGATGTTAATGTAGCTACTCCAGCTTTTTTTAAATTGTTTTTTGCTTGGTATATCTTTATCCTTTTACATTTAATTATCTGTTCCTTTATATTTAACATCACTTTCTTATAGACACAATATTGTTGGGTTTTGATTTTTAAAAAAATCTAATGTGATAATCTCTGCCTTTGTAATAAGCTCATCGTGGGCACATCTGGAGGGTTAGGGGCCAATCAGTGAACAGCATAGAGGAAGGACTAGAGATGCTAAACACAATTCAGAAAAAGAATAAAATTCTCCCTGTATGATTCTGCCAGGGGCGGTCCTAGATTGAGGGCATGTGATGGGGCCTTGGGATCAGATGTTAATGTGCCCATGGCTCAAGAGCCTAGGGGACAATCTGGCAGTTTCTCAAAAGATTAAATATAGAATTACCACTTGATCCAGCAATTCCACTTCTGGGTATATAGATAAGAGAATGAAAGTAGGGACTCAAACAGACACCTGTACACCAATGTTCACAGCAGCATTATTCACAATAGCCCGAAGGTGGGGAAAAAACAATTCATCAATGGATGAATAAATAAATAAAATGTGGTTTATTCATACAATGGAATGTTATTTGGGCTTAAAAAGGAATGAAATTCTGATATATGCTGTAACAGGAATGAAATTTGAGGACATTATACTAAGTGAAATAAGCCAGACACTAAAGGATAAATATAGGATTCCTCTTATATGCTGTTGTGGACGGAATTGTGTCCTCCTCAAATTTACATGTTGAAGCTCCAACTCCCAATGTGACTATATTTAAAGGTAGGACCTTTATGAAGGTAGTTAAGGCCATAAGGGTGAGGCTCTGATCCAATAGGACTAGAGTCCTCATAAGAAGAGACACCAGAGAGTGCTCTCTCCCCACCCTCTCGGTCCCTCCTGTCTCCCTCATTCTCGTTCTTTGCCCTCCTGCAATGAGAGGACACAGTGAAAAGGTAGCCATCTATAAGCCAGGAAGAAGCTCTCACCATGATCATGCTGGCACCCTTATCTCAGACTTCAGCCTCAAGAGCTGTGAGAAAGTAAACGTCTTGTGTAAGCCACCAGCCTGTGGTATTTTGTTATGGCAGCCTGAGCTGACTAAGATTTGTGAGGTACCTAGAGTAGTCAAATTCATAGATAGAGAAAGTAGAACTGGTTATCAGGGGCTGTGGGGAAGGGGGAATGAGTTGTTTTTTGATGAGTACAGAGTGTCAGTTTAGAATTGTTGAAAAAGTTCTAGAGCTTGATGGTGGTGATGGTTACACAGCAATGTGAATGTACTTAATGCTGCTAAACTGTACACTTAAAAATGGCTAAACTGGTAAACTTTATGTTATTATTTAGCAAAATTAAAAAAAAAACCTCCCCCCGCCCCCTCCCCCTACCCCCCCCCCCCCCCCCCCCCCCGCCCCCGGCTGATGTGATTCGGTCTGTTAAAGCGTCATTCCCTGCACCAAAAAGTGGTGGGTTCAATTCCCAGTCAGGGCACATACCTAGGTTGCAGGTTTGATTCCCTGTTGGGAGTGTGCAGGAGGCAACTGATTGATTTCTCTCTCTCTCTCTCTCTCTCTCTCTCTCTCTCCCCCCCTCTTCCTCTCTCTAAAATCAATTAAAAAATAAAATATTTTTTAAAAAGGAGGAAAAACTCCAATAACAACAAAAGTTAAGGGACATCTTATGGCCTTTCTGAAATCCTGATTATGCATGATCCTCCCAGGCCAAATTGCTACTCCTCCCAAGACATCATCACCTGATGATGTCCTTCCACTAGAGCCTTTGGAACACATACAATTCAACAGATAACAATTCAACAGATAACATTTTAAGTTCCCTCTAAATGTGCTCCAGAGCTCTGCTGTCACTTAATATACTAGTAAGTCTTTTTCCCAAGAGGGAAAGAAAAATTGAGAAGAAAAAAGTGTTTGCAGCTGGAGCTTGAATTAGTAGTTTTATCTCTAAAGACCAGAAAATGCCTGGTTGCAGCAGACTTCCTATTGCATTTTATATGGCTCTCAAAACTAGACTGATCCTTAGCTGAGTGTCAATATTTAGTTATGTTTGGTTGTGTAACACAATTTTATCTAAGCTCAAGCAATCACACAATATTTTATTTATTTTTTAGCAGGGGGAAGAATATACAAAATTACTGCCATACGTGTCCTAAATTGAGTTGTAGTTTTGTTAACTCAGGAAAATTAAAACAGAGCAAAGCACATATTATTAGAGAACACCAGGAAGGTGTACTGGAAAAAGACTTCACACTATAGAATCCTGCTGATCTGAGCTGGTTCTCTGATTAGCAACATTAGCATATTCTCAGAACTTGTTAGAAATGTAGGATATTCAACCCCCATGTCAGATCTACTGAGTCAGAACCTACATTTTGACAAAATCCCTAGGAATGGAGATGAAATTTGAGAAGCACTGCTATAGGGTCCATTTCTCAGGAGGTAGTCTTTAGACCACCCTCAGCCAAATTGCCTCAGAATATTTATTACAAATGCATATTCCTTGGTCCTGCCCAAGACCTACTAAAGTCACCCCGTTTGACTTTTAGGCAAACTAGCTGTGAGAATTATTGTTCCAAAAAAGTATGTCATTTAAAAAGCTACTTTGATGATTCAGATACTCTCCCCCACCCAAAGAGTTGTGGGGCCAGGATAAAGGTGACCAGAAGTTAACTGAACTGGATGCTGGAGCTGAAAGAGATTGTGCAGGGTGTCTGTACTCCCCATTTATTTGTTGACATAAGAAACATCCAAACCTGTAGAGAAACTTGATAAATTTCTCTGTCAAGAGCAAAATGATGACATATGCTCTTTTTTGCATTTGAAATTGAGGAGGAAATTGTAAGAAAGATAACATGAAAGTGGGAGAAAGCAAGGTAGTGCTCAGATTACAGGATAGCTAAGATTATGTGCTCTCTTGCTTGCTTTAGACAGGGTCTACAAGGGGGTATTAGAAATAGGGGTTTGAAAGGGGACATTTCAAAGCTGCATTAACCTAGATGCACAGAAACAAGGGACAGGGCTTACTTAAGGCAAAGAGAAGCCTTTTAGTAAAGAAGTTATATGCCTGGGGCATGACTATCCACCATGACGTGCCTGGCTAGGAATTTATGATCTGATCAGTCTGTGAGGTTACTTTTCATAGAACCTTTTTTCTTTTAATTTAAATTCTTTATTTTTGAAAATATTACATATGTTTCCCATTTCTCCCATTGACCTCTCCCATCCGTTCCCCCACTCAGCACGTCTCCACCCACCTACTGTCTCTGTCCATTGGTTATGCTTATATGCATGCATACAAGTGCTTTGCTTGATCTCTTAACCCGCTCCCAGGTCTTCCCTCTGAGACTCAACTGTCTGTTCGATGCTTCTGTGTCTCTGGATCTATTTTATTTATTTATTTTTAAAAATATATTTTATTGATTTTTTTTACAGAGAGGAAGGGAGAGGGATAGAGAGTTAGAAACATCCTTATCTCTTGTTATGGCCTTCATTTTGAAGTAAATGTTGTCAGATATAAGTATTGCTACCCCAGCTTTTTTTTCATTTCCATTTACCTGAAAAGTTTTTTCCATCCCTTCACTTTCAGTCTGTGTGAGTTCTTTGTTCTCAGGTGGGTCTCATGTTTTCTTATTCATTCAGCTATCCTATGTCTTTTGATTGTAGCATTTAATCCATTTATGTTTAAGGTTATTGTTGATAGATATTTGTTTGTTGCCATTTTTATTTTTTACTAGAGGCCCGGTGCACAAAATTCGTGCACTGGGGTGGGGGGTCCCTCAGCCCTCCCTGCACCCTCTTGCAGTCTGGGAGCCCTCAGCGGATGTTCGACTGACGGCTTAGGCCCGCTCCCCCCACCATGGGGAGCGGGCCAAAGCAGCCAGTCAGATATCCTTAGCATTGCCACGGAAGCAGGAGAGGCTCCCACTACTGCCACTGCACTCGCCAGCTGTGAGCCCAGCTTCTGGCTGAACAGTGCTCCCCCTGTGGGAGTGCATTTACCACCAGGGGGCAGATCCTGCATTGACCGTCTGCCCCCTGATGGTCAGTGCATGTCATAGTGACTGGTCATTCCGCTGTCGTGCTGAAACTGGCTCTCCAACATCCCCCAAGGGAGCCTGGATTGCGAGAGGGCACGGGGCCAGGCCAAGAGACCCCACTGGTGCACGATCAGGGCCAGGGAGGGATGCAAGAGATTGGCCAGCTGGGGAGGGACAGTGGGAGGGCTGCAGGGTGTGTCCAGCCCATCTTGCTCAGTCCCAATTGACCAGACCCCAGCAGCCAGCTAACCTACTGGTCAGAGCATCTGCCCCCTGGTGGTCAGTGCATGTCATAGTAAACAGTTGTGTGGTCTTAGCATATCATTAGCATATTATGCTTTGATTGGTTGAATGGCTGACCGGATGACTGGACACTTAACATATTAGGCTTTTATTGTATAGGGTGATGTAAATACATCATAACAGAGGCTTCGTGGTAAGGTCTAAGACGTCCCCTCTATTAAAGAAATCAGGGATCATATTGTCACACACTCATTCAACAAACATCTCCAGTGCTTTCTCTAGCCCTGAGCAGTCTTTCTGTGGGTTCCCTGGTGATGGAATTTCTATCAATGACCCCTGAGGGCCCCTCTAAGGAGACATTGCCAACAGACACCACACTGCCTTCTCTGACTCTCAGATTTGTTTCGTTTTGTTCATTTGTACATTTCTTACAGTGGAATCTGTGTCTGACATGCTAGACTTGGACCGTTTCACATTGACAAAAAGATCTGAGTCTCTAGGCCCCCAAACATGATGACCTCTGCAAGGTCTCCTGGGAGATCTGACAACTGCCCGTGGGGACCATGGAGAATGGACCCGTCATCTCGGATAAACAGTTGGCAGGAGTCACATGTTTCCCAACATTTAGGATCCTGGCAACACTGTGACGGGGTCCAGGGGGACTGGTGTCCGTGGTGGGCAGACCCCAGTGGCCTCGGTGTCCTTCCTCATGTGAACGTTTTCTCTCAAGTGTGGGAGAGGCCATGGCTGCTCCTAACAGCCCAGCCAGGGAGCTGGGATATGACTCCTGCAGCATCCTGGGGCCTGTCCTGCTTGGTTGTGGCAGCCACGTGGGGAGGCACTCTTGGGGACTGGAGAAGCCGTGGCAAGGAGCCTGGGTGGCCTCTAAGACCTCAGGGGGTCTCTGTCCACAGCCAGCATGCAGCTGGGCTTCTAGTCAGACAGTCCCCAGGACGGGTCCTGCCAGGGTCCTGATGAGCGTGGGCCAGAAGGCTCCCGGCTCACCACAGCCTTGCACAGCGTGTGAGAGCTAGAGCATAGGGTCCGCTAAGCTGCCCCACTCTGACCACAGGACCTGTGAGACCCGTCCTGCTGTTGGCTGAGTCCACGGGGGTTTTACTGCCCCCGCTGCCCTCTGCCACCACCTCCCCTCTCATGCAGCACCGCTGTCTGCCTGCCCAGCTCCTGTGTCCCTGCACCACTTAGTGTCCCCCCATGTATTCCTGGGTGCACCTCGCTTTCTGAAGTGCTGTCCTCACCCTCCCCACCACTTACTCTCCACTTGCTTGCTCATTGGCCACAGAGCCTCTGACCCCATCCCCAGTTTCCATCCTCCTGTGATGAAGAACCACACCCATGGGCTGATAGCAGTGCATGCTGATGGACTTGCAGTTCAGTCGGTGGGGACACAGCAGAGTCACTGGGTGTGGCAGGCGCGTTTCTGCCCAGGGGCTCAGGAGAACCACTGGCTCCACATCCAGCCTCTTCCTTCAGCAATAACAGCTGAGCCCCTCACACTTCCTCAGGTCCTCCTTTTGCCTCCCTCAGCCCCATGCGAGGACTCCCGCGATCACAGAGGCCCAGGGATTCAGGGCACTCTCCTGCCTCAGTCAGCTGAGGCGCCATTGCAATTCCACCTGTTTAGCTTTGCAAGTCGCCCTGTAACACTTGGGGACGGAATGCAAATTTCAGGGCTGTTTTTCCTGCCTTCACACATTGTGAGAGCTGTAAGTTCAAACAATGGTCTGAGGCCTCCCTGAAGCCTGGGGTTCACCTTCCAGGGGACATACACCCTCAGGAGACCCCGAAATGCACAGAATGCTCACATCTAAGGACTCTGCTCCCCGTGGGCTCCCTGGCACTGGGCACGCCCTGAAGATATATTTTAAGGGGGACATTCAATGGTTCACAAACCACATCATAAAAATGACGGCTGGGTCTGCCTTCTTGTGAAAATGTCTCCCAGTTTGGCCTTCACGGCTCACACCTTCTTATTCTCCTCTCACAACCTGAAGGGTTTGGAGGTGCAGCTGTGATGATGAGCTGAGCAGTGAGAGTGCTGGAGCCCCTCAGAGCAGGTGCCAGGCCTGCAGGGCAGGGGCGGGGAGGCAGCCACTGCATCACAGCCCCCAGCAGCAGTCGTTTCAGGGGCTCCGCTGGGTGACTCCCAGGGTGCATCAATGGTCTCAATGGGAGTCCCAAATTTCCCAATAAATCTCTAAACAAAATTAATTTTAATGGCTTTAATTAGCCTTAATGGACTATTCCTATTAGTATCTGCTCTTTTTGTGAGGTTGTTAAGGAAATACATAGAGAGGAACAAACCAACAGGCCAATGAGGGAAACGATTGGTCCAAAATCTTTTGAAATTAATTGCCTGTGTGCTATTTACTCACATCTCCTTCCGTGTGCAGTGCTTACACTTCATCTGGAGCAGGGCGGGCAACCTGGAGGATGCATGGGGAGATCAGTCACTGCTGGTTGCCCCTGGTGCTGCTGGCGATATTCTTTCTTCCTTGTGGAGTGTCTAGGGAGGGGAAGTGGCTACAGTGCCCGAGGCCGAGTTCCAGGAGGCTGACAGCACTGTCAGATTTTGCCAGCAGCGCTGGTCCATTGGTGCCTGTCCTGTCCTCTGGAGATTGACCCTGTAGGACAACTAAAGGAGCCAGTCCCCAGTTCCACCCTGCTTCCACCACCAATTGATTGGAGTTTGAGGGCCGGGAGGAGGGACCAAGAGGTCTGCCTTCCACCCGCCCACTCACCTCACCAGTCGCTGCTGCCAGGGATTCATCAGTGCCTGAGAGACCCCGGTTCCCCCCCCCCCCCCCCCCTTAGCCTTCCCCTGATCAATGGAGCCTGCTGTTTGGTCATCTGTCCAGTCATTTAGGATGTGATGGACCCTGGCTCTTCATATATATATATATATATAGAGAGAGAGAGAGAGAGAGAGAGAGAGAGAGAGAGATGCCTGTGTTTTTTCTTCCCCTTTTATTTCTTTTTACAACAGTCCCTTTAGCATTTCTTGGGGGTAGAAGCAGGGAACAGGAAATTATATATATGGATAAACCAACAGAGACTAAAATAAAAATACATCAATAAAGTAGATCCATTTTTAAAAAGGTGAAAAAAGAAAGAAAATAGAAAAATTAAAACAGGAAAAGGAGAAGAAAAACATGAGGAAAGAAAGAGAAGTGAGAAAGAAAAGGTGCAAAAAATGTAAAAAATGAAAATAAAATAACATGAAAAATAAAAATAGTAAATTTTTAAATAATAAAAATAAAAAAATAACAAAGTAAAGTGTTGTTCGCTTCAGCCAAGTTTTAATGTCCCATGAATGCTGGTTTAGCACCCCACTCTTCTGTTCTGTCTGCTAATTCTGAGTTTCCTGTTAGGTACTTAGGTGTTGACCACTGTCAGGTACTGTCTTTTCACTTTTAGTTTGAAGCTCCAAGTGATCTACAGGTCCTCTGCTTGTGTCTGTCTCCACAGGCCTTGGCTGTTAGTTGATGGGGGCCAATCTGCCCTCTTTGCCTGTCTGCCAGCTGTCAATCTTAATCACACAAGCATCTGTTTCTGACAGGCTTTAGGTGGGGTTAGTGCTATTTTACGTTCAGGGAGTAAGATGGGTGTTTGCTTGTTTTTCTGACCCCGAGCTACTCCTCCATGAGTGGCCCAAAATATTACTCTGGCCTTGGTTGGTCAGAGATCCTCGTATGGAGACCGCTGGGGTGGTTCTGGAAACCTGGAGTTTTTATCAGTCTGGTTCCCAGAATAGTGGGGTGGACCAGCCATTCTTCCAAGCCAGTCACTGAAGGTTCTTTGGGCCTATTCAAACCCCTATACTTGGCCTCTGCCTTTGTTTACTTTGTATAGCTCACAATGCAGGCAGGGTATGGCAGGCTGTGTTACCGCCTTGAGGCTACTGGGAAGGGCTAGCTCTTCAGGGGAGAAATGGCCACTAAGGTTTGGAAGCTTAAAAATGTCCCAGTGCAGGAGTCCTGGCCACATCTTCCCACCCACTTTCCCTCCCCAGCTTCTCCTCAGGCACCTCAAGTTTGTGCCTCTCTCCATGCATCAAAGCCTCAGGTGAGTGTTTGCAATTGAAAAGTTCTGTGTTCTGGGTTTAGCGAATAAAAGCAAAGACAAAACCAAACCAAAACAACCACGAAACTGTGTGTCTTCCCCCGCCCCCCGCACAGCACTGCACTGCTGGGTCTGCCTTTCAGGCTGCCTTTTGCAGGGCAGCCTTTCGAAGCTGTGGTTTTAAGTCCAGATTCTCCTGCCACCAGCAGCCCTGTGGTTTTTCCTTTCCACAGTTGGATGTTATGCCTTTTGCCAAGGGATGCGGCTTTGGTGCAACACAGCTTCCTCCTCACCCTTTCGGCCCACTGGGCAGCTGTCCTTCTCAAGCCCAGATCTCTGTTCCTACCATTCTCCAGGTGTCCTCTGCTCTTCCTTGTTATAAATTATCTCCTCAGCTGTGTCTAATTTATTAATTCCAGGTTCTCTGATTTATTTATTTATTTTTTTAAAATATATTTTATTGATTTTTTACAGAGAAGAAGGGAGAGAGATAGAGAGCCAGAAACATCGATGAGAGAGAAACATCGATCAGCTGCCTCCTGCACATCTCCCACTGGGGATGTGCCCGCAACCCAGGCACATGCCCTTGACCGGAATCGAACCTGGGACCTTTCAGTCCACAGGCTGACGCTCTATCCACTGAGCCAAACCGGTTTCGGCCAGGTTCTCTGATTTAATTGCTTTCCAGCCTGGCATTGGGACAAGGTGTATGACACATCTGCCTATTTGGCCACCATTTTCTATAATCTCTCCAATTGATTCTTCTTTGTTTTAAGCTCCCTTTTTATGGTGCTTTAGCTCTCATAAAGACCCTTATAATTCTCATGAAGTTGCTTGTAGTTTTCACAGAATTGTTTGAACACCCTTATTACCATAACTCTGAATTCTTTAACTGAAAAATTGTTTATCTCCATTTCATTCAGTTCATTTTCTGGTGATTCCTCTTTTTCTTTTTCTTTTTTTTAATATATATATTTTATTGATTTTTTTACAGAGAGGAAGGGAGAGAGATAGAGAGTTAGAAACATCGATCAGCTGCCTCCTGCACACCCCCCACTGGGGACGTGCCAGCAACCAAGGCACATGCCCTTGACCGGAATTGAACCCGGAACCCTCCAGTCCACAGGCTGACACTCCATCCACTGAGCCAAACCGGTCAGGGCTGATTCCTCTTTTTCATTTGGGGATTGTTTTTTTTTTTTTTTGTCTCCTCATTTTTTTCTGTCCCTTTGTTTTTGTTTCTATATATTAGATCAAACTGTTCTGCCTTCCAGATGTTTGGGGGTGGTCTTATGTAGTAGGTGTTTTGTGAGACCCAGATGTGCAGTCTCTTAGATCTCTTAGATTGCCTGAACTGTGTGCTCTAAGAAAGCCCCTTGCTTGAATTATTTAGGTTTTCCTGTTATAGTTGTCTCTTGAATGTTATTGTCTTGTTCATGGATGGAGTCTCCTCTCAGGCTGGCGGGCTATGTGGCTCACACCCGACCATGTCATGTGAGCTGTTGTGGAGGTGCTGACTGAACAGAACAAAATGCAACACAACAAAACATGAAACAGAAGAAATAAAACAAAAAGGTACACAAGACAGCTATAGCACCAACAAAAGCAACCACCAAATAAGACAGAATTAGAAAAGAGAAAAGAATGCAAGAATGATAGAAAAAAAAGAAAGAAAAAATACGAGAAGAGAATTTGTTGGGCAGTAGGCTGGCTAGTGTGAGGACAAACGGGCTATGGGCCAGCCGGTGGACTGGACTGGGACTGGGCAAATTTGCATGGTGGCTTGCGAGTGCAGGGTGTGGGGCCTGCTGGCTTCTGCATGCCCGCTGCCATGGCTTTCTGCAGGAGGACAAAAAGTTACCCCCTCTTCAGCTAGGAGTTCGTCACCCACAACCATGCAGACAGTGGCTTCTGCCTGGTGCTCTGCATCCTCATAGGGCTTATTTTTGAGATTAATAGAGTAAATCTAGTGTCTGAAACCTGACCTGTGACCTGCCATCCTCAAGCTCCACCTGCCAACAGTGCTCTGAAGGCTTTGCCTGGCTAACTAATACGGTTGCTTCTACAAAATCCCACTTCATCTGGAAGGCCTCTTTAACTACTCTGACCAAATGGCATGCTTTCTTCCTCAAAATTATGAGAATGAATTAAGAACAGTACAAGGTGAAGAAGATGCTGAGAAGGACTGCATCAGTACTTAATTACATTCTTCTGAAGCCTAGTTTCAAATAGGAGTTATCTATTATATTTAATGTTTGATGCATCACAGTTTTTGACTCACCCAAATTAGTCTTCACCTGTGCCATCTAACAGGTAGTTACTAGCCACATTTGACTATTTCAATGTAAATGCATTAAAATAAAATGGAATTAAGAAAAAAATATGAGAAGAAAACAAAATAAACATAAAAAAGCACAAACAAAAAAACAATAAAAGGGGGGGGTAGGATATGTAGATGCAGAACTGAAATAAAATAAGAATCAAGAATTAGAGGAGTAAGGAAGGAAAATGGTTTAAAATAAAGGAGGGAGAAAAGAAATGAAATGATAAGAAAAAATTTGAAAAGGAAAATAGAGGAGAAAGCAGATAGACCTAAAATAAGAAAAAGGGAAAAGATGAGAAAGCAATAGAAAAAGAAATGAGAGGGGGAAAAATAGAGTAGTGAAAAAAAAGAAAAAAATTGAAGAGGAAAATTTGATATATGAATGAAACAACAGGGACTAGAATAAATACAAATCAATAAATTTTAAAAGGAAAAAAAGGAAAGAGAAAAAATAAAAGAGGGGAAGAAAAGTAAAAAAAAAAAAAAAGTGATGTGGCATTTGTTTCAGCAGAATTTAGTGCCCCCTGGGAGATCACTTTGAATCCCACTCTTCTGTTTGCCAGTTCTGATCTTCCTGTTAGGTACTTAGGTACTAACCACTGCCAGGAACCGTCCTTTGGTTTTCAGTGGCCTGCTTGAATCTCCAAGCGATTTGCATCTGTCTCCACAGGCCTTTGCTGTAAGCAGGAGGGGCCAATCTGCCTTCTAATGTAGGTTTGTTAGCAGCATAGTGTCCGGCAAACTTCCCCTGGTTCCCCAGGCTCCACCTTTGCCCATCTTTATCTGCTAGCCAGCTGTCAATCTGATTCTCTCAAAAGTCTTTTTCTGAAAGAACTTTAGGCGGGGGAGGTGCTGTTTACTTTTCAGGGAATATGGTGGGTGCGTTTCCCTGTCCTCTGCAAATGGTCCAAAATATTACTCTGCCCTTGTCTGGACAGAGATGCTTGTATGGAGACCAATGGGGTCGGCTGAAACCTGGAGTTTTTTATTAGTTCTCCCGTGGGAAGAAAGTACCAGTATGGTTCCAGGATAGTTCGGTAGATGGCCCCTCCCCAATCCAGTCACTGAGGGATCATGAGACTCTTTTAACCTGTAGGCCTAGCCTCTGCTTTTGTTTTCTCAAAATGCAGGTCAAGCCCTAACCTGTTTGGCTCAGTGGATAGAGCATCGGTCTGCAGACTGAAAGGTCCCAGGTTCGATTCCAGTCAAGGGCATGTACCTTGGTTGCGGTCACATCCCCAGTTGGGGGTGTGCAGGAGGCAGCTGATGGATGTTTCTCTCTCATCGATGTTTCTAACTATCGCTTTCCCTTCCTCTCTGTGAAAAATCAATAAAATATATTTTTTTAAAAATGCAGGTCAAAATGCAGGGTGAAGCTTGCAGAGCTCCTGAGGATGGAGCAGGATGTATACAGGGTTTTCTTTTTTCTTTTACCTACCCCGTGGCTACTGGGAGTGACTAGCTCCTCTCAGGAAAAATGGCCATTTTGGTTTTGGGGCCTACTCCTGGCTGCTATTCCACCAAGTCTCCCCAAAATTCTTCCCACCCCAGCCTCTCCTTAGGCACCTTGAGTATTTGTGAAACATGGGGTATGGGAGTGGATCTCCCCCTTGTGGGGCAAAGGAGGGGGAGTCCCTGCCCTTGTAGGTCACTGGGTGTCCGGCCACTGTGGACGAGCTATCTGGAGTGAGTGCTCACACTGGCAGCCCTGCTCACAGCAGTGTATGTCCCCCAAGCTCTGGGAGCACCTGATTGTGGCTTAGGAAGCACTCATATCCCTGGCACCTGTCAAGTGGGGGTTGCAGGGCCCTTGGGATGGTATCTCCCTCTTTCTCCTCTTACCCTGCCAGGTGCAGAGTCTGGGTCGTGCACCCCTGTGGGTGTGTAATGCCTGCTGCTGCAGCGGGCTGTGTTGTCCCAGATTATGGGGTGTTTTGTGGGTGTGTGAGAATAAACAAGTAATCCTTTTTGTCAAAGAACAGTTTAGAAAGCCGCTATTTTGGACTGTGTGACTTGGCAGCCACCATGTTGGCCGCATGATTTGCAGCTCCCCTGGGGGCTGCCATCTTGAAATGGCAAAGGCCAACCCTGCGCTTTGAATTAGCCAATTGCAAAAGACTGTGAGTCTGAGCTCCAATCAAGAGTGAGGGACAGGTCACATGCATCAGGATTAAAAACCTGAGCCGACCACCTGCTCAGTGTGTGTGTGCTCCCAGACCATGTGTGTGTGCACCCTTCTGCAGAAGTAAATATATTTGCCTTGCTGCCTGGCTTCTAAGTATGCTTTGTGTTCTACCAGGATCCCTGAATTTGGGGGCTCACCTTATTTCTTACAGATGCAAGGGGTGGGGAGCCCTGGGAATGCTGCCACATGGGGCAGGGGCAGTTGCAGGGTCCGCTGGATGGCCTCTCTCTCTTTCCTACTCCCACCCCACCCTGTGTGGAGTCTGGGCCGCAGGGAGGGAACTTCATCAAGCAAGATGGGAGTGCTTTCACACTCTGCTCAACCCTACTCTTGTTCCTGCCCCTGCTGACTAAAGAACCTCTTACACAGGATCTGGGGTCTGGACCACAGAGATAGTGGTCTGTGCGGGGCACAGAGGAGCAGGGCTAAGCACCGAGGGACCCCTGAGGGAGTTGTGGAATACAGAGTAGAGAAGAAAAAGATGCATCTCCAAGTTAAGCCTGACTGGAAACTGGGCCAGGGTTGGATTTTGTATTGTGGGTCATAGTGTGCTGGTTTCACATACTGTATGTCTCTTGGTTTTCTTCCTGGCTGTCTAGAACAGCTGGATGGACCCAGAATGCTGAGTGACCAGCCCTTATATCCACTCCCTGGATGGGTCAGTTTTAATTACATTTGTGCTAGAGCCCCTATGAGGCCACCTGCTTGCCTTAGGGATTGACCCTAGGCCCCTGCTAGGCCCCTACTCACATAGGGATATCCGAGAGTCTCAGACCAGAGGGAGGAATTGCCTCTTTGTTCTTCGGAGCTGGGAAGGGACCCAAGCACTCATTTTGTTGTTGGTCAGACTTTGTCTTGTGGCTGGCAGGGAGCCTATTTGCTCTCTCTAACCCAGTCCTCACACGGGAGACTTTTTATGTGGCAGTCACCCTTATGGCTCTTATAAATGGCCTATAGATGCATTTGGGAAAATAGTGAGAGAGAAATGCCCACTTTGAGATGGCAGCCAAGTTAGGTAGCTGGTGGATACACAGTAGCGTCTCCAAAATTATAAGGGATAGTGAAAAGGTGACAGAGTCTACTGTACTCACCATTTGATGTGGAGAGATGACTGCACAAATTTGCCCCGTACCAGCCACCAAATTTGAAATGTGGGGTTTGGGGAGTAGATCTCCCCCTTGTGGGCTCTTGCATCATAAAGTTTGAAGAATAAAATTTGTGGAATAAAAGGACTTGTTAGTAGAAGGGTGGACATTTATTTGAAGCAAATACAGACTCCCACGTAGAAATGGGTTCACAAGGGGTTAACCAAGTAAGCACCTTTTTCTAAGGTTTATAAAGGCTGTAGTTCTTTGTCTCTTCATGCTCCCTTCTATTAGACCCTATCCCCATTTTATTACCTTCAAAGTTAAAAACCCACGTGGTGCCCCCCCTTCTCTCCCCCTTATCTTGCAATAGTCCTCTGTCTCCTGTGAACATATGTTTCCCTCTTTCCAGCATCTGTTGACATTTCTCTATCCTCTGTGAAAGTATGTTTCCTTCTTCTACATACTCTGTGACTTTTCTTTTTTTTAAATTTTTAATTAAATCTTTATTGTTCAGATTATTACATTTGTTCCTCTTTTTTCCCCCCATAACTCCCCTCCACCCAGTTCCCACCCCACCCTCCACCCTCACTCCCCACCCACTGTCCTCATCCATAGGTGCACGATTTTTGTCCAGTCTCTTCCCGCATCCCCCACATCCCTTTCTCCCCGAAGAATAGTCAATCCACTACCTTTCTATGCCCCTGATTCTATTATAATCACCAGTTCATTCTGTTCATCAGATTATTCACTTGATTTTTAGATTCACTTGTTGATAGATGTGTATTTGTTGTTCATAGTTTGTATCTTTACCTTTTTCTTCTTCTTCCTCTTAAAGGATACCTTTCAGCATTTCATATAATACTGGTTTGGTGGTGATGAACTCCTTTAGCTTTTTCTTATCTGTGAAGCTCTTTATCTGACCTTCAATTCTGAATGATAGCTTTGCTGGATAAAGTAATCTTGGTTGTAGATTCTTGGCATTCATCACTTTGAATATTTCTTGCCACTCCCTTCTGGCCTGCAAAGTTTCTGTTGAGAAATCAGCTGACAGTCGTATGGGTACTTCCTTGTAGATAACTAACTTTCTTTCTCTTGCTGCTTTTAAGATTCTCTCTTTGTCTAATGCTCTTGGCATTTTAATTATGATGTGTCTTGGTGTGGTCCTCTTTGGGTTCCTTTTTTTTGGGGTTCTCTGCACTTCCTGGACTTGTAAGTCTATTTCTTTCACCAGGTAGGGGAAGTTTTCTGTCATTATTTCTTCCAATAGGTTTTCAATATCTTGCTCTCTCTCTTCTTCTGGCACCCCTATAATTCGGATGTTGGTGCGCTTGAAGCTGTCCCAGAGGCTCCTTACACTATCTTCGTATTTTTGGATTCTTTTTTCATTTTTCTTTTCTGGTTGGGTGTTTTTTGCTTCTTTGTATTTCAAATCGTTGACTTGATTCTTGCAATCCTCTAGTCTGCTGTTGGGAATCTGTATAATATCCTCCATTTCAGTCAGTGTATGCTCAATTTCCAGTTGGTCCTTTATCATAACATCGAGGGTCTGACTAGATATCTTGAGGATCTCACTACATTTATCGGCGGTCTCACCAGTCTTTTTGAGGGTCTTACTAAATTTATCGGCGGCTTCTAGAAAGTTCTTGAAAAACCTTAAAAGTGTGGTTTTGAACTCTATATCCAGTAGTTTGCTTTCCTCCATTTCTGTCATTTGTGTCCTTTTTCTTTGTCTCCACATTTTTTATGCTTCCCTGTGTTGATAAAGTGGTTTTCTGTGCTGTGTCCTCTAGGGCCCAGTGGTTCAGCCTCCCCCAATTACCTGAGGAGGACACTCTTGGTGCACCCCCTTGTGGTCTTTGTGCACAGTCTTGTTGTAGTTAAGCCTTGATTGTTGTAGGTATCACTGGGAGGAATTGACCTCCAGGCCAATTGGCTGTGAGAATCAGCTGTGTCTGCAGTGGGAGAACTTCTGTGCTGGAGACACCCCTCCCAGGCAAGACTTGCTTCAATGGGGCTTTGGTGCTCACTGAGTCTGCCCCCTGAGTGTGTCCTTTTATGTATCCAAGGAGCTGCAAACTGGATGGTCCCACTCTGACCTCTGGGCACACTGGCCCCTGGATCTCTAGGGAGGTGCTAATCTAGCCTCTGCCTGAGGCTATCCAGCAAAAGCCTCCTTGCAGGGCTTGGGCGGGGCAGATCCCACAGGATCAACAGGGTGGGGCTAGCAGTTATGGCTGCTCTCAGAGGCCCCGCTTCTCAGTGTCCCAGCAATCGCTGCAAGCACCTCCGAGAGAAAGCTGCCCTTGAGTTCCGACCGATGCCAGACAGTCCTGCTTCTCCCGTATGAGTCTGGGTCCCCAGAGACTCGCCCGGAACTGGAGCTCAGAGCTTGAGACTCCCTCCTGATTAAAAACGACAACCGCGCCCTCAGCTGCCAGCCCGCTCCGCATGCGCCTCTGTACCTTAGTATTTTACTTCCCCACTGCATCTCCTCTGAGTCTCGGTATGCTTTTCTCTTTCCTTCTAGTTGTAGAATTTCCACTCAGCCAGCTTTCCTGTGGTTCTGGGTGATGTCCGTTCCATCTTTTAGTTGTATTTTTGAAGTGGTTGTGCGAGGCAGCAAACTCCGGTGTTTACCTATCCGCCATCTTGGTTTCTCCTCTGTGACTTTTCTTGATCCTCTGTGAATGTATGCCTTCCTCTCCCTTTATCCTGTGGCACTTTTCTCTGTGAATGTATGCCTTCTGGCATCTGTAAGCCCTCATGAACCCTCTTTATTCCTAAGACTCCCTAAACCTGCCTATTTTGTCCTTAGATTTCCTTTCACTTGTCTTCTTCCTTGCACCAAAAGCTCAGGTAAGTACCTGCAAATGAAAACTCCTGTGCTCTGGGTTAAAAACAAAACAAAACAAAACAAAACAAAAGCAAAACAAAAAAGATACAAAACTTCGGCTTTCTCTTCAACTGACTGTCTCTGGCTCCAGACTCCGCCACCGCCAGTGACCCTACCAGCTTTCACAGCTGGATGTTACATGAGTCTCGGGTCTAGGCTCTGGTGCTCTGGGATGTGCAGCCTGCCTGTGGTCTGGGCCTCTATCTTCTGAGAGAACAGACACTCCCATAGTCCAGTGCTCCTTCCTCTCTTGACCTGCTGCCCCTGGGAACTGTGTCAGTTCCTCTCATGACCTCACTCTTCCTATGGGTCTCTAGGTGTTTTCTGTCCTTCCTTGATATAAGTATCCTCCTCAGCTGGACCTCAGTTAGTAATTCCTGGTGAATGTTCTCCAATTTGGTTGTATTTTCTGTTTGGCCCTGGGACTAGGTGCACAACAGGTCTGCTGATTCGGCTGCCATTTTTTCCTCTAGAAGCTTTCAGTTTTGATGTAGTTCAATATATCTATTTTTTACTTTTGTTGCCTGTGCTTTAGGTGTCATATCCAATAAATCATTGCTAAATCCAATATCATGAAGCTTTTTTCTTATGTTTTTTTCTAAGAGTTTTATAGATTTAAGTGTTATATTTAGGTCTTTGATACATTTTGAGTTAGTTTTTATATATGGTGTAAGGTCCCAACAGCAGTTGTTGAAGAGACTATTCTTTCTCTCTCAAATGGTTTTAGCACTCTTGTCAAAGATCATTTGGCCATAGAAACAAATGTTTATTTCTGTATTCTCTATTCTATTCCACTAGAGGCCTGGTGCACAAAATTCATGCATGGGTAGGGTCCCTAGGCTTGGCTGGTGATCAGGACCAATCAGGGTTTTCCGGCTGCTGGCCAGGGCCTTCCTTTGTTCCATGTCACCCCCTGGTGGTCAGCACACATCATAGCGAGCAGTTGTACTCCTGTTTGGATGAACCCCCAAGGGGATAATTTGCATATTAGCCTTTTATTATATAGATTAGTCTTTATGTCTGTTTTTATGTCAGTACCACAGTGTAGGTTACTATAGCTTTGTATTAAGTTTGTAAATCAGGAAGTGTGTTTTCATTTAAAAAATATTTTTATTAAAATATAGTTAAAAAATATAGTTAATATGTAACATTACATTAATTTCAGGTATAAAACAGTTTTTCAACATGGATATACCTAATGAAGTGATCACTATGCTAAGTCAAGTAACCATCTGGTATTGTACAGGCTATTATGATATTATTGAGTATATTCCCTAAACTGTACATTGGGTTCTTCTTTCAGAAATATTTTGTAGTTTTCAATGTATAAGTCTTTCATCTCCTTGGTTAACTTTATTTCTAAGTATTTATTTTTCATGCTATTATAAATGGAATTATGTTTTAAATATCTTTTCCAGATTGTTCATTGTTGAAAAACTGCTCATAGAAACACTATTTTTGTTGATTTTACATCCTGCAACTTTGCTGAATTTAATGTTTCTTATGGTTCTTTTGAGGTATCTTTAGGGTTTTCTACATATCCTATATAATAAAGAGGTAATATGCAAATTAACCTTCACACCCTCACAAGATGGCTGCCTATGACCAGGCCAGCAAGGGGGTTAGTGAGGGATGACCAAATGACTGAACAACAGGCTGCGTGGGGCGGACAGGCCAGGGGGGGGGAGGGGACAATTGGGGGTGACCAGGATGGCGGAGGGGGGGCAGTAAAAGGGGACCAGGCCAGTGGGGGGGCAGTTAGGGGTGACCAGGTCAGCAGGGGGAGGGGGTGCAGTTGGGGGCGACCAGCCAGCAGGGGGGAAAGTTGGGGACCATTAGGCTGGCTGGGGGGGGTGGCAAGGGGCGACTAGGCTGGTGGAGGGGCAGTTGGAGGCAACCAGGCTGGCAGGGGGGGCAGTAAGGGGTGACCAGGCAGATAGGGGGTGCAGTAAGGGATGACCAGGCAGACAGGCAGGTGAGCAATTAGGAGCCAGTGGTCCAGGATTGTGAGAGGGATATCTGACTGCCAGTTTAGGCCCAATTTGCATGTCTTTTATTTACTTTTTTCTTACCCAATTACTCTATGACTTTCAATACTAAGTTGAGTAGAACTGGTGAAAGTGGGCATCCTTATTTTGTTTGATCTTTAGAGCAAAAGCTTTCAGTCTTATATTGCGTAAGATGTTAGTTGTGAGGTAGTCATATAGGCCTTTATCATGTTGAGATAGTTTCCTTCTATTTCTAGTTTGTTGAGTGTTTTTTCTTAATCGTGAAAAGGTGTTACATTTTGTCAAATGCTCCTTCTACATCAATTGAGATGAATATGTGGTCCCCCCCGCCCATCATTCTGTTAATGTGGTATATTATTTTTTTGTGTTGCACCATTGCATTCTAGAAATAAATCCCACTTGATCATAGTGTGTAATTCTTTTAATATGCTGTTGGATTCTGTTTGCTAGTATTTTGTTGAAGATTTTGCATTAACATTCATCAGGGATAGTTTTCTTGTTTAGATTACTTCGTTGTTACATAATTTATTTACTTGTATGTTTATGTAATTTTACTTCTTTAAAAAAATCCTCACCCAAGGATATTTTTCCATTGATATTTAGAGAGTGGAAGGGAGAGACAAAGAGAAACATTGACGTGAGAGACACATCAATTGGCTGCCTCCTGCACACATGCCGACCAGGGCCAGGGATCCAGCTTGCAACCGAGGTATGTGCCCTTGACTGGAATTGAACCTGGGACTCTTCAGTCTGCAGACCGATGCTCTATCCACTGAACCAAACCGACTAGGGCATGTAATTTACTTCTTAATACTGGCTCTTTAACAAACAGTTCAGACAATTCCTGAAAATTTAACAACTGATTCTCATGATTCAATGTGAGCTGGCAACCAGCATATTACTGGCCAGATTTTTCATGTGTCTTTTCCTTTTGCAATTGGGCCACAGTGAATGAGAAACTTGCTTAGTTTCTCATAATAGGAAGAGCAAGAAATGAGTATGTCCACTTATTTGACAAACAAACAAAAAACCAGAATAAGTATTAAGTAGTACATTATTTTCCTGGTCCCCACCTGACTGCATCATCTTGACAGTACAAAATTCAGTCCTTTTCCAGGAAAGCACTATAAGGTAGTCTTTCTCTTTTTTATTTTTTAACATTGACCTGAGTGAATACTGTACTTGCATGATCTCATTTAATTCTCCCAACAATGTAGGTCTATTATTTTCCTCACTTTACAGATAAAGACACTAAAGTTTAGAGAGATTAAGTAATTCATAAGCTAGTTAGTGGTATAGCCAGAATTTGAACCAGAGCTTCCTGGGCTTCAATTGTTATCTAATCACACATTGGCACATACTAGGGTATACATCGCCCCATTTGATCCTTGGTGTTTATACATAACTGTGTTCCTCATCTAATGCAGTCCCTACAGCTCTGGCTCAATCTGAGCTCTGTTGACATCCTCTTAGCATGGGGTACAGTGCCCTACAATGTCACTAAGACATTAGTCACCCAGATATGATAGTTATTTTTGGGGTGATTTCTACTTGGTCATATGTAAGACTATATATTTAATTGCAATTGATTTGCTAAAAAAACTTAAAAAGGTTTTTTAAATTTATTGATGTTCATCAATGAGGCACACTGGTCTATAGTCTTTTGTTGTAGTTTAAAAATATTTTAAAAAAATATTTTCTTCTAGAGGGATCTTGGTAACCTGTGTTGTTTAAAGAATTTTTCCATTTCAACTAAGCTGTCAAATTTACTGGCATATCGTATTTATTTCCTCATCATTTTCATTTCAGTACAATCTGTAGTGATATTTTCTCTCATATTACTGATATTGCTAAATTGTATCCTCTCTTCTAATTAGTCTTGCTAGTTTATCAATCTTACTGATTTACTCAGAGAACCAGCTTTGGCTTCATTGAGTTTCTCTATTGTTTTACTTTTAAAAATGTTTTTGATTTTCATTCTGATCCTCATTATTTCCTTTCTTTCCGTCTGCTTTCGAGTTAACATGCGCTCTTCATTCTAGTTTCTCAAGGAGGTAGTATAGGTCATTGATTTAATTCCTTTTTGCTATAAATATCCCTGTAAGCTGTTTTAGCTATATCTCACAACTTTTAATATATGTACTTCCATTTTCATTTAGTTCACAGTATGTTCTAATTTCCCTTTGACTTCTGCTTTGACCATTTGAGATTTAGAAGTCTGTTATTTGGTTTCCAAAAAATAGTTAAGGGTTTTCTAGCTCTCTGTTAATAATCTTAATTTAATTCCACTATGGTCAGGTCAGAGAAAATACTTTGTATGCTTTAAGTCCTTTGAAAATAATTGAGATTTGTTTTATGGTCCACACTATAGTATATCTTATGCATTTGAAGCAAATGTGCTCTCTGCATTCGTTGGACACTGTTATATATCAATTAGGTCAAGTTGATTGATAACATTATTCTAGTCAAGTCCTTACTGACTTTTCTATTTTTTTCCTATCAAGTATTGAAAAGGGGGTGTGAAATCTCTAGCTGTAATTATATACTTGCCTATTTCTTTTAAACTCTATTAATTTTGTTTCATGTATTTTGAGTTTCTATATTAGAGACATAAATTTTTATAATTATGTCTTCTTTTTAAAGTGATCCTTTTTCTATGAAATGACCTTCTTTAATCCCCAGTAATATTCTTTGCCCTGAAATTTACTGTTAATATAGTCATTCTAGCTTTCTTTAGATGTTAACATGGTATCTTTCTCCATCCTTTTACTTTTGTCTTTATATTTATAGTGGGTTTCTTATAGGAAATGTATACAGTAGATGGGTTTTTCTTTTTTTATACAATCTGGCTATCTTTGCCTCTCAATTGGGTTGTTTAGATATTAGCATTTATTACTACTACCAATGTAGTTGGGTTTAAATTGACCATGTTCATATTTGTTTTCTATTTACTCTATCTGTCCTCTGTCCCTTTTTCTTTCCTTTCTTTTGGGTCAATAGAATATCATTTATGACTTTCCCTTGCCTCTTTCCTGGATTATTAGCTATTACTATTTTGTTATTTTAGTGTTTGGCTTAGGATTTTAAGTAAACTTTTTTAACACAGTATAGTCTAATTTCAAGTATAGAATAAGGTCCTTAGGCCCCCTCCTTTCCCTGACCTTCATATTACTGTGGGCACAGATTTACTTTCTTCTCATGTTATAATGCCATATGACACTGTCATTATTTTTTGCTTCAAAAAGTCAGTTTTCTTTTTAAAAAGACTGAAAAATAAGGAAAAAGTTTTTTATATGTACATACATATTTACCATTTCTGATGTTGTTTCTATACACCCAAAATTCAGAATAACCAAATTGTTAAGAGTCATTTATGCCTAAACTATCAAGTTTCCTGGAATGGCCAAGTCACACAGATATATTGCTTCACTTTATAAAAGGAAGCTGAATCTTTATTTGTATTTAAGTTAAATTAATTTGCATTTAAGTATTCATATAGTTAGTAGCTAGCATATTGAACAGCACAGGCTTTGGAAGTCTAGACTCAAGAGTGCAAATAATAAAACAAAATTTGACTGAGTCAAGTCAGATGAGTCCAGCGATTTTCAACCCTTTTCATCCATGGCACATATAAACTAACTAGTGGTTAAGTGCACGAATTTGTGCACATTGAAAGGCAATTAATTAGAAGAAATATTTTAATATTGTTATACACCCTTTCTCTATAATAGGTCAATGAAATTCACAACTGACAATGACAGATGGAAACACACACGTGCGGTTGGCACCAGCGAGAGCTTTATATGTATCATGCATGTGCGAGTCAACTTAGCCTGTTATAGATATAGAATAAACTTGCTTAATTAAACCTGCTCTCTGATTTAGCTAAACTTTTCTCAGCCCAGTGAAGCACCCCAACTTCTCTTTCAGATAATTGTCAGCAACACAACAGTAAATATCAACACGAGGCAGATTATTATTGTAGATCATGCAAGGAAAACAAAGGGTAAAATAAATTTAACTATAGCAGTGTTTGACTATATTCTGTGCAATGAGAAAACCTGAAGTCATTTTCAAGTTCCACCATTTCTTACTTCTTTTCAGTCCGGTCAAGTTTCTAAGCTTTCTAAATCTCCATTTTCTGGCTAATGAAAAAATAGGATTCTACTGAGTCTCCTATCTACCTACTCCAAGACTTCTGTGAGGATCAAATGAGATGAGGCACGGGAAAGCTTCACAGACATTTGTTACAATGTAAAATGTTCTCACCTGGGTATGAAGCAAGTCACGTTCCTGGGCTGAAGAAACTACAAGGAGACTAATTGCTAGGGAGAGGAAGCTGGGCGTTGCTATGTGATGTCATTGCCGGGATGGACACTTGGCATATTAGCCTTTTCTATATAGATAACTAAAATTTTGCAAAACACCAAAAAATACAATTTTCTGATCCGACAAAAAAATTGATATAATATTGACTCATTCACACTGGACAGCTATCGTTGTGTTGGCTATTGTCATTTTTTCAACTTGACAATCTAAGGGAAAAGAGGTCAGCGCCCCTGACTAAATAGTGATTGCATGTTTTAAAAATTCTTGCAGCATATCAGCTGAAAATCCCTAGATTAGTCTAAGGAAATTACAGTTGGTTTTATGATAATTACCTTAGAAGTAAGATTTATCTGAAAGAATTCCTAATTTGACCATAACAGCATATCAGTTTTTCTTAAATATAATTAAACCTGTTATGAACTTTTGTTAACTAACTTCTATGCACAGTCGGTACCCTAAATTAATTCACTGAAAACTTGCATAGTTCTTCCAGAATCAAATGTGTGTGTAGATGGGTAGGAAGGTTCTCAGATTTAGAACTTCAATATTTGGTATAAAATCAATCACTCTAAGTACATTCCTCATAATAATTTTAGTCATAGCCTGGCTCATCTTTCCAGATTAGAAACCAAGTGTTTTCAGCCAATCTGCAATGAAATTCTCTATGGCAAGAATATGTGCAAGTCCTAATTCTCAGCCCTGTGAATATTACCTTCCATGGCAAATGATTAAATTAAGGATCTCCAAGAGTTTATTCTGGATTATCTGGGTGGGCCTTAGATGAAATCACACGTACTCTTGGAGAAAGGCAGAGGGAGATTTCAGACACACTCAGTGGAGAAGGCAATGTGAAGAGAGAGTTTGAGGAGATGCCATTATACACCAAAGGATATTGGGCAGCCACCACAAATTGGAAGAGGCAAGAAACAGACCAGATATCAAGCTATATTACCAAGCCACGGTTCTCAAAACTGTTTGGTACTAGCACAAGAACAGACATATAGACCAATGGAACAGAACAGAGAACCCAATTAATATTTGACAAAGGAGGCAAGAGCATACAATGGAGTCAAGGCAGTCTCTTCAATAAATGGTGCTGGGAAATTTGGTCAGATACATGCAAAAAAATGAAACCAGATCACCAATTTACACCATACACAAAAACAAACTCAAAATGGCTAAAGGACTTAAATGTAAGACGGGAAACCATAAAAATCCTACAAGACTCCATAGGCAGCAAAATAGCAGACATATGTTGTAGCAATATCTTTACCGACACAGCTCCTAGGGCAGTGATGGCGAACCTATGACACGTGTGTCAGAGGTGACACGCGAACTCATTTTTTTTGGTTGATTTTTCCTTGTTAAATGGCATTTAAATATATAAAATACATATCAAAAATATAAATCTTTGTTTTACTATGGTTGCAAATATCAAAAAATTTCTATATGTGACATGGCACCAGAGTTAAGTTAGGGTTTTTCAAAATGCTGACATGCCGAGCTCAAAAGGTTCGCCATCACTGTCTTAGGGCAATGGAGACTAAGGAGGAAATAAACAAATGGGACTATAACAAAATAAAAAGCTTCTGCACAGCAAAAGAAACCATCAACAAAACAACAAGAAAACCCCCTGCATGGGAGAACATATTTGCCAATGCTACTTCAGATAAGGGTTTAATCTCCAAAATTTACAGAGAACTCATACAACTTATCAAAAGGAAGATAAATGATCCAATAAAAAAATGAGCAAAGGACCCAAATAGACACTTTTCGAAAGAGGACATACAGAAGGCCCAGAGACATATGAAAACATGCTCAAAGTCACTAATCATCCAAGAAATGCAAATCAAAACAACGAGGTACCACCTCACACCTGTCAGAATAGCTATCATCAACAAATCAACAAATGACAAGTGCTGGAGAGGATGTGGAGAAAAAGGAACCCTCCTTCACTGCTGGTGGGAATGCAGACTGGTGCAGCCATTGTGGAAAACAGTATGGAGTTTCCTCAAAAATTTAAAAATGGAACTTCCATTTGACCCAGTGATCCCACTTCTAGGAATATATCCCAAGAAATCAGAAACACCAATCAGAAAGGATATATGCACCCCTATGTTCATAGCAGCACAATTTACAATAGCTAAGATTTGGAAACAACCTAAGTGCCCATCAGCAGATGAGTGAATTAGAAAACCATGGTACATCTACACAATGGAATACTACGCCATTATAAAAAAGAAGAAACTTTTACCATTTGCAACAGCATGGATGGAACTGGAGAGCATTACGCTAAGCAAAATAAGCCAGTCGGAGAAAGATAAATATCACATGATCTCACTCATATGTGGGATAAAATGATCAACATAATTTGATGAACAAGAATAGATCCAGCTGAAACCGGTTTGGCTCAGTGGATAGAGCGTCAGCCTGCAGACTGAAAGGTCCCAGGTTTGATTCCGGTCAAGGGCATGTACCTTGGTTGCGGGCACATCCCCAGTAGGAAGTGTGCAGGAGGCAGCTGATCGATGTTTCTCTCTCATCGATGTTTCTAACTCTCTATCTCTCTCCCTTCCTCTCTGTAAAAAAATCAATAAAATATATTTAAAAAAAAAATAGATCCAGAGGCAAATGGCAGGGCAGGGGGGGGGGAGTGGTTAGAGAGCAACCAAAGGACTTGTATGCATGCATATTAGCATAACCAATGGGCACAGACACTGGGGCAGTGGGGACTTGCCCGGGGTGGGAATGGCTGGGGGGGGTGGGGGGGTGGGGGTCGGGTGGGGTGGTGGTCAATCGGTGGAAAAAGGAGACATATGTAAAACTTTAGCAATAAAAACAAGAAACAGATTCTCTCCCTAGAGCCTCCAATGAGAGCATGATCTGCTGACACCTTGATTGCAACTCATTAAGTTATTTTGAACTTCAGAACTGTGAGAAAATAAATTTCTGTTGTTTTAAGTCATCATTTGTGGTAATTTATTAGTACAGCCATAGTAAACTAATACAAGTGGACAGAAAGTATTCAGTAAAGACTCATGCTCCACAATACTGATAACCTACAGACCAACCCTTTTGTTTTATAAACTACAAAAGTAGGGCAGATCATTTTCTAAGACTGGATTCTCTTGCAAAATGCATGGTTTTACACTTTGCCTATATGAAACTTTTTTTGAGGCTTTTGTACCTAATTTGTTCATAATATGTCCTTGTGGGAAAATACTGATTTTTTTTTGGTCTGGCTCTTGCAATAACATATTCCACAGTTAATTTCCAAAGCTGGATGTTAGATTTATTGTAAAAGTCTCAAGATGACTCCATTAGGCATTTAATGTTAATTCTAATTTTAATGTTTGTGCTGTGTCTCCAACACTTACAATAGTGCCTGACACAGTTAATAAATATTTTTTTGAATCAGTGTGATTTGTCTATTAATTCCTTTTGCTGTTACTTTCAAACATTAAAATAGCATTTTTTGAAATAATTCATGTAGAACATTATGTAAAATAGACAAAAGCAGATCTGCTCTAGTAAGTATATTAGTGAAGAATGTGAAATCCTGCTTACCCATCTGTAACTTATTACACATTAAAATTGCACCATATTCTACATTCTTATAATACTCGTGAAAACACAGCTCCTAAATTTGGAGTTTAGAAAACACTATCCTTTTGGGAAAACAAAATTTACCTAGGGTAAAGTTTAGTTTGGTTGGTTTTTGGGCTTCTACTTATGAAATGTACAAAAGCATAATAATGGCAGAGTAAGAGACTCAACAGTACCAATTTCTTTAGGAACAAAATAGGAACAAAGGTTACTAAGAAGTCATATTAGAAATCTGTTTCCCGGTTTACCTCCATTACCCACTAAGTAGGGGATACAAATGGCTATAGCTTTGGAATTTGGTTGATGAGTTCAAATCCTGGACTGTCAACAACTGTAGCCAACCTTGAGTGAATCTCACCTACAATACGGTGATAATCCTAGTATCTGCTTAAAAGGGTAATTGTGAGGATTAAACAAGATAATTACTATGCATATGATATTACATTGTAAATACACAGTAAGTGGTAGTTATTAACTAGATGAGATGTCAAAGTTCGCTTGATAACCTTCGTCCCTTTCCCTAATATTTTAAACTGCATGTTTGCATTAAGCCCTTCACTTCAGGCTATTACAACACTGGTAGTAGAATATATAGAAAAATAGCCAAGGATTTAGAGGCCAAAGATGCGGTTTTGAGTATATTTCCTTATTTTAAAATGTGAAAGATGCCATTTGTATTTTCTCTGCATCTCGGAGTTGGTATGGTCAAATAAGAGAGTAAGTGCTACATGGATGTTGATCACTTGCCTATCTGCCACTTTTCTACCCCTACCCATGCAACTCTGCAAATTTCTGACTGGGTATGCTTGATGAGCACTCATTTTCTTGTTCCTCAATCCATAGGCATATAGGCACTTTGTGGGCCCAGGCCTCATTCTATCTGCTAGATTTCATTTAGAAATTTTAATTCTAATTATTTAAATACCTTTAAACCAGCAGTTTAAATTTTTAGTCACACTGATCAGTCACTATATTCTCCTTAAAGAACACAGAACAGAATAAACAAAAGTAGTTACCCAAACTGTAAGTCTGTCCCTTTGAGACAGGGAATTCCCGATCAATGACAGCTATATTTACTACACAAAGATTTAATCCCACTCTTGATCTCACCCAGATTCATGACTTTTAATATCATCTATGAAGATGACTCAAGTTTTGAATTCCAGCTTAGACCTCTCCCTTTAAATACCAGACTTTTATATGCAACTGCCTACATGACATCTCTAGTTGGATGTCTAATGGAGACCTCAGCCCAAAACTGAGTTTCCCCCAAACCCACTCCTCCCACAGTGCTTTCCAACTGTAGCCAGTTGCTCAGGCCAAATACCATGCAATCATCCTTACATCTTCTTTTTCGCATGTTCCTCACACCTATTCAGTTTCTTAGAAAAGTTTACTGGGTCAACCTTTAAAATATAAACAAAATCCAACTACTTTTCACTACCATCCTTGTCACTATTATCTCTCACTTGGATTATTACAATTTGCTTCCTAACTAGTCTTCCCTGCAGTCTATTCTGTACACCAAAGCCAGAATGAGCCTGTTCACATCACTCCTCTGCTCCAAACTCCTTTTTGAAGTGGAGGAAAAGTCAAAGTCCTTAAGATCCCTGACCAAGCCCTCCACAAGCAGGCTCCTGGTTACTCCCTGACCTGTCTACTCTTTACTGCTGCAATAGCCACACTGCTTGCTATTCCTTTAGCAAACCACGCACTCCCATCTCAGAATCTTTGTACTTATTCTTTCTGCCTACAATGCTTTCCTCCCAACTTCAAGTCTCTGATCAAATGGAACCACCTTCCTTGCCCATCAACCACACCATCCTGGCACAGCTTCTCCTACCTTCCTTGCATTACTTCCCCTCTAATACTTACCGTAATACCATTTAAATCTTACTTATTGTTTTTAATCATCTAATGAGATTATAAACTACTCCATGAGGGCAAGAATTTTTCACTGTTGTTGAACTGAAAATAACCCCAGAGTAATCACTCAGTATATAATTGTTGAAAAAATGAACTTAAGTCATCACTCCCATTCCCATGTCCCTCTTTACTGAATGATTTTAATTAAAGTCACACAAAAGTTCTTGGGGTGAAAATAAAAGCAAAAGACCACTTCACATTAGTTTGTCAACATGTAATGCCCTGGGTTTATTTTGTGAGAATTCTATCACAATTTTTCCAGGTGGGATTAAAAACCTTTAAGATATTATATGCCATTGGACTGGGCATTCAGACTTCGGTACTGACAAAGCACTGGTAGTAGTCTGTTAAGTACCATTCTCTTCACAGAAGAGAGGTCAAATATTTCCAAAGGAAGGCACCCAATATTTGTGGTTCTGGCCTTGCAGCCTTCTGGAGGATCTTGAAAGGAAAAAAGCTGGCTGGCTGTTTTTAGAAACTGGAATGATGATACACATATAGTTAATTACTGCATTCTTCTCCCTTATATCCTTTTTGTAAGAACAAGTAAAGAATGAAGTCTTTTAAACAATTTGACAATAAAAAAGTACAATTTCTTTTGTGCTTAAAAAAAAAAAAAAAGGGCAAGACAACATAAACTCCAGTTGTAAGGACTCCATTTGCATACTTGATTTAACACTTTTTGGTGTGGAAGGAAATGGGACTACTGGGCTGTTTGTAGAGCAGCAACATAACGTTAGTGCTTTAAGTACCAGAAACTACCCACAGCTTTGTGGGCAAGAGGGGATGGGAAGATTCAAGAGACTTCATTTTTAGCTTGTTACTTATCCTAATGATAGACCAGGAAGATCCCCATTTAAAATCCACCCCCCCTTTTTTTAAACTGATGCGTTTTTTTATTTTTGTAAAATTCTGTATGTATGTCACCATTTTTTTTTCACATGATACAGAAAAAACTCAGGGACCCAGAGGGGAACCAAGTTATGTTATACCATTTACAAAATACCAAGGAGTCCACAGCTACCTAACACATTTACTACAGCACAGGAACCAATGAAGGTACAGTGTACAAAAAAACTGTAAACACGGCACAATAAATAGATAAAACAGCAGGTTCCGCACCATGCACATGATGTGATGACACTTCATCTCTATACAATCTCACATCTCACACTCTTTGTTGCAATTTATTTCCCTCCCACCCTCCCACCCCCAAGTGCAAAGCATCACAAATGAACATTTCTGTATTCAAGTAACATATATACAAGGGTATTACAAATATGCAGTACTGTACAGATAATTGCTGTATTCTTAATTTACAGATGTTGATTTTTCCTATTAACAGTAAGGAAAGAAAAATTGAAGCATGAGAGATGAGCACTGCTGTAAAGTCCCCACAGCTGCCACAGAAATGCTTGTGTGGCATTCCATCATCCCCTGCATTCAAAATGCTACTGATGCATAGCACCTAATCAAGTCCCCAGGTTGCAGTCCCACTCCTGAGAAAGCTACGTCACCTCCATCGCTACTGTATTGTCTGCTATGCTGTTTAGCGCTGGCTTTTCTGATTCATGATTTTCCCTGTTGAAATAAAGTTCAATAAATTATTTTCTGCAACAAATTTAGCAAATATAAATTGAACAAACCAAAACTATTTCCCAATAAAAAGTTCAAATATTTTTAATAATAGAAAGAAATTTGACTCCTGGGAAAGATAGCCAAGTAGAGGAATAAGAACCTTTATAGCTTATCATCAGAAATACACAACCAGAAGTCAAGCTTATAAATTCCATGATATTACCAACAGAATTGTAGTAGCCAACCTAGATTTAAAAACACAAAGAATTGCCAAGTTTTAGTTTTTTGTTTCAATTTCTACCTTTACTGAACCTTTTGTAATTTTAAAATAAGGAACATATATATGTGGCTGAGGTTCATTCATGTTAGGACTTTACATAAGATTTTACATATGGAGTAGAGCAGGATAGCTACTAAATGAGGCATCGGAAGAGCAGGGCCGTAGTTGTTCTAGCACCTAGACTGCTGAGTGAGCCTAGAGAAGTCTCTGTATCTCAGTTTCCTCATCTTTAAAACAAAGGGACTAAAATAAGTTTTATAAAAAGTTTTCTACCTCTGGCTGGGTGGCTTAGTTGGTTGAAGTGTTGTCCAGTGCAACAAAAGGTTGTGGATTTGATTCCTGGTCAGGGCACACACCCAGGCTTCAGGTTTGATCCCTGGTTGGGGCATGTATGGGAGGCAACTGATTGATATTTCTCTCTTTTCCTCTCTCTCTCAAATCAATAAAAACATATCTCAGGTGAGGATTTAAAAAAATATGGTTTCCATATACTTTGAATATTCCATGGCTATACAATTCTATACTGATGAAAACCATGTATTACATATTTAAGAATTAAATTGATTAACTGTAACTAGACCCAGAATACTAATAATAGATTAGTATCGAGCAGACAAGGACTATTAAATTCAGACGCAGACAGGGATGGATAGATTTGGAAACTCAAGGCTACAGTTTGTTGCTACAAATCCTGATCCTCCTTCTAGGCCACTGCCAGCTGAGAAAGTCTACAATCAGTCTGGACTTTTCCTACCACTCCAACTTCAACTACTAACCTTCCCCAAACCACAAACTAGTTTACTTGTTAACCTATCAACACATTTATATTTCCCCAACTCTCTTGTCTTCCTTTTCTCTGACTAACCAAGATCAAATCTAATCTTATTTTGTTGAACATTCCCAGAACACTCTTGGTGTGAAAAGATGTCTCCTAATATTGAAATTATAGCCATAATCTATACATTTAATTCGATAAGCATATAATGCTTTGTGATACCTCTAGAATGATTTTCATCTTATTTACAATCAACACTATTTAACTTTTCACACTTTTATGCTTGTCTTCCACCTAAACTGAAAACTTCCTGTCTTTTTGTTTTTCCACAGTACGTTGTACAAGGCAGGACTTTACCATTAATATTTAAAGCAGAATAGAGCTTGAGCAAACATTCTAAACTGTCTATTGAAAACCCAAGAAGACAAGTTAGCATAGAAAATGATGGTTTCATTAAAAGTTGACCTGGCATGAATACTGTAAGCTTTATTTACATTATTAACACTCCGGTGTGGGGTGAATTTCCCGCCAAAATATAAGATGGCGCGGGCAATTATTTAGGTTTCCCGCGCAAAATCAGGGATTTTTATGATACCTATTACCCCAATGGGTATGAAACGGTTCGCATACGCAGGTAGGTATCTTTGTGAACGGCAAACAAACAAATATTTGGTAATACGCAGTTACAATCGGCCCGAGTTTACACGTTTCCCGCACTCCACCGCAAATCTATATGAACCGAGTTAAGACGGCTCCCGCGGAGTACGCGCAATTCACGCGAGCCGACTTAACTCGTTTCCCCCACTCCAAGTGTTAAGAGCAGCTTAGCACTCCAGCCATGTGAGTTCTATCAGTTCTGTCTACACAAAATACTGTGGGAGAAATCATAGACAAAGAAGCATTCAAAAGAGGACCCCATCCATCCAGAGGTAGAAGAGTGAGAACATTATAAGCCGTTATCATACTAAGAAAATGATGCCCAAATCCCAAATGCAATATTCACTGTACCATTTGGCACAAATTTTCAACAATACTGAATTACATTTATCTGTTTAGTTCTAGAATAAATAAGGAATTCTCATCTACATATTTTTAAAGTATATAAAGAAAAGAGCAAAAGCCACAAATAAGTAGAGAGCAATGCCTAAGAATTTAAGTTAGATCCTTTAGTCTTAAAATAACTACTCACCTTGGGGCTGAATCTACAGAGGATGAAGATGGGACCTTGGAAACTTGACAGTTTGCTGCGGCAGCCAGCTTTAAGGCAGACGATGGAACAGCACTTAAAGTCCTAGGTATGTGTCGTGCATTTAAGGGGGCAATAGAGTTTACAGTGGCAACTGATGAAGGTACAGTTAATCGAATGTTGTTCCCAATCAGAACCTGAGTTGTTGCAGAATTGGCAGCAGTTACTGGATGACTCAGTGCACTGTGGGAACTTGAAGTCTGTGTAATGTTTGAAGGCTGTAACAAAGTTGAACCTGCTGCTGACGAACTTATATGTACTGGTGCTGTTGGTGTAGTACTACTGAGGTGTAAGCCCTTGTATACTCCTAGAGAAAAAGAAAGAAGCATCTAAACAATGTGCACTTTGGCTGTTTATTATAGGTATGTGTTACAAATCTTATCAAAACCATTTAAATGTCATTATCCTTACCTGAGGCTGGAAGGACGCCATTCACCCCAATCCCAAGCACCACATCATCCTTCATCTTGAATCCCATCAGTTGTTCTGATGTCACCAAAGCAGAAGCAGCAAATTGAGCACTAGCAGAATCCAAAGTCTTGGAAACAAAACCCTAAAAAGAAAATAAAAAACAAATCTAATCAGCATCACTTAGTTACAAATTAATATTAAAGCTACACCGGTATAGCAAAATCAGTATGAATATAAACAAAAGTGGAAAACCACTCGAATATCTTTCTCTCCCTTGACAGTCAAATTTGAGGAATGTTCTAGTAATTTTATAACTCAAGGATTATGAATTTTGATCTTTTTATGTGACAATATATAACATGGACATATCCATTACCAAAATCATCCTCCTATAACGTGGAAATAAACCTCCAACACAAAGTATTGCACAAGAAATAAGCTAGTAAACCATTTCAGTGATCTGCAAGTACATACAATGAATAAATGTAGGTAAACTTCTTTCACCTAACATACCATATATACACACATAGACACACCTTTGGGATAGTAAGATAACTATCCCTTTAGAATGGAAGTAACAAAATATCATATCAGAACTTAGCCTAGAAATTAAGAGGTCCTTAAATTTTTTACATGAATTTTTCTTCCAAGATGCATAGAGACTTAAATCTCAGCCTTTAAGCCTTAAATGTGTTCAAATGGCTTTAGGTTTAAAAGTGATTTCTTCTAAAAGAAGTATAATAATTTTTAATAAATTGTAATAATAATTAAAATAACAAGATAATGAGTTAGGTGTCAATGGGATTATATATTAAAGACGTATATCAGACTACAGGTCAGACTTAAAGACAGGGTCTCCATCTCATATAACTATGCTTTTTAGTTTTACTTTTTAAAATAGGGAGCAGAGACAACAGCTTCTATACTCACCTGTAATGTTCTTTCTAAACCCTGTATAGAATGGCTATGATGTAGATTCAGGTGAAAGCCACTTTTCTGCTGGTTAGATGCAAGGTTCTATGACAACAGTTGGTAATTAGAGATGAACTCTGGTGGGAAACAATGAGGGATAATCATAAGACAGACAAATCCCTCACCTGTGAAGTGTTGGTGGAGGAATTACTATTTGCTTGCTGTTGCTGAATTTGTGCAAGCTGCTGTTTCTGCATTAGTGCCAGTTGCTGTTGATGTTGCTGGTATTGTTCGGCTGTAAATGCTGAACATAAAATGAGGAAACACTTTATAAAAATGCACAATACCATACACTTTTGACAATAGTAAAATTTCAGCATCAAAAAAAGTCTGTGCAAAATTAAAGCATTTGATAAAAGCTCATGGTCCTGCTAAAGATCACTTTCAAATGAAAATTTAAGCTTACAACCACATTTCACAAGAGTGGGTTGAATCTAAAGAAAAACAAAATTAAACTTCCTGAGTTAAACATAGGAAAGAGAACTGCTCACTTCCCAAGTTGCAGAACCATTATTTCTGTAAGCTGCCACACTCGAGTAAAATGGAAATACCAGCTTTTTAAAAAATCCACATATCTGAAATTCAACTTTGCACTGAGCTTGAGAAGAAATCTGATAATTACCATTAGGTTTCTAATTTACTCATATTACTGTCCCAATGCATTCAGATAGCAATCCCTAACATAACTGTTCTACATATTTTCTAATTTTAGTTATTACAAATATTTCCTCTATATAAAACATAAGGTTGTTGTTGGTTTATTACCTTTCTTTTTTATTTTAAAGAACCCATTCTTTAAGTTTAACACTGGAAAAAAAGAGGCTCCATATGTTAATTAATTTTCCCCACTCAAATAACCCACCTGGAAAAAATCCAGTCAATAAGAACGGAGTTGTTTATGTTGATTTACTGTACAGAATGATGTCTGAGGAAAGACACTGTGTTATGCTACTTATGTTTGTCTATGGAGAGCTCAGTTCTAAAAAAAACAAACAAAAAAATGTTCATTTATTACCCCCCAAAAAGTGTGTTCAGTTTTTAAAAAGGAAACCTTTTATCTTTTTTTGATTTCGCCAATTAAAAAAGGAAAAAAAAAAAGCACATACAATCACAACATCTGAACTTAAAGGCTTCTTTAAGAAGCCTGCAATGTTTAGGTAAGAATTATTTCAAAACAAAACAAAAAAAGGGTTATCATGCATCCCTGGGTATCAGGGAATCTATAATAAATCATGCAAATTTCCTCAATCTCAAGTTGAATGTTTTCAAAATACTGCCACCTAATTTGTTGTTGTTTTGATGATTTATCTAGATTATCACTTCATCAAGTTTTGTAGTTTTCACATAACTCATGAAGAATCTTTATCTCCAGTATACAGCGTCCACCTTGTACAACTACAACATGTTTAGGTAGAAATTCTACCATATTTTGAATGGATCAGAAAATCATGAAAGAAGTTAGTATCTACACCAGCTCTTAAACTTGAGTTGAACTAAGTTTTTGGGTAACAAGAACAAAAAAATAATTTCTTTTGATTTTTAAATTCTGTGTTATAAATCTATTTAATTGATATCTGTTCTTTGATGAGTTTTTCTGTGTTTGAAATCCTCAGATCTGATTCCTACAGGGAAGATTTTTATTACTAATAGGATAATCCCTGAATATTGACATAAAAAAGTAACTTTCTGTCAGCACCACCATTTCCATATAACAGAAATGTGTTGAATCAGAACTTGAAGAAAATCTACAAAAATTTATTCTGGTTTATAATTAATATAATATTATTAGTTTTGCTAATATGTTCTTGAGATTTACACTTTAATTTCCTAAATTTGAGGAATTGCATAAGTCTTGAATTTCCTTAGTAGGGAATGCTCAGTAAGTTTTTTAAAAAAGGAACCATTCTGGAAGGTCAGGTCAGTACAGACCTAGAAAATCAATACTTCAGCATTCACTAAAAACCTATATATACAAAACTCCATTTATATAAATGGAAATTTTCTGTTATTGATCTTTGCTAGTATTTGTGTATGTGTTTTTTCCTTAGTTCAATCTCTATTTTTTTCTCATCTTTATTAATGTCAAGTGTTCAGTATAGACAGACATATATGTTTGTGTGTGGTTTAATAAAAAATTTAGCAATAATTGGAAGTTGATTTGAATAAAGGTTCCAAATATTTTTGCCCTATTTAAATCAACATTTTAATGCTTGGTCTCTGAGGGTTTCGTGACTTTCAGTTTTTAACAACTGTTAACTTCCTCCTGAGAACAGATTTAGAAATAACAATGCACCTGACATTTTAGATCACTGTTAGCCCATTTCTTAGATATCTCTATATTCTAGAGTTTAGTTCTAAAATTTTCTCTGGATATTTTTGATAAATGATCTTGATGAACTGTACAGATAATGTATGAGCTGGAAGCAATGGCAGTAAAAACCATGAGTCTGGGGGCCAAGACATCTTGATTGTTATTTTAGTTCTCAGGTCTATCATAACTAGTAGAGTATACCTAGGCAGGTTACTTAACCTTTTGGGACTCAGTATGTTCATCTAAAATATAGAAGAGATTAAATAGGTGATGATTGTAGTCCTTTTTAGGCATGAAATGCTAAGATTTTAAATTTCTTCTGAGACATAAAATTCCAATCCAAAAGGCTGTGTAAATGAAAGGAAAGCTTGGTAAGGTAGTAAACTGGGCCAAGTACAATCTGAACTGGGTTTTACATTATTATTTATACAGAAAACCAAGAACACCTGGATGTCATTATAATTCAAAGTGCAAGCAAATGCTAAGCGGAAATAAATAAAAATGACCATATTTCCCTAAATCTCTATCAAGGTAGAAAGTTTTTAGGTTGTATGTCTAACCTCCAAATATTATGGTGTGGTAAAGTTTGCAATTCACACAAAGATGGACAAGATGGTTTTGTAGACAGCATCAAAATCATTTCACAGAACCAAAAATTTTTAAATTAGGAGGGATCCTTATAGTGATTTACTCCTACAACCTCCTAATAGAGATGAAGAGACTTTCATCCGAGGTCACAAAGATATTTACTAGATGACGGGGAAAAACCCACCCCCAAACCAATGAGATTTTCAATATGGAAAGATATAGGCAAGTTTGTTTTAGATTTAGTATTATTTATATGAGAGAATCAAATTTTATGTACTGATAGTGTGAATCAAGTATTTAAAAAATCTTGTATATTCAGCACCTAATAAACAGGAGTCTAGGGCAGGCAGTGAAGAAGAGTGATGTGAGAGACACAATTAAAAGCTGAAAATTATAAAGGGGCACAAAAGGACTTCAAATATTTGAAGGACACTTTGATGTTGGAGATCAAGAAAACATATTCATGTGCTTCCAAAGGCAAAACAGGAACCAGAATATTTAAATTTAAGGAGGTAGCTTTTGTCCAATATATGGACAAACTTCTAAGCAAGACACCCAAGTGTACAATAACCTGATTAAGTAAGCTGTTGAATTTGCCATCACTAGAGGCAGAGGTCAGAAACTGTCTGGGGGTAGGAATTTAGATGAAATAATCTAAGATTTTACGAGTCCAATTCTTATACAAGGAAATAACTGGTAGCTCAGGGTTCTGCCCTTTAGGTCACATTCCTCTAGCTGGAGCAGATCAACTAAAATGATCTAAGTGCAGGTGGGGAGGGTGACAGGTACTTAGGAAAAAAATAAACAAGGAAAAAAATAAACAATTTAAAAATTCAATTTGAGAAAATGGAGTCTAGATTACCAAAATGTGTATTTTGTTAAAAACCAACAATAACAACAACAACAAAAATCCTTAACAAACCCAAACACCTATTTTAAAAGATACCCCTCAATTACACGTTCTTTGAGCAGCATACAGGCAAGAAGTTTAATATAAGAAAAAAGTTAACTTTGAAGAAATAAATATAAAGTGAAATGACTCCAAACAGTATTAAAGTATGAATATCTAATCAGTAAGCTTGAATTGATAAAGTTTAGATTGAGGTTTATAACATTTATCAGCCACAGAGAAATCCAATTTGAAAACAGAAGTTTGGTAACACATTTAATGGCAAAACATGACTGAACCTGAATTCATTTGGCTGCAAATGACTTGAACATGAAATTATTTATGGTCAGACATTCTGCTTAGTATGACTACTCTTGTGTGTATCTGTAAAACTGTAGATCATCTGTTAATGTATTTTACTAGGGGTTCTAGTTGAGATTGTTGAGGATGCAATTCTGAATTTTGAAACACATTTAGATAAAGATTAAAGTCTTGTAGATTTACAAAATCCAACAAGAAAATATTCAGTGCTCAAATCTAGAGTTCCTTTTCTATAGTAAAATTAAAATTTTATGTTACAAACTCAAGTAAATTGCATTAACTATAGATATTGAGACTTAGAATATAATATTCTAGCTACAAATTTCCTTTTCACTTATGAAAATAAAGTCTTTAGTGCAGAAATGTGAGCTTAGAAAACCGATTTAGCTTGATGATGAAATTTCACTGGGAGCTAGGAATTCAAATGCTGAACATATAATGGTGGTTTAAAAATCACTTTTCTGTTTTTAGTCTTTTTGAATTATATAGAGTCCTTTCTAGTTATGATAAAAGGTGTTAACTGACATGTGGTACCTCCCAAACTCAAATACATACAAATAATACTTACTCACTGAACAAAGACTACATTTTAAAGGTGCTTTTATCAGTTAAAAAAAAAAATTTGCAAACCGTTCAAACCACATATTAAGATTATTAAAAATGCAATTTATCTGTAAGTGCTAAAATCTAGTCTTGAAAATTATAAATACACATATAGTAAGCCTTCCTAAGTCCCTCAACATTATGTCATTCTGCTGTATAGTATCCAAAGGACAAAGCACTGTAGCATCTGACTAACCAGATTACCCATTTGGCCACACAACTATGCAAGAAGGTCAAGATTGGGAAGCAAAAAAGATTCTGAGTAACTAAAAGAGAGACTACAAAAGTTAGTGTGCTAAACCTCATTCCCTTTACTAAAAATAATGGGCTCCTGATATCCTCATTTAGAATTTCCTATTTGAAAACGAGAATAATTAAGCCCTTATAGATGATTATTTAGAAAAGGGAAAATCAGTCCAGAGGGCATCACTACACCACAGCACACATTAGTTAACATTTAAAACAACGACAGAAAAATAAAAATTTCTAAATCAAAATCCACCAATTTGGGTTGAACAGCAGGCTAAGTGTATCTATCAACTGACTCATATCTCATATAATGGTAAGTTTGAAAGCTGGTAAAGTAAAAGTTAACTCATACAAAATCCTCGAGAGTGCATCATGTGATACAGACCCATTTCTTTCAATAAGCCCAACACAGCCAGTTATTCTTCTGACATCAGACTAGATTCGAGTTTCTGTGGTTGAGTATCAGATGAAGTAGCATCTGTGGGCCATGTTATATAAAACCCCTCCCACAAAACTTTAAAACTATAATTACACTGCTTTAAGTGAGATAATTAACCCATGAATGAAGCATCAATGCAGGCACTGATGCTATCAGGAGAAAATAAAGATTCACTTCTCCCATTCCCATAGTGGCCACTTCAGCAAATACATTCTTTTAGTAGAATTATATTCAGAATCCTGTATAACATTTGAACTGCTAATTTTTTTTTTTTTTTCTCCAGGGGCCTATAGTTGAATTCACTTAAAAGTATGTTAGATGGAACTCCACTGTAATGCACTTTACAGAGCATAAAGAGAAAAGCTTTAGGTTTCTGGAATATTCACATATATGAAAGAAAAAAGTGATACTCTACAGCAATCTGTAGGCATCTATTCTCCAAGCATAAGGAAGCTCTAGTAAAATTGAAGGGAAAACTAAAAATAATTATGTGCAACAGAAAAAAACTGATAAACCCATTTTAAAAAAGGCATATCACATATATAAAGGAAAGAAATAATTAAAAAAAAATTAGAATTTACTGAAGATTTTTTTCACCTAAACTTTTGGTAATACTTCTGCTCAACGTTCACCTTTTAATATTCTTTGGCCAACACAAATCAAGTAAGTTTTACAGTACCAATGCTTACTTAAGTTGTATAGCAAAACAATTTACATTAAAAAGATCACTACAAGAACCTAAGGATGGTTACACAATTCAACTTCTCTATTCTAAGAGGTGGAAAAGATGGGGATTGATGGAATATGCCAATTTTCAATGAGAACTGTCAAAGAATTTTACATAGCTTAAAAATCTTTATCAGGGGAAACATATTACAAGTTTATACATTTAGAATCTCTACACCAGGGGTGGGCAAACTTTTTGACTCGAGGGCCACAATGGGTTCTTAAACTGGACCGGAGGGTCAGAACAAAAGCATGGATGGAGTGTTTGTGTGAACTAATATAAATTCAAAGTAAACATCATTACATAAAAGGGTACGGTCTTTTTTTTTTTAGTTTTATTCATTTCAAACGGGCCAGATCCGGCCCGCGGGCTGTAGTTTGCCCATGGCTGCTCTACACCCACAGTATAAACAAGTCCTCCATTCTGTTTAAGACTATAAAAGCAGAAACTGACTCTTCATAATATAGACTGAAATGAATGGGATTATAGATAATCTGTTAAACCTCAGAAAATTTTGATTATCTTCTAGTTAATTTCTGAAAAGATTATTTTTCTTATGAGCTGAAAAGACTTCCACTTCATAGAACTACTTTTTTTCCAACCACAAAGCAAATTATTTATGAAATCTTTTCTGGAGGTCTTTAAGAATAAACACATTTTCATATTTATTAGAAGTTTTTACTGTAGCCTTACCACATAATTAGGGGAACAGAATAAATATCTTTATAGTCCTTTCTAAAACTGTATTTAAGTTATCTTCACAAAAACCCGGAGTAATATAATTACATAATTTTAACCAATTAACTACCACGCATCCAAAATGGAAACCATCCCCACACGCCACGATATTTTGAATTTAATTTAAAAAATCAATTTGCAATGAATATTATAAAAATAAATATATTACTCACAATTCTGGTGTTCTTGAATATTTTCAGCTGAAAATTCTCATGAAAAATGATTTTAAAGTTGGTCAGGGCTGCCATTTAGGGAAAACATTTTTTTTATAGACGCTCCTGGCGTGTGTGGCAGGTCCCCCTGCTTGCGTCTACAGACGCTTATGGCGTACAATAGGTTAACAGTGGATTTCTATAATCTACATGCCTCAAAAAACACATTTATTGCTTTCAAATAGAAAGCTAAACTTCTAGAAATATTTTAAGTAGACAGCATTTATTTTAGACACATTTCACAAAGTAGCCATAATGCTATAGTAAATATCTAAAAATGTTTCTGAAATTAATAAAATAATCTTTTAAATATTGTTCTGTGAAAAATTACTTTTTCTCTTACAAATTACTCTGAATTACTGTGACAGATAAAACTTTGCATGTCTATCAATTTAATTTGCTGGTCTACTTTTAAGCAGTCTAAGTGAAAGACTAAAGAAATGAGCAATAATTTATGGTCCATTTTTTTTCATATTATTTTGAAAATATAATTGCTCAATCTTGTGGTTCCCAGGAAAACAAATTTTATACATTAAATACAGGATGGGGGAAAAATAGTTGTACAGTTGTGGGTATGCAAAACACTTGAGTTTATTTATGTATTATTATTTAATTATTATATTATTTTCCATATGAACAACTGTAAACCTACTTTTGTCCCACCCTGTAGTAATAAACCACCCCTTTGTAAGTGGTTTTGTTTAAATGAAATCATTTGTACAAACAGGATTCAAATAAATACTTAAACCTAGGTCTTTCTTTTTCTTAACTACTTTGAGAAAAGGACTTTTAGTCATTAATAAGCCACATATTCAAAAAATTGATAAGCCTGACATTTCCATAGAAATGACATTATAACAAATAAACATACCAAAGTGTGCTGAACCACTGCTACTTTTACTTTGCGTAGAGGTACTGCATGTCTGGGTCCCAGGTTGTGCTGTTCCTGTTCGAGTTAAACTTCTATATAATTTTCTACAGGAGAGTTCATCATTGTCACTGTCATGTAGGAATGGTGTCCGAGGCCTAAAATGCCGCCATCTACATGACTTGATATTGACTAGTATCTGACTGAGGTCTTTAGAGAAAGATTTGTCCGAGGTATTTGTTTCTGAGGTAATGGCAGACTGATTGACTGGAGAATGTTCTGGTGAGGAAAGCATTTCCAAATCCAGATGGCGAAACATACTATCATAGTCTGAGTGAGCTCTGTCCAGTAAGACCCTATTAAAAATAAGGCAGGAAACATGTATGTAAAATAGCTATTCAAAGTTTGTTTAAAAATTGTTTTTCTTTCTCTCCCCCAACTCCAAAGAGCCATTTCCTATTGAATATTTAAATTTGATTATTGCAATATTTGGCTATAATTTCAGTATCTAATAAAGTTATTTTCTTTTACATTACAATGATCTGATTAAATAAGAGAGTACTCCACCTCAAAGAATAAGGTAAATATTTTATAACAGTAAGAGTTGTAACAGTTCTAAGGGTTGGTAGATCAGTTTAAGTTACTTGTAAAATGTGAAAATACCTTTCTTTTCAAATTACTTTTAAACCAAAGATTTTCACTTCCATTACAAAGCACCAGAACACTTTGTAAAATGTTGCTAACATATTTGTTCTCATATTTAAGTAAAGATTCCTTTTTTGGGGGGGGGGGGGCGGGGGGCGGGAGGGCAAGAGGAGGTAGGAGAAAAGCATTAAAGGATATGTGATCTTTGGGATATGTTATACCATTAAAATTTCTAATGGATAAAATATTTGAGATGTTACTAATATAAACTTTATAAATGACCTTATCATAAAATGTTAACACAAATCAATACTAGTATAGAATAAAATATAGCCAAAATAGAGAATTCTCACAACTACTGATGTCAACATAATGATATGGGAAAAAGTACTAAATACAATGTATTTTGGAGATGGAAGATTTAATTTTGGTTGGTGAAAACACAAAGCATGATGTATGATAGACCTGTACACTTGAAACCAATGTAATTTATTAACATTGTCACCCCAATAGCTTTAATAAAATTAAAAAATATGTATTTTGATGCCCGGATAATTCTAAAGTAATGTTTAAGTGATAAGAACTTCAAACTAAAACTAAAAAAATAAAACAAACATATGTCTAAGGCATTAATTTAACATAAATCATATCCTTAAACTTCTTCTTAAAAGTACCTTATCTATTCTGCCTTTTAATTTTTTTCATATTTTACTTGAAAGCTTTCTTTTTCTTTGCTTTTATGCATTCTGCAATTCCTTCCCTCCCCTCATACAACTTCTCATACAAAGGCATAGAGTATGTTGGAATTCTATCAGGTTTAAACAAAGAAAGGAAAGCAATTAGATCCTGACAATCTGGGATGTCAAGATCAGGTCATACATGAAACCTGGAGCCTTTTCACTGACAAGTTAAACAACTCTGTACACTATATATGACACTTCTTAGTCTATTTAATCCTTTTTTTTCATTATTTTCCAGAATTCCTGAAACGTTTGTAGTTTCTTTAACTTAATACAATTTATGCAATCATAACTTACACTTGCCTTTATCTGGTACCTTTTGTCAGAATTGTATCATGCATTAAAAGCTATATAAGAACCAGGAAGGCAAAGTATTTCAAACAAAAAATCAGTCAAGAATAGCAAATGGGAACAAATGAGCTACCCTAACCTTCACTTGAAATTTTAAATTCAACTACCCTACTTTCTAAAATGTCTCTATGCTTACAATACAAAAATACCTTACCTTCCACCGCGCCCAACCCGTCTTCGTGCAAATCCAATACACCTTTGGGGTACGGTGAGGGTAGTTAAGCAGTATCTGTATCGCACATCTCCTAATCCTCCATCCTTATGACTAGTCCAAGGCCAGTTGCCAGTCTGGTCTAAGTGAGGCTTAAAAAAAAAAAAAAATCTTATTTGGTCAGTTAAAGGTAAACAGTTTGTTATTTAAAAAGAAAGCCTGAAACTTACAGCATAGTACTGACAGCCTGCTTTCCTATGGAAAGCAAATGGACCATCAGGATCATTCTCTTCTTCAGCTTCCGAAGAACCAGACAAAACCTTTAAGTAAAATGCAATGAGTCAAAAACACGTGATTTCCTACATTTCTCCTCTATATTAATAGAAAAATTCTTAAATTTACCTGGGAGAGAGGTTCTTCATCTGAGCTGGGGAAATCATACTGATTTAAATCTTTAGCATTAAAGACTGGCAGTGCAGCAGGACTCGTCTGTTGAGGAGCAGCAACAGCAGATGATGGTAAGACTTTGGGCTTCTTTTCATATTTACGTTTTGGTCGGATAAGATCGGCTTTATCTTGCTGCAATAAAGTTATGAGTTAATCAAACAACAGAAAACCATGTTCAACAAACCCACAGTTTTGGGGAAGTTTTTAAAAGAAGTTTACTACTATAATGAAGGCATTCGTAATCATAGGAAGATACAAAACTCTTATGTTCTGTCATCTTACATTGTAAAGTCTTAGAATTCGGTTGATCTTTGTGAAAACATGAATATGTTCCTACAACCTAAACACAATCTGATAAAGTATTTTGTTCCAATTAAATAAGTAAAAGAATAAAAACGCTCCAGCTTCTAAAACCCTGTAACTGCAATTAGCATTTACTGCTGGCTCCTGTTTCTTTTTCTTAATTTCCTATAAAAATACTAGAAGATAATTAAAAAAGGGGGGATATCTAGTTTTTATTCTAAAAAATTAACAAATCAATATGGGGAAAATATAATGAAAAAAATTTACATATACAGAGCAGACTTCAGATTACTATTAACATAGTGGAAATTAAGCCATAATACTAAGGTGTTAGGAAAATAAAGAGTAGTAAAGAATTACCACCAGCTAAATAATGAAGTCAGTCTGGAGTGGTGAATTTTGAGCAGTTTTAAAGGATAAAGATATGAAATTATTAAACAAGGGAAACACAGGGTAAAATACACAGGTGAGAGTGAGTGAGCTGATGAACAAAGGGTATGTTAGAAATATGTATGGCAGGGATGGCAGACTAGGAGAGGCATGAATTTGATGTGCAGGAAAAAGGAAAGAAAGATTATAGGCAAAAAATGGCATTTGTTGCCAAGAAAAATCATGGCAAGTACCATGGTTATGCAAATATGCTAAATATTTGTCAGGTTTTATGCAGTTTAGAGTATTATGGTTTCTAGGAAAAAGTTAATTACAAAGTTAATTATTATTTACAAGCTCTACTGTTTTATCAACAGGCCAGTCTTGAATGAAAAGTTGGCTTTGCAGCATATTTCATGGTAGGATATAGTTTTCTTTTTCATTCTGATTTTAATGATAAAATACCACTCCATTATCAGCTACTATAATCACAAAACTTTGTATCACCTTATTAACTTTAAACTCCTTCACATCCACTGCTTCCTGGTGTTTAAATTGACTGCTATTAGTAATAGGGATGATGGGGATGGCATAAGTAGGTTTCACTGGCTGTCTCTGTGCCATAACCTCAGACATAATCTCTCCATTGTAGTCACCCAAATTATACCTGAAATTATAAAAAATAAAGTTTAAAAAGTTAGTTCTGTAGTAATTATCTTTCTGACTATTAATAACAACTGAGATATAATTATAAATATTGATTAGACTTGGTAAAATTAGTTAAACTTCGATTTATTTGCCAAATGTTCATTAACATGGGAGATTATATAATTCCTTTTGTTTCTTCCTTTTACTTTTTGGCTTATAACTTTATCTTAGCACCATAAATAGAAGACTGTGGGTAAAAAAAACAAAAACTCAAAAAATTTTTTAAAATTTTTATTTATTGATTTAAGAGAGAAAGGAAGAAAGGGGGCAGAGAGAGAGAGAAAGAGAGAGAGAGAGAAAGAAACATCTATTGGTTGTTCCACTTATTTATGCATTCATTGGTTGATTCTTGAATGTGCCCAGGGATCGAATCTGCAACCCTGTCATATCAGGATGATGCTGCAACTAACTGAGCCACCCGGTCAGGGCACAAAGGTTCAAATTTTAACTTAGTAGTTTTGGTGAAAGATTTGGTAGAAGTGTTTGAGAAACCAAGATGGTGGCATAGGTAAACACCGGAAATTGCTGCCTCCCACAACAAATTTAAAAATACAACTAAAAGACAAAACAGACATCATCCAGAACCACAGGAAGGCTGGCTGAGTGGAAATTCTACAACTAGAAGGAAAGAGAAAAGCACACTGAGACTCAGAGGAGGTGCGGAAGTGCAGAGGTAAGGAGGCGCACGCGGCAAGGGCTGGCAACTGAGGACACGGCTGTCTTTTTGAATGGGGAGGGAGTCACAAGCCCCCGACTGCTCTGAACTCCAGTTCCGGGTGAGTCTCTGGGGACCCAGACTCATACGGGGAGAAACTGGACTGTCTGGCAGCGGGCAGAACTCAGAACTCGAGGGCGGCTTTCTCTCAAAGGTGCTTGCAGCGCTACACTGAGACGAGGGCCACTTAGGGCAGGGCTGAAAATCAGCCATAGCTGCTTGCTCCGCCCTGTTGATTCTCTGAGACCCCGCCCCACCCAAGCCTTTGCATATGAATGCCCTGGCCCTTTGCAATCTGAAAACTACCTAACAAACTGCAGCTGGGCCAGACAGACCCAGAACTTGCAAGAGAAGGCCCAAAGCCCCACAGCAGCTTGCATTGCTTCACAGCTGGGCCTCATTTGGGCACCTCCAAACCCCAAACAAGAAAGGGGAATCGGCAGATCTCCTCATAGCTCCTGCTGGGTAGCCTCAGGCAGAGGCTAAATTAGCACCTCCTTAGATCCAAGAGCCAGTGTACCCAGTGGTCAGAGTGGGACCATTCCAATTACAACTCCTCAGATCCATAAGGGACACACTCAGGGGGCAGACTCAGTGAGCACCAAAGCCCCACTGAAGCAAGTCTAGCCTCATAAGGGTGCCTTCAGCACTGAAGTTCTCTCACTGCAGACACAGCTGACTCACAGCCAATTGGCCTGGAGGTCAATTCTTCCTAGTGATACCTACAACAATCAAGGCTTACCTACAACAAGACTGTGCACAAAGCCCACAAAGGGGTGCACCAAGAGTGTCCACCTCAGGTAATTGGGGAGGCTGAGCCACTGGGCCCTATAGGACACCTAGCACACAAAGCCACTCTATCAACATAGGGAAGCAGCCAAAATGTGGAGACAAAGAAACAGGTCACAAATGACAGAAATGGAGGAAAGCAAACTACCGGATATAGAGTTCAAAACCACACTTTTAAGGTTTTTCAAGAACTTTCTAGAAACCACCGATAAATTTAGTAAGACCCTCAAAAAGACCGGTGAGACCACCGATAAATGTAGTGAGACCCTCAAGAAATCTAGTGAGACTCTCGAGGTTATGAAAAAGGACCAACTAGAAATTAAGCATACACTGACTGAAATAAAGGATATTATGCAGATTTCCAACAGCAGACTAGAGGATCGCAAGAATCAAGTCAAGTCAAAGATTTGAAATACGAAGAAGCAAAAAACACCCAACCAGAAAAGAAAAATGAAAAAAGAATCCAAAAATACAAAGATAGTATAAGGAGCCTCTGGGACAGCTTCAAGCGTACCAACATCCAAATTATAGGGGTGCCAGAAGAAGAGAGAGAGCAAGATATTGAAAACCTATTTGAAGAAATAATGACAGAAAACTTCCCCTACCTGGTGAAAGAAATAGACTTACAAGTCCAGGAAGCGCAGAGAACCCCAAACAAAAGGAATCCAAAGAGGACCACACCAAGACACATCATAATTAAAATGCCAAGAGCAAAAGATAAAGAGAGAATCTTAACAGCAGCAAGAGAAAACCAGTCAGTTACCTACAAGGGAGTACCAATATGACTGTCAGCTGACTTCTCAACAGAAACTTTGCAGGCCAGAAGGGAGTGGCAAGAAATATTCAAAGTAATGAATGCCAAGAACCTACAACCAAGATTACTTTATCCAGCAAAGCTATCATTCAGAATTGAAGGTCAGATAAAGAGCTTCACAGATAAGAAAAAGCTAAAGGAGTTCATCACCACCAAACCAGTATTATATGAAATGCTGAAAGGTATCCTTTAAGAGGAAGAAGAAGAAAAAGGTAAAGATACAAACTATGAACAACAAATACACATCTATCAACAAGTGAATCTAAAAATCAAGTGAATAAATAATCTGATGAACAGAATGAACTGGTGATTATAATAGAATCAGGGGCATAGAAAGGGAGTGGACTGACTATTCTTGGGGGTGAAAGGGGTGTGGGGGATGCGGGAAGAGACTGGACAAAAATCGTGCACCTATGGATTAGGACAGTGGGGGGGTGGGGGGTGAGGACAGAGGGTGGGGTGGGAACCAGGTGGAGGGGAGCTATGGGGGAGAAAAAAGAGGAACAACTGTAATAATCTGAACAATAAAGATTTAATTAAAAAAGAAAAAAAAAGATTTGGTAGAGATGTTGAAGTTAATGCCTAAGATTAAGAACTTTCTGCTAATTTAAATTGCCTGTGTTATATACAAAACTAATTTTTCTGAACTGAATCACAAGAAATTCAACAGCGGTTTTCTCTGGGGATTGACACTAGGAAACAGGTGAGTAAGGCTTAAAGTTTTCACTGTGTATCTTGCTGAATGGTTATTTGAGTGTTAGGATTAAGGCCTTTTCCTTTCTTCTTTATGTTTTTTTAAATCAGTACATTCTAGTAAATAACATAAAAGTTTAAAATGACAAATACTCTCTCTTATAGCCATGCACCCACTCACATAAGGACAAAAAAAAATTTCAAAATGGAAATACCTGGCACATTTTAATTTTACTGAATACAATAACTTTTAAAGAAAATAAAGAAAGGAATATATGTAAAATTATACAAAGGATATTATAGCACACATTTAAATAGTCTCTAGTTATTATTAAAAGAAGATATCTCTGGACTAACAGATAATTGCTTAGGAAGTAAATTAACTCAGTATACAAAATGCTTATAGTACCATACTTCCTACTGCTATTAAAATATACTTTACCTCTTTTCCATAATTTCCAGTGTTAAGTGCAATAGCTCCCTTTTACTCTTTTCTCTTCTTTTTATCATCTCTAGAATAGTAACAGCCCGACTTAGATCTCGACGCAGCTTAAGCATTTTTTCGTAAGAGGCTTCATCGTTTTTGCGATTCTGCAAATATAAAGGTCCTTATTTAATGTCAATAAGCACTTCTAGCTAGTGGCATTCTGAACATAGCTACTGATCCTATATAATAAAGAGGTAATATGCAAATTGACCACCACGCCCTTACACAAGATGGCCGTCCCCATGTGGACACAAGATGGCCGCCACAAGATGGCCAGCAGGGGAGGGCAGTTGGGGGAGACCAGGCCAGCAGGGGAGGGCAGTTGGGGGGGACCAGGCCAGCAGGGGAGGGCAGTTGGGGGCGACCAGGCCTGCAGGGGAGGGCAGTTGGGGGCGACCAGGCCTGCAGGGGAGGGCAGTTGGGGGCAATTGGGCTGGGAGGGGAGCAGTTAGGCATTGATCAGGCTGGCAGGGGAATGGTTAGGGGCAATCAGGCAGGCAGGCAGGCGAGCAGTTGGGAGCCAGCAGTCCCAGATTGGAGAGGGTGCAGGCTGGGCTGAGGGACCACTCCCCTACCCCCAGTGCCAGGTCTCTAGTATATATATTTATTTGAAGGGTAAAGAGAGATTTTTAAAACATTGAAAGGGGGAATGGATCTCCAGGAAATCAAGTTTGTATATGATTTTAAACGGATGAAGATTAAAATATACCAACAGCTCCATAATGAGTCTTAAAGCCAAGTTATTTTAAATTAGTATTTTTCATTATATTGTATATAAAGTCTATTTAAACACAAATTAAAACACAACTTCCAGATACTGAGACATTCATAACTATAAATAGTTTTTCTTACATCAAAAACACGTAAAAAATTTCTCAAATTCACTTACTTTTCGAGTCTGCATTTTTTCAGTTCGTCTTCTAAAAGCCACATAAGGATCATTTGTGCTAGAACCATCTCGCTTTTCTTGTTTTACTGATGGGATAAGAGATGGCCCTCGACAGTTTTTTCTCTTTTTAATCCAGTATTCATAAACTTCTTTAATTAATTCATCATCTTCTTTTAGCAGTAATTTGGCTTCCTGCAGACTGACTGGCTAAATGTAAAATTATTATGTCATTTTCATATAATATACATATATAAGGTTCAAAGGTAATTTCAAATTTAAATGACAACAATAAAAATAACAACAGTATTTACAATAGCAAACACAGAGTACCTTACATGCTAGTCATTGAGGTAGACGTTTTATACACATTATTTTATTTAATTTTCACAACAATCCCATGATATTTATCATATCTACTTTACAGATGAGAAAATTGAGGCACAGAGGCACAGAGAAATATAAACATACTGCTCAAAACTATACAGGTTATAGTAGGCAGAGATAGGATATGACTTCATGCTTACTAACTCCAGAGCCTGCTCACTTAGCTCTCCCCAACATTATACTATTGCCATATCAATGTAGATATTATATAAATACACACACACACACACTTATTATATATTTAAGGAAGTTGTACCTGCTGACCACTCCCTTTTTCTAGACGGTCAATCATCTCCTCAAACTGCAATGGGCAGATGTCCATTATCTTTTTCAGTTTATTCACGAATACTTCATCTTCAGAATCCAAATCATAGTCAGGCTGTTCAGCATCCAAACTAAAAGCTGACAGAAGAAGCCATAAGCAATCATTTACTGTGTGCCTTCACTTGACAAACCCTCTCATAGTCGTCTAGACAAAAACAAGACCTATTCTTTCTAAAGAAATAAGATTTTCTTCAAATTTTGTTTGCAGACACTCAATCTAAACTTATAGATATATTTCCTACACTTAAAGTTTAAGAAATGAAATTATATTTACTGTTAATATACATTATAAAAGACAATAGATGTTACTCCACCCTCAAAAGCAAATAAACTAGGAACCCATTATTAAAAACATAGATTATTAAATGTATTGGTTAGACTATATGAAAAGTTTTGTAGCTCATAAAACTTGACAAAATGTCAGCGATTTCATATGGTTTGACATAACATAAAAGATATCTTTATATAAGTTTGTTTCTAGAATATTTAAGTCTTAATTTATATATTATTTAACTTCTTTACCAAAAGTTTAGGGTGTGGTATTTTAAGCTGAAGTGTGAGAAGACACTGCCAACAAGTAATAGTTATCACACAGTGAGTGAATTCCTGGTTAAGGAGGTTTGTTCCCTCATGAGACTGACTCACTGTCATGGTGATAGAAATGTGAGGTGTTTCTTGTATTTGTCAAGATTTGAAAAAAGAGGCAAGCACCACGGCTCTGTATTATCAAATGTCATTTAACTACTTATCAAAATGAGGCAAGGTTGACCATAATAAAACTAAAATATTAAGTAGCTTGACATTGTAATTTCTCACAGCTTTTCCTTGCCCAATTCCTCTTACTAAATTCCCATCACTTTAGAATCCAAATCCTTACAATTACATATATAAGGCCCTTCTTGATCTACTCTGTCCAGTCTCATCCGTACTTTATGACTTAGCAATATAAAAATTCATATTTCATACAGCAAGTTATTTCATGTCTTCAGGCTTTTACATTAACTATTTGCGTGTTCACCTAGCAAATGACTATTTATTCGTTTTAAAACTCAACCTGACATCAACTCCTGTCAAGTATAGCACAGGGAATATAGTCAATAATACAAACTGGGGCAAGAGTAGGTTTACAGTTCTGAGTACCTGAAACAGTTTACTTTTGTATTATTAATTATTGTATGTTTACCCATAAAACTGTAAACCTACCTTTGCCACCCCCTGTACTTATTATCTACCTATGTATGGTATTGTGTATTGTGGGATTGCTGTGTAATTTGTGTAAATGTCTAACCACTATACTGTACACCTGAAACTAATATAAAATAAATATTGAATGTCAACTATAATAAAATAAAAATCAAATATACTATTTTGTTTCATTTTCTATTTTGACCTATAACACACTTCTATGGCATTCCCAATTTCCTAATTAAAGTAAATAAATATTAAGACTCCTTTATAATCCTTATTGTTGAGATTATTACAGATGTCCCTCTTTTTTCCCCCCTGTAGCTCCTCTCCACCTGGTTCACACCCCACCCCAGACCCTTGCCACCCTATTGTCTGTGTCCATAGGTACTGCATACATACATATAAGATCTTTGCTAATCTCTTCCCACACCCCCGCACACACCCTCTTCCCTCTGAGAATCGTCAGTCTGTTCCATTTCCATGCCCGATTCTATTCCAACCACCAGTCTATTCTGTTTATCAGATTTATTCATTTGATTTTTAGATTCAATTGTTGATAGATAATGTATTTGTTGTCACTTTGTTATTCATATTTTTTATCTTTACCTTTTTCTTCTTCATCCTCTTCTTCCTCTTCTTAAAGAATACCCTTCAGCATTTCATAAGACTGGTTTGGTGGTGATGAACTCCTTTAGATTCTTCTTGTCTGTGAAGCTCTTTATCTGACCTTCAATTCTAAATGATAATTTGCTGGGTAGAGTATTCTTGGTTGTAGGTTCTTGCTATTCATCACTTGGAATATTTCTTGCTACTCCCTTCAGGCCTGCATAGTTTCTGTTGAGAAATCAGCTGACAGTCGTATGGGTACTCCCTTGTAGGTAACTAACTGTTTTTCTCTTGCTGCTTTTAAGATTCTCTCTTTGTCTTTTGCCTTTGGCATTTTAATTATGATGTGTCTTGGTGTGGTCCTCTTTGGATTCCTTTTTTTTGGGGTTCTCTGCACTTCCTGGACTTGTAAGTCTATTTCTTTCACCAGGTAGGGGAAGTTTCCTGTCATTATTTCTTCAAATAGGTTTTCAATATCTTGCTCTCTCTCTTCTTCTGGAACCCCATAATTCAGATATTGGTAGGCTTGAAGTTGTCCCAGAGGCTCCTTATACTATCTTCGTATTTTTGGATCCTTTTTTCTTTTCTGGTTGGGTGTTTTTTGCTTCTTCGTATTCCAAATCTTTGACTTGATTCTTGGGATCCTCTAGTCTGCTGTTGGATCTCTGTATATTATTTTTTATTTCAGTTAGTGTATGTTTAATTTCTGACTGGTCCTTTTCCATTTTTTGGCATTCTTATTAAGATCCTTGAAAGTCTCACTAAGTTCCTTGGAGGTTTCTAGAAGATTGAGTAGTCTTATAACCATGGTTTTGAACTCTATATCCAGTAGTTTGTTTTCCTCCATTTCTTTCATTTGTGACATGTTTCTCTGTCTCCACATTTTGGCTGCTTCCCTGTGTTTGTTTCTATGTACTGGGTAGCTGCTAAGTCTCCTTGAGTTGATAAGAGTGGCCTTGTTTAGTAGGTGTCCTATAGTGGTCAGGGGCTCAGCCTCCCCAATTACCTGAAGTGGACACTCTGGGCTTTGTGTACAGTTTTGTTATAGTTGAGCCTTGATTGCTGTTAGTGTTACTGGGAGGAATTGACCTCCAGGCCAATTGGCAATGGAGACCAGCTGCAACTACAGTAGAGAATTGCTGTGCAGGAGACACCCTTATGGAGCAGGATTTGCTTCAGTGGGGCTTTGGTGCTCACTGTGTCTGGCCCTTGAGTATGTCAATTATGGATGTGAAGAGTTGTAATCTGGTATGGTCTCACACTGACCACTAGGTACACTGGCTCTTGGTTCTCCAGGGAGGTGCAAAGTTGCCACTGCCTGGGGCCGCCCAGCAGGAGCTACAGAGAAATCTGCAGATTCCTCTTCTTTGTATGGGGTTTGGAAGTGCCCAGATGAGGCCCAACTGTGAAACAAGACAGGCTGGTGCTGCTGTGGCCTTGGGCCTTTTATTGATAGATTTGGGGCTCCCTGAACCAGCTGCAGCTAGACAGTTTTAGCCTGAGAAAGGAAAGACCATTCACATGCAAAAGCCGCTGAGCACAGCTTGGGTGGGGTTGTAAACTGGGAGGGGCGGGGTCTCAGGGTATCACCTGGGCATAGCAAACAGCAATGGCTGCCAGTCAGCCCTGCACCAGGGAGGTCCCAGCACAGGAACAATGACTGCTGTGAGCACCTCCGTCTGGAAGAAAGCTGCCCCAAGTTCCTGCACAGATGCCAGACAGTCTAGTTGCACCCCATATGTGTCTGGGTCCCCTAGAGTCTCGCCTGGCACTGGATCTCAGAGGAAGTATGAGTTTGTAAATTCAGTTCATGGTGCTGGCCTTTTAAAAGGAGCAGCTGGGTCTCCAGCAGCCTGTGTGTCACTCCGCTCAATCTGCACTGGTTTTACAGTCCGTAGTTCTTACTACCCATAGGTACTTCTTTCCCCAGCTCTGGAACCCTGGGCTGGGAGTCTGGTGTGGGGCTGGGACCCCTTGCTGCTCCAGGTGGTCTCCACAGAGGCAATATCCCTCCTAATTAAAAAAGCAGCACACTCGGGTGCCAGACCAGCCCGTTCCGCATCTCCGCACCTCCTACCAGTCTCAGTGTGCTTTGTTCTTTACTTCTCTAGTAGTAGTACTTCCATTCAGCCAGCTTTCCAGTGGTTCTGGATGATAGTTGTTCTGTATTTCAGTTGTAATTTTGATGTAGTTGTGGGAGGCAGCAAGTACAGGCGTTTACCTATGCCAACATCTTGGTTCTCTTTGCACTCTTAATTCCTCTAATGATTTTTCTTGATCTTATTCTATCTGTTACTGCTATGGAAACAGAGCTTTTAGAGATCTCAAAGTGGATTAAAACTTTGACTGCTGGATTAAAAACACTTGTTTTTCTTGTCCCTAACCAAGATAATCCATATTTGTGTTGTTCCATGTGTGACTAATTGGATTTCAATGAACTAAATTAAAAACTCAGTACCTCAGTCACATTAGCCACATTTCAAGCCACAATAGCAACATGTGCCTAGTGATGTACCAGATGGCAAAGATTATAGAACATTTCCATCATCATTAAAAGTTCTATTGAAGAGTGGTGATCTAAATAATCCAGAAAACCAAACTGATAGGGACCATCTAGCAATGTTCTGCCTTCGTAAGGGCATATTTTTAGGGTCTCATTTAGACATTACTTCTGCATCCTCCAGTATAAAATTTATTTTTACTTAGATCAAATCACATTTACAAAGCTTAATTTATCATAAAAACTAAACAAGCTCACCTAATACCAACTTACTTTTGCATTATCAAAATATATCTGACATACTTCTGGCATACAATACATCATCAATGACAAGTCATGTCCAACATATCAGGGAACAGAATTAAGACTGGAAAGGAAAATTTCTATCCTAGGGATCTCAGTTTGTTTCCCACTAAAATTAACAGTATTTGAGAGTTAAATTGCTATTGCCTCTGCAAGAAGCTATTCTTTTAGTTGGTACAAATATATCTAAGATCTTAAAATATAAAGAGCCAATTCTTGTTCAGGTATAAAATATTTAAGCCCTAGAGAAAAGCTAACATGAAAAAATTCACTTTAGGATTTTATTTGACTAAAATAAATTCTCAGGCAATGATTAAAGTATAATTTAGCTCCAGCCAAGACTGCAATTCTAACAGCTCAACCAAAGCTAATAAAGATGTAATATATTTATCATGGTCCCAGAAATAGGACTGTCTTCTAATTTTCTGGGCCATGTTATTGACTGTGTTCAAAGTAGGAAATAGGGTATAAAGAGAATAAGGGCAATAGGTTGTCTTTTCTAATTAAGTTCTGCCAATTAAAATAGAGACCTAGATAGCCAGCCAATCATTATTAAATAATGGGAGCCATACTGTAGAAGCTGACTCCTTTAAAAATATTGGATAGGGACAAGCACAGATATGTATATGGTTAAACAAAATAAAGGGTGTCCCAAAATTCACGCAAGAAGTAATTTTTATAGAAAACACAGGTTTATAATTAAAAATTGTCAATTTTTTATTGATTCATAAAGTATACAGTATAGGGTTATGTATGGAATAGCATATCAGGTAAATGGCATCCACTGCTTTGCTGGCACATACGCACTCTTTTGTTGAAATTTTCCATGACTGAAATGCGCTGGCTGCTCAGGCAGTAACAGTTAATGGTGCTCACTACTGCAACATGATAATCCAGTTTTTTGTGCCTAAATTGCAAGATATGGATGTGGATGACATGTGGTTTCAAGACGGTGCCACATGCCATACAGCCTGAGAAACAGTTCAATTACTGCATGAGTCATTTCCTGGTCGTGTAATTTCCCGTTTTGGTGACCAGAATTGGCAGCCCAGATCATGCGATTTAACGCTGTTGGACTTTTTTCTTTGGGGTTTTTTGAAGTCTAAGGTTTATGCCAACAAGCCCACGACCACCCACACCTTGAAGGAGGAAAATGAGCGCTGTATCAATGAAATTCAGTCACATTTATGCAAAACGGTCATGGAAGATTTCAACAAAAGAGTGCGTCTGTGCCAGCAAAGCGGTGGAGGTCATTTACCCAATATGCTATTCTATACATAACCCTATACTGTATACTTTATGAATCAATAAAAAATTTACAATTTTTAATTATAAACCTGTGTTTTCTATCAAAATTACTTCTTGCGTGAATTTTGGGACACCCTTTATAATGTACAGAGAAAAAATGCTATAGAGAATGAAGTTAGCAAAAGGAAATCTCTCCCCCCACCGTATATGCATATGTTTATATATAAATTGATTATTTTAAATAGAGTGGCACAAACCATGGTACCTGCCCTCAGACTTAAGAGTTCAGTGATAGAGATGAAACATATATGAATGTCTATGTAACAAATGCCATATTGTGGATCAGACTAAGTGTGTATGGGTGAGTATGTCTATAACTCCAAATAGTATTTTTAAAACATAAAAAGAAAATAGTGAAATGAAATGGCACAAAATGTGGATTAGGAACAGAATATAATCCCTGAATAAAAGGAAGGCACACTATTCAAGGTTTCAACTCAAATACTAACTCTCAATGATTAGTTAATATCTACTTGCAAAACTCCTTGAAGTAAGTCTGAGCAACAGAAAAGATTTTCATAATAGTGATATTTACTATGGGATGGTAGGTATTTGACATATTTGCCTTATACTGAAGAAAAGAAAATTATCACAGGCTAGCCAGACCAGGAAATTCTTTCAACTTCTTTATAGTGTTTCTAAGAGAGAAAACTTGGAGTCGCTTCCAAATGTATCTGGGGGACAATAAGTGGAGAATCCCACAGTTGAAAGTTCTCAAATCCCAGATATGAAATCCTTTATAGATAAAGCTCTGTGGTTCATGCCATAGAGTTTATCTGCCAGAAAGTAGTACCAGAATAATAATGGGGGAAGAATGTATGTTGTAGTGGGAAGTGGAGGCAGGCAAAGGGAAGGAGAAAATATGTAATTTTTCAGAATGAGGGTATAAAGACAGGACACAATTATTCTGAGAGGCAATCCTATATAATAAAAGCCTAATATGCTAAGTGTCTGGTCGTCTGGTTATCCTTTCAACCAATTAAAGTGTAATATGCAAATGATATGCTAAGGCTGCTCAACCGCTTGCTATGACATGCACTGACCAACAGGGGGGCAGTCACTCAATGTAGGAGCTGCCCCCAGCCTGCAGGCCCCAGGCTAGCCAAAGCAGGTGCCAGCGGGGGCCCCCTGATTGCCCCGCTGGCTACCCCACAGATCGGCCCTGATCACCGGCTGGGCCTAGGGACCGTACCCGTGCATGAATTTCGTGCACCAGGCCTCTAGTAAAAATATAAGCTCCACACCAGCAGTTCTCAACCTGTGGGTCACGACCCCTTTGGGGGTCAAACGACCCTTTCACAGGGGTCGCCTAAGATCATCGGAAAACACATATATAATTACATATTGTTTCTGTGATTAATCAGTATGCTTTAATTATGTTTAATGTATAACAATGAAAATACATCCTGCATATCAGATATTTACATTATGATTCATAACAATAGCAAAATTACAGTTATGAAGTAGCAACGAAAACAATTTTATGGTTGGGGGTCACCACAACATGAGGAACTGTATTAAAGGGTCGCGGCATTAGGAAGGTTGAGAACCACTGCTCTACACGAATCTATTTTTAAAAGTATTTTTATTTATAAGTAAGTTTAGACTTATAAAAGCTGCAAAATAAAAATAGTATAAGAACACCTACAAATCTTTACCCAAATTCAGTTAATGTTGAAATTTTACTCCGTGTTTTATCATTTACATGTGCATGCTCTCTCTCTCTCTCTCTCTACACACATACACACACACACACACACACACACACACACTATTTTTTGAGCCATCAAAGAGTAATATACATGGTTCTTTACTGCCAAATACTTAAGAGTATATTTAACAGTACAGTCATCAACTTCATAAATTTACACTCATACAATTTAAAGTCCTGCCTATATTCCAATTTGTCATCTATCTAATAATTTATAATATTTTCTCCCTGCAGCACAGAACCAGTCTAGGATTAGGTATTAGCTTCATTGTTGTCTCTTTAGCCAATTTAAATCTGAACAATTCCACAGCCTTTCTTTGTCTGTTTAAAATTTTAATTTTCAATTATAGTTGACATTCATGATTATTTTAGTTTTAGGCATATAGCATAGTAATTAGACAATTATATAAATTACAGTGACCACCCACAATAAATCTAGTACCCACCTGGCACCATACATAGTTATCACAATATTACTGACTATACTCCCTCTGTTCTACTTTACACTCCATGCTTTGTCTTTTAAGACATTGATATTTTTTGAAGAAAAAATATCCTCTTCCCAGGATATTATTTTATTATTATTTATTATCATCACATTTCTCACCTTGTCTGATTTTCCCCCTCACTGTGATAAGATTATGTACTATTGGCTGGCATATTGCATACTCAATTTTTAATATTCCTCAGGCTACATCTAAAGGCACACAATGTTCATCTAAAGGCACACAATTAGTTGTTCGTGAGTGATGATAATTTTGATCACATTCAAGAAACTGCCTGATTACTCCACTGTATTTTTTCCATCCTTGTAACTAATAAGCAGTTTGAGAACTTAATACCATGCAAATATCCTGCGCCTCAAAATTTCCTCTTATACTGAGCACATATTGATGATTTTTATGTGATCCAATCTTGATCATGTTAATTGTGAAAATAATTTCCCAACTCCAGCACTCTCTTCGTATGTACCATTCAGCTCTTGGCATTCCACAATAAAAGCATGAGAGGTACTCTTATCCACCACTCATCTATTTGTCATCATGTTGGCCTCATGAATTCGTAGTGTTTCAATTATAATTTACTGCTGTACTTAAAATTTTCCACTTAAATTGTCCCAGAATTAGTGGAAACTCCTGTGTACTTAATTTCTGGCATGAAAAGATGTTCCAGGTTCATCTTGTGCCTACCCTGTCCCAGTCACTGAAATCAGCCACTTCACCATAGATTCTTGGTTCCATTTAGTAGGGAAGAGATTAAAGATTAGATGCTAGGTGTGATCATTGCTACTGAATATTTTTTGCTTCTAGCTCTTCTAGTGGAACTAGAAATGCATATGTCTATATCTACACACACACACACACACACACACACACACACACGACCTTTCATTTGTTTTATAAATCTTTATTGTTCAGATTATTACAGATGTTCCTCTTTTTTCTCCCCATAGCTCCCCTCCACCCAGTTCCCACCCCACTCCAGGCCTCCTCCACACACTGAACTCAACCATAGGTGTAAGCTCTTTGTGCCATCTCTTCCCACAACCCCCACAGCCTCTTTCCCCCGAGAATTGTACGTCTGCTCCCCTTCCATGCCCCTGATTCTATTGCATTCACCAGTCTCTTCTGTTCATCAGGTTTTTTATTCATTTTGGTTTTTAGGTTCACTTGTTGACAGATATGTATTTGTTGTCACTTTGTTAGTCATAACTTTTTATCTTTATCTTTTTCTTCTTCTTCCTGTTCTTAGAGAATACCTGTCAGCATTTCAAATAATACCGGTTTGGTGGTGATGAACTCCTTTAGATTCTTCTTGTCTGTGAAGCTCTTTATCTGACGTTCAATTCTAAATGATAGCTTTGCTGGGTAATCTTGGTTGTAGGTTCTTGCTATTCATCACTTTGTATACTTCTTGCCACTCCCTTCAGGCCTGCAAAGTTTCTGTTGAGAAATCAGCTGACAGTAGTATGGGTACTCCCTTGTAGGTAACTGTTTTTCTCTTGCTGCTTTTAAGATTCTCTGTCTTTAACTGTTGGCATTTTAATTATGATGTGTCTTGGTGTGGTCTCTTTGGATTCCTCTTGTTTGGGGTTTTCTACACTTCCTGGACTTGTAAATCTTTTTTTTTCACCAGGTAGGGGAAGTTTTCAGTCATTATTTCTTCAATTAGGTTTTCAACATCTTGCTCTCTCTCTTCTTCTGGAACCCCATAATTCAGATGTTGGTAGGCTTGAAGTTGTCCCAGAGGCTCCTTACACTATCTTCATATTTTTGGATTCTTTTTTCTTTTTTCTTTTCTGGTTGGGTGTTTTTTGCTTCTTCGTATACCAAATCTTTGACTTGATTCTTGGGATCCTCTAGTCTGCTGTTGGATCTTTGTATATTGTTTATTTCACTCAGTGTATGTTTAATTTCTAAACTGGTCCTTTTCCATTTTTTGGGCATTCTTATTAAGATCCTTGAAAGTCTCACTAAGTTCCTCGGAGGTTTCTAGAAGATTCTTGAGTAGCCTTATAACCGTGGTTTTGAACTCTATATCCAGTAGTTTGTTTTCCTCCATTTCTTTCATTTGTGACATGTTTCTCTGTCTCCACATTTTGGCTGCTTCCCTGTGTTTGTTTCTATGTACTGGGTAGCTGCTAAGTCTCCTTGAGTTGGTAGAGTGGCTTTGTGTGGTAGGTGTCCTATAGGGCCCAGTGGCTCAGCCTCCCTAGTCACCTGAGGTGGATGCTCTTGGTGCACCCCTTTGTGGGCTGTTTGCACAGTCTTGTTGTAGTTAACCCTTGATTGCTGTTGGTATCACTGGGAGGAATTGACCTCCAGGCCAATTGGCTGTGATGACCAGCTGTGTCTACAATGGAAGACCTGTTGTGCAGGACACACCCTTATGGGGCACGACTTGCTTCAGTGGGGCTTTGGTGCTCACTGAGTCTGTCCCTTGAGTGTGTCACTTATGGATGTGAAGAGTTGTAATCCGGAATGGTCTCACTCTGACCACTGGGTACACTGGCTCTTGGATCTCCAAGGAGGTGCAAGGTCAGCCTCTGTCTGGGGTCGCCCAGCAGGAGCTACAGAGAGATTTGCAGACTCCTCCTTTTTGTATGGGGTTTGGAAGTGCCCAGATGAGGCCCAGCAGTGACACAAGGCAGGCTGCTGCTGCCGGGCCTTCTTTTGGAAGCTCTGGGGTTCTCTTACCCAGCTGCAGTTTGACAGGTTTTAAGTGAAGAAAGGACAGGACATTCATATGCAAAGGCCGATGCGCACAGCTTGGGTGGGGTTTTAAATTGGGTGGGGCAGGGTCTCTGGGAATCACCTGGGCGGAGCAAACAGTAATGGCTTGCTAGTCAGCCCTGCACTGGAGAGATCCCCATTTCTCCGCATCCCGTACCCCCCATACAGGAACAATGATCGCTGCAAGCACTTCTGTGATAAAGCTGCCCTTGTGTTCCTGTCCTGATGCCAGACAGTCCAGTTTCTCCCCATATGTGTCTGGGTCCCCCAGAGACTTGTCCGGAACTGGATTTCAGAGCAAGCGGGAGCTTGTATCTTCCTCCCGATTAAAAGAGCAGCACATTCAGGTGCCAGCATTTTCTACACCTCTGCACCTCTTACCAGTCTTAATGTGCTTTCTTCATCTCTCTAGTTGTGGAACTTCCACTTAGCCAGCTTTCCTGTGGTTCTGGGTGGTCGATATTCTGCCGTTTAGTTGTAATTTTGATGTGGTTGTGAGAGGCAGCAAGTATAGGTGTTTACTTATGCCACCATCTTGGTTCTCCTCTATCAAGACCTTTTAGAAAATGTTTCCTTTGAGGATTAACAGCAGAGCTTTGAAACCCAAGTGCATGGGAAAGGGAGAGAGAGAATTGTTTCTGTCTTCAGGTCAGAACTGTTTTGTCCTTTCTTCCAGTATAAATAGGAAAGGAGAAGTCCTAACTGTGTAATCTAGAAGTTTTACAGGTCACCAATCAAAAGAGAAACATTTTAATAATCCTTGGATCAAGGAATATTGAGGAGTAGTCAGTGAATTAGATTAGAAGGTAACTACAGGATGAAACTAAAGAAGGGATAATGATTTTTATATGGTTTTTTTGCTTTAAGCTCTGACAAAATATAAGAGAGTAAATTAAGATCTCTTTCCTAAGCCAATTGAAGACAAGAATAGATTTGAGATTTTCCAAAGTCAGCAAAGTCAATTTCTTTTTAAATATAGCTCCTTTTGACTTTCTAACCAGAATTTAATTCATTCAGTACCAGCAAAATGTTTTGTGGATTTTAGTCATCAATAAGCAGTCTATTTGTAAAACATGCAAATTTTTTTTGATAATGTAAATTGATTAATGTAATTTTATCTTACTCAATCCTGTTTTAACCTAAAAGCATGCATTTGTAAGATAATATAGTCTGTGGCTGTGGAATACAATGTGGCTCTAGTAAATATATATAGAAGATCAGATTTATAACTTACAGATAGAGGTGATTTTCCAGAGAACTAACTTTTAGGTTCTAATATTGAACAAATTTGTTTAAAATGTCCGTGTCTGTGCCTTATGAGTAATTAATTACGTGAGTGGGCAAGAAAATACATGACACTTATTTGGTTCATTTCAAAGTAACCTTTAAATGAAATTATTATTTTTTTCTAAAGGAAATCAATATGGTTAGGTGCAAATTAGAGTTAAAGATGAAAAAATATCACAAGTTAAAAATATCAAATGCCCCTTTGTACCATGTGAGGACATAACAATAAGTCTGTGGTCTGAAAGAGAGACCTCACCTGCCATGCTGGCACCCCGGATCTTGGACTTGCAGCCTCTAGAAATATCTCTGAGGGAATAGCTAGGGCCTGAAATGTTATGGGTCAAGATTTTGTGAAACAAAAGGCACTCTGGACTCAAAAATGGATTTAGGAATTTAAAGTCACTCTGGCTATGATAGTTTCAGGTGTTCAACATAATGAAGTAGACATGAGCCAGCTCTTTTCCTCCCTGGCTGCTCGAAGATGGGCTGCCATCGTGAACGACATAACTACCCAGACCAGGAAGTTCCTGACCAACAAACTATTTCAGCGGAAACACATGGTCATTGATGTCCTTTGCCAAGGGAAGGCAATAGTACTTAACACAAAAGTTTGAAAAAAACTAGCCAAAATCTACAAGACCACAACAGATGCCATCTTTATATTTGGATTCAGAATCCATTTTGGTAGTGAGTGTAAGACAACTGGCTTTGGCATAATTTGATTCCCTGGATTATACAAAGAAAAATGAACCCAAACATAGACTTACAAGACATGGCCTGTTTGAAAAGAAGACCTCAAGAAAACATCAAAAGGAACATAAGAACAGAATGAAGAAAGTCAGGGGGACTGCAAAGGTCAATGCAGGTGCTGTAAAAAGGAGTAAAGATTCTTCAGTGACTTTATCTGTGGTGATTGTACAGATTTTTCATGAGAGGATTAACAAACTTAAAATCAAATCAACTGCCAGTATAGTACTGATAAGAACCAATATGGCCACTATGTTTACTTTTGGTTTTTATATTTAAGAAATAATAAAATAAATGTTTAAAACTCAGGACAAAAACTAGATCATGTGGAGAAAAAGTTAAATGAGTTACAAAAGTAGTTAATGAGATAAAAACTAGTTAAAAATAGTTTCTCTGTGTCCTTAGAAATAATAATAAAAACAAAATAGATTTATATTGTCCTGAATAAAGTTTAGAAAGTCCCCTGGAAAAACCTCTTGATTATAAAGGTCAGCAAGACAACAATGAAAGCTGTTGCAATTTTACCTTAGTACCGATCAACTATGTTTTAAGTTGTCAACTACTTGGGGATTAAGAGAACGAAATATACAGTACATTTTCCTTTAAATCTACAAGCTCTCAGCTATTTAGCATCATCTGTGATAGCTCTTGAAAAATCATTTCTAGCTCAGTCAGTGTGGCTCAGTGGTTGAGTGTTGATCCATGAACCACGAGGTCACAGTTCGATTTCCAGTCAGGGCACATGCCCGGATTACGGTCTCAATTCCCAGTAAGAGGTGTTCAGGAGGCAGCTGATCAATGATTCTCTCTCATCATTGATGTTTCTATCCCTCTCCCTTCCTCTCTCTGAAATCAATAAAATCATTAAAAAAGAAAGATAATTTCTAATGAAGAACCTATCACTACCAAGTAAAACAATTAGAACACTAAATTAAAAAAAATAATAGAAACGCAGATCAAGGACTGGTAAATATGGCCTGCGGGCCAATACTGGGTTGCCATCTTTTTTTTTGGTCAATAAAGTTGTATGGGAACACAACCATGTCCATTTGTTTATGTATTGTCTATTGCTGATTTTGCCTTACGAAATACAGCAGAGTTGAATACATGTAACAAATGACAGAAAAGACTCACAAAGCCTAAAACATTTACTATTTGAACCTTTACAGAAAGTTTGCCAATTCCTGACTGACATTAAGATGTTCTTTAAGACTATTAACATTACAGTTTCTGAACAGTAAGAAAACCATTTCTATATCTGAGGCATATCATTTATACCATTTGTGTAAAGTAGCATAAGATCTCATGTTGAGATGGAACTAAAAATCTAGGATAAAAATGGTTATCATTTTTGTCAGGCAGAAATCTCAAACACAATTTTAAAAGCTGAAAATGGGCTTTAATAATGCTCATTTGATTAATGCTGGTCAATGAAATGGGTACTGAAAATGGCCTTGAACAGATAAAAATCTGTCAAGAGTTACATTGGAAGATAAATATAGAAAATACTAGAGGCCTGGTGCATGAAATTCATGTGCGGATAAGGTCCCAAGGCCTGGCCTGTGATTAGGGCCATCTTTCCCCGGCTGCCTGAGTTGGCCCCACCCCCTGCCGCTGGGTGGTTCCCCATTTGCCATCAGGCAATGGGAGGCTGACAGCCAGGGAATGGGACTGAGAGGTGGTCAGTGAGCCTCATAGTGATTGGTTGAGCAGTCAGTCTGGTCGTTCCGCCATTAGGGTCAACTTGCATATTACCCTTTTATTATATAGGATAATTATTAAGAGAGTAGATACTTACGCTGTATGTGAATGAGCTGCTTTGGCATCTTAAATTCCCCAGGATATATAGACTCATAGTAAGCAATATTACTTTCTGCCTCTGGGACAGGTATAACCATATTATCCCTCTTCTCGCCATACACTTGCTGTGCTGAAATAGCCCGTTGAAGATGGTGTTCCTAAAAAGAGGGGGAAATAGGTAAGTTTATGTATTTTTTTAAAAAGCAAACAGAATGTATAGCATTATAAAGAGACTTTTGTTCATTTGTTTCTAAAATAGAGGGACTTTAGTAGTCTTGAAAGGATGTTGCTAACAATACAGTTAGTAGTACAAGTATTTTAGGTAGAAAGATTTTTTTCGACACATTGTACATTTCTTCAAATTAACACTTGGAGTGCGGGAAACGAGTTAAGTCAGCTCGCATGAATTGCGCGTACTCCGCGGGAGCCGTCTTTAACTCGGTTCATATAGATTTGCGGTGGAGTGCGGGAAACATGTAAACTCGGGCCGATTGTAACTGCGTATTACCAAATATTTGTTTGTAATCCACCCTTTTGGTGGATGGAACAAAACCAAAAGACAGAGCCATCTTATATTTTGGCGGGAAATTCACCCGCACTCCAAGTGTTAAAAAAAAGTATTCCATTGAAATTAACAGTTAAATTATACAAAATTCCAAAAGCTGACTAAAACTGTTATTTCAAGTTTGCATTTTACAGAGGAAATTCAAAACAAAAGGGTTAAAACATTAAACTTGTGTGAACAGAGCAGGCTATGACTAAAAAATATTTTGATTCTAATCGCCTACTCACTTCCATACAAATATGATATTTTCAAAGAAGGATAGTGAATACACTATTTTTACTTGATGAAATGGATACAGATTCAAACCTGGTCTTTTGTCTGGGATAATAACCTTCAAAAAACAAAAAACTAATTTTCAGACCCCTTTTGAACAATACTAAAGTGTAGGGATTGAAAGCACAGGCTCTGGAGTTTTATGTCTCTTGACAAGATACTTCAGTCTTCTAAATCTATTACCTCCAGTAAGTGAGAAATAGAATCTACGTGATAGGCTTGGTTAGAGATTTAAATAAGGCAAGTGTATATAAAATGGTTAATATGATGTGTGTCATAACAGTTGCTCAAAATAAGCTTTGATTTAGTCACCATAAAGGATGATTTTGCCAGTTTGTGATTCTACCAACTGCCATCAAAATACCAAGTTCTCATATAGCCTTATAATCACTGAATTTTGGTAAACATTTTATTAAATTTTAACTGTTTTCTTAAATATATAAAATAAAAGTTCAAGGATGAAAAACATTCCAACAGTATGAAAACAAAAAATCCAGACCTCATAAGTAGCCTCTGTTAAAGATAGAGAGATAGATAGATCCTATCTAATAATAGACAAAGATGGTAATTGACTGTACCTTTGCTATGCCCCCATGGGCTAATCAGCGTGATATGCAAATTAGCTGCCAACAAAGATGACGGCTAATTTGCATACTGCAGGCAGGGTGGGACAGCAAGAGCCGACATCCAGGCCCCGTGTGCCGCCTAAGCCCCGCCCCCAAGCTGGGTCCCCCATGTGCCGCCTAAGCCCTGCCCCAAGCCAGGACCCCCATGTGCTGCCTAAGCCCTGTGCCGCCTAAGCCCTACCCCCAGCTGGAACTCCCGTGTGCGGCCTAAGCCCCGCCCCCAGCCGGGACCCCATGGCAATCTGAGAGCAGGAAAGTGCTGCCCCCGGGTCGCCGTTGCGATCCAGCAATTGGTGAGCTGGAAAGTGAGGCCTGTAGGCAGCACCCAGCAAGGCCTGCTCCTGAGTCACCATGGGGATCCCAGAGCAGGAAAGTGCGGCCTGCAGACAGCCCCCAGGTGGGCCTGCACCTGGGTCGCCATGGCGATCCCAGAGCAGGAAAGTGCGGCTTTAGGCAGCACCCAGGAGGGCCTGCCCCCGGGTCTCCGCGGCAATCCGGATCGAGAGCAGGAAAGCGCGGCCTGCAGGCAGCACCCCACCCTGGCCACAGCTCAAGGGAAAGTACAACACACAGTGGAGGCCAGGAGCCTGAGAGATCAACACAGAGGGGCGCCTGCTCCAAGCCTCCACGGTGTGGCTGGGGGCAGGCCCCCAGCGCGCGCGCACACGCGCGCACACGCACACACACACACACACACAGCGCCTGCTCTGAGCCTCCTACGCAGCTGGGGGCAGGCCCCCAGTGGGGACACACACACAACTGCTTCGAGCCTACCTGGTGTGGCTGGGGGCAGGCTCCAGCAGACACATACACACACACACACACACACACACACACACACACACACACACACACATTGGGACGCCTGCTCCGAGCCTCTGCTGCCAGACTGTGGCCGTCAGTAGGACATCCACTGAGGGCTCCCAGACTGTGAAAGGGGCAGACTGGGCTGAGGGAACCCCACCCCCCAGTGCACGAATTTCGTGCCCCGGGCCTCTAGTATACTAATAAAAGGGTAATATGCTAATTAGACCAGATAGACCAGATGTCTCCTGAACGTCCTTCCGGACAAAGTTGTAGCGGCTGCAAGGGCCGAGGGCAGGTGGCCACGGTGGCCGGCAGCATCAGCAGTGGTGGGGTGCTGGGGGAGGCGCCTTTCCCAGGTGGGCGCAGTCGCCTCCCGCAGAGGGAGGCCAGACTGCGGCTTAGGCCTGCTCCCTGCGGGCCTCCCCTAAAGGCTCCCGGACTGTGAAAGGGGGCAGGCTAGGCTGAGGGGACCCCCCACTTGCCAGTACATGAATTTTCATGCACTGGGCCACTAGTGTGTGTGTCTGTGTGTTTACTTACAGATAGTATTCTATGCAAAATACAGAGCTTTATCCCTTGGTTTACTTGATATATTCTGGAGATCTTTCCATACTAACACTTCTACAGATTTCACAACAGCTGCACTGTATTCCACTATATAGAGATACCATAATTTACTTAACTAGACACTGATAAGAAAAAAAACAAAAGAGTTAAACATTAAACTTGTATGAACAACCTAAATGCCAATCCTTCTCCACGAATGCTGCAAAAACCACTCCTGCACTATTATATACAAGACATTGTTGTGAACTTGTTAAAGTGTATATAGGACAACTTACAAATGGAAGTGCTCAAAGGGTATATGAGGTTACAACAACATATATTCCCATCATTCCTTGTAGTAACTTAACATCCCTTTTGAATTTTAAAATCACATATCTTGCCTTGGCCAGTTAGAATCAGTGGTTAGTTTGCATTTTGAATAGAATGCTCAAATTTAGAATGCTAAATCTATGTTTATATTTGAATTTTTTTTGTATGAGGAGAGAAAGGGAGCTTAAGTATCATATATAAAATCACTTGCCTTAATGATTAAAAATGTTCCTTTATCATAGAATAAAGAGTTTGGTAGTAAAAAAAAAAAAAAGTAGAGAATGCTAGATTCTAAATTTAGATTTTTCTACTTTAAAATTGAGAGATTTTAACATGCTAATGTAAATTGTGATTCTTCATATAGCCATTCCAAACCTATGACCACAGAATCATTTCTTTCAGAAAATATCTATTAATAGTTCATGGAGAACTTTTAACATATATTTTGGGAAATGCTGGTATAGAACAAAAACGAGAGATAAAAGAGCAGGACATCTTGTTCATTAAGTAACTTAAAATGTATTTATGGAGTGCCTGGCACTAGGACAATGGTAAATAAAATAGATACTGTTCTTGACATTGCAGAGTTTACACTATAGTAGGGGATAGAGATACCAATAAAAGAGTCCTTAAAAATAAATTGTAAAGTTGATAAGTGCTATAAAGGAAAAGTACAATGTGTTAAAGGAAATATAAATAGGAAAAGGATTTAAAGGACAGTATCACTTTCACTAGTGCAAAGTGACATTTAAGCTAGGATCTGCAGGAATGGGAGCTAGTTAAAAGATTGTTTTAAGTTCAAGAGAGAAAGCTATGTTGAAAAACAGTGTTCAAAAGATTGTTTTAAGTTCAAGAGAGAAAGCTATGTTGAAAAACACTTAATGAAGAACACTAGCTTGACACCTTAGGTAGGTAGTTTCTTTATATTATAGAATGCTTATACCAATTAGGTTCCGTGGCATTTTACAAATTAAACACCCCAGAATGAAGAACAATTCTAATTTTTCATAAAATAACAGAGGCATAAACTCTCGATTAAGTCTGATCTTAAGGAACAAAGTAAATAAATTAAACAATCTAAAGAAGTTTTTAGCCGTAACCAGTTTGGCTCAGTGGATAGAGCGTCGGCCTGCGGACTAAAAGGTCCCAGGTTCGATTCTGGTCAAGGGCATGTACCTTAGTTGCGGGCACATCCCCAAGTGGGGGGTGTGCAGGAGGCAGCTAATCAATGTTTCCCTCTCATTGATGTTTCTAACTCTCTATCTCTCTCCCTTCCTCTCTGTAAAAAATCAATAAAAATATATTTTAAAAAAAGGATTTTTTAATATTCAAGCTTATATAAAATCGAATCAGATGAACCATCTACACTAATAAAAGAGAAACATGGTAATTAGCGTACAACCGCTACCCTTTTCATTGGCTAATCAGTGAGTATATGCAAATTAACTGACAACCAAGATGGCGGCCGGCAGCCATGCACTGAAGCGAACAGGGAGGCTTGCTTGCTCCAGGACTGGCGGACTCCAACGTTCCCCACCTGCCACTGCCGGCCTCTGACCTGGCAGTTTGAAACATTGTAACAAATATAAAAGCTAAACAAAACCTCAGAAACCAGCTTTCAGCCGCCGGGATCTCAGAGCTGGAGTTATACATTGTTTTGATTATAGAACGCAAAAAAACCAGATACCAGCTTTCAGCAGAGGAAGCCTCAGAGCTAGAGCCAGAGCTAAAGCTGGCCCAGAATAAAAAAAAAAAAAAAGAAAAAAAAAGGAGCGGTTGGGAGCTTCAGTCAACTGCCTGACTGAAAGCAGTCCTCAGCTCCTCACCCAGACTGGCCAGGCACCCCAGTGGGGACCCCCACCCTGAAGGGGGTGTGACCAGCCGCAAACAGCCATCATCCCCTCATCCAGGCTGGCCAGGCACCCCAGTGGGGACCCCCACCCTGATCCAGGGCACCCTTCAGGGCAAACCAGCTGGCCCCCAGGCCTCTATCCTATATAGTAAAAGGGTAATATGCCTCCCAGCACCGGGATCAGTGGAGCCGCGAGGCCTCCTGGCACCGGATCAGCGTTACAGGGGGCAGCGCCCAAACCCCCTGATCGCCCTGCAACTCTGTGTGTGACAGGGTGCGGCGTCCCCCCCCCCCCTCCCCCCAGGCCCTGCTCTGTGTGTGACAGGGTAGAGTCATAACCTCCCCATCGGCCTTGCCCTGAGTGTGACAGTGGTGGCGCCCCAACCCCCTGATCGTCCCTGCTCTGTGGGTGATAGAGGGCAGCGCCCCAACCCCCCCCCCCCCCCCGCACGGGCCCTGCTCTGTGTGTGATGGGATAGAGCCATAACCTCCCCATTGGCCCTGCCCTAAGTGTGACAGTGGCGGCGCTCCAACCCCCTGATCGGCCCTGCTCTGTGGGTGATAGAGGGCGGCGCCCCAACCCCCTGATCCGCCCTGCTCTGTGTGTGACAGGGGGCGGTGCCCTAACTCCCCTATCGGCCCTACTCTGTGAGTGACAGGGGGGAGCTCCTCAACCCCCTGATCGGCCCTGCTCTGTGTGTGACGGGGGGGAGCTCCCCAAACCCCTGATGGGCCCTGCTCTGTGCGTGACAGGGGGCAGCGCCCCAACCCCCTGATTGGCCCTGCTCTGTGTGTGACAGGGTACGGAGCCCCAACTCCCCTGATGGGCCCTGCTCTGTGCATGACAGGGGGCAGCGCCCCAACCCCCTGATTGGCCCTGCTCTGTGTGTGACGGGGTGGCGCTGCAACCTCCCCATCGACCCTGCCTTGAGTGTGACGGGGCGGTGCCCCAACCCCCCAATCGGCCCTACCCTGAGCGTGACTGAGGGTGGCATCGCAACCTCCTGATCCGCCCTGCTCTGTGCATGACAGGGGGCGGCGTCGCAACTCCCCAATCAGCTCCGCTCTGAGCCCGACCAGGGGCTGCACCTAGGGATTGGGCCTACCCTCTGCCACTCAGGAGCAGGCCTAAGCCAGCAGGTCATTATCTCCCGAGGGGTCCCAGACTGTGAGAGGGCACAGGCTGGGCTGAGGGAAACCCCCTTCCCCCCCCGAGTGCACAAATTTTTGTGCACCGGGCCTCTAGTAACTTATAATTAAATACCTTTAATTAATTATAGATGTTTTCTACACATAGCAATATAAACAATAATAGAGAGAATATAAACAAGACTCAACAATGATCTTTAGAAAGTTCAGTGACACACTTTCACGTCTCCATGAAGCTTGCTATTGTGAAACTGGGCACCAAGATCATTCACTTTTGTTACTTCAGCCTTCCTAAGAGCATTGGAAGAGCATGAGTTTTAGAGACAGAGACCCAAGAAAGAACCATAGCTTCCTCATAAGACCCCCAAGCCCAGAAACTCACTTTGCTACCCATATTTAAAATTTTATACACACACACACACACACACACACACACACACACACACACGGGGTCCAGTGCACGAATTTGTGTACCTTGAAAGGCACTGTGGGTCGCGAGGCTGCAGTGGGCACGGGGACGAGTATTGGTCCCTCCTGCTGAGGCCTCGGTCTCCCATCTGCCAGCAGTCTTGCTCCCACTGCCGCTGTTCCCGTCGCAGCCACTCCCATGCACTGATGGCACCAGCCCCGTTTGCACCCACTGATGGTGCAGAACGATTGAGGCCAGCACCAAAAGCTGGTGCAAGCAGGGCCAGCACCGTCAGTGGGTGCGAGCAGGGGCTGCTGCCCCCATTGCCCCTTAGGAGCAGGGGGAGGTGGAGAAGCCCTGAGTGGCGATTGGGGCCGGCAGTCACTGCTTGCACCTGCTAATGTCGAAGAGTGATTGGGCACCGTTGCCGGCAGTGGGTGCGAGCGGGGCTGGCGATGGCAGCATGTGAGGGCCGGGCTATTCAGTAACCATCAGAAGCTCACCTCGATTACAGCGACTGGTGCCCTGCTTTGGTCTGGCGCCCCTGCTCACCTGTTCCACCATCCCACAGCAGCTGACACCCACCAAGTTCCGTGCACATCTCCTGGTGGTCAGTGCACATCATAGCAACCAGTTGTTCTGCTGTTTGGTTTATTTGCATATTATATATATATATACACACACACACACACACTAGAGGCCCAGTGCATGAAATTTGTGTGTGTGTGTGTGGGGGGGGGGGGGGGGGGGGGGGGCGTTCTCCTCAGCCCGGCCTGCACCTCCCCAATCAAGGACCCCTCAGGGGATGTCCGACTGCCAGTTTGGGCCTAAACTGGCAGTTGGACATCCCTCTTGCAATCTGGGACCGCTGGCTCCTAACTGCTCGCCTGCCTGCAGGCCTGATCGCCCCTAACTGCCCACCCCTGCCAGCCTGATCACCCCTAACTGCCTTCCCGTTGGCCTGATCACCCCCTAACTGCTCCCCCTGTTGGCCTGATAGCCCCTAACTGCCTCTGCCTTGGCCCCTGCCACTGTGGCTTTGTCTGGAAGGATGTCCGGAAGATGTCCAGTCTAATTAGCATATTACCCTTTTATTACTATAGATATTTCTTACCCATCTTTCCCTCTCTTCTCTCTAGCAGTTAATGTTTACTCTTTTACTATACTGTTACTTTTGCTTGCCCTTGAAAAACTTTGCATTTTCAGGCTGTAAACAGGGCATATCATTTAAATTTGAGAAGCCAGAAAATATTTTATTGATTAAATAATAGTGGCATTAGGTATCTGCTGATAAAATCTGAAGGGACAGCGTTGAAAATGTGCCTTAAACATCTGCTGTGTGCCTTTGCTCATCTCTGCTGATACTACATTCAATGCCTCTACCCCACCATCAAATTCTGGTTTAAAATGATCTTTCCTCTGCTTTACCTAATTTGTGCATCTATACTACTACTAGAGGCCTGATGCATGAAATTTATGCAAGAGCAGGCCTTCCATCCCCTGGCTGCCGGCACTGGCTTCCCTCCGGCACCCGGGCATTCCTTCTCTGGCCGCCAGCAGGCACCCGGGTCCTGGGCTGGTTTCCCTCTGGTCCTGGCTTTGTCAGGAAGGATGTCCGGTCTAATTAGCACATTACTCGTTTATCATTATAGATATTCTCTACTTAGAAATTGTGCTGTAATATTTGGGTACATGCTCATGTCCAAAATTTGAGCTCCTTAAGATTAGATATTATGTCTAGTTAATCTTTGTATCCTTTCCTTTTAAAAATGTATTCTCCTATAGTAGTTGGAAACTAAATTCTTTTAAGGATGAAGACTAAATAAGATTACCATGGTAACCTACTCAGTATCTAGTACTGTGTTTTGCCTTATTGCAGATTCTATTAAAATGTCATAGAAAAATGAGAGGGTCAGTCTAAACAGAATGCATGTAAAAATACAAAAGATATGCCTGGCTGGTGTAGCACAGTGGTTGAGCATCACCCTATGAACCAGGTGGTCAGGGCTCGATTCCTGGTTTCTGCACAACCCCCAGTAGGGGGGGCGGTGTGTGTGCAGGAAGCAGCCAATCAGTGATTCTCTCTCATCACTGATGCTTCTCTCTCTCCCTCTTTCTTCCTCTCTGAAATCAACAAAAACATATTTTTAAAAATATACAAGAGATTCTACTTACTCTGTAATAAGTTCTAATAAATATTTACCAAACTACAAATGAGCGATTCAAGGTTATATTGTTGAGAATTCATAAACAAAGATTAAATTATGGTCATGTATTTAATAAATTTTTATTTAAGCAAATTATGACCTTATCACGTAGCCATAACAACAATTAAGATCACATTTAGACCTTTGGGTTACTGAATTAAAAACAGCTTATTAAAAGCAACAATAATGTATAAAAATTCCTTACAAGAAATAAGTAATGACTAAATAAAAAGACACTTAAGTTTAAACTCCAGATTGTTTATGCATGTAGAGCTAGACTCCATTGCTACTTGAACAATATAGCTAGGCTGAATTATTTTTTCTCTATTTTCTAATGCCATTTCTAAGAACCAAACCATCAATTCCTAATGCAGAACACTGCTCCAGTTTTTCTACATCTTAGTTTTCCTACATACAAACACCCAACTCTTGCCTGGCTCATTATAATAGCCTTCTAACTGGTTTTCATGCTTTCATTTTTCTTTTCTTCTAGTGCTATGTTAATATACAAGTCAAATCATACCATTCTTCCATTCAAACTATTCCAATTATTTTCCTCTTCACTCAGAAAAGTCAAAGTTCTTAAAATTATTTACAAGGTCCTACATGATTTGCATTCCCTTTCCTTATTACTCCTCTGACATCATTTACTATTCTCCTCTTCACTCACTCTGCTTGTCATACTAGATTCTTTGCTCTTTGTCAAGGAATCTAGTGTAAGAAACTAGAGGCCAGGTGCATGGGTTTGTGCCCCGGGGGGATCCCTTGGCCTGGCTTGCGGGGATCAGGCCGTAACTGACTCTCCGACATCCCCCGAGGGATCCTGGATTGCGAGAGGGTGCAGGCCAGGCCGAGGGATCCGACTGGTGCATGATTGGAACCGTGGGAGGGCTCCAGAGCGTGTCCGGTCCATCTCACACAGTCCAGATTGGGCTGATAGAGACTGGCCAGGTGGGGAGGGACTGTAGGAGGTTGGCCAGCCTGGAGGGACTACAGGAGGGCTCTAGGGCATGTCTGGACCGTCTAGCCCAGTCCCGATTGGCAGGACCCCACACCAGCAAGCTAACCTACTGGTCGAAGCATCTGCCCCCTGGTGTTCAGTGCACGTCATTGCGACTGGTCAAACGAACGATCGGACATTTAGCATATTAGGCTTTTATTATATAGGATTACATAGAATAGCTTGTAAAAAAGTAGCTTGCTCTCTCACCTTCAAGTCTTGGTTCAGAAGTCAGCTTTACAGACTATTCCTTACAGCTCTCCCACTATCTACCCACTAGAGTAGCTAAAATGGAAAGGGCTGACAACATCGAATGATGATGAGGATGTGGGATAACTAGAACTCTCACACACTGCTAATGAGAAAAAGATGTGGTGGATATTATAAAACCAAAGACACATCCCACATGGCCTGCCCCTGGGTATTTCCCCAACAGAAATGAAAACACAAGCCCACAAAAAACTTGAATAAGAATGCTCATACAGTTTTATTCATAACTAGAGGCACAGTGCACAAAAATTTGTGCACTTGAGGGGGAGGGGGTCCCTCAGCCCAGCCTGTGCCCTCTCGCAATCTGGGACCCCTCGGAGGATGTCCACCTGCTGACTTAGTCCCATTCCCCAGGGGATCGGGCCTAGCTGGCAGTCAGACATCCCTCTGGCAGCCAGGGAGCCCTCGGGGATGTCCACTTGCCTGCGGGTAGCAGGCCTAAGCTGCATTCGGACATCCTTAGTGCTGCTGAGGAGGCGGGAGAGGCTCCCACCACAATTGCTGTGCTGGCAGCCGTCAGCCTGGCTTGTGGCTGAGAAGAGCTCTGCCTGTGGGAGCGAACTGGCCACCAGGGGGCAGCTCCTGCATTGAGCGTCTGCCCCCTGGTGGTCAGTGTGTATCATAGTGACCAGTCATTCCCAGTTGCTCTGCTGTTAGTGTCAATTTGTTTTCTGTTTGTTTGTTTGTTTTTTTAAAATATATTTTATTGATTTTTTACAGAGAAGAAGGAAGAGGGACAGAGAGTTAGAAACATCAATGAGAGAGATCGATCAGCTGCCTCCTGCACGCCCCCTACTGGGGATGTGCCCGCAACCAAGGTACATGCCCTTGACCAGAATCGAACCTGGGACCCTTGAGTCCGCAGGCCGACGCTCTATCCACTGAGCCAAACCAGTTCGGTGATGTTAGTGTCAATTTGAATATTACTCTTTTATTATATAGGATTATTATATAGGATAGAGGCCTGGTGCATGGGTGAGGGCCAACTGGTTTGCCCTGAAGGATGTCCTGGATCAGGGTGGGGGTCCCGCTGGGGTGCCTGGCCAGCCTGGGTGAGGGGCTGAGGACCATTTTCAGGCTGGCCAAGCCACCCAGCGGTGACCCTCACCCATGGGGGTGTGGCCATCCTGGGTGAAGGGCTGAGGGCTGTTTTCAGGCTGGCCACACCCCCTTCAGGGTGGAGGTCCCTGCTGGCCAGCCTGGGTGAGGGGCTGATAGCTGTTTTCAGGCTGGCCACAGTCCCTTCAGGATGGGGGGTGGGGTCCCGCTGGGGTGCCTGGCCAGCCTGGGTGAGGGGCTGATGGCCGTTTTCAGGCTGGCCATGCCCCCCGGTGACCCAAGCTCCCAGTCTCTCCTATTTTTTTTTTCAGCGCCTCCTTGAGCAGAGGCCAGGGCGGGCTGGAAGCAGGTATCTGGGATTTATTTATCTTCTATAATTGAAACTTTGTAGCCTTGAGCGGAGCCCAGGGCCGGCCAGGGCAGGCAGGAAGCTTGGCTTCCTCCATCGCCGGAGGCAACCCAATCCTCCTGCTCGCTCTAGCTCCATGGCCACCATCTTAGTTGGTTTGCATACTCGCTCCTGATTGGCTGGTGGGCATGGTTTGTGGGTGTAGCGGAGTGTTGGAGTGATGGTTAATTTGCATGTTTCTCTTTTATTAGTGGATACCTCCAATATGGAAACAACCCAAATGTCCATAAACAGGAGGACAGATGATAAATTGTGGTATAATACTAGAATTAAACACTACTGAGCAAAAAAAAGGAATAAACCATTTACAAACATTGGGTTGAGTAAAAATAGTTTTACACAAGAGAGTTGATAGTCTTTGAGTCTATTTGAGTTTTTATAATAAGCAAAATTAATCTATGGTAAAAGAAAATCAAAACAGTAGCTGTTTCTAGGTAGTGGTGGCAAGAATTGCTTGGGAAGTGGAATTTTCTGGGATAATAATGTTCCATATCTTGATGAGGGTTGGGTTTTGCTAGTATATAATTTTGTTAAAGTTCAGCAAATATATAATAAACATTTATGAGTTTCTTTGAAAGAAATTCAATCTCAAAAGAAAAGAGTGAACAAACACTGAACTCGAGTTAATATACAGGCTAAAATATTTAGGGAAACATGCATTGATGCCTGCAATTTATTTTTAAATGCATCAAAAAAAAATAAGGTGGATGTAGAGATGGAGAGATATATAATAAATCAAGTAGAATTTAATTTGGGGGTATTTGGGTGGTCATGGCAAAAATTATTTTTTTAATACTTTAAAAACATTTTTATTGATTTTTAGAGAGAAGAAGGGGGAGGGAGAGAAACATCAATGTAAGTGAAACATTGATCAGCCCACAACTGGGCATGGGCCCTAACTGGAATTGAACAGGAAACTTTTTTAAAAAACATTTTTTAAATATATATTTTCAATTGATTTCAGAGAAGGGAGAGAAAAATAGAAACATCAATGATGACAGACAATCACTGATTGGCTGCCTCCTGCACCCCCCGCTACTGGGGATCAAGCCCATATAACCAGGGCATGTGCGCCCTGACTGAGAATTGAACTGTGACCTTCTGGTTCATTGCTTGATGCTCAAGCAGTGAGCCCACCAGCCAGAACCATGGTAAAAATTCTTGAAATGTTACTCCGCTACACTCACCAACCAATCAGAGTGACTATGCAAATTAACCCAACAAACATGGCAGTTAATTTGCAGACGCAGGTGCGGAGCGAATACTGAACACGACTGAAGATGGGGGCGGCCACGGAGCTGGAGTGAGCAGGAGGCTTGGGGTGCTCAGGGCTTCCAGCCAGCCCTGGCCTCAGCTCGAGGAGCTGGAAAGAAAAAGGAGAGGCTGGGAGCAGCCGGAGAGGAGAAGCCAAGCCTCACTGCTGCAGCCGGACCAAAGGCCTGGGTCCTGGGTACCAGAGGAAAACTGGTGTTGGTAGCCAGGGGAAGGAAGGCCTATTTCGCAAATTTTCGTGAAATGGGCCACTAGTCTACACTAATAAAAGACAAAGATGCTCAGAGCATTTGAGATCTCACTCTCTGGCATATGTCATCAGTTTGGCTCAAATAAACTCTTGTAAAAATTCTCAAAAAAAAAAAAAAAAGACAAAGATGCTAATTGGCCGTACCTTCGCTATGCCCTAAGCCACGCCCACCAGCCAATCAGAGCGACTGTATGCAAATTATCCCAACCAAGATGGCGGCCAGCAGCCATGGAGCTGGAGCAAGCAGGAGACTTGGTTGCCCAGGCGATGGAGGAAGCCAAGCTTCCCGCCTGCCCTGAGCTGGCTGTGGCCTCCGCTCATGGCAACAAAGTTTCAATTATAGAAGATAAATAAATCCCAGACACCTGCTTCCAGCCAGTCTCCACTGGGAGCTTGGGTGGCTGGGGATTGCGGCCAGCTTGCAAACAGCCATCAACCCCTCACCCAGGCTGGCCATACCCTCATGGGGTGAGGGTCCCCGCTTTGGGGCTTAGCCAGCCTGAAAACGGCCCTCAGCCCCTCACCCAGGCTGACCAGGCACCCCAGGGGGAACCCCCACCCTGAAGGGGCTGTGGCCAGCCTGCAAACAACCATCAGCCCCTCACCCAGGCTGGCCAGGGACTCCTATAGAATAAAAGGGTAATATGCAAATTGACCCTAACAGCAGAACGACTGGGAAAAACTGGTCACTATGACACACACACTGACACCAGTGAGCAGATGCTCAATGCAGGAGCTGCCCCCTGGTGGTCAGTGTGCTCCCACAGGCGGAGCTCTGCTCAGCCACAAGCTAGGCTGGCGGCTGCCAGTACAGCGGTGATGGTGGGAGCCTCTCCTGCCTCCTCAGCAGCGCTAAGGATGTTCGACTGCAGCTTAGGTCTGCTACCCGCTGGCAAGTGGACATCCCCTGAGGACTCCCGGGCTGCCAGAGGGATGTCTGACTGCCAGCTTAGGCCCAATCCCCCCCAGGGAGTGGGCCTAAGCCAGCAGGTGGTCATCCTCCGAGGGATCCCAGACTGCGAGAGGGCACAGGCCAGGCCGAGGGACCCCCCCCCCCCCGAGTGCACAAATTTTTGTGCACCGGGCCTCTAATCTACACTAATAAAAGAGAAACATGGTAATTGGCGTACGACCGCTACCCTTTTCATTGGATAATCAGTGAGTATATGCAAATTAACTGTCAGCCAAGATGGCGGCCGAGAACAGGATGCTTGGTTGCCCCAGTGATAGAGAAAACCAAGGTTCCCGCCTGCAGCTGCGGGGCTCTGAGCTCCTGAAGCAACAGCTCCAAAAGATACAATGTTTCAAGTAGAAGCTAAAAGATGATGGTTAATCTGCAAACTCAGGCTCCAAGCGGTAGAGCGAAGCCAAACAGCCCTGAAGCCGCAGAGCAGAGAGGCCTCACTGCCCGGGGATCAGCGGAGCCGCGAGGCCTCCCGCCCCCGATATCAGCGGAGCCAAGAGGCCTCCCGGCCCCTGGATCAGCGGAGCCGAGAGGCCTCCCGGCCGCCTGGATCAGCGGAGCCGAGAGGCCTCCCGGCCGCCTGGATCAGCGGAGCCGAGAGGCCTCCCGGCCCCTGGATCAGCAGAGCTGAGAGGCCTCCCAGCCCCTGGATCAGCAGAGCTGAGAGGCCTCCCAGCCCTGGGATCAGCGGAGCCTGATGGAAGCCCTGTGTGTTTATGCACCCTGGGGGTGCAGAGGTCCTGTCCTAGGCAGAGGCCTATGGCGAAATTTTCGACTCTGAGAAGCAGCCTATGGGCTGGAAGGCAGCTCCTCTGACCTCAGTGCTGGAGAAGACGATTAAGCAGAAAACTAAAGAAACCAATTTTACATCATTTCCCAGGTGGAGAACAGTTGGCATGTAAGCCCCTGACCAGTGCCCAGCCTCTCCTCTGTCAGTCTATCTCACTCTTAGGTACCATGTTCTTTGTTCTGTCTTAACTGCAACTCATTTTTAAACTAGATTGCTTTTAAAAGACTAAATAAAGTTTCCCTTAAGTTATTTAGGTGGTGCTGGGGCTGCTGGGGGCCTGATAGAAGACACAAACACGCAACAGGTGGCCTGTACCCAGCAGCTCCAAGGCCGGCCACCTTGGTGCTGGGGTTGCTGGGGGTATCAGAGACACAAACCGGCAGGCCTGGCACCCAGCAGACCCGAGGCCTTTGTGGCAGCACTAAGGAGCATCAAGCCAAGTGGTAGGAAGCAGCAAGCAGCTGGGCAGTAACAAGGGAGGGGTCCCGGACTGCAAGAGGGCACATGCTGGGCTCAGGGACCCCCCACCCATTCCCAGTGCACGAATTTCGTGCACCGGGCCTCTAGTATATAATAAAGAGGGAATATGCAAATTGACCGTCTAACAGTCGAGATGGCTGTGCCTACAGCAGAAGCAGGGATTCTATAACACAAGATGGCTGCAATCATCAGGGACCTGAGCCTGCATGCCGCTGGGCTGGGGCAAGAGACCTGAGGCTGTGCCCCCCACCTGGTGGGGCTTGATGGGGGACCTCAGGCCACATGCCCCGCCTGACAGAGCATGACAGGTGACCTCAGGCTGTGCCCCCCACCTGGCAGGGCTTGACGGGGAACCTTAGGCTGTGCCCCCTGCCCCGCGCCAGGCTGGGGGATCTCAGGCCATGCCCCACCCCGGCACCCAGACAGGGGACCTGAGGCCACGACCCCCCACCCGGCGGGGCTTGACAGGGGACCTCAGGGCTCACCCCCCACCTGATGGGGCTTGATAGGGACCTCAAGGCGTCCCCCCTGCACCGGCCTGGGGGATCTCAGACCGCGCACCCAGCCCTGGGGCACGTGAGGCTGAGCCCCCCACCTGGCAGGGCTTGACGGGGGACCTCAGGCCACTTCCCCTGCCCTGGCGCCAGGCCAGGCAATCTGAGGCTGTGCCCCCTGCCCGCGATGTGCCAGGGGGACCTGAAGCTGCACCCTCCCCCTGCCCAGCGGGGCTTGACAGGGGTGGGGCCGGCCGGGTCTGGATCTTGCCCAATGGGGGTGGGGCTGGCCGGGTGGGCTGGGACTTGACTCTGGGTCAAGTGGCGCACCCCAGACTCTGACAGGAGGAAGATTTTCATATACATTTTACTAATTTTCTTTCATCTCTGACACTTCTATTATAGAGAAAGGGCAAATAGCAATATTAAAATATTTCCTCTAATTATTTTGCCTTTAATGTGCACAAATTTCGTGCACCGGGTCACTAGTCTATAATAATAAAAGCATAGTATGCTAATTAGATCGGACGTCCTTCTGGACGAAGCCAGGGCTGTGAGGGAACCCCAAGTCCTGGGTGCTTGCTGGCTGCTGGAGCAAAGCCCCGGTCCCAGGTGCCTTTCTTCATTGTAAATAAAGGAAGAACCGGACAAAGTCTATGAAACATCTGTTTGCAAACACTGGACAATTGGCAATGCAGAATTTTGATCACTGAGAGAAGGGAGAAAGCCCTAATATCTATGTCCCTGATTTTCTGCCTGGAGAAACTTTCTGGATCATATATAGTAAACGGAAGGGGATTCTAAACCGAGCATGGTGGTCTCACTGAGTTGGGGAAACAGATCGGGGATTAGGGAGGCTGCAATGGCTGGACTTTGTGGACCTGTGTATCAAAGAGAAGGGCATCGCCCAGATAAAGAGCCCCAAACATGTGCATGGGGTCTCACTTTAGCTGCATACTGTGCCCTACATACTTAGAATGAGATTTCAAGTGGTTGGTCCAAGGACAATTACTGAGTACAGAACAAACTACTAGGAAGCTATAGGCTAAATAAGTCCCAGCACTAACAAAGAATTGAGAGATGGTAGAGTTCTGATCCCACACAGCAATGAGACCTTTTTGAACATCTGGTACAGTTAATAGAGATCCCAGAAGGGCCATGCCTTGATATTAAGGCTAAATAGTCCTAGATTAAAGGCCACCGTAAGTCCATACCAACAGAGCTTACATTCAAGTCTTGAAAGCTGATCTGCAGGCAATTTAATCGTCTTCCAAGTAAAGGTACTCTTTAAAAGAAGAAACAATTTAGACACTTAGCAATTACTAGGAAGAAGCAGGAAAGTGGGAATCAAAATCGGGAAATATAAATAGACTAAAAAAAAAACCAATAATGATCGAAAGCAGACAAGAATTTTAGACAGCTATTATAAATATGTTAAGGAACTTAAAGGAAAGCATGAAATAATAAGGAGATAAATAGAAGATATAGAAAAGAGCAAAGTGTGCCCTAGCTGGTTTGGCTCAGTGGATAAAGTGTCGGCCCGTGGACTGAAGGGCCCTGGGTTTGATTCCAGTCAAAGGCATATGCCTGGGTTGCTGGCTTGATCCCCACTGGGGGCATTCAGGTGGCAGCCAATTAATGATCCTCTCTCATCATCATCATTGATGCTTCTATCTCTCTTTCCCTTTCACTCTGAAATAAATAAAAATATATATAAAAGAAAAAAGAGCAAAGTGAAACTTGTAGAAATAAAAGATCCTATATAATAAAAGGCTAATATGCAAATCAACCGAATGGCAGAACAACAGGTCGATATGATGCGCAGTGACCACCAGGGGACAGATGCTCATCGCAGGAGCTGCTCATGGTCAGTGCGCTCCCACAGGGGGAGCACCACTCAGCCAGAAGCCCTGAGCCAGGCTCACAGCTGGTGAGCACAGCGGTGGTGGTGGGAACCTCTCCCACCTCCGCGGCAGCCCTAAGGATGTCCAACTGACGGCTTAGGGGGAGCGGATGTAAGCTGCCAGTCAGACAACCCCCGAGGGCTTCCAGACTGCGAGAGGGCTCAGGCTGGGCTGAGGGACCTCCCTCCCCCGAGTGCACAAATTTCGTGCACTGGGCCTCTAGTGTTTAGGTGATCTAATACTAATGAAAGCTGTAAAAAGACTTAAGTCCTTAGCCCTTGTACATATTCACTCTTACAATTTCATCCACTATCATGGCTTTAATTACCACCTGTATGCTGATGACCAGATAAAGAAATCTTAATTTCTAGCCCAGATTTCTGCTGAACTCTAGGCACATGTATAAAATATCTCTTATTATATGTTCCAAAGATATCTCTCTCACAACAGCAACATTCCCATCCGGTGATTCTGCAAGTCTGTTCCTCCTCCTGTTAACCTATTACAATTAATTGAACCATCATATATCCAGTCATCCAAGCTAGAAGCCTTAATTTTTCCACCTCCTTCTTCCTACTTCCCCATTTCTAAATTAGGCATCAGATCCTCTAGATTTCATTCATTTTTTTCATGCTATTGTCATAGTTCAGGCAGCAACTAGTCTTCTTACCCAAGCATACTATTCTCAAATTCCCTTCTACAGTACTGCTAGTGGTCTAAAAGAATTTGATCATGCCACTGTCATGCTTAATCCTTGGCTCTCTGTTGCTTTTGTGATAAAATTCAAACTTCTTGGCATGGCAAACAAGGTCTTTCATGATTAGCTTTACCTAATCCTTCCAGTCCAACCCCTTACCACTTTCCACCCTGAATTTTACACTCTGGCCATATAACTTTCTATAACACCTAATGGTGATGTTTTCTGTCTTTAATTATACAAATCTGTGTTCTTTATAATTCTACAAGGATGTCACCCCTCTTTTAGAAAGTCTTTCACAACTATTATGTAATACATAGAAAACAAGTAGGGGTAATTTTTAAAATGTCTATTTCATAAAGACCCAATTAAAATCCTTATAAAATTGAAAACCGAGCAAGCCAGAATCAAAAAAAAAAAAAAAAAATTCCTGACAGGGTTTTCACTCCTAAACTACCCTTCTCATACATACCAGAAGGGGCAGGACACTACAGGTAGGGAAGAACATCAAACGTAAGAAAAACCTCAATAATTGTTTTAAAAAGGCATTTATTTTGGATAAAATTTTAATATACTTCGAAGAAATGACTTTGGAAGTCGTTTTTAGCTTTGGGTTATAAAGCTTTAATAACTTCACTTAGGCTTTATTAATGCCTATTAATTCATCTTTCTAGAATTAAAATAATAAAAGCTAACATGTACTGAGCATTTATCACATGCCAGGCTTGAGTTTCACAAATCTTGCTTCATTTAAAGCTTAAAACAATACTATTACACACACATCTAGAAAAAGAGGTGGCAATACTCTATTTCATAGATCAGTAAACTTGCCTAGGTTCATTCAGAGCTGAATTCAAACCCAGCTGTATGAATTCTAAACAACTTCACTAGATTTATATTGACTCTCAAAAATATGTATATTCCCCACAGATTGTTCATTAGTTGCAAGGGAAAACGAGTAACTATATAGTGGAGAAAACTGGACCACACCTTGACTGGGTGATCAAAATTAACATTATTATTGAGGGACAGATAGATATATGTGCCTTCAGATGTGATGCCATGAGAGTACGGCATCTTTTCTGTAATATTCTAGCTAAGAATGCAAAACCTAAATCCAACTGAGAAAACATCAGACAAACCCCAAATGATATGCATTTAAAAAAAAAAAATCAAAGGGACTGTGATCTTAAGAAATGTCATCATCATAAAAAGATTACCCCTCCCCCACCACTGAAATATTTAAGTTCATGATATAGGCAACTTACTCTCAAATGGCTTGAAAAAAAAAATACATGTGTGCAGGAATGGCAGAAAGTGTGTGAAAAAAAAATCATAAAGGCAGTGGGGCAAAATGTTAATAATAGGTAAATACGGGTGTAATACTCCTTTTCTTTTCTGTAAGTTTGAAGTTATTTTCAAACAATAGCTTTTTTGTTGTTGTTGTTAATCTTCACCTGAGGATATTTTTCCATTGAAGGGAGGAGGAGAGACAGAGAGAAGCATTGATTGATATGAGACTGACGCATTGATTAGTTGCCTCCCGCACACCAAGGTCAGTGCCCTTGATGGGAATCCAACCAGGGTCCCTTCAGTTCACAGGCCGAATCTCTACCCACTAAGCAAAACCAGCTTGAGCTCAAATAATAGCTTTTTTTTTTTTTTTTTTTTAAAATATATTTTATTGATTTTTTACAGAGAGGAAGGGAGAGAGATAGAGAGTTAGAAACATCGATGAGAGAGAAACATCGATCAGCTGCCTCTTGCACATCTCCTACTGGGGATGTGCCCGCAACCCAGGTACATGCCCTTGACCGGAATCGAACCTGGGACCTTTCAGTCCACAGGCCGACGCTCTATCCACTGAGCCAAACCGGTTTCGGCCAAATAATAGCTTTTTTAAAAGCTAAGAGCAAAAGGAAACTTAAGAAAAAGTAGACTCTCTATAAGCATGAGGAAAAGATTCAAGTACCTTTTCCAGAATTGCTGCCAAGAAACTGCATGATCTTTCATAAGTCAGTTAAAGTTTCCAGCTCTTAATTTCCCAATCTTAACTAGATAGTCTAAGACTACTGTCCTCTGAATAGTAGTTATAGGGATATCATTAGGTGTTATGAAAGGAATTCTGTGATTAAATAATTTTGGGAAATACACATACAGGAATAAATAATATTGGTAGTTTCTTTACAGAGCAATCCTCATAAATTTTACATAGCCAAAACACACCATGGTTTTCCAAACGAGAATACAAAAGTCAATCTTTTGTTATTATTCATTGACCATTGTTAGTATAACTTATCTAAATTTTTGGTGAGACCAAGTCTTTACTGTTTAGTATTAAAAAGTATGGTAAGCATGCCCTAACCCAGTGGTCGGCAAACTCATTAGTCAACAGAGCCAAATATCAACAGTACAACGATTGAAATTTCTTTTGAGAGCCAAATTTTTAAACTTAAACTATATAAGTAGGTACCTTGTTATTAACTAAATTAGGGTACTCCTAAGCTGGCCTTTGCTAAAAATGTCCTCAATCTGATTGAGGTACGTTCGCTGAGGTCAACCCCTTCCAACTCTCCCCATCCACACTCGTCTTGTATACTTGTTTCGTCTATCTTTTGTCACCTGCGCGCGATTTGTGGACGCAACTAGCACTAACCACTGCACAATGAGACTGCTGACTGACTGGCTCACTCATCCCATGCATGAATCGTGCGCGCCTCCCCGCACTGTGTATCCCGAGGCCCGCCTGTCACCCTACCGACACCCCCCACTTCTTCTAACGCAACTTCTTCAAAACAGACCCGCCCAGGTTGAAAACTGACTTCTGCACATGGGCCACGAAATTTCAATCGCACTGTATGTGCGCACCTGCACGTGGTATTTTGTGGAAGAGCCACACTCAAGGGGCCAAAGAGCCGCAGGTGGCTCTCGAGCCGCGGTTTGCTGACCACTGCCCTAACTGGTTAGGCTCAGTGGACAGAGCGTAGGCCTGCGGACTGAAGGGTCCCAGGTTCGATTCTGGTCAAGGGCATATACCTTGGTTGCGGGCACATCCCCAGTAAGGGGGTGTGCAGGAGGCAGCTAATTGATGTTTCTCTCTCATCAATGTTTCTAACTCTCTATCCCTCTCCCTTCCTCTCTGTAAAAATCAATAAATATATATATTTTTTAAAAGTATGGTAAGCATTAAAGCAAAGTTGTAATGTTAAACTGTGGTATACAAAATCCATTATCTTCTACAATAATAGTATATTAATTTTGGAAAACAACCTTGTGACTCTACTGTTCAACTCATACTGAGGTATCTTTCACTAAGTTCATTTAAAAAAAGGGAAATTGCATTTAAACTATGAAATCTCTGTGCAAAGATAATACCGATTAGGGCTTGAAAAACCAGTCTTGGGGGCAAATTCCACCTACTACCTGCTTTTGTAAATAATTTTATTAGCATAGTTACACTAACTCACTTACATATTGTCCATAGCTGCTTATGCCCTATAACAGCAGAGTTGAGTAGTTGTGACAGAGGCTGTAAAGCCTGCAAAGCCCGAAATATTTACTGTCTCTTTATAAAACGTTTACACTCTTGATATATAGTAATTTATGCTATTTAATTTTTGGGACTCAGCAGTCTGGTTGTGGTAAGGTGGACCTTTGATAGACACGAAAGCATGCTCTACTATTTACATGGCGGAAATGACAGAGAGAAGAGGGAAGTTAAGTTATTTAGTACAAGTTTTAATCACTCTGCTCACACTCTACCAGACACAATCTACATTCTAAAGATATATTATAATGTCTATTTTATAGGGAAAGTGAAGCTTAGTAAGTTTAAGTCACTTGCCCTAAGTAGGATTTGGATTGAGGTCTGACTCCTCATGGTCTTTCTACTGTTGCTTAATTTCTCTTCCTTATCTTCTTTTGCTTTCCTTATGTATGGCTGAGTTCTGGTTGGTACTCAGAGGAGGACTCAGAATACTAAGAGAAAAGCATAAGGGAATTTTAAACAGCTAAGAGATGAGCAATAGCATCATGGTTACAGTGATCTCTGGGAAGATACAACCAGATAAATCTAGAAAGTAACAGCAGATTTCCTTTTTTTTTTTTTTTTTTTTTTTAAACAGAATTCTCATTAGAGTGCTTTACTAGATTAGAGCTCATAAACCTGCTGGTGATACCCAGGCATCCTGGATATGAAGGATGAAGCTGAGGAATATTAAGTAGCACACGAAAGCCAAGTTACACAAGTACATATGCTTCCCTGTATAACTAAATACTCTTAATTGCCTATTATCCCCACATGTACAGAGGTTCTCAGTAAAGGGTAAAGTATGCTTTTCTTTAATAAATATTATTTCATCTTGCTGAGTGGACAATAGAAAAATATTAAAATTTGTTACTTCTTTCCCTGGACTTCCAACACTTGTATTTTTAACACCACATTTATCAAATGTGGGAACAAAATGATCTTTTTACAGAAATAATTAGTAACAACCTCTAAGAAGGAAATATGCTTTTAATTAATATATATTCTACTATAAAAGAAGTCAGAAGATACTGATTTACCACCTCAGAGAAATAAGGGCCTATGTGATGAACTAAGAAGGTTGAAACAAAGTCTCAAGTCAGACTAAATTTGACCATCCCCATGTTCTACAAAAATAACAGATTTTTCTATTATGTTCTCCTATTATGTTTGCCAGTCATTGCAGCAATCAAGACTTAGCTGTTGTTACACTGCTTTTATTAATAATATTTTGTTTTACCCACCAAAAATATAAACCTTTAGGATTTGTCTGAATGCTAAGATTTATACATTTAAGGTACCTTTGGAAAATACTATACATGGCTGGTGCAGGAAAAAGTGCTAGTTTATACAATATTCTTATTATTCATTTCAGACAAAACCTAAAAATAACCTTACAAAATTTTCTTTTTTTTTTTTTAAATATATTTTATTGATTTTTTACAGAGAGGAAGGGAGAGAGATAGGGAGTTAGGAACATCGATGAGAGAGAAACATCAATCAGCTGCCTCCTGCACATCTCCCATTGGGGATGTGTCCGCAACCCAGGTACATGCCCTTGACCGGAATCGAACCCGGGACCCCTCAGTCCGCAGGCCGATGCTCTATCCACTGAGCCAAACCGGTTTCGGCTTCTTTCTTTTCTTAACTAATACCAAGTCCCTTGGTTTTATCAAAACCATAAAACTTCCCATGCAATTTCTGAAGGTATGTTATTGTATAGTGGCTAAAAAATAAAAAGCTTTCTCATAGTCTCAATATGTTCTTGTTTAATTATATATTTGTTTCCCTCACTTACTCAAATTCAGTCTCCTTTTATTTAAAGTAACTAACACAGTAGAGAATGAAAATAAATCATATTTCATAATTTCAAATTATTTTAATTAATTTAATGTTATTTGGTACTACAAATTTTCTTGTATATAAAACATACTGTACAGAAATAAAATCTGACTTTATTAGAATACTCTGTATTCAACAGGAAGACATATACAAGGTATACTATTTAACAACACACATTCTGATGCCAGAAACCCAGATTGAATCCCAATTCTGCTGTTTACTAATTGCAATTTAGATTCTCTAAACATCAATATCCTTATTAGTAAAATGAGGTAACTGCCATTATAGGGATAAAATGAGATAAGAAATGCAGGTACACCTCTTAGCACAGTATCTAGTACATAGTTATTAGTTCTTCATATGAAAATAATGAAACCAATTAAGCCATTTTTTCTTATTAGTAATGGGTAGAAAATGCTTTCCTAAGTTATAAGGCTGCACTGAGGAAAAGTGAAGTTATACCAAGGTGCATTAATATAAACTACTTTACTATAGCTATATATGAACCAATAAATCAATAATAAAACTAATTCCAAATTTATCCTGTGTTTTCTTAAAATAAATCATTTCTCCTATTAATCTTACAAAAGAACACATTTTAAACCTCCAATTCATTTTTACTGTTAGACTGACACTGTTAACAAAATAATCCTAACCTCTGAAGATGATCAAATCTCACTATAGAACTCAAGAAGTCTATATGACAAATTCATACTATGGTCAGTCACTTTTTCAGCTTTTACAAGAGAATGAGATCTTTCTACACACTTTAAAAGTACAAGCAAAAATGCAATACAGTCATAAAGAAGCCTTGTTCTCCCAGCTTTCCTGATCAAGTTAAATCAGTGGCAATAATTCATTTAAAAGATTATTTGATACCACACACTTCATCCCAATGGGTAGAGATAACTCACCAGAAAAATTTAAAACTTTTAAAGCTACCTAAAGTAGGTCTGACAAAAGAAAGAAAAATGCCTAACTTTTATTTGGGAAGAAAGGGCAAATGGTTGCAAAACTTGAAAAATATACCTCTAGCACACTTAAAAATATACCTAATCCTAACACACTTTAGCTGGTATTTATAAACTTAGAAAGTAAATTATATTCCTTCTTGCAAAGGTCTTTAGGCTCATACAAACACTCTTATATGATAGCCTATTTATTGTCTGGAGTCTGCCAGATAATATTTAAGTTTCTTATAAAAATGTTAAGTAAACTATGCTAAAAGTTTGTATCATCTCAAGAGTTGCATTAAATTGGGTCAGAATGAAAGGATGATTCTTCTATACCTAAACAAGAATAAGTAATGTACTTAATAAAAATCTCATTTCAAAGCAGCAAACTCTGAAAGACACTGACAGTAAATTCTTTTTTTTAACTCTATAAAGGCAAATTAACTTTCCAGTAATAAATGGCTGTCAATCTGATCATGACAACCAAAATATGCCTGCTACTAAGTAATTGAGATTATTTACATTTTTATTATAATCTGAACAAACCATGGTCAGAATGAAAAACTTACTTCTTAATAGTGAAGGACAGATTAAAGACCTTAAGCTTATAGATCAAGTAGTTCAAGTTACTTCTACAAATGATAAAACTAAGATCTAGCAGTTAAGTGATGTGTCTAATCACATAGAAATAACATGGTAAAAGAATTTAATGGAATAATCATTGTCCCACTAAATTACAGTGGGAATTATGCTCCTAATTTTTAAGCACAGCTCTGGAACAGATTAAGCTGTTAATTCTATCATAAGCATTATTTATGAATAGATTAACAGGTAAGCCCAGTCTATCATTAAGAATGTTAATTCTGCTCTAGCTGGTTTGACTCAGTGGATAGAGTGTCGGCCTGCGAACTGAAAGGTCCCACGGTTGATTCTGGTCAAGGGCATGTACCGTGGTTGCGAGCACATCCCCAGTGGGGGGTGTGCAGGAGGCAGCTGATCGATGTTTCTCTCTCATCGATGTTTCTGACTCTCTGTCCCTCTCCCTTCCTCTCTGTAAAAAACCAATAAAATATATTTTTTAAAAAAGAATGTTAATTCTATCATAAGCATTTATTTTGCCCATCTTTAGAAAAAAAAATTCCATATGAATAAATTAACAGGCAAATCTATCCATTCATTCAACAAATAATGTAAACATTAAGTTCTGAAGCTAAAGGTACTTGGAGTTTAGAGTCAGATGGTAAAGACTAAGCAAATAACCACATAAATAAAAAGGAAGTTTAAACAGTAATTGCTAAGATATGATTATTATTGGAGCATGTAACAGACTTATCCTAATGGGTAGATATCTTGAACTGAGATCTAAGGGATCAGTAAGAGGTTACTAAACCAACTTGTAGAGGAATATTTTAGTACATAGGAATAAACAAGAAATAATCCTGTGGTTGGAGAAAACTTGGAAGGAATTGGAGCAATCAAAAGGAGGTATGGGCAGCGGCAGAGTAGGAGGATGCTACATGGACATGCTCCCAGGAACAAGCTGGAATTCGGACTGAAATACGGAAAGGCTTCCTGAATAGTCAATGGAAAACTCACAGGAGAGAACCCTGATACCCAAGGACCAAAGGTGGAGACCACATAGAGACTGGTAGGAGGGGCGGAGGCACTAAAGGGCTGGCTGGGCACCCACAGACAACAACTGTAGTCCCTGAGAGATATCTTAGCTGTGGGGGGAAAACGGGTGCCACTGAGAACTCTGGTATCTAATCCCAAAGCTAGGCTCCCCAGCAGAGAGCACCAAACTGAGGAGGGTACTCACATAACAACTAACTGTGAAAAGCAGTGGGGTGCTGCCTGCCAGGGAGTGGCAGCTGAAAGTTCAGGCACCCTCTTAAAGGGCCAGCGCACAAAAATGCCCTGTGGAGCCACCCACCTTGTGCTCTGGCAGAGGGAGGGTAAAGTGGACTGGAGCTGTGAGAGCAGAACCCAGTACTGGGGACTCAGGAGATAGAGCTCAGAAGGCAGGCACTCCATGTTTCCTGGCCTGAGTCATTCCCTCACACAGCAGAGGACATCTTTCCCACATAGACATCTGCCTTGCCTGGAGAAAAGACAGTTGACACACCCTATTGGAAAACACCTTGGCCTAAGGCCACTTAAGAGATTAAAAGTAACAATTAGTCTCCAGGCAGAAGCAACTGCCCCACCCTGTTGGAAAAAACTCTTGCCTCACCTGAGGACGATTGCCTGGGGGCAACTCAAGTCAGAATACTATTAGTCTGTAGAGAGAGGCGGTCTCTGGAGGCTTTGAGACTTTACCTGATCCAATTAGTCAGAAACAGCCTTTAACACTGCCCTGCACTAGTGATAGAGAGGTATAGAGGATCTACTGAAAACATAGTCACAAATCCAAACTGACAACCAAAATGGGGAGACAAAGAAACAACCCCCAAATGAAAGAACTAGAGAATTCTCCAGAAGAAGGAGTAAATGAAGCAGGTATAAGAAATTTATCTGAAACAGAGTTCAGAGTAATGATGGTAAAAATGCTCAACAGTATGAAAAAAGATATAGTAACTATGAAAACAGCTTAACATAACAAAAGGAAGATAAACAATCCAATCAAAAAATGGGCAAAGGACCTAAATAGACACTTTTCAAAAGAGGACATTCAGAAAGCCAAGAGACATATGAAAACATGCTCAAAGTCACTAATCATCCGAGAAATGAAAATCAAAACAACAATGAGGTACCATCTCACACCTGTCAGACTGGCTATCATCAACAAATCCACAAACGACAAGTGCTGGAGAGGATGTGGAGAAAAAGGAACACTCGTGCACTGCTGGTGGGAATGCAGACTGGTGCAGCCACTATGGAAGACAGTATGGAGTTTCCTCAAAAAACTAAAAATGGAACTCCCATTTGACTCTGTGATCCCACTTCTAGGAATATATCCCAAGAAAACAGAAACACTAATCAGAAAGGATATATGCACCCCTATGTTCATAGGAGCACAATTCACCATAGCTAAGATCTGGAAACAGCCTAGGTGCCCATCAGCAGATGAATGGGTTAGAAAACTGTGGTACATCTACACGATGGAATACTATGCTGCTGTAAAAAAGAAGGAATTCTTACCATTTGCAACAGCATGGATGGAAGTGGAGAGCATTATGCTAAGTGAAATAAGCCAGTCAATGTAGGAAAAATACCACATGATCTCACTCATTTATGGAATAAAGACCATTATAAACTTATGAACAAAAATAGATACAGAGGTAGAGCAGCCTCGAACAGACTATCAAACTACAGTGGGAAGGCCAGGAAGGGTTGGGGGGCGGGGGGATGGGGGGGTAAGAGATCAATCGAAGGACTTGTATGCATGCATATAAGCATAACCAATGGACATAAGACCCTGGGGGGTAGGGGAGGCCAGGGGATTGTCAAGGGCGGGAAAAAAAAGGAGACATATGTAATACTCTTTGTAATACTTTAAGCAATAAAACAATTAAAAAAAAACCCAAAAAACAATTATCCTAAGCCTAACCTAATATTATATATACTGAGTATGTGAGGGGAGATGAGCAGATACCTCTCTTTGGGTTCTTAGGTTGAGAGGAATTTATATTTAAGAAGCTGTACTTACTCAACTACATTTGAGAAGCCTCATTGTACCTGAATCCAATTTGGATATTCTGGACTGTGACCTGATACTGTAATGGGATGAGACTTTGGTGGATTTGGGGAGGAAATATTTTCATATTTCCACATGAAAATATTCTGCATGTGGAGATTGTGGTAGCCAGCCTCCAATGATCCCTATCTCAAGGCATTCACTGCCTGTGTAGTTCCCTCCTACATTTTTGCCAGGGTTGGTTTATATGACCAATAGCATATGACAGAAGTGAAGGTATGTAGCTTACAAAATCCTATATAAAAGGTTAATATGCAAACAACCAAATGGTGGAACGACAGGTAGCTTTGACACACACTGACCACCAGGGGGCAGACGCTCAAAGCAGGAGCTGCCCCCTGATGGTCAGTGTGCTCCCTTAGAGGGAGCGCTGCTCAGCCAGAAGCCAGGCTCACAGCTGGCGAGTGCAGTGGCAGAGGCGGTGGCTGAAGCCTCTCCTGCTTCCACAGCAGCGCTAAGGATGTCCGACGGACGGCTTAGGCCCACTCCCCGGACTGCAAGAGGGTGCTGGTCAGGCTGAGGGACCCCCTCGAGTGCACGAATTTCATACACCAGGCCTCTAGTTAGGTCATAAAAGACGGTAGTTTCTGTCCTAAGTGCCCTCTCTTGTCTTCTGTATTACTCCCTTAGGGTGAAGCCTGCTGCTATGCTGTGATAACACTGATACAATAATGGAGAAGCTCATGAAGAAAGGCTTCCAGTCAAAAAGGAACTCAAGTTGCTATCAATTATGTGATTGAGCTCAAGCCTTTAGAAGACTGCAGCCCTTAATACTTTGTGAAGGAACCTGGGCCACTCTAATCCAGATAAGCTGCTCTGAGACTCCTAGACCTCAGAAACTGTGTGACACAAGAAAGTGTTTTTTGTCTTAAACTGCTAAATTTGAGAATAAGTTGTTATGCAGCAATAAATAAGTAATACAGGGCTTAAGGAAAGTCAAGGGAAAGTTGGGATACAAAGGCCAAGGACATTGAAGCCCATTAAGAAGTTTTTGCATTTAATTCTCCCACAAAAATAAACAATTTAAGAATCTTTAGATATCAAAGTAATAACCAGACTCACATATTTAAAATAACACCCTGATAACTTTGAAGGGTTTAGAAATCTGAAAACTATGGAGTGGGGAGACCAATTAAGAAGAAACTATAAACATTTCAGATTAAAGAGGGCATCCTAATCTTTTAACAGGAATTCATAGATCCAAATGCCCTGATTTACATCAAATTTTACGTACTGGGATATTCTATGGGATAGTCAAAAGTTATGTGGGTGATTCTTTGTTTTTGCAGGACAATCCTTTTCATGGTGGGACTTATACCGCTCCTGGCCCCAACAGAGTCTTCCCTAAATTGTGACAATTATAAGCATCCTCAAAGTTTCCAGAACGTCCTGAGAGTGACATTGGATTCAAGTACATTGAGCCTTCTCAGATGTAGTTCGGTAAGTACAGCTTCTCGAATACAAATTACTCTTAACTTAAGAACCTAAAGAGAGATATCTGCCCATCTCCCCTCACATACCCAGTATACAATGGTATAGTCTCTATTGCTGTTGAGAACTACAGTAGAGGAGGGAGAGTTCGCAGAGATTCAATAGCAACCCCAAAGGTTCTGAAACAAGTATGCTGTATAAAGATCCTTCATTGTAAAGGCATTTATACAACTGTGCAGCAGGAGTGATACTCCTTAGAGTTCACTGAGCCACCAGTTTCTATCTAGTGGGGTTGAACTTCCTACAGGTACTATATCTCTAGCTGCAGGAATGGTCCAGTACAGTTCAAAATATCTGGTAGAAAGGTATCTTGAACTTTCTGTGCATCTGAGTTTGGCTGGATAAACCCCATCATTCTTAATATCCATTACCAATAAAGTTCAAGACTTAACTGCATCACCCTGGCTCTTATCACCATTCTCATCTCAATATTCCCAGTCTGATCCATTTTTCTCTTTCCTCACCTTCCCAAACTCTTCCATTCTGTTCTCTAGAATAAAGATATGATCAGTAAACTCCTCTTTATAGTCTCAACTTTTCTCTTTTTTCTAGATATGTTATTGCATTCTTTTTTATTCTATTTTATTTAAAAGTCTTTATTGTTGAGAGTATTACAGATGTTCCTCTTTTTCTCCTCCAGTTCCTACCCTCTACCCAGTTCCTGCCCTGCCCCAGGTCTTCACCACCCTATTTATTGTCTGTGCTCACAGATAGTACTGTATAGGTATGCATATAAGATCTTTGCTTAATCTCTTCCCACCCCGCCCCCTTCCCTCTGAGAATTGTAAGTATGTTCCATTTCCATACCTCTGACTCTATTTTATTCACCAGTTTATTCTGTTTATTAGATTTCTTAATAGTTTATTTTGGTTTTTAGATTCAATTGTTGATAGATATGTACTTATTGCAATTTTATTGTTCCTATTTTTGTTCCTCTTCCTTCTCTTCTTAAAGAATACCCTTCAACTTTTCATGTAATACTGGTTTGTTGGTGATGAACTCCTTTAGCTTTTTCTTGTCTGTGAAGTTCTTTATCTGATCTTTAATTCTAAATGATAGCTTTGCTGGGTAATCTTGTTTGTTAAATCCTTGCTATTCATCACTTAGAATATTTCTTGCCACTCCCTGCTGGCCTGCATAGTTTCTGTTGAGAAATCAGCTGACAGTTTTATGGGTACTCCTTTGTAGGTAGTTAACTGCATTTAAGATTCTGTCTTTGTCTTTAGCCGTTGGCATTTTGATTGTGATGTGTCTTGGTGTGGGCCACTTTGGGTTCCTCTTGTTTGGGACTCTCTGCGTTTCTTTCACCAAGTAGGGTAAGTTTTCTGACATTTCTTCAAATAGGTTTCCAATATCTTGCTCTATTTCTTCTCCTTCTGTTACCCCCATAATGTGAATGTTGGTATACTTGAAGTTCTCCCAGAGGCTCATTATACTATCTTCATATTTTTGGATTCTTTTTGCTCTTCTGCTTGGGTGTCTTTTGCTTCCTCATATTCCAAATCATTGATTTGATTCTTGGAATCTTCTACTGTTGAATCCCTGTAAATTATTCATTTCAGTTAGTGTATGCTTAATTTCTGACTGGTCCTTTTTCATGTCTTTGACATTCTCACTAATATCCTTTAAAGTCTCACTAAGTCTCTTGAAGGTCTCATGAAGACCCTTAAGTAAATGTATAGCTGTGGTTTTGAACTGTGTCAATTAATTTGCTTTCTTCCATTTGTGATATGTTTGTCTCCACATTTTGGCTGCTTCCCTGTGTTTGTTTCTATGTATTGGGTAGAGCTGCTATGTCTCCTGGAGTTGGCAGAGTGGCCTCGTGTAGCAGGCGTCCTGTAGGGCCCAGTGGCTCAGTCTCCCCAGTCACCTGAGCTGGGCACTCTAGGTATGCACCTTTGTGGGCTGTGTGCACAGTCTTGTAGTTAAGGCTTGATTGCTGTTGGTGTCACTGGGAGGAATTGACATCCAGGCCAATTGGCTGTGAGGACCATCTGTGACTACAGTGGGAGAGCTGCTACGCAGGAGACACCCCTATGGAGCAGGACTTGCTTCAGTAGGGCTATGGTGCTCTCTGAGTCTGCCCCTTGAGTGTGCTGCTTGTGGATGTGTAGAGTTGTAATCTGCTATGGTCTGAAGCTGTCCACCAGGAGCACGGCTCTTGGTTTTCCAGGGAGGTGCAAAGTCAGCCACTGCTTGATGCCACTCGGCAGGAGCTACAGAGAGATCTGCAGCTTCCTCCTATTTGTATCGGGTTTGAAAGTGCCCAGGCAAGGCCCAGCTGTGAAGCAAGGCAGGCTGGTGCTAGTGCTGAGTCTTGGGCCTTTGATAGGTTTGGGACACACTGTCACCAGCTGCAGCTTCTTTGAGAGAATTTTAGCTAAGTCTGAAGCCTGAGTAAGGACAGGCCATTCATATGGAAAAGCTGCTACTTGGGTAGTGCTGCAAACTGGATGGATCGGAGTCTCAGGGAATCACCAGGGTGGAACAGTGTGCTCCAGGTTGATGGGGACTGAGATATGGTTGCCAGTCAGCCCTAGGACAGGGAAGGTCTCAGCCTAGGAACAATGACCCCTGCAAGCACCTCTGTCTGGTAGAAAGGGGCCCCCAAGTTCCTGCCCTAATGCCAGACAATCTAGTTTCTCCCAGATGTGTCTGGGCCCCCAATGCCTTTTGGCTCGCTGGAGCTCAGAGGAAGCAAGTCCGAATAATCTCCCTCTGGATTTAAAAAAATAGCTCATGTGGGTGCCAGCCCAACCCATTCCATGCTTCTGCCCCTCCTACCAGTCTCAATGTGCTTTCTTCTTTACTTCTTAGTTGTAGGACATCCATTTAGCCAGCTTTCAGGTGGTTCTGAATGATGGCTGTTCTGTATTTTAATTGTAATTTTGATGTGGTTGTGGGAGGCAGCAAGTACCAGCATTTACCTACACTGCCATCTTGGTTTCCCTCTCAACTTCTTTTAATATTCCCTCATTTTCTTGCCCGACCTGAAGCCTGTCAGTGTCTTCTAAAAACAGTACTCCCTATACTATAGCCCTTTTGAGCACAAACCATTTATTTTCCCATGTCTCACATACTAACAGATGGGTTAAGTGTTTATCCTCTTGCTTCCCTTTCCATTGCTAGTTCTTTTATTGTTGTCCTTTCAAAAATCATAACCCTTCAGAAGTTCATACACCAGCCTCTCCCCCTAAAGTTGTCATATACACTCTCTTGGTCACAGAGCTCACAGTCTTTTCAACTACTACTACATTTCTGGTATCATTCTTAGTGACAATATCTATATGGATGATACATACATCTAGTACCATGACCTTCTCACCCACACTAATCTTTTTTCTCTACCTCAGTCACCACTCCTGTGGTTATACTCTAGATCTTGTTTTCACTAATAATTGTGCCACCTCTAAAATCTAAATTCAAACATCTCATTCATTAACTACCCTCCCCATTTAGTTTCACCTAGTCCAACAAAGCTATTTCATAGAGTTCTCTGTTCCATTGAGTTCTACCACTACCCCACTTTTCATCAGCTACCTGTTGTCTTTTTTCCCCTGCTTAGCCAGTTTAGATCCCAAGATGTATTATCATGATAATCTACCTCAATCTTCTTTTCCTTCTTCATATTTTCTGAGTAACCCTAGAAAAACATTATTATACTAGAGGCCTGGTGCACAAAAATTTGTGCACTTGGGGGGGTGGGAGGGGGTGTCCCTCAGCCCGGCCTGTGCCCTCTCACAGTCTGGGACCCCTCGGGGGATGACCACCTGCTGGCTTAGGCCTGCTCCCCGGGGGATTGGGCCTAAGATGGCAATCAGACATCCCTCTGGCAGCCCGGCAGCCCTCGGGGGATGTCCACTTGCCAGCGGGGAGCAGGCCTAAGCTGCAGTCAGACATCCTTAGTGCTGCTGAGGCAGGAGAGGCTCCCACCACCACCGCTGTACTGGCAGCCATCAGCCTGGCTTGTGGCTGAGCAGAGCTCCCCGATGTGGGAGCGCACTGACCACCAGAGGGCAGCTTCTGCATTGAGCGTCTGCCCCCTGGTGGTCAGTGTGTGTCATAGTGACCGTCATTCCCAGTCTTTCTGCTGTTAGGGTCAGTTTGCATATTACCCTTTTACTATATAGGATAGAGGCCTGGTGCACGGGTGGGGGCCGGCTGGTTTACCCTGAAGGGTGTCCCGGATCAGGGTGGGGGTCCCGCTGGGGTGCCTGGCCAGTCTGGGTGAGGGATTGAGGGCCGTTTTCAGGCTGGCCGGCGACTGAAGCTCCCAGCCTCTCCTTTTTTTCTTTTTTTAAAATTTTTATTCTGGGATTTATTTACCTTCTACAATTGAAACTTTGTTGCCGTCACTGGAGCTGAGAGCCGGGCTCCTGCTCGCTCCAGCTCTGAGGCCACGGCCTGCTGAAAGCAGGTATCTGGAGTTTGTTTAGCTTCTATAATTGAAACTTTGTTGCTTTTGGAGCTCAGAGCCAGGCCGCGGCAGGCAGGGAACCTTGGCTTCCTCCATCACTGGAGCAAGCAAGCCTCCTGCTCGCTTCAGCTGCGTGGCTGCCAGCCGCCATCTTGGGTGGGTTAATTTGCATATCTCGCTGATTAGCCAATGGGAGGCGTAGCGAAGGTTCGGTCAATTATCATGTTTGTCTATTATTAGATAGGATACCTATTATGTGTTTGAACTCAATCAAGTTCAATACTTACATTCAATTGCCCAAATGAGCCAACTGGTCTCACTTTATTTTTTTTTATGTTTTCATTGATTTTAAAGAGAGAGGAGGGTAAAGGGTAGAGGTTAAAGGGTAGGGAGAGGGAGGGAGGGAGGGAGGAAGAGAGAGAGAGAGAGAAAGAGAGAGAGAGATTGGTTGCCTCCTCTATGGTCCAGGACTGCAACCTGGTCATGTGCCCTGAACCAAGAATCTAATCAGCGACTTTTTGATGCATGCAACGAAGCTCCAACCAACTGAGCCACACTGACCAGGGCTAACTGGTCTCACTTTAAATGACCACAAATACCCCTCAGCTAATTCACCAATACTACCACATTTCTCCAGTAGGTTAGCTTTCCCACACTTACCTTTGTTTCTCTTAAGGTCCCCTCACTCTGAGGTGATGACGTAATCTCATACTTCATAGAGAAAATAGAATCATAGGAAAAACTACCTCATCCTTCCACTGCCAACTTTATCAACTAATTGCTCTAATTAGCTGATCCAGGAGAGAAACAGAAAACAGTTTTTAGGAGCAAAGTCCTGGAGTAGGAGGAGAAGGGATAGGACAATTTTATCCTTTTTAATGATTTAATTCTATTATATAGTTTTAATAACATTTTTTTTATAATAGCTATTTTAACATTTTTATCTACTAATTCTATCACCTGGGTTCTATGTCTTTTTATTAATTTCCCCTTAATTACCCATTATATTCTCCGGTTTCTTTGCATGCCTGCTAATTTTTTAATTGGGTCCCAAACATTAAACTTTGTTGTAAAAACTTTTAGTACTCCTTTAAACATTGTTGGGCTTTATTCTGGGATACAGTTAAATTACTTGAAATTAATGTGATCCTTCTGAGGCTAGAGTTTAATCTTTGTTAGGGGAGTACAGAACAGTCTTTAGTCTAAAGCTAATTTGACTCTACTACTAAGGAAATAATCCTTCTGAAAACTCTTATCTGATGCTCATTATGTTAGGAGGGCTTTCCATTCCAGTTGTGAGTATACAACATACAGTATTTCCAGTCTTTTGTGAACTCTGAGGACTGTTCCTCCTCCTTCCTTCCAGTTGCTTTCCCCCCAGCCTCAGGAGTTTCCTCATAGATCAACTTTCAGCTGAGACTTTAAGGGGATCTCTCTGTGCATCTCTTGTGCCGTACTCTGAAGCCACTTTAACCTCCCTTACTTATACTTGCAGCCTGGAAATTTTCTAGATAGTAACTAGAAAATAAGAAGGCTCAGCTTTGCTTCCCACCCCTTGTTTTAGAACTTTGTAATTTTTAAAAGAAACCATTTGTTGATGCTCCAGCTCCCACCTTATTTTCTTTCTACTCCTTTTCATAGCAGAACTATTCCAGAGAGTCATCTCTATTTGCTGTGACCCCTTTATGCACCATTCATTCTTTTCTATTATTCAAATTGGACTTTTCTTCCCACCACTTAAACAAATTAAACAGTCACTTTCCCTTACTCATCTTTCCAGGGAACACAGTCAATATTCTTCCCCTCCTTCAAACATTTATCCTCATTTTCTTCCTACTTCACTAATAGCTCCTCTTCTACCTGAACTCCAGGGCACAGCTTTAAAAGTCATTTATACACTAAAGACTTTCAGATTATACACCTCTTGTGCAAACTGCTTTAATGCATTACATTCTTGCATATTCTAATTAAACTAGTGGTCCAGTGCATGAAATTCATGCGGCATGGGGGGAGGGGGGGGAAGAAGGTCCCTCAGCCTGGCCTGCACCCTCTCCAATCTGGGACCCCTTGGACATCCCTCTTGCAATCCCAAACCGCTGACTCCTAACCGCTCACCTGCCTGCCTGCCTGATCGCCCCTAACCACTCTGCCTGCCAGCCTGCTTGCCCCCAACTGCCCCCCCACCAGCCTTCTCACTCCCAACTGCCCCCCCACCAACCTGATCACACCCAACTGCCCCCCATCAGCCTGCTTGCCCCAATTGCCCCCCCCCCCCCCCCGCCAACCTGATCACACCCAACTGCCCCCTCGCCAGCCTGCTTGCACCCAACTGCACCTCCCTGGTGGCCTGGTCACCCCTAAGGTCCCCCATGACGGCCTGCTCGCCGCCTACTACCCCCCTGCCCCGGCCTTCTCGCTCCCTACCGCACCCTCTCCACCGGCCCGCTCGGCCCCAACTGCCCCCCCCCACAGGCTTGCTCACCCCCATCTGGCCCCCCCTGGCGGCCTGCTTGCCCCAAACTTCCCTCACTGCCTGATCACCCCCAACTGCCCTCCGCTCCTGACCTGATCACCCCTAACCGGCTCTGTCCCGGCCCTTCCACTATGGCTTTGTCTGGGCAGCAGCCACAGAGCCGGCTGGGGCGACCAAGGAACCCAAGCCCCTGCCTCCCACCCACTCTGGCTGGCTCCGTGGCTCCAGCCGGCACCTCCATCTTTGTCACATCAATTTGCATATTCCCTCATTGGCTGTGGGTGCTGCCATCTTTATCGTGAAGCGACGGTTAATTTGCATATTACTCTTGTATTAGATAGGCTATGGATGACTAAGAGTCCATCCTTTTTATATCCTCCCTCCACTAATTTTCCCTATCTCAGTATGTGGCCCAATCACTTATCCATCCAGCTGTTCAAGGTAAAAATCGTTAATCTTTGATTCTTTTTCCCCATCTAGTACACTCAAATTTCTCAACAAGTTCTTTTGGCTCTACCTTCAAAATACACCTCAAATTTACCCATATCTCTTCATCTCCACACTAAATTAAAACCATCAACTTTCACTCTTGCCCAATATGACTCATTGTCCACATGATAAGGAGAATAATCTTAAAAAACATAATTCAAATCATGTCATTCCCCTTGCCTGAAACTCTCTATGGCTTATTTCAAAATAATCAAAACTCCCTGTATTTGTCTACAGACATGGACCCCCTGACTACCTTTGGGTCCTCACCTCATACTATTCAACCCTTTTTTCACTTTGCTCTATTCACACCAGCTTTCTGTGCCTACCTCAGGCTCTCTGCATGTGGAAGTCTCTCTGCCTGTAATGTTCTTCATCCAGGTCTTCACAGGCTGGCTCATTCACACCCTTCAAAGTTCAGGTGAAATGTTCCTTGACCATATGCAAAGGAAACTATATTCTCCTCCTTCTACCTGAAATTCTGTATTATCTTGTTCCAAAGCCACATACGAGTTGTGTTATATATATTTTTTTACTTTTATTCATTTGCCTTTTGTCTATATTTTCCCATTGGAATTTGGTCACTCAGTAAACAAACACTGAACACTAACCATGTGCCAGGCACTAATTCAAGTGCTGAAAACACATCGTGAATAAAACAGGCAAAATTCTTGCCCTCATAGAGCCTATGTTCTAGAATGTAAGACCTATGAAAAAAGGAACCTTGTTTATTCACTACTGTATCCATAAGGCCTTTATTTAACAGTCTTTGGCTCATAGCAAATACACAACTATTTGCTACAAAAGTGAATGAAAATGATTTGTCTGTATTTTCTCAGCCTTTGTACAACATACCTTACCTCAAACATCCCCACTGAACTTTTAGAATAATGATCAAATTATTCCTTTAGATCTCAAAATAGTCATATTTATATTTTGTTTCCCCTTCAGATTCTATTACCTTATGGGTAAAGCAGAAATTTGCAACCATCACTACAAAATTCTGGCTCTCATTTAAAATTCTCATAACACTAAAAGCATTCTGTGACTACTGCACCCATTTATATTCATTAAATCCTCTAGAAGAGGATTTAGTCACAATGGGTCATATTAGATTTATTAACTACACAACTTTATTTTTGATCTACCTACTATAGTGGGACTGGTGGATGAAATTCACTTTTTATATCTGCCACAATTTATAAAACGGAAACCAGCTATCCATGCACCCAGACTACTTCCTTGTAAATTATGTTCATATAATATGCAGAAGTCATTAACCAATTCAAGATTTAACGATTAATTATAAACACATAATACACATTTGGAAACAAATATACTGGTAACACAATATACCCAAGACAGGAAACGATCATAGTTCTACTTCATTTTGCAGTTAACAAAACCTGGATGAGTGGGAGCATGTATGCACAAAGTTTTGGAAGCAGGATGAGGTTAAGTCAAATAACTCCCAGTTTGATTCTTTTCCCAATTAAAAGTTATCTAAACTTAAAGACAATTTTTTATGACTATATCAATGCAACTCTTTAGGGACAGAGAACACATCTAACATGTTTATATCTGATGATCCCAAATACAAGGGACTGAATAAAATCAAGTAGTTTTTGAGAATCAATAACAAAAGCCATTCTAAACATTCTATTAGTATTTGATAATGAAATTCATCAGTACCGCATATTTACATATACTGCCTTATACTGAAGTTCATTTAGTAAGAGTAACTGACTTGGTTTCTCAGAGGATATGTATATAAAAAATGTTTTTATTGATTTTAGAGAGAGAAGAAGGGAGAGGTAGTGAGAGATAGAAACAAAAATGAGAGGGAAGCATAATCAATGATTAGCTGCCTCCTGCACAGCCCCTACTGGGAATTGAGCCCACAACTCGGGCATGTGTCCTGACCAGGAATCGAATTGGTGACCTCTTGGTGCAACCACTGAGCCATACTGGCCGAGCTGATTATGATTTCAAAATTAAAAAATGAACTCCAAAATAATTCATCCCAATATATGAAAACACTTGAACCTATAATTAAATCATTCATAGGATATTTAAACTTCAGATAATCTTTGCCTTGGATTCACTGCAAGGCCACATCCTATTTCTTCAGCCAGAACTTGCTCTACTGAAGGAAATTAAACCAAACTGATTTGCTTTAATAATCTGTTGCAAGGTTCAGCAAACTATGTCACATGCATATTCAAAATTGAACCAAACTTATTAAAGATAACCTTCATAACAAATAACTAAGGAAGGACTTTATCTTTTAAAGAAGTGATTGTATCCCTATTCATCAAAGCTACAATTCCAGACAATGGGTCATATTAGATTTATTAACTACACAACTTTTGTTTTTCATCTACCTACTACAGTGGGGCTGGTGGATGAAATTCACTTCTTAGATCTGCCACAATTTATAAATGTACTGAAGATAACATAGTTTCAAAAAGTAGTTCTAGCAAGTTGCTTAATACATTTGAATCACTTTACTCATTGATTTCCCCATAAATTTATTCTTACAGAAAAGTTACTATATTGTTAAGTCATACTTTAAGAGTTCAGAAGTTTACTTTAGAAATAAGACATATTCTGTCTAGTTTTGTTTCTGTGTTTTATACCACTTATGCACGTAAGAGACTCATAGTTCATTTGATTCCCAAATCTTTTTTTCTCAAAATTTAAAAGATATTCATTTGATTTTTAGAGAGGTAGATAGGGAGGGAAGGAGGGAGGGAAAGAGGGAGAGAGAGAGAAACACTGATGTCAGAGGGGAACATTCTTCGGCTGCCCACCAGGGATCAAGCCTGAAACCTGGACATGTGCCCTGGCCTGCACAGCACCATGACCAATCGAGCCACACCAGCCGGAGCTGTGAGTTGACTTCTTTTAAGAAGTAAAATCACAAACTATACCATTATTTCATGGCATTATTGCCCTTTGTAAAATCCTACCTTCTGCTTTCCATTACTGTTTTAACCAATTACCAATTGCTGATAACAAGTCCCCTTAACTTTTCAGGAAAACTGAACCATATAATCAGAACCACACATTTATATATACAAACAAAAACTTGTGCCATTATATATGCACATACATACATATATTTCTTTACAATGACTACTACTACATACCATGATGTGGTAGAATGAAAAAGATAAAACTGAAACCAGTCCATAGTAGGAGTGGTTGGTTTAATATTTAATCCTAGCCACAAATTCATGAATTTGTAAGCACAGATTATTATTCCTTGTTTACAAATTTAAGCTACCCTATATTTAGATGGTACTTTTAAGTCCTGTTGATTAACAGAGAAAAGATAGTTCAGCACAAATTCCATTACATACCACAAAGCACCCACAAACACCATTAGCTACATATAAGCCCATTAGTTTTCATTATTATTTTATAAGAAAATGAAAGTACAAATGGTACTAATCCAAATTTTTAAATATCAAATAGAACACTGAAACAGGAGCTAATATTAATACTTTAGGCACCCAAGTACTATAGTTTTCGAGAGGTACTTTTGTCTCTTCTTGAGCCTTTAATTTTTCAATTATCTTCTCCTAATTAAGTCCATGTAATAACTGCCATTCTGATAAAACCAAAGTAACTCCATTTGAAACTTCTAGGGCATAGATCTTTGAGCTTTCTCCATGCCTCCAGCCCCACCCACCAATTTTCCAACACTTTGAGAAATTGCTGACAAATATGAACTTTCTCCCTAGAAAAATATACCATCAAAAATTTTATATACATATTATGGTAATCATTTCATGTAACTCTCAAAACCCCAACTTAGAAACTTCTATTCAAAAATATCTTGGGCAGGGTAAAAGTTGAAATTAGATTTTATCATTGTTTCTCAATTACTTGTGATTTTATCTGGATTAAAAAAGCTTGGTTTACAAAATTTTAAAGGAAATATATTAATTTCTTTCGAAAGTGAGAAATCAAACTTTTAAACTTATAACTTAAAGTAATTTAAACTTATTTTTATAAAAAACAAAAAACTAGATTTTTGTTGTTTTGAAAATGTAGTGCTTAACCATTTTTTCTCGTGTCAGAGATATGTACATATTTTCAATTTCCTCCTAATTAAAACAAAAACAACCTATCTGCTTTGTAAACGGTCCTTAACTTGGGTTTAATAAGATTGTATACTAGGCCAGTAATGAAGAATATAGTTTTAAGAGGAGAGAAAGCATAGCGTATGAGACTATTCCATCTAATTAGAACCAAATTTAAACTAGGTGTTGGTCTTCGACGGCTAGACCCCAATTCTAAGGTGGCTGTGTAGGGTAATATCAATGTGATACCATCAACATCTTAATTACATCACATAGCCTACCCAACCCAGTCTAAGCAAGGACAAGAAACGGTTCTTCTCTGTCCCTTATGATAAATGCAGCCACATAGCCTGCATTCATCCCATTGAAATAAGTTAAACCACTCTAGGAACCAGGTAACTCCAATTTGTTAAATATCACTTTAAAACCAACATTTTCAGAATCATTTTTAAAAAGTTAATACTACTGACATCTTAGAAAAGTTTCCTTTCAATTAAAGGTAAAACTGTGGCACTAAACATTATTTAACACTTCTAATTTTAAAGTTAAGACCTTAAAGTTAAGATTATAATATTTTTAAAAAGTTAAAATATTATAACGGGGAAAAATATTATAATGGTGCAACATTTGCCCCCTCCCCAAATGCTTTAACCTCTGTCCTTTTCACCCCTAAAGGGACTCATTTATCTCATATTGACATCTGAGTCTACTGACTTCCTATGATTTGAAAATTACTCCTGTTAACTCATTAAATCAAAACCTTCAACTGTTACTTTTTGATTTACCAAGTTACAACACATTACATCAATTCAGACATTTAATCCCTATCATCTATGATCTCGATCAAGTCCCTCTATTATAATCTGAAATTACTTTTCAATTCTACAACAACAACAAAAGACTAATAACTAAATTCCAAAGTTGAGAAAAATTCATTTAGGGGGGAAGAGGAGAATTCTACTTAGTTTCTTAAAAATTAAGAAGCATGCCCTAGCTGGTTTGGTTCAATGGATAGAGCGTCAGCCTGCGGACTGAAGGGTCTCAGGTTCAATTCCAGCCAAGGGCACATGCCTGGGTTGCGGGCTTGATCCCCAGTAGGGGGCGTGCAGGAGGCAGTCAATCAATGATTCTCTCTCATCATTGATGTTTCTATCTCTCTCTCCCTCTCCCTCTCTAAAATCAATAAAATATATTTTAAAAAATTAAGAGGCATGCCTCATTATGTCAGTGTATTAAGCTTGTATTATAAAAATTGGTTAAATGGGAATACATTAATAAGTGTTATTTTCCCAGTGTTAAGATGTAGAATTTCTGTCAAGTTTACCATAGAAACAAAATATGGTAGCAATTACCATATTTTAGGGATAGCTCACTTGACAATTTTGCAGATACATTTTGATCATGGAATGCTTTCTTAATGAGGTGGTGTACACAAAACTTTCCTCATCTAAATCTGTCCCACCTTTGATCAACATTGGATTATGGGACATTCGATTCAGGTTCTGGGTCACTCCTACCTAAAAGACACCATAACCAATGTGTCAATCAAAGGCAAAAGTTTGTTTTAATTCTTTGTCTTTGTAAGAAGTATATCATTGTATCAGCAAATTATCAAAAAGTTTTTTTTTTTTCCTAAGGTTGACTCAATTCAATGACCTTTATTCTTAGTATACATTTTCATAATTGTGTAACATGCTACTTTCATTATTGTGATTTATATAGCCATTAACTACCAGCATGAACCACAGGATTGGAAAGCAGCTGTTTAGCTGGTACTGTTCATATTCTTCTATTAAGTTCATTATCTATTCTTGAGGTCTATGCTTCACAGATCAGAGTTTTAGTTGGATGTGAAGTGAAATAAATTCTAAACAGATGACAGAAAAAGGTTGTGTGAAAAAAAACACCCCTCATGTCCCTCAAAAATAGGGTCTCCACATGTTACAAACTAATGATACCTACTGCACTATAACATTCAGAATTATTTCAGTGCACAAGAATTATCTATAAAATTTAAAAAGCATATTGATACTTCAGCTGAAGTCAACTCTGATTTCAGGCTGTTGCTCTTGGGATTGCCCAAGACTTTTAACTAAAGCTCGACTTAACTAAATTTCTAAGTGTACTACAGTGCTATATTGCTTTTATCAAGGCTCTTCCCTTCCCTGGCTGCAAAACAAGAACTACAAATTAATTTCCAGGGCAGTGTAACTGCAACACCCCAAATTTAAAGTATTATCTGTAATAAACTTATAAACAGAAACAAAAATAAAACCCAAAGACAAGATTCTGCAGTCACAAGTACTTTAATTTTTAAAAACAAATCACTTATTTAAAAATAAACAAATGGCACCATTCTACACTAAAGATGATACAAGTAAAATAAAAGGTTCTATCTCATAATGTACTGACAATCTCCACTACTACATACACTTATTTAGCTTACCTGTAAAGTGATATTTAAGACACTACTCTGAAAAGTAACATTCGACTGTCACAACTGTTTTACTTTAAAAGGTTAAACAACCCAAACAGTTTAAACAGCTTTATTTTCAAAATCAACATTACAGAGTATAATTTCTACATTTAAAATTCTTACAGTACCAAATAGAGGTATTACAGTACAATTTTCCACAACAAAATTGTAGGGCACAAATCCAGCAATTCCTCGACTTCCTTGAACTGTCAATACACTGCACCCTGTTTAAACGGCTGTACCTGAAAACCAAGGTATGCAATTCCTTAGGATTAGAAGTCATCAAGTTATACTGTCAAGGATCTGGGGGAAATGAGAGGAAGATTCTATGATCCTTGTGTGTGAACCCAACTTCCACGACAAGGTAAAGCCACAGCTATGACGCAATGTCTATTAGCTGTAAATATTTAAATACTGAAACCCATCCTAATTAGACATCTTAACATTAAGGTTGCTTTGGCAAGGTTACGGATAAGAAAGGGTCCGTTTTGAAATTTAGATCTGTACTATCTACTTGAAAGTGGGTGTTTTCTCCCCCGTGATGAGAAATTAGCACGCGAACTTAGAACTTTACTTAAACACACAAAACGAAACCTGATAATAAAATTACAGGTTTTAGACGAGCCACGTACTAATAAAAATACCTGCAATCATCTGCAACATATTCTCAAGGATCAGAGAAAAACTCAGAGACAGCAGTTTATCATCCTCCCACTACCTAGAACGGGGGGGGAATGGATGCAGAAGTGCCAAGTATACAGAAAATCTGCTTTGAAAGAGTCGTCGGGGCAAACATGCAGTCCCTTCAACACTTGGTTGCAGGGAGGGGCGATAAAGTCTCAAAGACCTGCAAGCAACATTGAAGCCGCCGAAGGCTCCACATGGGGCCCCACATTTCCAGGCCACCAGGAAGTGAAACGCCCCCTCGGTGCACAGAACCTGAGCTCACAGGAGCCAGAGGCGCGCGAAAGCCGAGGCGGCCCTAGAGCGCCACCCAGTGGCCCGCGAAGCGGCCTGCAGGCGGGTCCTCCTCACACCCGGCGCGCCGCACCCCCACCGCGACCGAGCCCGTTCCCGTCTCCAGAAGCACAAGGCCCAACCCGACCACTGAGACCACAAAATGGCTGCCGGCAGCTTCGTCACGTGACCCCTTTGTGCCTTTCGGGCTCCCGAACTCCGTAGGACCCGGGTACAAGTAGCCAGGGTCGGCGGGCGGCCTCAGAGGAGGTCCCGCCTAGCCGCGGCGGCCGGGATTCGAGGCCAGGGGAAGCGGGGTAAAGGGCCGGCAACGACTGAGAGTCGGCGGCGGAGAGAAGATGGCGGCCATTTTGTGTGGGTTTGGTGCTCCGCCGCCGCCGCCGGCAGCGGAGGGAGCGGGGCCTGGCGGTGGGTCGGACAGGGGAGTTAACACGTACCGACTCCTCTTCCTTCTCCATTCCGGTGGGCATCTGCGGCACGGCTCGGTTTATCGAGGCGTATTCGTGCAGGTCGGGCAGATCCTCACAGCGGAAAACCGGCAGCGGCTTCGAGGCGTCTAGCGCCCGCGCCCGAAACGACAGTTTACTCATCTCAGGCGCAGCAGATACCTCTCTGCTCTGGGGAAACGGCCCCGGCCAGCGGGATCATGGAGAACCGGGGGATCGGTCCCCACTCGTCTGCCGCTGCCGGGGACTTGAGGAGCGGAGCGCAGAGCTCGCCGTCCGGGCCTTAACAGCAGCCGGGAGGGTGGGAGGCTGTGCCGCTCCGCGCCTCTCTCGCTCGCTCTCTTCAATACGCCATGGCCAACATGGCGGACATTAAAACTCCACTGTGCGCTCTTCAGCCAACCCCAGCCATTCCCCACACTGCATCGCGCAGCGGCGCGGGCACGCGGGGGGGGGGGGGGGCGGCGCGGGCTCGAACGGGCGCCGGCCCGGAGCGCGCGTCCCGTCAACCCCCGGCGCCCGCCGGCCGCGCCTAGCTGCTCGCGGCCCCCGCCCTCGCGGCGCGGAGGCGGTGGGACCGGCCGGGGTCCGGGCTCCCGGTCGCCGTGCCCACACCCCGGGCCGCCGCTCGCTCTCCGTACACGCTCACGTTCTCACGCTCGCTCCCTCGCGGCGCCGTAGGCTGACGGGCGAAGGCGCAGGGCCAGTCCCCGCGCCCCGGGACTCCCGAAAGGCCGCGGCGGGAGAAGCGCGGGGCGGCGCTGCGGCCCGGTCGCCGCGCTCGGGCACCTGTGCCCCCGCCCGGCCGGCGCGAGGGGCGGGCGACCCTGGACCGCGGCCGGGGGCGGCGGGTCGGGAGCGGCGCTCGCGGGGTGGTGAGTGAGGCATCGTTATCGTTACGCATTAGGTCTTTAAAACAAAAATATGCAAACGAAATTAGGGGCAAAATGCTACTTCAGGTGAACTTTCGTCAGCAGTTGTTTTTATGTTATGAAACTCTGGATTACAACAGTTCACAGGCCTCGCATCCCATCACTGGTTAGTGCCACCCACCGGCCCAGGACTAAGGGCTGTCATCCTACTCTGACCCAAAATAGGGTTTTTGCTGTTTTTTTAATTCTGCATTTTATCAAACCATTCTCACCCTTTTATTATAATTGAAGCAAAGGGAATAATTATCAGCCACTAGAACCTTAAGGGGAAAACTTAAAGCAAGACCTATTTGAAGATTTTAGAGCCAATTCTTTATAGGTAGCTCATTGTTCTGAAAGGAAATGCTGCTTCAACATAATTATTCTTATCATTTGTTCTGTGAAAAACTATACAATTGAATCATAAATACCTGTAGCACTCCTGCCAAAACTAGGAAAAAACAACAGGAAAAGCTGAATTATTAGAAGAGATCTAGATGGATGTGATAGATTGTTAACACTTGATTTATATTACAAATGAAAATGGGTATCCCCAGAGAGCTCTCTCCAGTGGACTATTTTAAAAATCAGAAGGACTGTTGAGGTGGGTTTAATTAGTTTGGCAGCAAAACTTCAAATGTTCACTGAGACACAAAAATGTTTAAATCTGTTCTTCTCCCGGGGATCTACATAGTAAAAATAATCACTATTCTTAAATAGTGAGTTGGATAGGACCCTTTCAGGCTGGTTTATCTACTAGTTACCAGGTGGGGAGAAGATGAGAACATAATGACAGTTCTCCAAAATTATCCGACAACTAATATTGACAACTCACATCTGCCGGATAGAGGGATTTCCATTACATTTCCTATAAGACTGCGTTTATTCATTCAATGAACAGTTATTGAACCCTCAGGGCCTTGGAATTATGCTGCTGATTACTTAGCACCTACAAGGCTCCTAGAGGAGCTTACACAGTGGGAGGAGGACCTGTGGATGGCAACTGCCACACCAGAGGTGAGTATTTTGATGAAAGCCCAGGCTACCATGGAAACAGGCAGGAGTGGCACCCAATCATGGGAAGTGGCTCTAATGAAAGCATTCAGGGAAGGCTTTTTGGAGGGGATGATATCTGAGTAAAAATTATGTAGGATAAGTATGGGTTAACCTTGCAAAAAAAAAGAAGAAGAAGAAGAAAGGTATTTTCGTCAAGGGAAGCAGCATGGGTAAAGACTCAGAGCCACAAGAGTGCATGTCACAATCTAGGATCCTCAAGAATTGCCAATTGCACTGTGGAATATGGCACCTATTTAGGCAGGTTTCATAGTTCTGAAAACATTGGCTGAATATTAGTATAATAGTCCTCTCCAGCCTACAGTAAAATCCTAGTAGAATTTGGTTGAAGAACCCAAGACTTTATAGAGCAAAATAGAGTAGTAAGTCATGAATGAACCACTAATATATTTTTAACCTTCATTAAAAATAACATTTATTGAATAGGTAACACACACTACCATCATCATTGGGATACAAATAAAATGCTGATAAAGGGATACCCAGTTAACCAACTGACCAGATGCAGTGCTGTGGGAGTTCAGAAAGAAAAGCTGTCAGTTCTAGCTGGGATGATCAGAATCATGGAGAAGACAGCAGGTGATTTGGTTCTGAAGGATGACAAGGATTCCAATTGGTAATGGGAATGAAATGGTAGAAGAAAGGGTATTCATGGGCGATGGCAACTATGAACAAAAGGGTGGGAGATGTGCTTGAAGATGAGAAGGTTTATTTGGCCAGAGTTCAGAGGAAACTCCAACAACAATCCAGGGGAAACTGAGAACTTGGATCAAGGGAGTAGGAGTAGAAAGCAAAGAGGCAAATTTTAGTGGTAAAAATAATTACTTATAGTGATTTATTTCAAATACAACAACAACAAACTAAAATGTGTCAAATGCAACTGCTCCGACACTGGTTGCTATATATAATAAACCTGAAATATAGATCTAATATTAGCTAATGTCTAATACATGCCCAATTCCTCTTAGTTCTCCTTTGAAATTGTTTCTGGGATTTGCCTCATTATTTTCATTACTATTGTAACCATAGTCCCACCTAGAAACAACCTCCAATCCAATTCACTAAAAAAATTTTTTTAAAGATGTTTTTATTGATTTTAGAGAGAGGAAGGGAGAAGGATAGAGAAACACTAATTAGGTGCCTCCTGCACACCACACGCTGGGGATTGAGCCCACAACCTGAGCATGTGCTCTGACCAGGAATCAAACCAGTGACCTCTTGGTTCATGGGTTGATGCTCAACCACTGAGCAACACTGTCTGGGCCCAATTCAGTTTTGATTACTTCATTACTTCATAGGACACTGTGCTGGTATTCTAATAGTGGCTAGTAAGAACTCATCATGGCTGGTAGAGGTTATGGGACTCTGGGGATGTGAAGAATCCAGTTCAATCTGCTCTTCAGGGCTTCATAGTGCATGTCACCAAATCAAAGTGCCCAACCCCCCTTTTCCATCTGTATCCTTTCCCAAAATCACTTATTTATAACTGCTTTTTATTTTTCCATCCCATAAAGCCTTTCATTTTCTTTTTATATGTGTGTGTGGCATGGCTGTGAAGGCCTCATAATTTTCCTGTGCTCTGTCCGATATTGATTTTCATTACTGCCTAAAACAAGCTCTTCATTATCTCATTTCAACATCTGTAGAAATCAGAATATCTTTCCTGTCTCCAGGTTTTCATTCATTCCTCCCTCTATTCTCTCTGTCTGGCTTCAGATCATCTATTTCTATTGAAATGCTACCTCACATTTTTGAGGAATGTTTTGAGGATTAAGTAAAGTAATACATGAAAAGCATTTACAGTAGTCTCTGGCTCACAGTAAGTATTCAATAGATGTAAATTATTGTTATCCTTTAAAATCCAACTCAAATGTTACCTCCTTCATGAAACTTTCTTTGACTGCTTAACCTCTCTGAGTCTAATTTCCTAAACTGAAGAATGTTAGGTAAAGTAAAATTTCTTAAGCCCATACCAATGTTTTCATCTCTGAACTCCTAGTATACTTTTAGTCAATAAAAATAACTATTATTTAGTTTCAAAAAGAAGTTAAATTCTCTTTCTATGTGACAATTTATGAACATTTACTATGTGCCAGTCAATATAGAAGTCCATTTTAAATATATTACCTCAATTTTTATGACAGCCTATGAGGTCTGTCCTGTTAGAGGTTGTAAGACCTGCCTGTGGTCACAAAGCTGGCAAAAGGCAATGCTGAGATTGAAATGCCTGGTGTATGATGCCAGAGTGGAGTCCCAGAAACTGAATTATAAAGTGAAATGAGTGAACTAAAAGTGAGGAAAGAGATATGCTTTTTTCAAGAAGCTTGGCTATGAGGGGAGAGGACAGATGGGTAGCTAGTCAGGTCCTAATTTTGTTGTTTTTGAAGGTAGGAAAGACGTGGGCATGTTTGTATGCTGAATCCTGTAAGTGGATTAACTTTAGGACCATCTTCCTCAGAGGCAGGCAGGAAGGAGGGCAAAAATGGATAGTGATCCAAAGAAGTTAAATTCTTTTTGATGTGACAATAAGATAAAAATAAATAAAATCATGATATCAGTTGTGGTAAGGAGTCTAGATTCTTCATTCCTTCAAGCATTCAACAAATGTTTATTGGATATTTACCAATAGCTAGGCAAAGCACAATCCCTATTGCTCACAAAGCTAATAATAAAGTGAGATATTGCATTTGTATTTAATTGGGAAAATGTGGAATTAACTTCTTTAAAATGTGTGAATGCACAACTATCTCAACATTAAAATGTAATACAGTGCTATGATTGAAAGCATTGTACAAAAGTACTAAATACTGAATTAGTATATTTGCACTAGAAGTGACCATTTTTTCTTAACTTTCTGCTTTTGTTCCCCATACTGAGCTATATAAAGAAATAATTATTCTGCCCGGCTGGCATGGCTCAGTGGTTGAGTGTCGACCTATGAACCAGGAGGTCATGGTTCGATTCCAGGTAAGGACATATGCCTGGGTTGTGGGCTCAATCCCCAGTGTGGAGCATGCAGGAGGCAGCCAAACAATGATTCTCTCTCATCATTGATGTTTCTATCTCTCTCTCTCCCTCTTCCTTCCTCTCTGAAATCAATAAAAATATATTTAAACAAAAAATAATTCTTACAACATAACTTAGGAAAGTAAAAACTGGAAGCTTTTTATGATGTGTTGCTTTTTTTCATTTAGGAATTGTTGGGAATAAGATACTGCAAAATTCATTGCAATATATTTCATAGGGTTTTACAGTAACAACACTGAACTGATTTTTTTTACAGAGATGATTTATGCATGGGATTCTATACATAATATTTAAGAATTATGTTTGATATAAAATAAAATAGTTTAGAATATTTCCAGACAGTCTATCACTTCCTTAAAGAACAAAGGACAAATTTTGAATCTTAGCAAACTGTAGCAGAATAGACTTAAAGCAGTTCAGTTTAACTGTATGTCCAATATACACAACTAAAACAAATTGCGCCTGTCTAAGAAGGAATTTGAATTTTTAAAAATTCATGAAATGGTTCTAGCACTATTGCAACTAAAAAAATAATTATGAAATGTAATACATCTTATTGTGTAATGTAAAATCCTAAATTTATAGAAAATCCACTCTGAGCACAGCAAGAATTTTGCCAAACTTTAGACATGCCCACCTTCCAAAAGAAAGGTGATTGGGTAAGTTTAACCATTTTTATGATTTGCCTTCCTTAATTTCCAGTTCTAGAAATCATCTGGTCTTTCCCCCACTATCCTGCAGGCAGTTGATGAGACCTCTCTGGCAACATTTTAATGAGGATACTACTAAAGGGAGCTGGAGAAGTGGAGGGAGGCATAAACAGGAAGTCATTTGACCTATAACAATGTAGTATTTAAAGAATGTTATCCATTCCAGTTAATTTGCCAAAAGAAGAAAGGTCCATCTTAGAAAATAAATATTGAAGTATTCAACCATATATATTTAAAAAATTTTTGGTATTTTTATCTAAACTGGATTTTGTTTAATTACTGGCACTCACTGACAGACTATTGTGTACAGTCCAGTGTTAGTCTGAGGTTGTAAGGGGCAGAAGGATAAAGTGAGAGAGTGGGAAGAGAAGGCTGACCAGGAGGAAAGGGGAGGAAGAGGGAAGAAAGGTAGCAACCTTTAGGTGCCTTACAATCTTGAGCACATGAAACTTGAGCATTAATTTTACTAAGCAAACATAGGCAGATCAGTATGGTATGAATGACATATAAGGGGTGAAGAAAGAAACTTAGAAAAACAAGAAAAAACTGTTAATGAAATCTATGTTGAAAGGTATAAATAAAATATATCACTAAGTGATGGACAAAGAAATATTGACAGGGAACAGGGTATTCAAGAGCAGGACTATTGTGAATTGCTATTACTTCTATGACCCAAGGAAGGACATGATTTCTATTATTATTAACTATCTAACAAGCTAATATTAGTGAAATAAAAGTTTTACTTTTATATGTGTGTTTTTTTAGCCTTACCCGAGGACATTTTTCCATTGATTTTCAGAGAGAGTGGAAGAAAGAGGGAAAGACAGAGAGAAATAGCAGTGTAAGAGATTGTTTTCTTCCTGCTGGTCCCTGACCAGGGCCTGGGCCTGGGAGGAGCCTGCAACTGAGGTAAGTGCCCTTGACAGGAATCAAACCTAGAACCCTTTGGTCCGCAGTCCGACACTCTGTCCACTGAGCCAAACCAGCTATTTATTCCTTTTTATGATACTTGGAGTATCATTGTGTCTGCCAATTGCTCTCTGAATCTGGTTCTTCCTCTCTTTCAGAGGAGGGAAGGCAAAGTGATTTCTGACCTGAGGAATGTGACTTGGGTGTGAAAGATGATTAATGGAATGAAAGGGGCATGGAGAATGGAGCCCCAGAGAACATCAACAATTAGGAGGTAGCAGAAGGAGAATAGCCAGAAAGAGAGCAGAGGAGGAGAGAAGCCAGATGAGGTCAATATTTCAAGGAGGTGATCAATGAGAAGGGTCAAAAAGAATGAGGTCACTGGAGATCATGGCAAGTACAATTTCTATAGGATGCTGTGGGCAGAAAGTATGCTCTGTTGAGTTGAAATGTGAATTGGAGGAGTCTCAGGCTGAGTGGTTCCTGAAGCATGTTAATCATTTAGCAGGTAAGCCAGAGCCATGTAGGATTTGGAAGTGATTTCCCAGGGTCCTCCCATGTACTTTTCTAGTTATTTGCTCACAGGAGTGAGAGCACCTTGAGGTTCAAAATCAGCTTAGTCTAGGGACACAGAATAGCTAACATCATCAGTACCTCCTACATTGAATATCAGAAGAAAATACATTTTATTATTTCACAAATCTTCACAAAATCTTGTCGATAAGAAGAAAGAAAACATCTTCCATCTTTAAAGTTGCAGAAACTGGTAAACAAAAGGCTAACCTGACCTATTTAACTGGCAAGGGTATAAACCATATCTAGAGCTTAAGATATCTTTTGAATTAGGTTTCCCAAATACTAGACTTTAAGCCAAAAAAAAAAAAAAAATGCAAGTACCCTGTGGTAGCACATATATTTGGATATATATTTTGGTTTTAACGGATTTACTCATAATCAAGTTAACATTTGGTGTTTTTATTTCTTCCAGTGTTCTGGTTTTGTTTTTCATTTGCCTGTTATATAATATTAGAATAATACTGTATATTGTTTTGTGGTCCTCACTTCTTAATATAATTTTTTAAAATATATTTTTATTGATTTCAGAGAGAAAGGGAGAGGGAGAGAGAGAGATAAACATTCATGATGAGAGAGAATCATTGATTGGCTGCCTCCTGCACATCCCCCACTGGGGATCAAACCACAACCCAGACATGTGCCTTGACTGGGTATCAAACCATGACCTCATGGTTCATAGATCAATGCTCAACTACTAAGCCATGCCAGCTGGGCCTTTATATAATTTGATAATGTTCCCACCTAATTAATATTCTTATAAGATCATTTTTGACAGAGATACTTATCCTATCTATATAGCATAATCTACTTAATCTTCACTCTCTAAAGGGACATTTAGAACTTACTGACTTTTGTTTATTATAAAGAGCATATATAATTCTCATAGAATACTTGAAATAAAAATGGGTTTAACTTTTCATGGTTTAAGGCACAGAACAAATTTCTGTTGTTCTTTGAATAACAATAAAGCCAAATCTACACAAATGAAGGTTGGCAATTTTATTGTCAATTTGAGCTGATGGCAAAAGTCCAAGTCTTAAATGTCAATATTTCTTCCCAGATATGAACTTAGAATCTTAAAATTATCTACACGAATAAAAGACAAAGATGCTAATTGACTGTACCTTCGCTATGCCCTAAGCCATGCCCACCAGCCAATCAGAGCAACTATATGCAAATTAATCCAACCAAGATGGCGGCCGGCAGCCACAGAGCTGGAGCAAGCAGCAGGCTTGGTTGCCCGGGCAATGGAGGAAGCCAAGTTTCCCGCCTGCCCTGAGCCGGCTGTGGCCTCCGCTCATGGCAACAAAGTTTCAATTATAGAAGACAAATAAATCCCAGATACCTGCTTCCAGCCAGCCTCCACTGGGAGCTTGGGTGGCTGGGGGTTGTGGCCAGCCTGCAAACAGCCATCAGCCCCTCACCCAGGCTGGCCACACCCTCATGGGGTGAGGGTCCCTGCTGGGGGACTTAGCCAGCCTGAAAATGGCCCTCAGCCCCTCACCCAGGCTGGCCAGGCACCCCAACAAGACCCCCCCACCCTGAAGGGGCTGTGGCCAGTCTGCAAACGGCCCTTAACCCCTCACCCAGGCTGGACAGGCACCCCAGGGGGGACCCCTACCCTGAAGAGGCTGTGGCCAGCCTGAAAACTGCCATCAGCCACTCACCCAGACTGGCCAGGTACCCCAGCAGGACCCCCCACCCTGAAGGGGGTGTGGCCAGCCTGAAAACGGCCATCAGCCCCTCACCCAGGCTGGCCAGGCACTCCTATATAATAAAAAGGTAATATGCATATTGACCCTAACAGCAGAATGACTGGGAATGACTGGTCACTATGACACACACTGACTACCAGGGGGCAGATGCTCAATGCAGGAGCTGCCCCCTGGTGGTCAGTGCGCTCCCACAGGGGGAGCTCTGCTCAGTCACAAGCCAGGCTGATGGCTGCCAGTACAGCGGTGGTGATGGGAGCCTCTCCTGCCTCCTCAGCAGCACTAAGGATGTCCTACTGCAGCTTAGGCCTGCTCCCCGCTGGCAAGTGGACATTCTCTGAGGGCTGCCGGGCTGCCAGAGGGATGTCTGACTGCCAGCTTAGGCCCAATCCTCCAGGGAGCAGGTCTAAGCCAGCAGGTGGTCATCCCCCGAGGGGTCCCAGACTGCAAGAGGGCATAGGTCAGGCTGAGAGACCTCCCTGAATGCACACATTTTTGTGCACCAGGCCTCTAATGTTCCATAAAACACTAATTCAGATGTTACATTCTGAAATGAGTTTCATATAAAAACAATATGTTAGAGAAATACTGCCTATTATTGCTTTCTCTTCAAAATATGTATAAGCTCAGACAAGTCCTGCAGCAAAGAAATTTATTTACTAATACTTAGCATGGTATTTTCCAAGTTTATCTGACCATATACTATCAATTATTACCATTAGTTCTATAAAAAGCATACTTTGGGAATTCTAATCTAGGCAGTTCAAGGAAATGAGTTTTTCTGAACAAGTTATCCATTTTTAAAAAAAATATTACTTCATTTCTTTTTTTCTTTTTTTAGAGAAAGAGGAAGGTAGAGGGGGAGAGAGAGAAACATCGATGAGAAACAAAGGTCTATTGGCGCTCAACCGACTGAGCCACATCAGCTAGGGCTATCCATTTAATTATTTAAAAACGTCTGACATGTATAATTTGAAAAGGCATAAGTATCTTACAAATATAAAGTATTATTTTTATTAATTCTTAAGATTTTTATCCTGCTAAAAACAGTACAAGGTAAGACATTTGAGTATAAAACTGGGACAGAATTCTAACAGGCACTAGAATTGACCAAATTGCTAAACTTTGGCAATATATTTGGTGTCTAACACCAAATTCACTAGAATGTTTAACTACATTTCTTTCTCAAAGTGTCACTACTAAAAAGAACAAGTTGAATTTTCATTCAAAGATTTTTACTATAACTTAAGCTCTTGGTAAATAGGAGTCATAACAGAATCTATCAGCTAGGTTGTTATATTGATTCAATGAAGTCAATAAAGCAGAGATTAGCATGGAACTGAAGCAAAAGTCATGCTCAATAAACATGAGCTATTTTTAAAAATATGTTTTTATTGACTTTAGAGATAAAGGCAAAGGGGAAGAGAGAGAAAGAAACATCAATGATGAGAGAGAATCATTGATTGGTTGCCTCCTAAGCCCACAACCTGGGCATGTGCCCTGACTGCAAGTCAAATCATGACCTCCTGATTCATAGGTTGATGCTCAACCACTGACTGATCCATGCTGGCCAGGCAAACATGAGCTATTTTTAATGATATTTTTATTTTACTACTTTGACTAAATCATTTTACTTTTCTAGGCTTTATTTTTTTGTATGTACAGTATCTATAATAATAAAAGCAAAATATGCTAAGTAGACCAGATGTCCTTCCGGATGAAGCCAGAGCTGCGAGGGAAGCCTGGATCCTGGGTGCCAGAGGGAGGCTGGTGCCAGCAGCCGGGGAAGGAAGGCCTACTCTTGCACGAATTTCATGCATTGGACCTCTAGTAAAACATAATATTGGTTGTAAACCCTTTAAACCTCTTTAGCTAAGGAAACAAAACAAAGCTAAGAAATCCTCAAATGAAACCATAAACCAACTAGATATATATAAAACTAATTTGTACACAATATTATACTCATCCTCTGGAATCTTTTTGTTTTGTTTCCGTTTGATAGTTTTGTAACATTCCTATGTTTAAATCTATAAGGAGCTCTGCTACATCTTTCACCTCCATTGCCAAATAATTATCAGGTGATTGTCCAGTGACTGCTCAATCTCCAAATCTGATCAGGTAAATTCCCAGGGAGTTAGGGCCTCTCTGCACAGGTTCCTACTGTTAGGACCTCTCTGCATAGGGTGAGTGCTTTGTGTAAAAACAGTCAAATCATAAGTAACATTTTGCATTTAAAGTAGCAACATCATGCAGTGAGACAAGGGTTATATACTAGTAGGAATAACTGGCTTCCATGTTTGAAGATCTGGATCCTAATCTAATATCTACCGTTTACCAGTAATATGACCCTATAGAAATTATTTCATTTCTGAGTCTTAAGTATCTCATATGCTTGGTCTAAAGAACACTTGTTCTCCTCGCTCTTAGGCCATTGTGAAGAACAAATGAGATAATATAGTGAAAAGTCTTTGACAATTACAAGGTACTATACAAATATAAGGAAGAATACATTATTTTATTTTAATTTCACCATAGTAGTTACGAAGGCATATATATACATGCCCCCCCAAAACACATTGGAACAGAAAATCTATGACCTATTCAAATCATAAAGTTGGTCACAGAATATTTAATTGCTAGACTAGGATCTTTTGGAGATTTCCTTAAATAGGAAATCTTTAAGACAACACAGAAATTCACCTGTTTTATTTTTTACCCCTTTAAATTTATCTTGCTTTTAAAAATTAAGAAAGCTATTATAAGTTTGAATTATTTTAAGATAAAAATTCCTATATTATAACTTTTACAATTATAAATTTTTATGTTTAATATAATTTTCTCAAATCACCCCATTTAGAACAGAAAAATCAGTACAGATGTTTTAACTAATTTCCTTCATTTAAAAAGCAGTATTCAAGGTTTCTAACAGAAGAGCTTTAAGAAAACAAATTGATAAAAGATAAGAGTGTAATGTAGGGATTAAAAGTGCTAACTTTAATCCCAACTGTTAGAGCCCAACACAATTTGAGTTTGAATCTCAACTTTGCTCTATCCTAGCTCTGTAAACTTGAATAAATACTTAATTTCTATGAGCATCACCTTCCTTCCCTTCCCATGGAGTACATAAATAATCCATGTAACCAGATTTACTGAGCTCTCACTTTGGGCTGGGAATGTTAATGCGTTCTCTCATTTAATCTCTTCAAAATAGCTTCAGTACCTGTCAAAATCTGACAGGCTAGCTTATAGTGCCTATAAGATTTCAACAAGAATTCGATATTATTTAAAAAAAAAAAGCTGAGCTTTTTTCTTAAAGAAAGTTTCCAGTGTAGGGTGGAAAGATGGTTGCCCCAGAGTAAGCTGAACCACGTCCTCATTACCTTCATTTTACCATAAATGCTAAACTGGGTTTACACTAGCTGATCAATCCTTTCCTTGGAACAAAAATACTCAAAACCCAAACTTTAAAGAGAAAATATATGTTCCTTCCCGAATAAGTTTTCAAATCCTACTCTTTCCCCTTCTATGCACAGAGATGATAGTACACACACACACACACACACACACATCTTTATATCAGGCATACAGGGAACAAACACTGTAGTGTGTCTCTCCTATACCTAACTGTTCTTCTTTAAACAGAATATTTTTTGCCTTCATTTTCATGAGCTGTTCCAGAACTTGTGCTTTTGTATTTTGTATTTTTAAAGGAAGGTTGTCTTTTACAAATATTTTTAAAAAAATATGTTTTTATTGATTTTATAGAGAGAGGAAAGGAGAGAGATAGAAACATCAATGAGAGAGAAACATCATTGACCGCTGCCTCCTGCATGCCCCCTACAGAGGATTGAGCCCACCACCTTGGCATGGCCCTGACAGGGAATGGAACTGCTATCTCCTGGTTCATGGGTCAATGCTCAATCACTGAACCACACCAGCCAGGCTGTGCTTTTTTAGATAACCAAAAATTCATGGTCTACTTGAGAAGTAATGATTTTTCAGGATTAATTTTGAACTATATTCTGCAAAATGATCTTAAAACTCCCATTTCTTAATTCTCAGTGGGATAAAAAACAAAACAATTTTAAATATGGAGAAAAGAGTCTAACTGTATATGTAATACTATTGCCTCCACTGTGGGAGTTTTTAAGTCTATTTTTTAAAAACAAAGTTTTTAGAACCAAGATAGCATAGATAAATGGCGGTACAGCCTCCCACAACCACATCAAAATTACAATTAAAATACAGAACAACCATTATTCAGAACCACCTGAAAGCTGGCTGAATGGAAGTCCTATAACTAGAGAAGTAAAGAAGAAAGCACATTGAGACTGGTAGGAGGTGTGGAAGTGAGGAACAGGCTGGTCTGACACCCACGTGTGCTGTTTTTTTAATTGGCAGGGAAATCATCTCTGTGGAGGCTGCCCGTGAGGAGCAAGGGATCCCAGCCCCACACTAGCCTCCCAGCCCAGGGTTCCAGAGCTGGAATGAGAAGTCCCCACAACTATGGGCTTTAAAAACCAGCCTGGATTATGGCTGAGTGACACAGGCTGCTGGAGACCCAGGTGTTCTTTAAAGGCTGGTGCACAAACTTACATGGTCCCTCTTCTTCTGAGCTCCAGCGCTGGGGGACCCAAACAGATGGGGAGGAACTAGATTGTTTGGCATTGAGGCAGGAACTCGGGGGTGGCTTTCTTCCAGACTGGAGATACTTTCATGGGTCATTGTACCTGTGCTGGGACCTCCACCTGTTGCAGAGCTGGCTGGCAGTTATCTGCCACATGGTTTGCTCTGCTCTGGGGATTCCCTGAGATCCTACCCCATTCAATTTGCTGCCCCATCCAAGATGTTTGCAGCAGCTTTTCCATATGAATGGCCTGTCCTGATTTAGGCTTCAGACTTAGATGAAATCTCACAAACAAGCTGCAGCTGGTGACAGTATGCCCCAAACCTATAAATAAAAGGCCCAAGACCCAGCACTAGCACCAGCCTGCCTTGTTTCACAGCTGGGCCTTGCCTGGGCACCTCCAAACCCAATACAAATAGCAAATAGCAGCTGTGTGCTGATCCCTCTGTAGCTCCTGCTGGGTGGCCCCAGGCAGTGGCTGACTTTGCACCTCCCTGGAGGCCCTGGAGCCAGTGCACCCAGTGAACAGCTTCAGACCATAGCAGATTACAACTCTACACATCCA